>NC_141699.1:1008010483-1009210483 GCF_964263255.1 Lissotriton vulgaris | reverse complement strand
GATCAGTAGAAGGATGGATGGTTGAATGGATGACTGAACGGGTGAATGGGTGGAAGGATGAGTGAGTGGGTGGATGAATGAATAAGTGAAAGAATGTCTGGATAGGTAAATGGCTGAATATATGAGGGAATGGGTGGAAGAGTGGAAGGAGGAGTATGAATGTATAGGGTGAAAGGGTGGATGGATGGATAATGGAAGAGTAAAATGGTGGATGGATGAGTGAAATGATGGATGGAAGGATATGTGTTGGATAGGTTTGTAGATGGTTGAATATGGACATGGATGGGCACCCAGATGGAAGGACAGAATGAATGGTGAAAGACTGAATGATGAATGAAAGTATGATTACACATTGTAAGGCCCATTATCTTAAGCAACATTTCCTATACATTGACTTTCACATTTATATGAGTCATTGTCTCTATATAATGTGTGTGTTTTAACGCACTCCGACACTCTGCCCTACATACTTGAAAGAAATTAAGTACACATGAGAGAGGGTCTTTGTGAATATGAGGGGCACCATTGGAGGGTGGTAGCAAGGCCAGAAACGTGGGGCAGCGGTTTTGTTGTTGCCACAAAAAGACCTGCACATTTGCTTAAAGCTGTGTGCATACTAAAAAACCATTAAGTGCACAATTGTCTCAACCTAATATAAACTTATTTTCACCTGTACTTAAGTGGTTGTCTATTTACTTACTTATATACTATTGCTCAACCTCCTCTGATGTGTCTGGAAACCTTACATTTTGTCCTGAATTTTGACCTCCTGCCCTGAATTTTTGTCCACAATTTTGACCCTTTGTCCTGAATTTTCACACTCACTGTCCTGAATTTGCACCCATGCCAGTTGGTCGCCCTAAGAAGGTATGAAAGCCTGAGTCAGCGTGCTGGGACTCAAACACGTGACCAACAAACGGCACACACAGCTCGGCAGACCGTAATCTAACCCACAGGGCTACGTTTTGTTGCATAAAAGCTGAATTTAAGTTGCATATTCACCATGACGTCGGTAGAAACGTATGTCTTAGTTTGTAAAAGGAGACAGAAGAGGCTGGGTAATTGATATGCGACACAGGCAATATCGCCTCCCAAGCACGTGCCTTCTGAACCAGGATGCATAAACAGGATGTCCCTGCTTTTACCTCCAGTCCTTAAGTGCGCCTCATTAACGGATTCGACGGCTCGTGGCAGTAACTCGAGCCTGGGTAAATTACCCTGGAAGGTCACGTTTACGTGGCACTGCACGAGAAGGCGGCAATGTAACGAGGCGCTGCCTCGCGCGAAGTGCCCAGGTGTTCACTAACAGCTGCAGGGAGCGCGAGGCCTTCCTGCCCATAGGGGTGATTATAAATGGGACCAAGTGTGTGGTACTGACCTCTACTGGAAACAGACAGGGCCTCTGTATTCAGGTAAATGTAACCTTCTTTAAATATATATATATATATATATATATATATATATATATATATATATATATATATATATATATATATAACTACCCCCTACTCCGCGACAAACACTTGACTTCTAGTTAGGTCTGCAGAATGGTGCCTGGCTCCCCCTTTATGACGTTAGGCGTGGCTCCTTCAGGTTGCAGTTAAGTGAGAATGTCTGCAGTCATTTTTAAAAGGTACAAATCCACTGAAATTCACCCGATAAGTTAGCTCTGCCATCTGTAACTCACGAGATAAGGTAACTATAGCTCGCACAATCCACAGTTTTCTCACCAATAGTTTCATTGCAAATGTTAGTGACATTCTCAACGGTGTCATAGAAGATGTCATCGGTGATGTAATATGAGGGGATAATTAGCGGTGCGTGGCGAAACAGCTGGAAACTTTGTGCCTCCCACCCTCCGAGTTTCCAATTGCTTGTAGAATGTCAGGAAGGAATACAAAATGCACAGCGGGTATTACCTCACTTATCCAGTCCACACCAGTGGCCCCTGCAGATAGTAAAGAACGTCCAATCACAATGGATTTGGACAATGAGCTAAAGATATGAATGAATTTGATTGGTTAGATCCAAGTATCAGAGTACAGCTGATCACTCTGTGGTCTTTAGTGATCATACAGTGAGCCACAAAGGTCCTTCGTGGTGACCTCTCCTTTTACAGAGAGACGCCCAGGAGCTCGCTAGGCAGCCACACTATTTCTTCTGCTATAGGTCTCTATGTGCTCTACCATCCGAGGCCACTCTGACCCCAGTGGTAAAAGCTGCATTGCTACTGTTGACTCTAAAATGAATGTTCTTGCCAGTCTCACCGCCTGCCTTCCCCCTAGCACCACTGGAAGACCCACATCTGTAAATGAAACAGCCACTGTGAGCAGCCATGGGCTGTAATCCACTACTAGGCAGCAAGTTGAACATGGCAATAGGCGCTTCCCCATCATCTAAGTGAGGTTGTCCAAGAAATTGGAACTCCAGGTTTAGGAAGACACTCAATTCCTGCCACAAAGTCTACAAGCACCCAACAAAACCTGGGAGCATGCAAGAGATTGACTACAATCATCTCAGAAGCCCACTCTTCCACTGGCTGTGGGTGCAAAGGACGTGTGTTGGGAGAAACTAAAGGGAAAGGAAATGACAGAGCACAGGGCAGGGAGCTAAGCAAGGTAAACCTTTGAATAACTCACAAATTTAAAAGATAATATAATTTTTGTTCCATTTATTTTCTAAAGGTATAGCACAGATTAGCCCTTCCGCTTTAGTGAGCGTTAGTCGTGTTACTAATCCTACATCACATTCCAAGATTAATCCTGGACTGCTTCGTCTCTCTCCAATACAAAGTGTGATATTTAATCGACCGTGCAGATGCAGGACCCAGCTTCTTGACTAGCAGAGTTAAATGAAAGCACTCATTTTCAGAGGAACAGTGCAGCAGTTCTGAGCCCACATCTTGCACACTAACAGACCCCCCCCCAAAAAGAAAATGTTTTCTAGAACTGGGCCTGACACGGTGTGCAGTCTTTACCCTGCAGGACAGTTCCACTTGGGTAATGACCAACCAGGCCAGTTTGTTTTTGGTACTTTATCTGTGACACTTTACCACTCAAGTAAATCTTTATTTTTAATGAGTAATACAATGTCACATTTTGAACTGAGAAGGAATGTAAGGGATAGGTAAGAGTAATGGTGGGTAGAGGTAAATGTAGCTAAGAAGTTAGGTTTTAGTGTAGGTAGAGATCAAGGCAAGTAAGGGAGTTTTAGGACTCAAGAGAGGGTAGAGGTAAAGAGAGGTGAGGGTATTTTAGGGCTCGGGCAGAGTTAAAGGGAAGTAAGGCTTTTTTTGAGTACAGGGGCGGGTAGAGGTAAAGTGGCAAGGGGGATATTAAGGTCCATGGAATGGTAAAGTGGGGTAACAGTTCTTAGGGTTCTGGGGCAGAGGTAAGGGATTTTTTTTTGGGTTCAGGGTTATGTAGAGGTAAAGAGGGGCAAGTGGTTCTTAAGGTTGAGGGAAGGGTAAAGGGAGGTTAGCAAATAGGTCAAGGGAGGTTTTAAAGGGGTATCCATACCCCAAAACAAACAAAAAAATTAAATAAATATGCATACACACAAAAAGCATATATCTATACACATATATATAGGCACACACATACATACATATGAATACCAGACTTTATAACAGCACTGCAGGGAAAGGCATGCGTTGTAATACATGTTAGGCATTACAACGCTCTGTATAGGAACACACAGTTTAGTGCCCATGGGGTTAAGGCAAAAGTGAAGGTGATAAAGAGCTGTGTTGTAGGTGTGATATTCGCCTGACACACTACCACCACCAAATAGACAAAAAGTCAGGCGGCAACAATGTCTATATCATGTAGGGGGACATTTTCTTTTGAAAATGCCAATCATCCCTGCTCCCAGTGGTGCAGCCAACATTCCTCAGAAATGGCCAGCTTATGTGTAGGTGATTATGTGTGGGGGGGGTTCCTCTTTATCACAAGTAACAAATAGGAAACCAAAAAAGGTACAGTCTCTCAAAACAAAAAACAAACTGCTTATCTTCAGGAGTATTTGAAGAGCGTCTTTCCTTTTAATTTTTTTGTGGGTTTACTGAAAGGGCCAAAAGGGGCCACGAATCAGACTATTTGGACATTAGAAAAAAAATCTCCTTTTAAAATTCCACCAATGTATGCCCAGTGTGTCTATGGCCAGCCAGGCTATTAAAACAAGCCTTCTGAATTGTCAGTCAGCAGAAACCTTTCCACTTCAGCTTTCATGGCTCCAGGGGTCAATTCTTGGGAACGGTGATTGTGCAGCGCTGCGGTCAAGGAGTCTGAGAAGAAAACATTTTGCACAATTAAAGTAGTTGTTTAACTACTGGAAAACGAGAGCATCCGAAATCATCTTGGAAAAAGAGCCAACACAAGCCCTGCCTGCCTTTTAATAGCACCGGATGAAAGCATCGCTGGCATTTACCCAAACTGAATGAGTATAACCCTAGGCTTGTGAAGTCATCTTCTAGTAAAAGATCCTTGTGGTCAGTTCGCATACACATCGTGAAATGGTAGGACTGCCGAAAACAGAAAACCTAGGCAGACCAAAGTTCCATTTTGTAAACGCATAACTAAACTTTTACAGACCTTCTACGTAGGTTCCAAAAAGAACACGCCGTGAAAGTTGGCCTGACCAATGCAGATGGAATATATTTATGTGTCTACAAGTTTAAACTTCATAGATGGTTTAAAATAAAAAATATTTTTTTAGATTGCTTTAAAATGTTGTTCGAAATGTTTGCAAATGCAGGAGAGGTAAAGCCAGAAGCAAGACATTTGATTTTGTCTAAACAACATTTGTATAAGTGTTTTAATGACATTTTAATCCACTTCGGATGGGCTGAAGTTGGTGAGGAAAGGTTACCTTTATCCAGGGTTTGAGATGGTTAGCATTCCTTTTGAGGGGTGGTAAAGTGCTTAATGTGGAAGTGTGACATGATATCCAGGTTAAAAGTCCGAATAATACAGAATTGATATAGTAATTAGAATACTTCACTTAGGGCTGCGTCTGTCCAGTTGCTAAATTATTCTCAGAAAAAAATATATTTTTTAAATCATCATTTGCTAAAATAGTTAATAAACAGAAATGAACACAGGGCAGCACTCATATTCCAGCATGTAAATCTGTTGAATGAAAACGTTGGATATAAATAGAAATTTAGATAATCCATTCCAAAATAGCTCAGCGAGTTAAGAGATCACTGCTCAGTACCGTGTGGCTCAAAAGAGGACTGTGCATATAGTGGAAACAACTTTCACCTTACGAGAGAGATAAAATGAAGTATGACTAAATTAGAAACACTTTATGTCGAACAGTACGAAATGGCCAAATATTTTCTTTTTTCACTCATACAATCTTTTCTTTCGTTACTAATTCAGTTCTACATAACACATTATTTGTTAAGCCTTCGTCAGGAACTTTATTTTGCCAAATATATATTGCCTAATTTGGAGTTACAAAATTGTGGCGTTTTTTACATGGGCATAGTGTGCCCTGTATTAGTTAGAACTAGGCGAAATGTGTATCAAAGGGTATTGGATGGATTCTTCGATTTCTGTACTGAAAGGGGACTGGAGATCAACGCACAAAAAACTAAATATATGATCCTAAACCCCATTCCATCGACACGCCCAAATCCCCTGCTTGGCTCGGTCCGCTTGGAGAGGGTCACCACATTCGAGTATTTGGGGTGAACCTTAAACGAGAAAATGACCTGGGAAACACATAAAACCAAATCTAATATGAAACTGGTGCAGCTAGTGGGAGGCATATCAAGGATGGTTAAGAATTCCATATATCGCCCGCTGAGTCCAATCATCCAAATTTATAAAGCACAGGCCCGGGGGCAGTCACATATGGGGGTGAACTCTGGGGTCATACCACTGCTCAGAAACTGATGTCTACTGAAAATAAATTTATTAGGCAGCTGGTAGCTCTCCCCGCAAGTACACCCCTGCTCCCACTGAGACTGGATCTGGACATCAGGCCAATCGAGGATGAATTGGGACTCAAGCCTCTAACTTTTTGGCAAAGACTCTGGAGCAGCACTGATCTTATCAAATATAGGACTGAGCTTCAGGAGTTTATAAATACACCAAAAGCCAACTCCATTCCATGGTTATCCTATATAAAAAGATCATTTGAGACACTTGGCTTACCAGATCTATGGAATGACCCGGTAAATGCATGTACCAGGATTTCACGGCAAGACGTATCAAAGATTTATTACAATTCGAAACGAATTGTTGCCGTGAACAATACGCCTGTGGGCTCCTTGACAAATCTATTTATCCAAAACAAAGACCTTTATTTCTTTGAGTATGTTTTGGATGGACTGAACCCACCGCTAGCGAGGAAACTTTTTATGCAATGGAGGTACGGCACCTTACCTCTAAGGTCATTCGTGAGCTCATGGTCTTCGCCCCCGACTACTGAGCGTTGCCCGGTGTGTGCCCACCATCGAGAAAATGACTCGCATGTGGTATTTTTCTGTGAATCTTATCGAAAAATCAGAAAATATTGGCTTATTCCCCTCCTCAAAAACATGGGCTTCAGAAAATTTTTACCGGCATATAGAATTCTGAAGACTGATTCCTCCCCACAGACTGTCTTTGCAATGGCAAAATTCCTAACGGCAATGTGGCACGTACGCTCACGCTTCATCAAGTTGAATGCGGACTTTTAATCATGTATTACCAAAATATTAGATAACTTGATTTATTCATCAGAGACCAATTTTTAATCGCTATTGTGTATTGTAAATATTTTGTTGTTTACGTTGAGTGTTCATCTTTTATGATCTTATTGGTCAAAATAAAGATTTAAGAAGATTTATAGTGGAAACAACTTTCACCTTACGAGGAGAGATAAAATGAAGTAGGACTAAATTAAAAAACACTTCATGTCGAACAGTACGAAATGGCCAAATATTTTCCTTTTTTCACTCATACAATCTTTTCTTTCGTTACTGATTCAGTTCTACATGACACATTATTTGTTAAGCCTTCGTCAGGAACTTTATTTTGCCAAATATATATTACCTAATTTGGAGTTACAAAATTGTGGCGTTTTTTACATGGGCATAGTGTGCCATGTATTAGTTAGAACTAGGCGAAATGTGTATACTTTCCTTACACAAAACAATACCCAAAATATGTAGTGAAATTACGAATTGCACACAATGGCGGATTTAGTATTGTGCATAACTTGTTAATAAGAAAAACACTTTCGCATCCATCGTCCTTACCGTTTGTTAAAAACAAAAAAAGTGCAAAATCGCATGGGATGCGAACTGACACTCACATTTTGTTCATTTGTGTCGCTCCAATGCTCCTGCAATAAGATTTTTACCCAAATAAAATCTGAGTTACGTGATGTGATAGGATGGAGCAAATCGCGGGAATCTTGCATAACAATTAAAGTAAAAAGTAGGAAATTATGCAGGTTTACATTGACATAAATTACATTTCCTCCAGGCCTAGTATTAACATAAGTCTTAATTTTGTGGTGTCACAGATTTAATTATCAGTTCCAAGTTGCTCACTTATTCTCTAATACTCATTTTGTTTTCATTAGAACGAAGGATGAGGGTGCGACTTTTCCACTGGCATTTGCCAAAAGTTACTTCACTGCTCGAGCTGGCGGACGCTTAATTTGCTTGCCAGGGTTCACAGTTATCGCCTGCGGTGCACAGAAGATCTCAACAGTCAAATCCTAAATTACAATGTCACCTTGCCAACTAATATTTACTAGATACAACAGTTTAACGGGCATGATGGGCTTCTCGGTGCCAATGAAGCCAAGTGCATTCTACTTTACAATTTGGCATGGTGGCCTTGAATCTGAAGCCACTGGAATGCAATGTTTCAAGAACTGGACCTTTCAGCAGGAAGAAGCTGGATCTATCAAAATCCTCAGGAGACAGGGATACCTTGTATGCAAATGGCCTTTGCCATCTTGAACTGGTAGTCAAGTATTGCGAAAGACAGGAAATGCAGGAGTTGTGGTCAGTAAATATGCTTTGGGTGATGCTGGCATCACGCTCAGACATCGGAGAACGGTGTTGGTATGGCCGGTGCTCGTTTCTACGCTTTCTTGCCTGTGCCCCATCAGATTGACTTATCGAAATGTCTTTTGCTGGGTTCTTGCCTACATAATCATGGCTTGCTTTGTGGGGCTGCACTGCACCCAACTTTGAGAAGAGAGAGGCTTCCGCGGACCAGGCATGGTTCACCACTCTGCTGAGGAGCACAGTGGTGCTTTGGGTACAGGGCTCTGCTGCACCAATCTTGGCAACAGCTCATCTTAGCCTCTCGTCTTCCTGCTGAGGAGTAAGAGGAGTTCAGCCTGATCTGTTAACCCAGTTGCAAATCCTACCACAGGCAGGGCAGCTCACAAACATGCGTGTCCACAATATCAAGAGACCGGAGAGTAAAAGGCGCAGAAGGACACTGAAATGGGTTGAAGTTTTGGACCAACAGTCTATGTTTCAAAAGAAAAGAAGCACTGGCAAGGCCAATAGGTTTGATCTATGAGAGCGATTGGCAATGATGTATGGGCATGTTGTAGAGCACAGTGTCTGTTATACAGCATGGCCAAACACTTTTATAGCGCCATCACACAGCAAACGCAATTGCACTTTTTTTTAATTAAAAAAAAAAAATGAAGCGTGTTAAGGGACAAAGCAAACAGGGGGAGGAAGGGAGACAAGGAAATGAGAGAGGAGTACATGGGTGGGAGAGGACACAAGAAACAATGGGGAAGCACACAGACAGAGGATGAGCAGGAGGGCTAGGGAGGCAAGCTGACCAACAGAGGGCAACTGGGAGGGGTTAGGGGAGCAAGCTGAAAATAGAGGGCAGGTTGTGGGGGCTGGGAAATCAAGCTAGCAACGGAGGCTGGTGGAGGAAGCGGATAAGGAAGGGTGGGCGAGAGGGGCTGGGGCACCAAGCTCACTACATATGGTGGATGGGAAGGACTGAAGAAGCAAGCTGGCAACAGAGGACACTAGGGAGTAAGGCAGCGGCAGACAACGGAGGGCGGGAGGAGATGGGGAAACAAAGCAACATTGAAGGGTTGTCGGGAGGGGCTGAAGAAGCAAACAGACAAGTTGGTGGTGGGGAAGTAAGAGTCGCAAGGGAAGGCGGGCTGGGAGTAAGCAAAAACAGCAACTGAGGGAGGGAGAGAGAACAACATGTAAAGGGGAGAAGTACACCAGGGAGACAGCTGGAAAACACACTCTTGTAGAGTGCTTAAACAAAATGAAAAACGTAGCACCAGAAAAATGAGCAGCGGAAGGGCACAAGCAACATGTTTCTGCAGCAGTAGAGGGACAAGCACAAGGAAAGGAAGGAAAGACTATGGAAGCTGACTAATAAGAAGCAAGTACATAAGAGTGACAAGGGATACAACCAAGGGTAAGCATCGGCAGGCTCTAATTTCACTGTAAGCTAACAACATGTCTTACAACAGACAGCACATGGGCTGCCTTAGATGATACCTTAAAATGATCCCGATGTAGGCGACTCCATCAAAGTAGATGAGCTTTTGTGCAAGACTACATTCAGCTACTGCTTCAAAGAGTGATAATTGCCCACAGAGAGGGATTGCCACAATGCAAGATTTGGACTATTATGTTAACATATTTTACAGAGCACACAATTACCAAGGCGGAGCTAGCGTCATTTTAACCCGACAGCATGAGATAAGCAAAAACAAAGGATTTTGCCAGCAGCTAAAAGATCTACTAGACTATGGCTGTAAACAAATACATTTTCAGAACGTCAATAGATTAAGATGAACTCTAAAATAAGTGGGTAAAGAATTCCACCATTTATCAGTGGAATAAGAGAAACTTTGCACTCAGAAAATATGTCACTGGGGAGGACGAATACCTGCCATTGCTAGATCGCAGAGTACGAGAAGGGAGGTACCATTTAAAAAAACATCCTGAAGGAAGCGAGGACCAAGTTAATGCAGTGCCTTATGGAAACAGAATAGAGCTTTAAATGTGATCCCTGTTGCTGGGTTTTGGAGGGTTTACAACCTGTTGGAAAGGCGCGATTGTGAGCGAACATAGAGAGCATTACAGTAATCTATTTTGGATATACCAAGAGCTAGGAAAACAGTTTTCCTGTGCTCCATGGGAAGGTAAGGCAGGATTTTCTTTAAAAATTTTAATATGAGGAAACGGGATGATGTCACCTGCTTAGAATGGTCAATGAAGGAGGGATTTGTATAAAAAAAACTATCACAAAATTTCTAGCTTTCTGAACAGGAAGAGGAAATTCAGAAGGAGGGATCCTTTCAAAATAGCAGTACTTCAGTCTTTTCTGAGTTTCATTTAAAAAAAAAAAAAATAATAAAAAAAATCTTCTGCATCCAGGTGCGAAATGCTAGTCATGCACATTCTGAAATCTTTGGCCATTTTATCGGGTTCAGAAGACACCTTTACCACTATTTGGGTATTATCAGCTTAAGAAAATACTGAGAACACACAGGATCGAGTAACTTCAATGAAAGGGGTGATGCAGGCATTAAATAAGGTCGGACTTAGTGAAGATCCCTTAGGTACCCCAAATGCAAGTGTAAATGGATTGGAGGTAAAAAAAATTTAAAGGCCGAATGCTCTCTGTTGGACAGAAAAGACTTTATTAAATTTAGGGGAGAACCTTTAATGCCGATCCTTTCTAAGTGGTGTAAAAGACAGAAGTGGTCAACTGCATCAAATGCGGCTGAAAGATCCAAAAAGATCTGGGCAGTATTATCTCCTCTGTCCACAATAGCTCCGATTTCCTCAGTTGCCGCCAATAATGGCGGATTCTATGCAATGGTAGGGTCGAAACCCATGTTGAGCAGGATCTAAACAAATTGTGTTTTCAAGGAAAATGGAATCTCCTGATTCATGGCCCTTTCCAGAATTGTAGCTGGCAGGAGGTAGATGCGATATAGGTCTGTAATTCTTTACGCCTAAGGGGTCGAGAGAGGGCTTCTTCAGAAGTGGCAGAATAGAAGCCTTTTTTTAACTAGATCTCTGGAAACCTGCCGGACTCTAGCACCCTTTTAAGTAATACCATGAGATGGGCTGACTCAATGAGTGACGCATCCATCATCCAGCACACATCCAGGAATGAGAAGGACTTGAATATTTGAGCCTTTCACACAAGTGAGCTGCAATACTGGTCTCTGCCATGAACGAGATTGCTACTAAACTCAAAAGGTATATAGTCAACACCTGAACAAAGTCTGCCCCTACCGTGGCATGACAACAACTTTCCACCAAAAGCAACTTCAACAAGTCACAACCTAGTATTGTATTACATGGAATTACTGTTTTATTTAACACTTCATAATATAAACAAATACCGTAAGCTTTAATTTTTATTTTTAGATTCACTTTTGTGCTTTATTTTATAAATTGATTCAGGTTGTCCCTGCACTTTTGCCATTAAAAGAAAAGCATATGAACATCAATTTTACATTAACTTGTAATTGATTCAAGGAGGCAGTGTGGCGGATCACACTTCCTGGCGATTAGTAGCAACATGTCAAAATCAGTGTCACATTTCTACCCCATAATTGTGGGCTTTTTTTTTTTTTATAAACACAGATTTAGAATCATGCATGCATGTCCTTTGTTTTCTGCATTACTGCATATAGTTTCAGGACTACACTTTTGGACCACAGAGTTAAAATTAAGCGCGAAAAATATCAACAAAAACAAGAGCAGGACACAGTTTGCAAGTTGAATCAAGAGTGATGGTCAATACTGGTAGTCAGCAGTGGAGGTTACCAAGACAGAATGGCAGCAAAGCACCAGCCCATGAAGCCTGCCACAGAGACCACTATACAATGGGACCTTCCAACAGACTGCCAGCTAGTGAGGCACGCAGCAGTGGTGGCAATCAACACAGGCAGTCCATAGCGAGGACTGTGAACACAAGCAGCCAGTGGTGGTGGCTGGCAGCAAAGGCAGAAGCAGGAGAGTGAATTGTATAAAATATCTACTTGATCGAGGGACAGGATGCTTCAGAAATGTACTTGTCCTACAAAAATAATCCACATATCCCTTGTGGTGCCACGCAATAAGGTAAACTATGGCAGTGTACTCATATCACAGCTCTTATAATAGTCTCCCTGATTTTTTTTTAAGGGTCCTGCTACATCAGGGTTCGTATTCTAGCACCTTTCTGCAACTCTACATACAGCAGCTGGCATACACGGGAAAGTGGTAGTTCCAGGGTAGAAATGCACTTTGAGGGTGTGTGCACAACAACAAACTAACACATTTAAGTATATTCTCCAATTCCTCTGCAATCTCTTCCCACACTGCAAGAGGCTGGAAATAAACCCCAGCTAAGGTACGAGTTAAAACCTTTCCCAGGGTGAAAAAGAAGGTCGCAGGCAAAGGCAATTTGCAATAGTGGAGTATAGTCGGCACACCAAATTCTGGTACCACTAAATTCCTGAAAATCGCAGATTTGCACAAGACAAGACAAGCTGACAAGCTGGTGCCTTTTTGTTTTACTATTTTGTTCTTTAAGGGGTTGGCCTCCAATTTATTTTCATGCTACTCCTGTTTTGCACTGTTTATCCATTATTAATCCGTTTATCATTTTGCACACATAAAACATGTTCTACAAAATAATGTCTAGAGAAGTGGTACGATGAACATGAAAACTTGTTGTCCATAACACGCGCACAGTATGTCCTGGGTGACGGGTGATAGGAATTCCACATCCATGCAACCAGCGCAGCTGCAAACTTAGGCAACCTGCTGTGGAAGTGGCTACCTACACAGGTAGCAGGTGCGGAGGCGACTACCAACACAGGCAGCCAGCAGCAGAGCAATGCCTTCAATTAGTTGCAGAAGGTAGTCCAAAGCATCATTTTTTTTTGTTTAAACTGTTTATTAACATTTTCAAGTATACATGTTACGATACAGACATATAGTATGCTCAGTAACAGTCCAAAGTTTTAGTAGATTGGGGGGGGGGGGGCACAGACTCCTGTTTCAGGGCATAGGAATGTGTCTAAGCAGATGTCGAAGCTATTGTAGCATAAACAGACAATTTAGGAGCTTGTAACAGACCAGTGAAGGAAATCTAGCAAATCATTGGGGAAATATGACAGCAATGGTATGGCGAGAGAAGGTAGGTCTGGGGAGAAACAGACTAGAGCATCATATACAAATAGGCATCTGAGTGAGTGATGTTCAGAGACATCCAAATAAGTCAAATATCTCAACTCTTAACATTCTGAAATGAGGTATACGACAGCAAGCAAAGTGTACCTTCTGTTTAATAACCAACACATTCCATTCAATAGACATTAGGGGGTTTGGTTCAGCCTCTTTCGGTTACGTTCTTTCGCTTCAGAACCTTCAGACATTGGCTTCTACCTTTGTCATTAATATCTTGGGTCAGCTCGCAGGAGTGTTCCCACCTATTTTCTATAGCTGTCTAGATGTAACCTTCCACCTTCATTAGAATGCTTGAGTGACTAATTTACATACGAAGAGTACACCTCAAATGCACATTTAATCATTGATATCTCATCTGTGCATTGTATGAGCTAATAAATACTTGTTTTTATTTTTAATTGTGTTTTCACTGAAGCAAGCATATTTTTTGCTTTTGGCAGTGCTTGATCGCTAATGTTACACCAATTGTGAACCAATGCTAGTTTTTTTTTAATGAACACACAAATACATGCCTTTCAATCTTCTACAGCCCTATATTAATTAATCACAACAAATTACTATGCCCAGAATCCTGATAACATTTTAACAATTATGCTTCTGTTCTGAAGCCTTATGCAAGGCTAGCCAAATAAATGAGTTTGGAGCTTTGATCACCACCAATCTGTAGACAAAAGAAAAGGGATGTACTAGTTGAAAAGGCAGTCCACTAGCCCACATGTCCTTTATAAGAGACAGTAGGAGATTTAATAAGGACGTGCTACCACTGTTAACAAATATTTTGTTTTCGCCCTGAGTTTTAGGTGGTCTGATGGTCATGAAAAGTCTGAAGGGTGGTAATATACTCGCTAACCAACCTCTGCTTCTCGGTGGCTTCACAGAAGGTACAGATTCCTTTCAGGACATTACAGCTAATATTGAACTCTTCATTGTGCCTTTGTAAAATGGCCTATAGGTAGGACATCAGCAGGAAGAGAGCCTGTCTGGGCCATGACACATTTTCAATTGAAATACTGCCAGGTTCTGATTAATATTACTCAGGAACACTGCGAGAACAACTTTCCAAATGGATTCTTGTGTTTTAGTACAATCCCCACCAGTGTGCTAAACTGTGCATGTATTTGTAAAAATATAATGTTATGCTAATAAAATCTAAAGAGCATGTCTGCACCACAAACTTCGAACAGAGGACGAAAATCAGACAACAAAGAGAGAAGAATTAAAAAAAGAGGGAAAACAAAAACACCAAGGAGGCAAAGAGCTAGGTTTTAAGCTTGTTCCTGAAGCATAGATGGCTCTGAGTGTACCTTAATTTGGGAGACAAACTGTTTCACAGGGTCAGGGCTAAGACTCGGAAGGAGCAGCCTACAGCTTTTTTCCTTTGGAACCGGGAAATCATTGCCAGGTCCAACTCGGCTGAGCTAAATGCCCGTTAGGGATATAGGATTGCATGAGATGAGAAAGGAAAGGAGCACGCAAGGCTTTCAGAATATTATGTGCAGTGTTAAGAACTTTAAATTGAATGTGCTTCTCAATAGGCAGCCAGTGGAGCTTCTGAAGGAGCGCAGAGGTGAGACAACTTAGGGAGGGAGAACAGTAATATGGAGGCCGCGTATGGTACGGACAGCAGCCTCTTCAAGAACGATATCTTATCTAGATACAAGATGCTGCAGTAATCGAGGTGTGACAGGATAAGCGATTGAATCGTCAACTGTCGAATGTGAGGTTCAAAGAAGCTAATAATGGGTTAAAGTCCTCTCAGAAGTTCAAATCAAGTGCCAGCAAGGGTGGTCACATGGGTCTCAAAACTGAGGGAGTCGTCCGGCCAAGTGTTCTTTTCATAGATGGTTTAGGTGAGGGAGGGGCCTCAGGTTGTCAAGTCACCAATAATCTCCCCAGGATTAGATGCGCTTTCCGAACAGCAGGATCTCAGTCTTACTGGAGGTTAGTTTCGGACAATTATCTTCCATTCAGCTAGCCATTGACCGCATGCAGCTATGAAAGTTAATAACGTCTTTTGAAGCCACAGCAGAGGAAGAGACGATAAGTTGGGTATCGTCTGCAGAGTAGATTATGGAGACTCCAAAGGGCTTCACAAGCTCAGCCAGAGGTCTAACGTATGTAAAAAAAGAGTTCTCTGAGGGACCCCGTGCACCAAGGGTCTGGGCGAGGATGAGAAGGGAGGAGAGATAACCTGGAATTAATGGTGGCTAAGGAAAGAGGAGACCCAAAACAAAGGCTTACAGCGTATGCCAATATCGTAAAGGAGTTGTAAGCGCACCGTATGCGAGACCGTATCACAGGCGGCTTAAGTCCAAAAGAATAATGGCCAAGGAGCTGCATTCATCGACTACTCTACGAAGCGTCTGTCACCACCAAGAATGACGATTCCTGTGCACTTAAACTGTGTCTTATGCGAAGTTCACTTGCAATGCAGTTGTTCATATATAACTTTTTTTTTTTAACAGACTGGACTGCTTGGCATGTGGAAGCTATATTCTATGGAGAAACAGATGTCAGTCTACAAAGTGACTGAGCTGTTTGGCTGAGCCAATATTTCGGATTTCAATAAACGCCTGCAGCCAAACATCTGAGTAGTCTGAAGATCCAGCAGAACCTTGCTCCATAAGAATTTTTCCAACAGCCCACAAGCAAACATAATACAATGCCCACACTAGCAGGGTGGCGCTTCAATAATGATAATTTGTGATTAACAAACCGCACATGTACACCGAGTGGCTTATCGGTGATGCAGTTCTGATAAATGGTACAAACACTGGCTCTGCTCTTATATTTTTCCAATATGGCCACAGTTTATCATACTGAGATAGCACTATCCAAACACTTCGAACTACAATGGCAAGCTTATTTCGGCGGTTAAACCACAGCCAGTTCAGCCCTTACACCTAAGCATTTCCAATGCAAAAGAAACAAAGGGAATTTTATACACATTTCACATTTCCTTATTTGTATGAAAATTCCTTACTCAACGGGATCAATTGCAGGGTTTAACCTCTACTCCTGAAATAGATCACAATACAAGTAAGACAGACTTTCCACTGGTAAATTACATAAATAAATACGAGACAGACCTTGCACTGGCCAGATTACACAAATGAATACAAATACAAAACAGATCAAAAAATTAAAATAGAGTTGCATTCATGTTTTACAAGTTGAACACCAAGGTTTGGGCAGAAAAAACCTTTTGCCGTGAAGAGGATATGGTACGAATGGATATATCAGAAAGCATACACTTCCGAAACAAGGTGCAATGGACTCACCACAAATATGACCCATGGCAGAGGACGGAAACCTGAAACACTGACGAGTCAAAGAAAACTTTAAGCATACCAAAGGAAGAAAAGGAGAAGTATCTCAAAAACACAAAGAAGAAACCTACCAGGGTCAGGAGGAGCCTAGGAACAGAGAAAGAACAGCAGTGAAAATCTCTGATCGAGAGGATTAAGATAACGGAGTCTGAGCAACACTCAGGTGACCAAGAAATAAGAAAAAATTCTACTTTCAGAGTATATATCCTTCAAGGGGGAAATACAGCAGCAACACCTGGCGTGAGGTGTGCATCGCTCCACCAGCAAAACATTAAAACTAATAGCAAGTAGTGAATATTACAGAGCATGCAGAAGACACTATGAAGCATTTCTGAGCCCCTCAAATCTGCCACTTCTCTTTTTTTCCTCTCTCTCTCTCTCTCTCGCCCTCCCCATCCATCCTTCCTCCACTCCCTCTCCGATTGCTTACTATCTTCCTCCTCCCCACGATGCTATAATTAATCTTGGAGGAAGTGCCAGAGACACCAGGAGCGACCCCAGGGCTTCTAAAATTGGCCTCCAAGGGCCGGAACCCACCAGGGAAATGCCCAGTGGAATAAAATGCCTATCCGGCCCTGGTTTCCTTAAAATCAGATACTGAGGTGAAACCAAAATATCTGACATTATATAAGAGCCATTTACAAACCATAATTAACAAAAGTGGCAGATTATAAAAAGAAAGTATTCCTAAAAATGACAAGTGAACTTCCATTGGCAGGCAGGCAGGTAGTTCTTTCACATACAATTCAGGAACAGAACGAATCGAGCCTGTGTATTAGAAATGGACAAAGGGGTAGTCTCGTGATCACTTTAGGTGTCTAACCAGCCCCCCCCAAAAAATCTATCTATAATACATACATTGTTCTAATATCCGTCCTATTTTGCAAATCCACAATACTGCATAATGCATTCACTGTGGTAAAAATGTGTTACTTGTGTACATGCTAAAAAGTACTTCACTTGAGTGTAGTGGCTGGTAGGTAAACTTCTGTTGGAAATTCTTTATTTAGTTTTACGAAGGGGTAATTTTTGCTTTTTTGCAAACATACGGCTGTCACCTTTATATTTCTGCATTTTGTTCTGTTAATGCCTATTATACAGGTCAGCAAATGAATACATTAAAACAACATTGCATAGTTGCAAAAGCCAGAGTTACCAGCTTTGCAATGCTGGTTAATTATGGAGTGTTCCTAGACGCTCTGGGAGTTAGGGACTGCCCCGTGTTTAAGTGAGGCTTTGAAAATAGATGAGCAATAGTGGATAAGTGAGACTGCCATGGCGTTACCCCACTCGAAGGAAGCGCTGTAAGAACATTTAGAAGATTTCACTTTTTTACACTTACCAGCAGATCTGCTCTGTGATTACTCAGGAAAACCTTCATGCACCGTTAGAACCTTGTTTTGCTATGCAATTACCTAGAAGCTCTTTTCTGGAGGAAATGCGACAAGCAGAATACTTGAATTAACAGCTGCTTTACAGACACAGAAAAGTTGCTCCGTTTTAGGTCTGACACATGGACAGTTTTAGCTGTGGTGCTAACCTCGTGTTTTTGAAAAAAAAGTTTTTTTTATACAAGTCATAGAAACATAAAAACATACCTGCAGGGACTTTCAGAGAGACTTCTACATCCAATAGTCAGTTCAAGTGTCATTCATATCTTGCTTCCACCTACCACAGGGTAAAGCACGGGGCAATGGTTCATCCCGCTTCCTCCACGGCCAGTCTTGGACCGTCAGTGACGGCATTTTCCTAGATCATATACATAGTCGGCTGAAAAGGAGTGCACTTTAGTACCAGGACTGGTGTGCCTGGGCTGCTAACCCAATTTTTTACCTTTGTATTTTTACAATTTTTCGTAGATCACTTAAATGTTAAAAAAAAGCCCACTTGCAAGGCCAGGCCTACTGATTTTGTTAATGGTGGTTTCATCTTGCCTACCTTGCACCCAGACCCTTTCACCTAAATCCCTTCCAAAAATGTCGACTCGCTACTTCAAGCAAGGTCGAGGGGACCTAGGGCCAGAATGTAATCAAGGAAAGTACTGCAAGGTTAATCATTCAATGACAACACTCAGTCGGCTGTCTTTTCTTGGCATCAAACTCCATTCTTTAATCAAGTTCACCACGCACCTACAACTACCGCTACTTACTCCTAGCTGCGCAGATGGCTCAGCCACATACATGTTACAAAACTTTTGAAACAACTCACCTTATTACAAGAGTCTTTCCATGGTCCATGGACCAGTAGCAAACTACCTGAAGACAGAAACTCTCGCCATTCGCCCGAATCCCAAGTTTTCTTCAGTCTTTCTCTCCGTAAAGTACCAGCAGCCTCCCACTGAGGTTTCACCTCTTCCTTAGTGCCAACACTCCACCTGCAGTCCACAGACATCAAGAGCTGTTCTACCGCCACCTTCATGCAAGATTAAAAGGTCATCTTCTCATTAGCAAAGGCACTACAGCCTTCTTTCCTCCTGCTTGCCCACCATGAAGTACCACAACACAGAAAGGACACTCTAAATGAAACGGTTCACAACCTCTACCACCATTTACAACCACCATCTGCCAACGACAAATATCCCACTCCATTTACATGTCAGCAAGGGACACCATTTATCATGGCAACGCTCTCATGCGCGTCAATACCTGTATGGATGGATATAGATTTGCCCCTACCATGGGCATCTGTTGTAAGTAGGTTAGGTAGGCAGCAGGACACGTCTTCAGGTTATTAAGATAGATTTATTAAGTTACACAAGATAGAACAGCAGAACAGTAAACCTCACGGCTGACCAGACCATCAACTGCCAAGGCTGGAACCTTCACATACAAGATAGAACACTCTTAGGTACTATGGGAGATAGGGAAGGTAGGAACACTAAGAAAGGACTACTGACACCAAGTAGCCATATTGAAGGGAAGTACAAATATACAACAGCATCCATAAAACAGAGACGCCTACTACTCTACGTAAACAGGAATATGCCATGAGGACTAACACGGTTGGCTTAACCCACGTGGACCCATAGTGAATCCTGTGCACACGATCAATGGGTCCCTCAAGGATTCTTCTGACATATTGGTTACCTTGCAAGACAAAACCGAAGCAAAGGAGAAAGACAGACCGCTCATACTGGAGTTTCCTCAACAACTGGTCTCACAAAATTGTAGGTACTGTGACTAAGGCAAAGAAACGTAGACCAGACAGACACAAGTCACTGAAACATATAAAGTGAGGAAACAACTTCAAGGCTGATCAAATGCAATTTGATTATAGAGGGCAAACAGGTGCAACTGAAGGTAAGAAGATGGAAGCTATAATTTGTGGCATTAAAATGGGAGTGATTTGGCTCACTGGTGTGGCTCACTGGTTAGAGGCGGCAGACCTGGAAGCAGAGGTTGGCCCGGGACCATGGTTCGATTCCCGACGCGGCAGGGTCTAGGGCCATGGTCAGCGGACTCGATAATTCTCGCCTCGGTGCCTACTCCAACCATGGGTCCCACTCAGCAACTCTGGGCAATAGCTTTCTTAATCTCTACTAACGGCCCCATCAGCACCGGGGATGCTTGTCTTCACCTTGGAGATGCCCAGGAGGGACCATCTCACAGGGAAAGTCAGGATGGGTTCCCCAGCGGTATACAGCGCCGGGACGCCTCTTTGCTGGGGCAGCTGTGCGCTTTACAAGTATACAACATTTAACATTTGACATTTAACATTTATATGAGCTCTGGATCTTGTGGCATACATTAAGAAATCAGTTTATCACAGTCACAACTAAATGCAAAATGCATTAAATACACTAAACATTCAATATGAAGGGGCATCAACAACCAGGCCGAAGTTGTATTCAGACGACCGGACGGCAAAGACAAATCCTTACTGCAAGACTTATGCAGCAACCACTATCTGGCTTGAGTAAAAACATCTTTGATTGATGCTACTCCCGTGAAAATGCACGGAAGCAGCATAAAATCCCTAATATTGTGCTGTGCTTAGTTTAACAGAAAATATTACTTTATTATGCCGGGCTCCTCCCTGATCAATGTAGCAGACTTACATAATCTATTAAATAAGCGTGTGAAATAACAACACATTTTCTAAGTGCTGTAACTAACAGGACGTTTCAACCACCCAAACCTAATGATACTTCATCAATCTCATGAGGTCTGTAGGCTGAATTCCCCTTGCTGAGATTCAAGCTTGTGACCTTCAGCTCACTGAAAAAGTTAGTGACAGACATTAACTCACTTTGCCATCTAGACTTCTTTAATACAGACCCCTATTCTGTTGACTAAATGCCACATACTGAAAATGTTGTCCACTCGATAACGGTCTATACTTGTATGCCAGTAGTGTGCGTCTCTCCAACAGTGACAATATGTGTATCAGTTATATTAAAGTTGCACCACTTTCCAATTATATACAATCAAATTATTTTATATCAAGTCCGTATTGAAAAGATGATTGAAATTCCTTCTTTATAGTTATTTTCTATTTTTAAATGAGCCACAGCCAACACGTTTTGATCTGTGAACAGAACTTCTTCAGGGCATTTTTAAATTCCGCAAGATGCATATATAATTGGAGCAATAGGGTCCCTCTTCAGATAAAATTTTAGTGATGTGCTCCTATATCTTGCAAGATGACCTTGACGTCTTCATGCAAGAATCAGTTTCATTCCCAGGTATGATGTCATGATAGGATAATCAGATGGAATTCTTCAGTCTGTATCTTATATTGGACCCAACACACACCATACCTTACAAAGGGGCCTGTACGCCCAAATCAGCCTCTTGGCGTTTCGATTCCCGCCAGTGACAATATGTGGCAGCACGGTTTCCAGAAAGATGTGCGGTTATATACTAAGAACGCACCAGTTTCCAAGACATTAGAAACATGCCAAATAAAGAGGAGTGTTCACGTCTCAGAGAACTGAAAGAGACACAGGAAAAGCACAGAGAAATGTGCACTTATGATATTTGCACTGCTGCAGGCTAGTTGCATGCCTACGTGATATATTACTAAGATATTACTTAAGTGCTTACAGAGTGACACTCCCATAAACTGTGTTAAATGACCAGTGAGTAATTGGACTTGGTCTCAGGCTACACTGCATGCATAGTGACATGAGAAGCGGTTTTCAGAGCTTCTATAACCCTGAACTGGGCGCAGTCTACTCACCGCCGGTTCGTAGAGTTGAACAACCTTAAAAGCCATCCTCAGGGCTTGTGCTGGACGATACCATTCTTGAACTTTTAGAGGGCAAGCTCCTTGGTGGAACATTTGGCGCATGGCTGAAACTAGTATTCCAAATATCTAAACTATCAGCCATTGGTTTTTTCCAGTCTCCATTAGAGTAAGTCGGCATCACTTAAATGAAAGATTTATGAGAAGGTGGAGGGGAAAAAAGGAAAACCAGAAAAAAAATGGGTGGAATAGTAAAAAGAAAAGGAAAGAAATGGTCAAGGGGGCGTAGGAGGAAGAGGAGAAGAATGGGGATGGGTGGAGGGTGAGGCGAGTGTGAGAGAGTCCTTTTGAATTTCTACCATGGAAAATGTATCTTCTGCACTTTGCAGGACCAGTTTTGCAAGTGTTTCCAAAGCGGAAGCTCCAAAAGATAGAGAGTGGCCCCTACTCACCAAAGGGACAGGACTCAAAGAGACACCAAGTCGAAAAAAGCTCATATATTAACATGTGATTGTCAAATAACATTTTAATATATGAACTTTTAATATTTGTTGTCGATTGTATTCATTTGATTGTTTTAACTATTTGCATTCACCTGGTGAATAAAGCTTTCATGTATTGTCCTTTGGCAACTGTTATAGTGTTAATGCGAACATGGTTTGACTGAGAAATAATTGTTCTGGTATGGAATTGTGGTTTCCCAAAGGGAGCTTTTTTTCGACTTATCGTCCAAAGCGGAAGCCCATGTAAAATATTTCAGTAGCCTCCCAAAAGTTAAAGCTTTCTGCTGCTTAATACAATCCGAAAGATCACTACACATGGCAAAGCCTTCCCCCCACCACACCGCATTCAGTTCTGCTGAACATCTGCTGCATGGGAGACTCTCTGCTCCTAGTCCTACATCTAGTTCTGCTGCACATCTGCCGGACCTGTGGAATGTCTGTTGTACCAAATTCTAAAATCCACTTACAGCAGTAAGTATCTGTCGAACCTCATTCAGCAAACGAGAAACTCAGACTGTGCAAGCACAGATGACTACTTCAGCACCCAAGCTCATTGTGCTGAAAAGTAGTCCATGAAGATGCAAAACCAATTCAGAACTTTGGGAGTGCTGGCTGTAGGTCATGACGAGTACATTTTTATGATAGGCTTATTAGCCTATAAACAATAACTAGAAAAAAATGGCATTAAACACAGTTAAGAGTGAACCTTAACCCGTTCTATGCTCATGACGGAGCGGTTCCGTCATGGCCCGCTCGGCGCGCCTGCGCAGGACGTTCCATTGAGCAGGCGGGGCCATGACGGAACCGCTCATTCATGAGCACAGCTCAACCGCGGCTCGTGACGGAGCGGCTCCGTCACGAGCATGCGAGCGCCGCTCGGCCCCCCCGCCCCCTTAGCGCTGCGGCGGAATTCCCGCCGCAGCAAAGGGGTTAAGGTTCACCATAAGGTTCACCCGGCTGAAGTGGCGATCACATTTTTACAGTGAAGGCGGGGTTTCAAGCAACACATCCAATGGGCAGTTCTTGTTCGGATGTAAAGTCTATTTTTAAATTATCATTAAATACAATTTTTCTGTGTCAAAAATGTGAGCCATAGCTGGCAATGGAATGTTTATCAACTGCACAATCCACTTCTCAGAACAAATATGTTAACATAAATAACAGACCCATACCCTTGGGCACACAATGCAACCAATAGCGGCCGGCATGGATTGTGTGTGGGGAGGGAACGGTGCTGAACTCCTTACCTTGCTGTGCTGGGTCCCGTGGCTCTGCTCTTGCTCTCCTCATTGGACTGAGAAACAGGAAGCACAGCTAGGCTCCCCTGACCAATCACGATCCTGCACTCCTGGTTCGACGCTCAGCAAGCGAATGGAGGCCTGGGCATGTTCTCCAAGCAGGCTATAATGCAGACTCCATGGCATATGGGGAAAGTGCGCATGACTGGTTTGGGTGGCCTGAGAGGGATGACCAAACAGTCATTACGACCTTAGGGGTGGGCAAACCACTCCTCCCCTGCTCCGAGAGCACAGCAGTCCCATCCACCCGCTCGCCTACTAAGGAAACATTACATGAAAATAATTCAAAATTATCATTTAATGTTTCCTTTACTTTGCAGTGCGCTCCTTAAAAGCAGTGGGACATAGCTCCTCAACCATAACAGATAAGCCACCCCTGAACAAAACATAACAGCCATGAAGTTGGTAAAGTAGTGCTCACCAACAGTATACCACTCCGCGTACGCCAAAGCTTTCAGAAACAGCAGAACATAGTAGACAGCCAATTCCACAACCAAGCAACATCATGTCAAGTTATGTAATTGCAACAAGAAATGTACAACATACCAACACAATTAAAAACATTAGCCAGTTGCCGAGCACATCTACCAAACGCATAATTATGCACCAAATTAAAACAATGGATGCCCTCCAAAAAAAAGGACTAGACAGAATCCAACAGTTACAACAGTACACATTAAACAAGTCACGCTCACGCATACAACAGCACTAAAGCCATATGCTTGAAACCAAAGAGCTGGCAACCTGCCAACGGACAATCTTTCACCCTCAAGCCACAAGATAAATATCAAAGTGTTATCACTCGTTTACTCAGAAGAAAAAAAAAATTCAGACAAAAAAAATGACATGTGGCTCTTATGACTGAGGTCAGCAGGAAAGCCCAGAGCCACCCCCTTTCTTTAATTTTTTCTGTTGTCTAGGTCAGCAAGAACATCGCTGTTGAAATGCTATATCTTAACTTGGTGTTTGTGCCAGAAAGAAGCCCATTGATACAGGAGTGATCTGATAACAGTTATGGCAAAATATTTGTCTGATCTATTAAGTGTGTGTAAGTTGCAGGGATGAGAATATAGTCAAGTCTAGCTTAAGAATTATGTGGGGCACAAAAGAAGGTGTAGCCTCTGGATTTTAAAGTCTCCAGGAATCTTTGAGGTTGTATGTAGTGCAAATGTTTTGTGATTTAGTGTTCCAAAAGGAGGTGTCTTCATTATTAGGGTCTTATTTATGGACTACGTGGAAATTTGAATCCCATCTGCTTAAAGTGGTAATAATCTATCGACCCTGTGTTGGTAGTCTACAATTCAAGTTTAATATTGGATTTTTGGGAGTTTAGTGTGATTACTCATTTTTTCTGGTGTAGTGTAGGGGAGCAGGGGACGTCTGAGATCCAATTGTTTCTAGGGGTATTTGCTTCTTTGTGTGAAATTCTCTTTTTCTGGAGGATAATGAGATCACCTTTGGTTTTAAAGAGGTAGTTCATTCTTTTGCATGTTTTCACTGGGTGGTTTAAGCCTTTGACATTCAAGGAGACAATATTAAGATAGAACAAAAAAAGGGAGGGACCCCCCCCCCCCCGCCCCCCTTATAGGAGAGTCTGGTAAGAGTGGTACAGCCTTTAAGCGCTTGAAGTCGGATTTAAATTTTTCACCGGTCATCTGCGTAGACCAAGATTGTGGGTTCAGTTCAGTCTAGCCTGCGTTGGAAACCTTAAATAATTTTCATCTCAAGGGCCTGTTGGTAAAGTACAGGCTACGAACAGGTTCATCAATAGCTCATGGCTCCCTTTCTAACCATTCGGCAAGGAGTTGGTTAGCAATAATTAAAACAAGCCTCAAAATCACAAAATCCACAAATATCCTGCATGTCCAAGGTATGCTTGCCCCTGTTCTGGGCCCTGTATACAAGACTAGGTTGCTTCCTCCATGTGTCCCACTTTGCCTCTAATGATGAGCATGTGAAAGTGTAATTGTAGTTTGCATCTCATGGTGAAGAGGCAGGTGATTAAATGGCTCGAGGAAAACGAAAAACAGTCATTAATAAGGATCTGTATCATCTAGGGGCACAATAGGGGTCTACTGGTCTTGGGGCTTGTGAAAGCTTTAGAAGTGTTTGATAAAACATCGATCGCCCACCATTTTAGGGTCAGGCAGAGCGTTTGTTTCCGTTCATAAGCAGCATCTAGAGTAGGCTAATATTAGTACCCTGCTATAAATAAGGTAGTACCTGGTTCATTTGGCAATGGTATTGGAGTGAGCACTGTGCGACGATCCTTATTCCAATCATGGTGGCGTCCTGTGGCCCACCATTTTGAGTGAGAGGGTGTTGCAGCAGGGACGTTTGTTTTTAATCTCCTTGTGGGGAAACATGCAGGTCTTCTTCAGAGGTTACTTCTACTTATCCTCAGACCTTCAAATCAGTCACTTTCTGCGGTATTGCGGGTCTTGAAGCATTCGACTTTTTGGCATTTTGCTCCATGGTGAGAGAAGAAAGAGATGGAGCTAAGCAGCCATGCTTTCATCCATTTAAGGAACTCCCCCACAACACACTATTTGAATGACAACTGTGCCAATGCAGACTAAATAACAAATAATGTTACCTTGAAAAAGACCAAGTTAAAACTTATCAGCAACTGAGAACAGAGAAAGTTTTGTTGTGAAACAAAGAAAAACGTTGCATATACCCTATTTGCATAAATATAATCATGTTATTTTGTCCACAAGTTTTATGATCAATGTCAATGTCAATCTCTTAATATTTCTAGAAAGAAATCCACTGCAGAGCTGAAAGACTCATAAATTACATTTTAAATTAACCAGACGAGAAAACCAGAAAATGTTTAGGAACCCTGAATGCGAAATATATGCATGTACTACGCAAAATAAATGTCCATCACTCCTTTAAACTGGACAGGAGAGATTGAATCTTAAATTCTATGGTGGATTGCATACAACTACTTCTCTTCGAGTAGTACTAAAAATAGTTTACTAGACAAACATACACTCAGTTAAACAATCTAAAAAGTACAATTAAAAGCATAAATACATTCTACTCTAAGATTAAGGACCATCATAATCACATGAGATACTTCTTTGGGTCCATCATTTAGGCGTGAAGAAGCACAGTCAAGAAGCCGGTCTAATCTAAACATGAACAAGGTTAAAGAAAAAAAAAAAAAAAAGGGAAAAAAAAGAAAAAGATAATGCCTGACCTGTTTTCAGCTCCTCACCATGGAATTCTTTCATGGTAAAGCTTTCTACAACCAGCGCCATGAGGTGTAATTTGGTACCTAGTTTTCATTTAAAATATCGAGGCACATTTAATAACCTTTTTTCCTCCAAAGACAATGATCAAAAGTGCACAGCAAGCTTACAGTCAAAGTTTGTTAAATAACCTTGAATAGAATCTGTAAATGTACAAATAGTTTTTTTTCTGCAATTCACAACAGCAAACTTTTTGAATTTTTAAGCATTGTATCGCCTGAACAGATGGAATTGGAACACATGAATATTTATCAGTTTTATAACAGATTATCGAGGTCGCCGTTTTTGGCAATGTGTACACGCTCGCTACGATTTAATATAACGAGTAGGGAAGAGATATGGTTCACAAATACTTTATCAAATTTAAAACATCCATTATCAATGCCAATAGTTCTGGCTTTAAAGTTCTACATCATGTATTCACTTTTACAGGAATACGCATCTCTCTGAACTCACAAGGTCAGTCTTTTACCTCTGATAGATGGAAATAGGAGCGACAACCAAGAAAGACTGTATTACACAATCATTGACAGCGACTATATAGCTATGTTGAAGTCTCGCTTTTCACTGAAAATGGGTTTTCCACTTTGCTAATAAAATTTGTCCAATTTGATGCATCTGCACAAACCTTTCTAGTTAAATAGTACAAATGGCTAAGTTTCAACACGTGAAGTTTCATGCTGTTCCACCACCAATGACGAAAGAAATGGGTGAGAATGGAGAAAAAGGTTGTCAAAAGTTAACTCCCATACAAATGTCTGCTATCCACAATAGCAAAACAAGCATTTGCAATGCAATAGGTCTCGCATTAGGAAAGTTTGAGCTATTGGTATTATAAATGACACATTTTTTATTCATGTTTTGTTTTTGAAAATAGCGAAATTAATAGCTTTGTCATTTACAATGCCAATAGTTATAACTTTCGCAAATGTGACACCTATAGCATTTGTAATGCAATATGGGTTGTATTTACGTGACTTACATGTATAGATATTAGAAATAACAATGTCCTTTATTCTTTTTTAATAATTAATATTTAAATAAAAATTATTGTATTGTAATTAAAAGGATAATGCGCACAGCTACCCGCATGGGGTCTCCCGGCGCCAAATAGAGTTAGCAGTGACATGAGTCTAGCAGTTATCATTGAGGGAAAAGTCCGGTTTTAAGATCTTTACGAAATTTCATCAGGGATGGTTCAAGTTTCAATGCAGATGGAAGAGAGTTCCACAGTTTAGGGGCCAGACAGGAGAAGGAGCGTCCGCCCATTCTTGTCAATTTGAAACGTGGAATCAGAAAGTTCCCTTGAGAAGAGGATCTGAGAAGACGGGATGGAGAGTATAGTTGTACAAGAGACTGGAGGTAAGCTGGAGCTAACCCCTGCTTGATCTTATGCATAAAGCAAAGGGCCTTAAATTTGATTCTGCTTTCGATGCGGAGCCAGTGTAGATCTTTAAGATAGGCGGAGATGGGGGATCTCCATGTAACTTTGCAGAGAAGACGGGCGGCCGAGTTCTGAACAAGCTGGAGTTTCCTCTGGGACTCTACGGTAGCTCCAAGGTAAAGCACATTACCGTAATAATTGTAATTTATGGCAATTGCTTAAACTTTTGTAAATAACTTTTGTGAATAATATGTTCAGTGTATTTTATTGTGACGAAAATCCAAGAACAGAAGTGAAATATTAACCTCTTTTTATTACATTTGTAATAAAGCTTGAAACATTGAGTGAACACATTTGAACCAGGTGTTGTTTAATGGTTGCACAGATTGATGCTGTGCTGGCGCTGAGTGATGCTGTATACTATGCTATGCTATGTTTTGCTAAGCTATGCAAAGTTTTGCTAAGCTATGCAAAGTTTTGCTAAGCTATGCAAAGTTTTGCTAAGCTATGCAAAGTTTTGCTAAGCTATGCAAAGTTTTGCTAAGCTATGCAAAGCTTTGCTAAGCTATGCAAAGCTTTGCTAAGCTATGCAAAGCTTTGCTAAGCTATGCAAAGCTTTGCTAAGCTATGCAAAGTTTTGCTAAGCTATGCAAAGTTTTGCTAAGCTATGCAAAGTTTTGCTAAGCTATGCAAAGTTTTGCTAAGCTATGCAAAGTTTTGCTAAGCTATGCAAAGTTTTGCTAAGCAATGCAAAGTTTTGCTAAGCTATGCAAAGTTTTGCTAAGCTATGCAAAGTTTTGCTAAGCTATGCAAAGTTTTGCTAAGCTATGCAAAGTTTTGCTAAGCTATGCAATGTTTTGTTTTCCGTTGTGCTGTTTTGTTGTGCTGTTTTGTTGTGCTGTTTTGTTATGCTATGCTTTGAATTGTTATGCTATGCTTTGAATTGTTATGCTATGCTTTGAATTGTTATGCTATGCTTTGAATTGTTATGCTATGCTTTGAATTGTTATGCTATGCTTTGAATTGTTATGCTATGCTATGCTTTGAATTGTTATGCTATGCTATGCTTTGAATTGTTATGCTATGCTATGCTTTGAATTGTTATGCTATGCTTTGAATTGTTATGCTATGCTTTGAATTGTTATGCTATGCTTTGAATTGTTATGCTATGCTTTGAATTGTTATGCTATGCTATGCTTTGAATTGTTATGCTATGCTATGCTTTGAATTGTTATGCTATGCTTTTTTATGCTAGGCTATGCTGTTTTTGTTATGCTATGTTTTGTTATGCTATGCTATGCTGTGTTTTGTTATGCTATGCTTTGCTATGCTGTGCTTTGCTATGCTATGCTATGTTTTATTATGCTATGTTTTGTTATGCTTTGCTATGTTTTGTTATGCTATGCTAGGTTTTGCTATGCTATGCTTTGCTATGCTGCGTTGTGTTGTGTTGTGTTGTGTTTTGCTATGCTATGCTAGGTTTAGTTATGCTACGTTTTGTTATGCTATGCTGGTGAGGGTGTGTGAGGGTGAGGGGATGTGAGGGAGAGGGTGAGGGGGTGTATGGGTGAGGTGGTGTGAGGGTGTGAGGGGGAGGGGGAGGGGGTGTGTGAGGGTGGGTGAGAGGGAGGAAGGGGAGGGGAGGGAGAGAGAGAGAGAATGGATGTGAGAACAAATGAGAGAGCATGTAGAGAGCAAGGAGTGACTAAGATGTTACATTACCTCACTAAGGTGACCCAGTGAGGGTGAAATCAGCCTTCCATGGGTGTTTTCTAGCTCAGGGTGGGCATGGCCTGACAATTCATGTTATGCTGTTCATACTGAAGCAGGACCAATACATATTTGTATATGGCTGTGGAGAACGTTTAATTAGAAAAATAAAATTGTGTGTTTAACATGGACGGGACGCAAATGGAGTAAATGTATTGTATTTTCCTAATGACGTTTTAAACTTGCCAGAACAAGGCCTCAATTTAGAGCAATAAAGCAACAAGCTCTCTGCATTGCTGTGGTGGGGAAGCGCATTCCTTTTAAGTCTGAAGCGGGCGGGCGGGGGAGCACATTCCTTTGAAGTCTGATGGTGTTTGTTGTGCACGCGCCTGGCTCACATGAACTGTGTCTAATACGCAGCTTGGGGAGACTTTTCGGAAGCCTTACTAGAATCTCTGGCTGGCCACAATTGAACATTGGAGCAGCCACTACAGGAACCCAGGCATTCAAGAAGGCTGTGTGTTGGAGGAAAAGAACGTACTGAAAGAGGTAGAAGGCGAGGTGCGTGGATTACATTCTCTGCCCCAGGAAGAATAAAGGGAGAGGGAAATCAATATAAATCGAATCTTGCCCTCGCATCACTTTCTTGTAGTATTTGTGGATCTTCTGGGCAAATATTTTGTATTGCATTTGTGAACCATAGTGAGAATTCATGATCAAGTCCCCAGGAGCGGTCTGGATGAAAAGGCATATTTCTATGAATGCATGACGTTACAACGCATACATTCACAATGCATACAATCACAACGCAACTTTTACAACTCAAGTTCCATTACAACGCATGCCATTACAACGCAGATGCCATTACAACGCATGCCATTACAGGGTATGTATATAATTTTATTAATATTAATTTAAATTTAATTACAATTTTTAAAATAATTTATTTAAAATAATTTGTATTACTATTTAATAAAATTTAATTTACAATTCGAACTCCAGGGGGGTGTAATAGTAGGGTAAGTGCTGGATAGTGTAGGGGTTAAAATTACTATTCTAACTCCAGGGGATGTATTAGTAGGGTAAGTGCTGGATAGTGTAGGGGTTAAAGTTACTATTTTAACTCCAGGGGGGTGTAATAGTAGGGTAAGTGCTGGATAGTGTAGGGGTTAAAATTACTATTCTTACTCCAGGGGGTTTAATTAAAATACATTTAATTTAAATAAAAAATTATATTAAATTAAATAATTATTTTAAGAAAATTAATTTAAAAATAAATTATTATTTTAACTAAATACTTACCCATACTTAAGTTGTAATGGCATGCGTTGTAATAGCATCTGGTTGTAATGGCATGCGTTGTAATGGATCTTGCGTTGTAATGGTAGTGCCTTGTAAAAGTTGTGTTGTGATGGTTGTTTCCCATTTCTATCCACTGGGTTGATCAGGGTCCCCGGGGATAAGAGAGTTGGAGGAAGAGTTTATTGAAATGGACAATGGCAGAAACATCACCTGAAGGCCACTATGACAGGTTACAGAGGACCTGGTCGAATGGGTGGAAATATCAATGTAAATAACGAATCCTTATAATAATAGACCACATTCAAGAGGGCAGCAATATCGGCAAAATGTTAGCTCCCCCCACCATAAGGGAACAGCAACATTCTTATGATGAAAATGTCCCACCCCAGGTCTCGGATTGTAATGTGTAAAATGTAAGAATATGACCTTCTGGTGTATTGCAGTACTATTCTTGTTGTGTGACTAAACCTTTAATAAAAAGGATTTTCTTTTAATGTAACATATATTTTTGTAAGCCTGGTTAACGCAGGCTTTTGCAAATGGTAATATTGATTATCTATTTCCAAGCAAACCTCCTATAATAATCTGCTGCCTCAAAGCTATATTGTTCTGTTTAGCAGGAAGAACAAGACCCTACTCTGCCATTTGTGACTAATAAAATCATTCCTAAATCCATTAGCAAAGCACGGAATTACTATCCATTTGAGTTTGCTCACTGAATGGATGTCATAAAACCTACTCAGATAGTTTTAAAAGTGAGCTTTAAGAGAATAAAGTACATGATTTTCAGTACTACAATACACAGCAGTGAGTTGTGTAGGACAATTTCCTAGGCTGGTGTCAGACACACTAGTGCAGCCACTGCTCTGTAAGGAGTCCTTACCAATGTTACAATATTTATTTTTGATATAACAGACCACATTGTAGACGTGAGAGCGGGTTGCACTGAAATAGGCATTAAGGGCCATATGTATGAAGCAAATTCGCATTTGCAAATGCCGAAATTCGCAGAATTTCGGCGTTTGCGAATTTGCAAAAAGGTATGTATAAAGGAAAATCTGGTGCAAAATAAGGAATTGCAAAAATTTGCGATTCCTTAAATGCAATGTATGAAGCAAAAAAAAATAGCAAATTGTCCCTAAGGAATCGCAAATTACCACCAACTTCAAGTTGGTGGTAATTTGCAAATTCCTTGAAAAATACCCATTTTTGCATTTTTCAAAGTGCCATGTGACGCACATACATGCCCTTACAGCATGTTTGTGCACCACATGTGCACCCATGCTTATTTCAGGGGTGCAACAGGGTGTCCCATGCACCTTTGAAATTATTCTCAATTTGCGATTTTCAAATTGTGAATCGCTAAATTAAGAATACATTCCCATTCATTCCTATGGGCCTCCTGGCCCATAGAAATGAATTGGAAAGTATTCCATAACACCTTGGATGCTTAAGATATTCCCCTGCTGTGCGGGACCATAATGGAAATGGTGAGCACACGAGCACTGTGCCTCATGACGAGCTGAGCTCGTCATGAGCACCGAAGGGGTTAATTGCAATTCGCAATTTGCTAATCGCAATTAAGGAATACTAAGAATTTGCAAAAATAATGTGAATTTGTACATACATACCAATTTGCGATTCTGAAATAGTAATTTCTTAAAAATCGCTATTTCAGAATCGCAAATGGGTACCTTGATACATATGGCCCATAATCATTTCATTCAACACATGCAGCTAACAAAATGATAAACAAAATTAGGGAGGATGTAGATTTACGTACAATGAAGCGTACCAAAAATAGAGTATATGCCAAATCTGTTCCAAGTGCACTCTCAACACAACAGCCGCACCCTTGGTGAGTATTGTCATAAAGGAACGGATTAACCATATTTTGGAGGCATCTAAAAATGGGTTTTCTTTTGCAAGACTATCTTCATTTATTGTAAATATTCCTATTGGAATTAACATCCAAAACATTGACAATGTTTCTAAGTCTCAAGTTTAATTTATTTGATTTTGTTCTCTTCCGAGAACACATTTTGATCAAAACATTTGTTATAAAAAACATTTCATAAAAAACATTCAATACAAGTTTAGAAATGTTTTTTAAAACTTTAAAAACAGGTTATAACACACAGATTCATCTCGGGGAAATTTTAAAAGCGAGATCAGACTCGACCCGGATGCACATTTATATCTAAATTGGATTATTTATAAGTAGCGCCTTCTGGCCTCCACCAATATAGAGTTCGGGCATAGAGATAGGACATGCTTCAGATCTTGCTCTCCTCCATTGCAGACATTGCATAAGCTGGAAGCATTTCTTTAAGGGTCCATTGAAAAGTAAATGATTTAAAAGGCAGTAACTCGAGCCGCAATAAAATTATACATTGCCGGATTCCATGCCTTAAAGAAAAACAGATATAATATTGAACTGGTTTGTATTCAATTAATTCTGCATAGGGTTTATAATGATGCAATTTAGAACAGTGCAGAATGTTCCATTAAAAACTGATCATCTGCGTTTGATGTTTTAAGAAAAGCTTCAGTTGGGCTGGAGTCCATGATCACAAAAGTGCACTTGTGCATTTTGAGAACTCAAAAGCAATCATTTTTGGCTAAAAATGAACTTTGTGGATTCGGGCTCGAATGTCTCCATTTTTAGTAATGATCTTAAGGTGCCCTGATCTGCATTTAAAAAGATTATAGGCCCATTTTAAAATATTGGCGATGGTCTGGCAAAGGAGCTGACTAGAGAAAATTCCAAACGCAGTGCTTGTGCAGGGACAGATTGCTGGACCTTAATCAATTTACTAAGTATGTTCCCTTCCTTTGTTTGAATTGAATACCACTGGCTAATTGGAATGTATTCCACAGCATACAATAAGGTTGGGGGAATCTTAGTGCTGTAGACCTGTAATAAGGAAAAGAAGTGCATTTGCCCGGAAGAGAAATATAAGCACTGAAGCGCCCCCACGTAAACATCTGCTTTAACACTCAAGTGCTGCAGGTGAGGGGAGTTTTGGAATGATTGAGTGAATATTCTCCCCAAATAAGTATATTATTTTTCCACTTCTAGCGGTTTTCCTCCCAATGTCCAATTGAATTTAGGGTCATGATTTTTTCATCTGAATGGTACTGCTTTCGTTTTTATTGTATTTGGAACCAAAACATTCTCTTTTGTAGATCTTGTAAGCGCATCTAAGTTCCTTTGTAATCCGAATGGGGTGAGAGTATTACCACACCATCTGCATACATCAGTATGTGAATATTAAACGATTAAATCTTTGGAGGCAAATTATCACCTGCAAAAAATTAACCGGGAGGTCACTGAAGTATAATGAGAAGGAGGGGGGAAAGCAGGCAACCTTGCCTAAGACCATTTAGTGTGGCTATTGGACAAGTAAGTCCCTTTTCTTTTCCCATTTATACTTGGCACCAAGTTTCTGAATGTAATGAGATAATTAAGCGTAGAAGAGTTTCCGGAATTCCGACTTATGAGCTTGTTCCAGAGTGTAGGTCTGTCCACTCGATCGAACGCTGTCGCGAAAATCAACAAAGACGGCATAAACGACCTGCGATTTTAAAACCACGAATTTGTCGATAATTGTCTGTAACACTGCTATGTAATCCGTTACAGAGTGTTTGTGTCGGAACCCGCCCTGGTTAAAACAGATCACTCCTGTAGAAAAGTCTTTAAGGTGGTCCAGGACACTTGTCGCAAAGATCTTCCCTATTGCGTCCAGCAAAGCGATCTGTTGATAGTTACCTGGATGCAGCCGAGATACCTTCTTGTAGATTGGGATCACATTACTCCCCTTCCATGATTTTGGCATTTTCCCAGTAAAGTAGCAATGGGAGTAAACTAAAAAAAACTATTTCTGGTCACATTTACTTCGAGGCACACCATGAGCAGTAAAAACCGAAGGAAGCTACACAGAAAGGAATGACTAACAAAGCCAAAAGGAAAGAGGTGAATATCTCAAATGCAGACTTTCCCAGCAATGCCACTCTACAAGTTTTGCCCTCAAGGGACACACAAATTCTTCAACCCTTACTGGTCGCCAGCACAAGTGCATCTCACCTTAGTGATGATTGAAAGGGCGCGACATCGCTCCACTCCTACCCACCCCCTTCTGACTACCAAAGAAAACAATTTAAAACAAAAATAGGGAAAGCTGAGTAATTTACAAGACATTTTTCGAACACTAAAAAGTATAAGCATAGTTTTACATGTAGTTCGTAGTAGCATTTTGATACAGCTGCCTATCTTTTTTTCCTCCAAACAAAACACCTTTTAAAGTTGTATCTTACACTTTCATCCATTTCTTTATCCGGATCTTTCCAAATTGATCACTCCAAAAATAGACCATGAAGAAGGATGACAATGGGAAGTTAGATGGACATCACAATCTCAGGTGTTAGATCGCATTATATCCTATGTTAAACATATGTAGTTAGGAGGGGGACGTTAGAAAGCCCATGGCAAGATGGGCGCACATCAATGTAGCTCGGCTGGCCGGAAATGTCAATCTGGTATTTAACTGCCTTTCTACATGGCATCCGCTCTTTAAATGAGGGGCATATAATCTGGGGAACGCGTTCAACCATCTATGTGCTGCCGATGTCTGGACGGCGATTGTGAAGCTAAGAAATCTGCACCAGCTTCCCTGCAGGGCCCGAGCAGTCCGGAGGTGACAAAATGGCAGCGCTCGATTGCTGTGCCCCTTGAGAGACCAGACCTGCCCCCTTGACCTGGGTGGGGACCCTGAAGGCGGTGACATACTACCACTCGCTGACAATAGCGGTGAGATTCCAGACCGAAGTGAGCTGTGGCCCCTGCGGAACCGACCCTCGCTCAGGAGTTCAGCTTGGCAGAAGGCCACAAGTTGCACACTACCTCAATTCCCCAGATGTGGAGGTCCTTGAGGTTTCACAGCATAGCGAGGCCCTAAACACTCAGCGATATACCCAGCACCACTAGTGTGGCATATCCCACAGTCAGTATAACCATAGTATCGACCACAGGACTGGGCCCATTTGCTTACCTACCCATAGCGAAAGACCTTGCCACAGGCCAATATTATCAACTGTAGGCCCAGACATAGAACAAATGACTGTGTAAGGTAAAAGACAGGTGTATACATACACGGATACCTACTTCAGGGGCATACAAACATTTTGTCGGTGCATGTGGCGCTGCAGAGATTGGACTTCATCAGTAGCAATAGACTGCTAGTGACAAGATTGTACGGTCTGCCCCTACTCGCCAACGCACTGCCTGTATAGCTGACCATCATGGGGAAAACAGATAAATAATAGGCCTGGCTCACATTCAAATCAAAGCGTGCAGCCAAGCCACTGCAGCACGCACACTTAGACTGAGCAGGAACTACCACTGCAAATCACTCACTCACTGGAGACCACGTTGCTTGCTATGCAACAGAGCTTGCAATTGATTGATGAGAAGAGACACTTTAAGCATTAGAATGGACAATATGGTGTACAGACATGACAAGCACTCAATACGATTAGCTACGGCGGAAGAGGACACACAGACTACTTCCAGCACTTTGTCCATGTTAAGTTGTTTGTTGGTAAGAATCAAAGCTAAAAATTAAGTCTGATGTCAGATCACGGTGCAGTAATCTCCGTATCACTGGCATACCAGAATCATCCAACACTGGCCGATTGGAAAACTACGAGGAAATCATGTAGAGGGAGAACTTTGGAAACAAGCAACTATCTCAGGTGTTTATTGTGGAGCGCACGCACAGATCGCTGCAGGCGCGCTCTCCTCCTGGATCCTTGCAGACGATGATAATCGCCAAATTCTTAAATTATTGTGATACAGTATTACGCGTCTCTAGGGAAAAGGGAACTATACAATAGCAGGGCAGCGATGTCGCATTCTGCCCAGACTTCACCATTGCGGTGCAGTCTGCTAGATTTAAATACTTTCAGGTCAAAAAGAAACAACAAGTAGCAGGAGTACCATATGCCATGCTCTATCCCACCCGCCTTTGTGTGGATCATGATGGTATGCAGAAAATATGCACTAAACCCTTTACTAAATCACTCTCGCTCTCACACTTAGGACGCAGCTCGCCGGGAGCAGAGCCGGATACTGAGGAACTCGGATGGCAGCAGTAACTGAGGAGCCCATCAATCTGACTTGAATTGCCACAAATTGGGACAAATTAACTTACTTACTCATTTGGACTGTGCGTGGCCTGAATAATCCAAAGAAAGTCAGATAGGAGTTTGCCTATATGTACCGCCACTATGTGCACGTAGCACTCCTCCAAGAAACCCATCTCACGACACAAGCAGCAGGAACTTTAGGATTCAGGCGGGCGGGTGTCCAGATAGCCTCCTTTTATGCCAGGGGTGCTATTATCCGGGCCAAGAAGAGTACACCACTCACTATTATACACTCCGAAGTTGATGACCAAGGAAGATATTCTCTTGCATAAGAAAACCTTGATGGTACGGTTGTCACCGTTATCAATTTTATACGGAACCAACACAGGATGTCCCTCACTTCTGTACTAGAGTATCAGGCGCTTACATAACTTGCAACCCTCAGCTGTTCTCAGGGGAGGGACCCTCATATTCACTTAGACCCAGCACTGGATAGGTCTGTCACTACAGACTGGCAGGACAAATACTCCACTTAGGCACTACATGAGGGCATGGAAAACAATGGCCTCAGAAATATGGAAGGCACATCACCCTAGGGAATGAGAGGGCACCTTTATACTGTGGGTAAACAATATGTAGTCTCGGCAGGATTACTGGCTGGTGACAAGCGAGGTGAGCAAATGGGCTGCTGATGTACACCACCTGTCGAAAACCCTCTGAGATCATTCCCCGGCACTGCTGACAGTCGTTCTTGCTACCCACACACCTAGGCAATTTGAATGGAGGCTCCAAGGCTAAGCACTCCTGGACACGGTATTCCGAGATGGAATGTGCACGGCGACTATACAAAACTTTGAAGATAAGGCCTCAGTGGGAGAGACATGTAGACTATGGGAGGCGTTCAAGGATACTATAAGAGGAGCCTGCCTTTGGTCTACAGGCAGGAGTACTGAGAGCCATCCGCTCTCGACTTCAAACCGTAGAAGCCACCTTATTGGACCTAAAGAGAACCTATGAAGAACGGCCTGACCCCACATTAGCAGCTATTAGACACCAATTACAGAATAGAACAATATTGCAGACCAGGTGATACGACACACGTCTAGATGATGGGTGGTGAGAACCAAGGCCGCCCGGGTGTAGGTTAGCTGCCAAAATCCGAGAGCCCAGAGAAAATACACATGTGGTGAGCAGAGTGCCGAGATGGCAATACACACCATGATATTCCATCCATTGTAGCCAAATGTGTGTGTTGTTCTACATTGGGTTGTATGGGGCCCGCACGTCAGCCATGGAGCAGGAGACCGCATCATATCTGGATAATGGGGCGCTCTCCTTGCTTTCCCCTGGGCAGAGGGAATTTCTTGTTCAGCCTATCTGGGTAGATGAGATAAGAAATGTAATTCGTACACTCCCCAATGGGAAGGCTTTGGGAGTGTTGAGTTCCCTAGCAAATTCTATAAAATGTATATGGCCCTACTTGTTCCTCACCTCAGAGATATGCATCAAGAGGCCCATGATAAACATTCCCTACCACCAACATTAAGGGAAAAACTGATAATAATGCTTTTAAAACCATATAAGGCACCCGAAATAGGTGTATCTTACTGTCCGTTATCCCCAATTAACAGAGACATCAAAATTCTTGCAAGATCCTAGCTGTTCGAATTCAGCCACTGTTACTCTAGCCGGTATTGGCTAACCATCGTAAATTTGGGGTAATCACACAATCTTTTTTTGTAAAATCGTTTTTTTGCAAACAGACAGCTTGCGTAGTTAGGTTTACCGTGAAGTATCCATTTTTAATGTTGGGATGGAGATGAAATCTCCTTGCACTGCCCTCACCTTGCATATACAATATGGCTGCTCAAAGTGTTCCTATTGAAACGGCTGAAATTCTAGAATCATTCTGGGGTTCCGATTGGCATTTAAACACAGTTTCCATAGGTATAATGAAGAGCAGCTTACTGGAGTGCGGATGGACACATTTCTATTGCTGTAGGAACATTTGATATTGTGCCTTGTGAAATGTTTTAAAAATGTCGCTCAACCGATAGGTCAGTATACAGTGGAGATTTATGTAAAGAGTAAGTATGCAGGGTTCCACGGTCTCCTTCAGAGACGATTAGCAGAAGTAGGGAGAAAGAACTGTGCATTCGTTCCAGTCTTTACCTGCAGAGGAGTGGACTTCGATGGGTGCAGCGGCACTGAGGCCCACCAAATTCTGATTATTGCTGTATTAAACAATAGTCAGAGGGTCTATACATTTGCTGCACTAGAGTCCATCACAACATAGCTACACTACTGGGCTGGAGTGTGTTGTAACACACACGTCCTCCAGCCGGTCGTCATGTCAATACCATGCACTGGCCACTATTACCGTTGCTGGAGTTTCATACCAACTTCATGGGTCTATGCACAGTCCTGCTAGCACATGTCAATGGTTGGTGAGCACATTTGAGGGACCACTGACCAGGTACATTAGGAGTTTTCGAAAGGTGTACATTGGGCAGTGTTGAAAGCCCTTGCGTCTTCATGTTTTAGGTTGCAAGGATCCCTAGACTGTTTACTTGCAATTTGTGCAAAGGACGAAAGTTCATTTTCCCAAAAATGTGCTGGATTCCAATATTTCCCCCTCCACGTTCTTGACAGTAAACGTGAATTTCGTGCTATGTGACTTGAAGTCTCCAGTGTCATTCACTGCTGCCTTGCAGAATGATTCAGCCTGCCAGAAGTCTGTCTCACGAAACACTCGGTAAAATCTGATACACAGCACTCGTATCCTTTGCGCAACAACTTTGTTCTCTTAAGGTATTGTTATTTACTTTGTGTAGTGCCCACAAGAGAGAATGACGTGAGGCGAAAGGGAGGGGGAGAACTGGAGAGCGTGAGAGGTGTTGACGTTACAAAAGAAGAAGCATTAAGATTACTGAACATGACCCTCTTATTCGAAAGAAGAAAGGTTGCTCTGGCTTACACAAAACCTGCGACCTAGAGGTTTGTTCGCACGCCTATTGCTCCAGAAGCCACTCTTACCCCTTCAACATATCTTTCCCAGCACATACCCGCATCGACACAAATGCATATCACGTGCATCGATACAAATGCATATCACGTGCATCGACACAAATGCATATCACGTGCATCGATAAAAATGCATCAAAACAAATGCATATCACGTGCATCTATGCAAATGCATATCAAGTGCATCTATGCAAATGCGTATCACGTACATCGATACAAATGCATATCACGTGCAATGTGCAAAACACCTTTAACAGAACATGGCTTCTCTCACCCATGACAGAAGCCACGAAAGGCCGCGGAGCACCACGTAATCAAAGTAACCACCAAAGACACATTTGTCACTGTCATATGTTTGTCACTTTCCATTAGGAATCAGTTTGCCTAGTGCGCGAGCACGAGGCGGTGTATTTCTCTGCGGATCCTAGTCTGTCTTTTGTTTCAGTAAAGAATGCTTCCAGAAGCCGTGGGGCGTCCAACAGCATTGTCTGGGGTGGCGGACCACTGTCCACTTCACACACTATGCACCACAACTGAGTCTACAAAAGCGTGGCCCTCTGTTCGGCTGGGAAAACGACCTCGGACCTGAACAGGCGAATGCCTTGGGTATGTCAGCCTTGTCTGTCTTTCCTGCCCTTGCTAAATCCGTTGTGCATATACTCAGGGCTTTAAGTGGGCCAGGTCCTGCCGGTGCTCGGAAACCGCAGTTTTTAAGATCAGATGCCGAGACTGGTCCCTATCGGGCTCTTCACTTTTATCCTCAGGGTAAACAAGACCCCTCAGCTCTGCAATAGTACAGCCCGTCACTGCCTTTAATGTACCTTTAAAAAAAAAAAAAAAAGACTCGTTGTTTTCAGTTTTACATCGTGTGAACTTGGAACGCTTTACATGAGCAGCAGTTACATTACACGAGGGCATATTATTTTATCCACGGGACGTCGATTCGAACCCATTTTCTCAGCTGGAAGGCTGGCTGCTCTAGCCTTACGCCACAACCTCGCCCACAAGAGCGAGTAAGTAGTATTTCCCATATTATATACACAATGCCATGGTTGTTGCTTAATTATCTTGTGCAACTTACAGACATTGACAACGCCAATAGTCCTGGCCTGTTGTAGGTGTAATGTTACTTGTTGTGTTATACATCTGAGTGACTGGACAGAAGCCGCACAATACCAGTGGGGCAGCACACTATGCTAAGCACAGATTTTTAATTAAAGTATTTAATCCATGCCCTTAATTACAGCGGCCACGCCGCTACGAGAGCCCCTCCCCCACAGTTTCTCATCTCACTTAAAGCCCTGCATATACTTAAAATCTAAAGAGATTTTGGTTATTAAGTTGCGGGGTCCGATGTTGAAAACAATAAGAAAGAAAAAAAACTCTTAAATTAGCTTAATTGGATATGTTGTCTGCCTACAGCCTCAAAGCTGTTAGACCACACTACCTAGAAAGTATATAGCACAGAGTAGGTGAAAAACTACAGAAACCTTTCAGAAACACGCATCAAAAACTAGCCCACGCATGTGAAATCTAGCGCTAGACAGATATTTCACACGTGAGGTAGGAATTTTCAGAATAGAAGCTGAAAGCCCTATTGACATCAGGGTGACACAAATATAGGGTTGCACGTGGAATGAGCAACACACACATCCTGCTGTAAACTATAGAAGTTCAAACAAGGAAAATGTCGTTGTGGTCTTATCTGAATCCTTTGCATGAAATTATCAGTCATTCTGACCTCACTTCCTGTCTGGCTATTTACATGAGATTTTAATGCAGGAACTGGCGGGGCAGGTATCTGAAAAAGAAAGTCTAACAGGATAAGACTTACTTTTCCAAGAGTTGAACGTCACAATATTCGCAACCTTGTTTCCAATGGGCATCGGTCCTATTGACAATACACTAAAGGCTTGAGCCAAAGTAAATTAACTCTGTTAGTCTTCTATAAAGTTGGACCTAGGACTTTCGGGCAGGCACACATGCGCAGAGCTATAAAGGACCATGGGCTACATGTAGGTAAATAGAATTTACCGATTCGTAAATACCGAATTTTACCGATTCGGTATTTACCGAATCGGTATTTACCGATTCGGTAATTGCCATTCATTCCTATGGGCCTGGAGGCCCATAGGAATGAATGTCAATTACCGAATCAGTAAATACCGATTCGGTAAAAGGGGGAAAACATTGAAGGGTGGCAGGTTGTCACTTTGACACCCTGTTGCACCCCTCAATTGTTTATGGGTGCACATGTTGCATACATGCCCTAAGGGCATGTATGTCTGCAACATGGCACTGAAGCAATTTGCATTAAATTGCTTTTTTTTTCGTTATTTACCACCAACTTGTAGTTGGTGGTAAATAACGAATCCTAACGTGGGATAAGCATTCATTTAAGTGCTCCCTACATTAGGAATTCAGTAATTTACCGAATCGGTATTTAAGAAATCGGTAATTTACCGACTCCTTAAATTACCGATTTGGTAAATTACTGAATCCTTAATTTCGGCAGCCACCATAAGAAAAGTCAATTACCGGTCGTAACGGCCGAAATTCGTTAATTTCGGCCGTTACCGACCGGTAATGGGCCACCTACTTCTGGCCCCTTGTCATTTACACAGTACATACCAAATGTCAGGGGTCCGATAACTACTCGTTCTCGCTTGGCAGCGCAGATGTCTGCAGACCTATTGTTCCCAAATCACTATACTATACATAGGGTATACTCTGGCTCCACACATTGGAGTTTGTCTCTGAACTTCTACTTTGTGTATCCTTACACCCCATATGGAGTTGCTTTGATTACATAGAATGAGGGATTCGCTTTTATCTCAAAAGTACACCGAATAATGACATTCAGCTCTTATTGATGAACTGTGTACAGAAAATCTTTTTTAGTTTTGCTTTTTTAACTGCAGCAGGATTTTTTTTGTTGCATTATTCAGTTAGCACTCGAAATGCAATCTGTATCTATTGGTTTGCCAAGGTTTGTTCATAGGGGAGCGTTCTTCTGTTGATGTTCAAGATCTGTGGTATCAGACAAGAGAATATAAATTTAACAGCAGAGGTAAATAATACAGTAAGATTATGTTCTGCTTTCCCCTTAGTTAATTTGCGCTTTCTTATTAGGTGAAATATTCCGGAGATTCCTCACAGACCCCAGTCGGAATCATCCAGTGTCCAACAGCATGTCCATCACAGGTGCTCATGCTAGATGAAGTGCAAGTTACTCATTGAGGCTGGAGTGTGATTTGTAAACACCACAACCAACATAGGAACATCTTTCCTCCAAACATCTACACCTTAAAAAACATCCGTACCGTGGAAGGTTTACAATTCAATACTGACCTGCATTGAAGTAGTAACCTTTACTGCCAGACAAAGTTTAAAGTCTTGCAATTTTTACACACAGAAAGTAAATACACATTCATTTTTTTTTACAATTTCCTCCTTTAAATAGTTTACTTTTGCATTCTTCGGATATGCTTCTGAATATACCTCTTTGGTGAATAGGGACTCGCCCAGGTATATATAGATCATCACAATCCATGGAGTTACACAAAGATCTGTTCTTGTACTGGCGCTTACTCAAACAAAAAAAAGATGGGAGCAGAACGAACTTTGGCTCAAGGAATTCACCTCCAAATGGGGGGGAGGGGGGCGCAGCAGCCAATAATCCATGCTTAATTCAAGTGAAAAAGTGAGCTACACCCTGGACATAAACCGGTCTGGAACCTTCCTTATCAACGATGAGAATAAAGATTTAGCAGTACACGGAAAATATCCGCCTTTATATGAAATTCCCAATCAATGCCTCTCAAGCAAGCAAGAACAAATCCGTCGTCAATGTCAACAAGACCTGCCCTGGTCCGGGGCTGGATCTTTAGGATGAGAATAGACGGATTCACAGCACAACTTCCAAAAACGTACCATCACTTTAATTCCAACTGTCACATTACCTTCAAAAATCAAGGTGACCAATAAAGCACAGGCCACTTTGAACCAACCACACTTATTGCAAAATAAATATTTGCCTCTATGAGGCAGAGTTCAGCATCATGTCCAAACCAGTTTCTTCTCCAACCGTTTCCCAAAGGCAGTGGCCTTCGATTGAAGAGCATTCTTACTGCTTTTGCAAGTCCTAAACTACAAATGTTGAGTCACATAGCCACCCAGTGAGGTCCCAAACTCTACAAAAAAATCCTACATACCACTGCCCTACTTCTCCCCTGCTTCCCAACATAGCAGGCTAAGAAAGTTCCCTTCGTTGTGGAGACTGCTGACTTTCCTTTTGGGACCCTTCCCAGATTCTAACATAGGACAAAGTGATGTGACTTGAAGGGGGCCACACCACAGACAAGTTACGCCTACCCAGAAAAGGAGATCTTTAGCTCATGGAAACTGTTGCCACCCCACCTATTTGTGTAACCAACTGTCACGTCTACTGAAACCAACTTCTGGCTCCCTAATACCTATGAAACTATGGTTTGTGCTCTAACATCTCACAAAAACCTTTGAGAGGGACCAGTGCAAGGCTAAAAATGCTGAAACCCTCTTTTTTGCTCTACCTTTTCACTCTCCTCATGCTGGTGAGAAAAAGCATCCCTTCATCTGGGAAGTGTAACACGTTTGCTCCCAGCTAGATGCAATCACAAAATGCCATGCTTACAGAAACCGTGGACCACCAATAGTTTATTTTAGTCACATGACCACCATTGTGCTGGTTCACCAATCAAGCTTTTTAACACATATCAATTTTTTCTCCTTTCCCATGCAGGTGAAAAAAAAATAGGCTTCCCTTGTTTGGGGGAGACCACCGCCTTTTCTAGCAGTCCCCCTTTTCTAGAACTCCCAGAACTTCCTGCTGCTACACCCAAAGCACATCGGAACACTAAGGTCATGGCACATCCCCAATACTTTAAATGCTGCAACGCCCACCAAACCATCTTAACCGCTCTCGTTTCCCATGCTCTTCTCTGCCTCTCTTATCCCCTCACTTCCCTCCTCTCATAACTGCGGCCCCAGTTTCCCTACACACTTTTTTCCATTTCGTCTACTCCCAAAATAAATCTCTGAAATTTCAGCCTATACCTTTCCAATTTCAGATTCCGCTAGGCCCCACCAGTTAATGAAACCATGATGCAATATGCATATAGATGAGAGGGAGAGATCTTAGAGTTTTGAACTTAGGGGATGAAACAGATGAAGCCAGTGGGTGTGTCACCCTGAGGCAGAAGAGTAGATAGAAATATGTACAGGCCCAGGCTGCTTGGTGTGTAGATCCTAGAAGCAGAGATCCCGTTCCCCTGAAAAGTGGCTACACTATGTAGAGAGCTGGGAGCAGGGGCAGCCAACACCGCACCGCTCTTCTATCACAGTCTCTATAGTTGGGCTCACTTTCTGATAAAAAGAAACCCATTGACATTCACACACAAAAGTGTAAAAGAAGAAAAGACCTTGAGAAAACTGTGGTGTAGAACATTTAGAATTAAATGAAGAGCCAAGACACACAGTATAAAATGCTGGTGATTACTATGTTAGGCAGTGTGTGGAGTGTGCAAATAAAAACACCCGGACATATACCAAACAATCCAGATTCAAGTGAAAGACATGAATGTCTCATTCTTGCAAGGTACAACTTCAGCCAACAGTCTGAATTAGCTGTTACAGCAAAATACAGTGGAGATCCGTTTCCTGTACCTGCAGACCATCACACAAATTAGGGGTAGAAGAGGGTAAGCATGCAGCCCCTTTTCCCAGGCTCTTCACAACATTTGACAACCACAGCAGGACCACAACCAACAAGCAGGTCAGGCAGATTCGGCAAGCCACCCAACTGGCGATTAGGTTGTTCTATCCTGCTCCCATTTAACAATGCTTCTGAGGGCATCTCATGTGGGGATTTTTCAGCTACTGGTGGACGCTACAAAGGGCATTAATTGTTTGGGCCTGCCTCTGCTAAGGAACAAAACCTCTCCATGATCATCTTTTGCAGCCTACACAACCGATGATCACTCTCTGCTCAATACAGTATGTAAATATGTCTTCGCCGGGTTTGATTGATATCTGAATGAAACAGATGTGTCCCCGATACCTATATGAGAACAAGTATATCCACTTATACATTTGTGTGCTCTTGATGAATCTAAACTATTCCTCCGGGGTACTTTGCTGCTAGTATGATTGAGACACACTGTAAATGTGTTCCACACTGGGATTTTTGATCCACCAGCTGAGAACATGATTTTGGTGTAATTCTTTTCACAAAAAGTTGGCTTCTGAACCACAAAAATGGGGCTAAGTTATCAGAAAAACCATCTTCCTTTAAGTATACACTCAGTACATAATGACGCTACCACTCATTCTATTTACCTGGATTCTCTCTCTCTTACACTAAGATCCAGTTGCACACACTTCCACAGCAACATATCGTGCAACCACTGCGTATAATCTCCCATTCTTTGCTTGCAGTCAACGCATTAGACCGCTTACAAACCATCTCATCTACCCTCCTAGTTACTTTTCTCTTAGAAATGTCCAGTTGGTGTGTAACAAGACTTCCGACATCATTGAATATTTTGATTTCCAATTTCCAACAACATTTCGCTGATAACACTGAAACCCATATTACAACCAAAGACTTTGTCGCATTTTTTAGTCTCCACACTGACTATTCCTCCTTCTAAAACTCCTAAGCAAAATATCAAGGTGGTGTAGTAATTATTCTTAGTATTCATTCTGTCAACACACTCCTTTCTATGATCATCTTTCAAATAAAACTTATCAATAATCGCCTATCTACTGCACCTCGGTCTAAAAGGAAGCAATCTAGTGACCATCACAAAGCAAACTTAGATACAGTCCACAAAAATGCAAGTAGACCCTAAAAAGTGCTTTCAACTCACACTATCTTATGGGCACCTGCTCCTCAAAATCCTCCTGATCACAATCATGGATTACATACATGCACACACACATCCATATTTCCCGCCCCTTCCCGCTCCCTCCCTCCCCAGGAGCACTGATTTGCACACTCCTTCATAAATTGCAGAAGAACCACACTCCCACCTCAGTCCCCTTTTAGGCTTAGCTCCTGTGTTATATTGTTCATTCATTTTTTTTTCTCATTCTTTTTGATATCATCTGTACAATATACTGAACCGGCGGGAACAGTTATATTACATCATTGTTGAACTGTATGTAACACTGTACCATTGAGAATCGTGATGTGCCCCGCGACTGTGACAGACATCCTCGAGATGTGACCAAACGCACGATGTACCAATTGAATTGCCTTTTATTCTGCGATTTCAATAAAAAATATATTTAAAAAAAAAAAAAAATTGTAGAAGAATAATACTACTATTTACAATTGGATAGCTGTACGCTCCCTCTTACCTAACTACCCTACTACTGAAGGAAGAAGGTCCTTCAATTCTGCACCTCCCCCCATGGCTATATCCTCTCCAAGTTTTATCTATGGGTCTCTAGACATTTGAATGCATCGCCTTGTGAGAAGAAACCAGAATTCCTCATGGAGTTGGAATCTTCCATCAGTACCAAATTATAATATCCTAAATATGTGCAAAATCTGACACATTAGCGGGTATTCCTCCTGGGGTCTTAGTTCCACTTGGAGAACTCTTAAACTTTACTATTGGAGTGCAGCACAATCGCCAAAGAAAAACCTATACTTCACTCTATTGCCAACAAACTGTTTCTCTTTCTACTTGGAATAAGGTCTTTCAAAAAATGCTAATGTTGCCAGTCAAGGCTGTTCATAGGACACATAACCTATCCTGAAAGGAGCACCTCGGTTCACAATGTTCACTAATCTAATATTAAAAATATATATATTTAAGTAATGGTTTTATGCCAAAAAAAGGGTTCATGGACAGTCTTTGATGAATTTCAAACTCTGTTTATTTAAAAAACCTTTCAAATTGTTAGATCCACATAATATAGTAACAAATCAGTCAACCCGTTTCGTCCACACTTGGACATCATCAGGGCAGACTAGTAGCGCGTTCAAATCCAGCACGCCTTCTCTCTCGGCTCGTTCGATAAATCCAGCCATGATGGGATTTATCGAACCAGCCAGGAGTGAATAATAGATTTGTGAACATTGTGAACTGTGGCGCTCCTTTCAGGATAGGTTATGAATTCTTGTTGATTAGTGGCCCAGTGGCGGTGGGACTATTGAAAGTTGAGCATGGATGAACTACCTAATCGACGAACCGGTATTACACTCCAGTGCGCACACCACCTAGCCCTCACAGCCTATCGAGTTGGATGAACTGTTCATAGGACATCCCACAGCTTCCTTTCTGAAAGGTTATCACAACATATCTTACGACAAGCATCAGCACTTCCTTCCTGCGTCAAATCCACCTTTCACACTGTCCAGATTCCGTTCCTCCTGCCTTCATGGACTCTCACACAATTCCTTCCCACTGAATATAAGGACCGGACCAGTATGTGTGTGTGTGTGTATATATATATATATATATATATATATATCCAGTACATAGATCTGGGCCTAAATCCATCGTTTTTTTGCTCACCATGCCGTTCCAGTTTGAAACTAGCATAATTATTCTTGACCCTGTGCCTCATGGAACAGTCCAGCCCAAACTGCCAAGCCAGGTCCTCCCTGGACTGGAAACAAGCATCCTAGGACTGGTTTCGGGGTCCCCCCCTTCCGCCAGGATAGTTTGATTCCAGTGGCATGAAGAGCACAGGGCCCACGTCTGGGCATACCCTTCCCACTCGAGGTGGCATTGTGTGTCTTGCTATATATGTATGTATATACATTTTTTTTTCTTCAAATTAGAAAGCCATGGAGGTCAACCAGCCCAAAAAAGGGACCAAAGAATGTAAATGCCAATTTTGTATAAACAGCTCTGATAGTCTGTATGGGTAAACAACGCTTACAATCAACCTCTGGTGGAAAATTCCACTAGTTTACCAAGCGCACTCCTATATGTTTAAAGTATAACCAATGTGAACAATTGATAACCTATAATATTTCAATGTTATCACTCGAAGAGAAAATTCAAAGAAAGAAATTCTTTTTCAAAACGTAGCTTTATATAATCTTTTGCTTGTAAATCTTGTTCATTTCAACATATTCATTTTGAAATCAATACACAATCTGAAAATTAACAAGTAAATGTCATCACATTATAAATTTGTTGTAATAACTCTGATGTTGGAAAACTTTTTGATGAAGGTGAAGACATAGTTGAGAAATAGGCCCAATGCATTTCTGGGGGTTCCCTTCTTCAGGGGCACTGTAAGAATGAGACAACGTATCAATAATCCGTGTTAACATTTCATTTGTTTACAAGGAACTTCAACTAATGTCTCATTAAATATTTTGCGAAGGCAGTTCATGAAAAACACTGAAGCTAGATATATGTGTTCTGGCATCTAATTTGAACAGTTGATTACATGAATGATATAAGCATCGGACAATTGATCCAGGTCAAAAAATAGAAAGAGAAAAGAGGTAAAAACTAAACTGGAGGAAACTTCTCTACCGCTATCAATGTGTCTTGCGTTACAGTGTTAATTTACAAAATTCAGGGCGCAACAAGGGATAAACTCGATGTTAATGGTAAGTGTGCCACCATACTGCGTATATTGTAGGGGCTAAAATAGTAACAAAGGTACTCACATCTCAACTCCTCAATGTCATTTATCAGAATTCAAGTGCTCCAACATGTAAAGTTGATAGAAAGACAGATGGCTGCGGTGCTCACGCACGAGTGAATATTGTCTTTCCACTTAGACTTATTTCTTTCAGTCACAGCTACTTAGTATCAAGTAAGTGAACACTTAGAGGGATAGATTCCCCATTAGGCTTCTGAACAAATTGATGTCTAGGTTGTGATACATATATATCTTGTCGTTTTCTTCTCAGCTGAGAGATTGAGATTTATCAACTTTACATGTTGGAGCACTTGAATTCTGATAAATGACATTGAGGAGTTGAGATGTGAGTACCTTTGTTACTATTTTAGCCCCTACAATATACGCAGTATGGTGGCACACTTACCATTAACATCGAGTTTATCCCTTGTTGCGCCCTGAATTTTGTAAATTAACACTGTAACGCAAGACACATTGATAGCGGTAGAGAAGTTTCCTCCAGTTTAGTTTTTACCTCTTTTCTCTTTCTATTTTTTGACCTGGATCAATTGTCCGATGCTTATATCATTCATGTAATCAACTGTTCAAATTAGATGCCAGAACACATATATCTAGCTTCAGTGTTTTTCATGAACTGCCTTCGCAAAATATTTAATGAGACATTAGTTGAAGTTCCTTGTAAACAAATGAAATGTTAACACGGATTATTGATACGTTGTCTCATTCTTACAGTGCCCCTGAAGAAGGGAACCCCCAGAAATGCATTGGGCCTATTTCTCAACTATGTCTTCACCTTCATCAAAAAGTTTTCCAACATCAGAGTTATTACAACAAATTTATAATGTGATGACATTTACTTGTTAATTTTCAGATTGTGTATTGATTTCAAAATGAATATGTTGAAATGAACAAGATTTACAAGCAAAAGATTATATAAAGCTACGTTTTGATAAAGAATTTCTTTCTTTGAATTTTCTCTTCGAGTGATAACATTGAAATATTATAGGTTATCAATTGTTCACATTGGTTATACTTTAAACATATAGGAGTGCGCTTGGTAAACTAGTGGAATTTTCCACCAGAGGTTGATTGTTATTTTGGGCTGGCTGCCTTACAACCAAGCAGCACACAAACAGTGTACAAATATTATATGAACAGTGTATTAGTATTACATTAGGGAGTGCGCAGATAAGAAAAACATTTATTCTAAACAACGCTTACCACAAATCTTTTCCCCCGGAGGGAATCACAACGGGGTCGTTACAACGACCGCCTTAAGATGCCGCATACCATTACTCCGCAAGTCGGAACAACGACTTGCGGAAGGGTGGGGGGGGGGGGCTGAGAGGTGTTGGATTTAAAATACAACACCTTCCCTTTTGTCCGCACACACTGGAGTTATACTATTCCAACATCCAGCACCCCCCCCCCTCCGCAAGTCGCTGTTCCGACTTGTGGAGTAATGGTATGCTGAATCACAACGCGGTCATTGTAACAACCGCGTTGTGATTTCCTGCAGGGAAAAAGACAGCGGCCTAATATTATACATTTGTCTGTATGTTCTTTCAGATGTCTCTTGCTCTTCTTGCTCTCACACAACTGATTTTTACAGATAAATACAGACAGGCCCTACATATTACCGGTCTCCATTGATTTGTAAAAGTGGAAAAATACTGAGAATTTAGCTTTTTGTGACTCTCCATGCAGTCTTTCATGAATTCCAGGCAAAGACTGAACAAACAGACAGCATGGGGAGATTAAAAACAAGCATTTACAATGCAACGGTTTCGCCTTTAGAAAAGTTAGAGCTATTGGCAATGTAAATGACAATGCCATTTATGTATCTGTTTTCAAAACCAACACCTAAATACAAATATTGTCATTTACAATGCCAATAGCTCAAACTTTTCCAAAGGCGAAACCGTTGCATTGTAAATGCTTGTTTATCCTTACATTTAGGGCATTTGTCCTCATTGATCCCTGCCCACCTTGCGGTAAATGACCTAATGGGAAGGGTACCTACCCTGAATTGAAAATAGAGCTTGCGATCTAATGGTTTCTCGATTGCGTCCCAATATGGTTCCAGTGCTGGGAAGGCCTTAAATTCAAGAAAGCGCTCTGTAAGGTGGGTTGAGGCTCTCGTTGCACATTTCTCTGAGATGATCATCTCCCAATATATCCTCTTCATTTCTACCTTAGAAGGGAAAACAGCATTTGTTGGGTCATCCCACAGGCCAGTCAACCTCATTCTCCCTAAAAGAGATTTAATTGCTTTCAGCCAGCTAATTTTGTGAAAGCGATCTTTCTCTATAATTTCCTTGAGTCCCCTAGCATAATGATACAATTCCTCGGTTGTCCATATTCTGCGCCAGTATAATACTGGGCGCAGCATGGCCAAATCTTGCACTGATATTTTACCAAGATCCCAAAACAGAGGAACTAGAGGGGTACTTTGGGGAACATGAGTAGCTTTCCCTCAAAAATTCATTTTCCAATAATGTTAGCTCTTTAATAATTTTAATAATTGAGAACCCCCACAGCTCGGTACCATAGAGGACGGAGCCTAAAACTTTCATCCCATAGATCTCCAATAATGGTCTAATAAAGGAAGACTTAAGTCTTTTAAGAAGAATGCCCGCTTGTTGTTTGTGCCTTAGTACAGTCATGTCTAGCTGGGTATTCCAGCAAATGTTATCTTATTTTACGTGGTTTATTGCATGATTTGCATAATATTTCAGGGCTCGGCTCGGCTCGTGCACGGGATCTAAGAGCCGAGCCAGACCCTTGGTTCAGCTCTGGTCGAGCTCTTCCTTTCATTTGTTAACTCGCCCACATTTACTTATACATCCCCAATGCCCACTCTAAACACACATTCCATCTCCAAAAAGCTCCAGGGCCAGGCGTCCCACACAGAATGCTCCCGACCACCACCTGCAACCACCCACAGCATGGCTCCAAACAAACACGGTATCCCCCATAACCCCCCACTGAATCCACCATCCTGCCCATAAAACGCCCGCGACCACACCGTCCCCAGCGGTTCACTGCACCAATCAGTTTCTTCAAGTATCCGAACGATGCACCTGCTATGCTACCTTTCTGCCGCTAAATAACGTGACAGAAACCGCCGCCATGTTATTCATCTGTAGCGTTCCAGCTGACCCCGCTTCAAAAATCAGGCATGCGAATAAACACAACTAGAAAGGGAAACATCGGCACAACGTCCAGCCTGCCTCTAGCGGAGCGGAGAGGCCCAAGTGCATTTGCCTCCGAATGTGGCAGACATGTCCAGCACCTTAAAGCCCTGCTGCATGTTTCCAAGCGTTCGCGTGCGCCTGCGGTGCTCAAAAAACACTAGTGTGAACACGATGCAGAGGCGGATGCAGAGCCTTGCGCGAGGATACGGAATAATATTTCCGGATGATGAGGGTGGGGCCAGGGGGGTGCTGCAGCTCCCGGTGTCGAACAACACCTGCCAATCCCCTCTGGGACCCACAGACACATCCATGTGTCTGTCGAGCAGGTGCAAGGGGCCCAGAAACGTAGGGGAGGAATATTTCCTGGAAGGGGCGGTCCCAAGGAACGGTGAGAGCACCCCCCAAGGGACCCCACCGTGATCAGGATAAATCACAGATCTCGGTCCACAGAGGCTCTGGCCAGGTGCGAATACCGCACCCATTCCTGTAATTTTCTATGCATTGTGGGACTTGTAGTCCGGCATTCACACGGGGAAAATGCCAGAGTGCAAAGTGCCTTGCCACGCCGAAGAGAAGCAGTCGCGCCTGTAAAGGAACACCATCAGAGCTCTGCACAGAGAATGTCAATCGTAGAATCAAGAGAATGTACATTTTTTTTCTTATAACAGCGATATTTTCAAGAGTAGTATTGACCGCTCCGCGGAGCGTGATAATGCATACACATAGGCAACAAAGCATGCTTTCCATATAGTTCCCACACTGAGAGAGCTTCGAAGGCACTTGCCCCGATAAAGGGTGGCGGATTATTTATGATAGGATATAAAATAATAGCATTGATTTATTACATGTAATTAGAGCTGTCGCCGTGGTTCACATTCCGCAGGGGTGTTTTTCTTTGGGGTGGGGAGGGGGACCAGTGAGGGCGCTCTAAGGGGGCGGGAAGAACATGCTACCCTGTTATTGAACGCGTGACGTCAGCTGCAGCCAGGAATAAAGGGTTTGGGTGATGGGGTTTGGTACCCAAGGTCAAGGATATGTGAAGTAATAGTCTGTGGTAATGTGTGTGCAGTAGAATTGGTAAAAGAGGGTGCTCTGCTGGGGCTCGGAGGGACCCGAGACTTGCACTGAACGCCGGTGTGTGGTTAGGGTACTCAGTTTAGGTGAGAGGATACAACGAAAGTGTGAGGGTGGTCAGAATGCAGCTGTGAGTAGGGTTTAGTGCGCTCCCACTACGGTTCTTGGTGATGGCTGTAAGGGCCACATAGGGACCTCGGAGCGGACACTATGGTTCTAGGATGCTCGGGTGTGATTGGGGTGTGGGAGCCGCGGACCCTAGTCCGGGTGCTCTGACATTGAACCTCGCGGCTCTCAAAGGTTTCTTGGCGCTGTGGGCTCGCAGGCATGGATCCTACGGGCTGGCTCGAGGGGTGCTGTCTCCGGATTGTCACTGGGTGTTATCCGGAGGTGCAGCGAATGCTACCGGTGCTAGACTTAATCAGGCCTGGGTGCAAGGCACAGACGCGTGACTGCTAGGGGGGTCTGGGCGTTGCTCGTAGGGACCTGCCCCACATGTGATGTTACACAGTCACTCTACGGCGCCCGCACTGCTCAGCCCGCGTTCAATGCTGATCCGCAATGCTAGTGCTATGCCACCGACGGCATGGGCGAGCTGGGCCCAGGCCCAGGGCGCCAGTCTTCAGGGAGGCGCAGGAAGCGGTCTGAGAAGTCCCTCTCACTGGACTCAGGATTCAGACGAATCTGCTTTTAATAAGTTTTACTTGCCGCAGGTGCCGTTTTACACCCGATTATCCCACTTAATTCCCTCTCAACTCTTTTTCACCCCCCCTGCAGACACCCCCAACTCCGGCCATTCACGCCACCAAGAACGTGGCACAAGTGTGATCGAGCCATGCTGTGAATGAATCGGAATGTATGGCGCTACATCTCTTCCCCGCCAGGGCACTGTCCGTGCAAGGGCCAAGACTAAGTTTCGGAGCCCTGACCCTAAGTAGCAACATCTGCAAATACTCGGGTCTTGGGCGCCAGCCCTAAAGAAGTGTAGGTGCACACACCTGCTGTTCCCGTGGGGAAGCACCCACTATACCTCTTCATCACAGCGGCGACTGCAGCACCACAAATAACACCACCTGCTGCAGGAGCACCAGGACGGATCAGCACCGCCAGTATCCACCTGCAGTCGACTGCAGGAAACCCGCGCTTGCAGCACCAAGCCACAGACCAACCACGCGCACCCGAATGCTGTTGCACTGACCGCCACCTGATACAATATCATCACCAGCCCTTACTGCAATAACCCCAGCAGCACCTGACGACAAACCGCCAGATCCCGCTCTGTCCTTCTGATCGACCCCCCAGCGCCTGCTGAATAACCCGATCACCTGCTCTGTCCCTTCTGATCAACAACTTCAGTGCTTGCCACACCACATATTTAACTAATAACTAGTTGGCCAAAACCCCAGACCCGCTGAAGCAGCCGGGGCACACCTGTCACGCGCCACAGCGGCCACGCTCCGTCACAGAAGGGTGGCACTGGAATGGTGAGGGGACAAGACAGGCAAGTGTGTGGGGGGCGCGGACAGAGGCCACAATCCACGCACATACCTCTGCTAGAGCAGTGGTGGCGTACGGTGTGAAGAGCCCGTCGTCTCTCGGGAGCAGCCTTCAGATGTCAGGGGACGGGGGCTCTGCTCTGCCACTGGAACCGCTCTAACAAGGAGCGCCACACGGAGAGCGGGACCGGGCCGTCAATGGCTCGCGCTGTTTGTTTCTTTTTCCCCGGCGGCAGCGAGCAGCCAATCGGTGCGCGGCGGCAGGCGGGACTTCCCTCCAAATGCGGAAGTCCCGCCCCGCGTCAGGCACCGTAGTGCCTGGCTTCCTGTTTTGCGGCGCTCGGGCCGCGGCGGTGATTCTCGGGCATTTAAGAGGGGTGGACACCCTCGAGACCAAAAGTAAACAGTGAAGCGAGGTGGGCACTCGCAAAGGGCGCCATAATCGGGGTGGCACCCGTCAATTAAGAATAAAGTGCAACGAAGCACTGGGGGTACCAAATTACTGCAAACCCCGGAATCCAATCACCACACGGCAACAGTGGTGACGCTGCGCCGCACGGGCCAATCCCGTCGCGGCGTTTGGTGAGGGGGCTCGGCTCTCCCGTCCAATCGGAGAGCAGCGGGCTCGTTTTCGGTCGCGTTGGTACCGGCAAGGTACGGGGCCCTTCGTCGGGGGTTTACTGATCCCGGGTTGCGGTGGTGAAGCTGCACAAAGGTTATTTTAGTGCGCTCTGCTCGGGGAAGGCTCACAAACCTTCAGTCTGCACCAAACACGTGTCGATGGATTCGGGGGCGTTCCCGGCGTCGCGTGACGTCAGCAAAAGCCAAAGAATCTCGGGAACGCCCCCGGGAACGCCCCCGTGTCTGGTCCGGCATTGACGGACGCCTCTCTGTTCCAATGGCTAGCCTCCATTTATGGAGCTAGCCAATGAAGCAGAGGGGCGTGTTCAAGTCACCCATACTAGAAACTACAGATTTCTCTGGAGGAGGAGCCTAACGGCTCCGCCCCCCAGCGAAACCTAAAAAGGATGAGATTTCCCTACATAAATGCATATTTTGACATATATTTGTAGTATAGCGCTTCTGTGTACCTGTGGTCGTAGTGTTTTGTAAAATGTGGCTGCCTAATTTGCTAAAACACGACAGGAATCCATGAATGGGTGCACATCCAAGAGCTAGATAAAATGTGGAAATATACCATTTTATGATTACATTTATTCTCAAAACACAAAATAATTATGGATAGATACTGCTAATATGGCTAAAAAAAATAAAGATAAATAAATACAGACGGAAATGTTAAAAAATGCCATAAAACCGGGAGCCCTATTAATAATGCAAATCATTTGTAATTACTTTTGTAACTCCATTCAATGCATCTCGTGCACTCAGAAACAAATTAAGGACTTGTAATTTCTGATGAAAAATGTTACTCTCTTACACAAATAAATTAATAGATCATAAACTGCCATGATATTTGTAATTTCAAAAACCACAGTTGATGGACAGAATGCAGAACAATGTCATACATTCACCCCAGTACAGAGATCTGGGCCTAAATCCATCGTTTTTTTGCACTCCACACCACCCCAGTTCAGACAAAGCCATATGCAAATCAGTCTGATCGTGTGGCTCATGGGAACAGTCCAGCCCGAAATGCCTTCCCTGGACCGGAAACAAGCTTCAGAGGACCGGTTTCTGGCATTCCAGCAGTCTTCAGCCCGGCTTGCTTGAATCCAGTGGTGTGGAGAGCATGGGACTCACGTCTGAGCATACCCATTCCTCTCGGGGTGACAATTGCAAAAACCACAGTTGATGGACATAATGCAGAACAATGTGGTTTTCAGAAAAATTCATTGTTATGATATCATAAGAAGTTTCTAACAATGATGCATACAATAATTTGTTTTACATATGTGGCTGTCATATACTATCAATGCTTTCAATCTGTTGATTATCTATAACTGTTTTTTAACATTGTATTTCAATTGTTGGTTGTGTCAATTCACTGTAGTGAATGTATTATGTATGTCCAGTGTCCAAAAGTGTCTGATTCTCACCCATATTCTGTTTACCAATTTCAGAGCAATATACGGCCACCTGAGGAAAGTTAACTGGCCGAAACGCGCGTTGTGAACTACCTTGCCGTATTGCCCACACCATTTGTCGTACACCTAATGTTTGTCTGTAACTGTTCTTAAAGTTTTATGTTTATGAACTGTAAATCAGTCATATGATAAATGAATATATAAAACGGGGAGAAAAAAAATTATATAATACAAATGTTACAAAAAGAAAAAATATTTATATAAATTTCATATTAAATAAAAGAAATAATTTGATTTCAGTGTTTTTTGGGTGGTGAATTTACTGACCACTGGATGCAATTCTTATAACAACTTACAGTGATTGCTACATATAGCTTTTTAGGTTCTGTACCTTTACTTGGCTCTAGACCGTTCTCAAACTGAACAATGTGGTTTTTGCAGATGATATTTGTAATGGCACAGAATAGACTATGGTCTGCACAAAGACACCCAAATCAACACCCCTGCAACCCCCCATAATCCAGCAGTTTGCACACTGTTCTTCAAATCATGGCATTACCATCTTCTGCTTAAACACCACAGCACAAATCTATGCTGAATTAATAGAATGAGTTGGGACGGAAAAGTCTCTCGGATGGTGATGGACATGTTCCCCTGCCCGGAGCGCCCCAACTGTAACGATGTCTGGATCCCACGAATCATGCATGTGTGCCAGGACAGAGGCCTGTCTCAAAGAATGCGGTCTTTTTGGACTGGGAGGGGAGCCAAAAAGCTCTACCCTTATAATGTTCAGAGGCTACTTTCCTGCCAGGAGTTAAGCAGAACAAGTGTGGTGGTGGCAGCATACCATGGTCAGTAGGAGAGAAAACAACGTTGTACTTGTGTCATTGGAGAGAGGCCTTCAGGCTCACTCATTTTAAGTTCCACTGATCTGTTGCTAACTCGCCCTAGGCCTACATCGGATTGGTGTGTAGTGCTGTGCACTGCAGGTTATATACAGGTGCTTTGTGTGTATGTGTCTGTTAATCTTACAATACATGGAAAATTAAGGGTTCTTTTTTGTGAAACCCGGGGCAAACTGGTGGAGCACGAGGCGGTAGAGGAATTTCCACAGACGGATTTGTTGATTCCTGTGAGCTGGATTTGTTGATTCCTGGGGGGGGAATACACAGGAGGAAGGGAGAACCAGGCTCTTCGGCATACTTTAAAGGGTGCTCTTTGATTCAGGGAGAGATGATGGTAAGGGGCCTGAGCACATCTCAGGAAGGAGATGGGGCGAAGAGAATGATAAAGAGTTGGGCTGAGGCTATAGGGTAGCTTTTTGATCCACATATCACTGTGGCTAACATCCAGGTGTGAACTCTAGTCATCACCAAAGCCTGTGTTCTGCGGCTATCAGATTTGGAGTTGCATCTGCTGTAACAAACTGCTTTGTGAAGGAAGGGCAGAGGAGAGGACAATTCAATAGGAAGCATACCACCCACCCCTCCCACCCCCACCCCCACCAACCCCAAAACAAACTTCAAAGACCCAAACTCTACATCACATTTGGTGTCTGGAAATTGACTGTACGGGGAGCTAGAGGCTCCCAAATTGTAAATGTCAAGCAGTCAGTTGAGCTGTGCAAGGAGAAGGCCTGCCAGTCTCCTAGCTGGGTGAGGGGACACCACCCAGGGCATACAAGATCTCCTGCCCCTGGAGCACCAGTGTCTGCCCAATTACAGAGACCAGTGTGCACTGTGAGGGAAGAGGAGCTCGCTGGAGGAAGGGAGGTCAAGTGGGTGGCCCTTGCGATTGGAACTCTGAAGCGAGGTATGGTGAGGAGGGTGGCTTTTGCACCGACTGGGTCGCTGCCGTTGTGCAGAAGGAAGTCAGCGAACCAGTATGCCAGGTGGGGTGGACCCGAAGATTACTACTGTGCCGATTGGGCCATAGCCCTATGCAGAGTGAGGACGCTGATCCTGTGTGCCAGGTAGGGCCATGAGGAAAAGGCAAGGAGTGTGGTCTGGTCTAGACGGTCGTTGAGAGGAAGAGGCCGCCCTGGAGGCCCATGTGGGACCAAACCCCGACTAAGAATCAGCACCTGGAGTGATGAATTACCCTCTACCCCACACACACACACACACACACACACACACACACACACCTTGGAAACAAATCCAAGGACCCTTACCAGCATCAGAGAAGCGTTGAGGACCCCCCCCCCCCCTGCTGCTTCTGCAGCCATGTATTTCACTTCGCAATATAAATACAACTTTTTTTCCATAAAAGGGAAAATGTGACTGATCATTTATTGCTGCTAATTAACATTTTTGGGAGGTGTGAGCCTGAGGTCCTCCCTCTCCCACCACCTCCTCCATCCACATCCACCTGCTGCGGAAAACCCTTAGACTGCTCGATCAGCGCTACCACTAAGAGGCAAGTGCTGAAGGGTCACTTGGCCCAGTCGCTCAGGTTCCATAGTGCATTAGAGTGAAAGGCCTTCTCCCCCACGGCGGGGCCCAGGAGCTCCCGCTTCCACCGACAGACATAAAACAAACAAAAAAAAGACAACCCCCATGCCAGCCAGCTTGACTCACAAGCCAGCCGTTGCAGCCACAACTAGGCTAAGCGCATAACGAATTAGTCAGTTGAAGAAGACGCAGGAAGCCAGAAAGAACAAGTTGTATACATCCCACTCAACACTTCCCCAGGCGCAGGGTTTCAGAAAGCTCTCCACCCATCAGCGCGTTCATCGACCACCGATTCCACACTTACACTCCCACACAATACGTTTTAGTAAGGTACATAATTTGCTCCACAGTTATTTTCCATTGTCAACAAGCCTCCCCTGCGTACATTAAATTCAAAGTCTATATTCCCGATAATGTACATTAGTCTAGTAATTAAACTATTGCCTAACGTTCTCCAAATACAGTTTTTATATGATTATCCAATGCGTAGAAAAAAATAATTTCTGTTTACACTCCACAGAAATTGAAAACAGCACTTTGTTTAAAACAATAATTAAAGGGTCGTGTCGCAGCTATCTGATCCGGATTTAAGGGATTGTCGCCCCCTATAAACATATTTACCAAAGGGACATTTTGCAAAGTGCCACGAAGCCGCATGCCACCGGCAGCTCTGAACAGTAAACCGAGCTGAGCCACAAATGGACTAGGTCTGCCCGGAAAGAAGTGATTTAAACCAACAACTATGCCTGGGATTGCAACGTCGGAAGTGAGCTTCAAACTAAAATACTTGCTCACACAAGTCACACATTCCACATTGGCAAGCAGCGGGGGCCGCCGTGTAACTCTCCCCATGCTGCGGAGAGTTGGTAAACATTCGGATTTAAGGGGTGGGGGGGGGGGGGGGAAGACGTTCCAGAAAGTACTTTTCAGATAAATAAACAAATAACGTAACTGTTTAAAATGTAGCATCAAAGAGGCCGAGCTATAAAATTACAGACCTTGAAAGTATGTCAATATCGGACCTAGAAGCATAGTGTGGACACAAGCTCGAGAACGTGGCTTTGTGTCAAAGAAAGTACAGTCCTGGTATATTACAGAGCCTCTGGGCAGGTACTTTCCCAAATGGCAGTTTTGTGGGGGTTTTTTTCATTCATTTACTGCTGCCTTTCCCTCGCCTGCAGCCACATGTGAAGAAGAGAGGGGCAGCGCCTGTGTCATCGCTTGCCAGGGTGCCTTACACCCTTCGGGCCCCAGGGAGGCGGCACGCATTGAGAACTAACACAGACCCACCCGGCCGCGCCCCCATGTCGCACAGAGGAGGTGGTGATAACAATGCCGGGTCTGTTCCGTGCCCAGGTACCCAGTGGAGCCAGGCGAACACAAACGTATCCTGGCCCTTTCCGCGGAGCTGGGCTAATTCTACACGATAGCAAGTTACACGAAGTTTCCCTGGTTTTCCTAAGACGTGGAGGGTGCAATTTGAGAACAACAAAAACACAGCACTCACTGGCAGTACTGTGGCTTTAACGGCGCTGTACCACCCTGAAGTATAACAAAGTGAATGGCACGAGTTTATTTTATTGATCAGTAGGGGGGGCGACTGAGTCAGGTTCTCATGGAAGAGAACTAGTGGCGTACAGGCAGCAGCCATCTGCAGCAAGCACACGAAGCAACTGAGCTATCTAACATAAGTGAACGCTCCTTGTATACACAGAGTTGACCATCGTGAAAAGCACTCTGCTCAGATACACTAAATGCTGTGAAAAGTGCAGTTTGCAGACATGCCAATATGTGCACACATGCTAACACTTAGAAAGGCTCACGTGGGAAATTATAAATGATGATGAATATCTGGATAGGCAATGTTCAGAATAAGAAACATTTTAATTAATAAAAAAAAAAAAAGGAAGGGTGTTTGGTCGCGATCTTCAGCTGGGATGCATGCACGTATGCGATGAGAAAAAAAATAACACATGCTTGCAAACAGACCCAGGGATGCGCAGAGACAGCAGCGGCGCCTAGAAGCCGCCGCGGTACCAACCTTGCAGCTGTGCGGACAGGGACTCCTGGTGCTGCTGGTACTTGGTCGCCACCGCCTCCGCCTTCTTCAGCTGGTTTCGGAAGTCGTCGTAGAGCATGGCCCCGTAGATGAAGCCCATGGCCACGGTGAGCAGCAGCAGGACCTGGAAAACCCTCCGCTGCCTGCGGGAGCAGAACCCGTTCCCCATCGTCTCTCTCATAGGGCTAGGGGGGCCCGGCTGCAGGGGCTGAGGGGGGCCCGGCTGCAGGGGCGGGGGGCCGGCTGCAGTGGCTCACGCGCGCTCTGCCCCCGGCTGCCCCGGGGTCATGGCACGGGCCGCGAGAGCTGCAACTGTTGCTATCCCGAGGCAGGCGGACGGTCGGTGCACGGGAAGTTCAGCACGGAGCCTCAGACCCGCAGGCTCCCGAGCGACAGATGCATTGCTCCTCCGGGCTCAGCAGCGCCGCCCCGCGGCCGCTGTGCACACAAAGGCCGGAGGCATGTCCCGCGGGCGCCTCCCAGTCGCGCCAGGCCCGTCCTGGAGGTACCTTTCCCCGGTTCTCCACTTACGTGTCACCTCCAATGCTTGCAGTCCTGGAGGAAGTGCCTCCCCGCCGGCGCCGGTTGGGCTGGCTCCCGGGAGAGGCCCGCCCTCCGGGGGCAACGGCGGCCTGACATTGGATGCTGGCGCTGCCTGTCAGCGCCCGGGCAGCCAGCGCTGAGCTCAAGCTTTGGAATTGCTCCGAGCGGATGTCTTCCTGGGAGAGCGTGGGGCTGGGAGATCACCGCAGCTAGAGGCATGTGTGGGACCAACCGGCGGGTGGTTTGTTTGTTTATTTATTTTGTACATTATCCTAAGATGCTAGAGCGCTCTACATAAGACATGTTTTTTTTACAGAGGGTTCCACATTACAGAATAGTACCAAATATAGTTACATAAGGTCAACATTTTTAATTAGGACTACCAAAAAAAGAAAATAAAGGTATTTCATGCTGTATAGATGGACAATTCCTAGGAGATCATGCTGATAAATTGCTGTTACATGTATTTTAAAAAATTCTGTTTAAAACCTACTGGTCTAACATCTGACTTAAAACTTTTTGTATTGTTAAAAGCATCTGGTGAGAATGTTTTCCGAAGAAATAAGCATATATGTACAAGGATTGTGGATAGGCATGTTAGATAATATCTGGGTTTTAACATGTTTTTAAATGTGTGTCTACATTGTTGTAAATAGTATTTCTACATTGTTGTAAATAGTATCTCTGTGTTTTGTATTTTTATAGCCCTGAAGAAGTCCGGTAACGGACGAAACGCGTTGGCTATTCCTTTTCATAAAAGAACTTTGAATAAAGATCAAATTTTAAACTTGAAGAGCCTGATTCACTCATCTTGGGAAAACAACTGAAAACTTTGTCGTTAACTTATGATGAGAACTTTGTTGAAAGCTTTGCTATAAAAAAAGTGTACCTTAGATGAATACTTGTGCTGACACTATTTGAAGGGTGCGGTGCTACTCTGTGCGGGTGGTTGGTTGTTTATTTATTTTGCACATAGCGCGGGCATTACCCTAAGATGCTAGAGTGCTCTACATTATACATGGTTATTTTACAGAGGGTTCCAAATTACAGAATAGTACCAAATATAGTTACATAAGGTCAGAATTACTAAATGGTAAACCATTCCCAGGGCCGGACTGGCTACCGGGCAGTTTGGAATGCTGCCGAGCTGCTGGAGGATTTTACTGCAGTGGCGGCTGATTTCATACATGGAGACCTGCGTGTACTTTGAAATAATGAAAACAAAACGAATTTCGTTTAGTACACGCAGGTCCGCATCAACAAAATTACCCTCCAGCTAAGCAGCATTCCAAACTGCCTGGTAGCCAGTCTGGCCCTGACCGTTCCTATGAACCGGCGGGTGGTTTGTTTGTTTCTTTATTTTGTACATAGCGCAGGCATTACCCTAAGATGCTAGAACGGGCTACATAAGACATGTTTTTTTTGCAGAGGGTTCCAAATTACAGAATAGTACCAAATATAGTTACATAAGGTCAGAATTACCAAATGGTAAACCGTTCCTATGCATATATGTCTGGTTTATAGCATAGCCTCAGCGCAGATGGCAGCACCTCGGACATAGAACTTTGAGTTGCACACTATTCTAAGCCAGTGGTCGAAGTGCAATAAACAAGCATTTGCATTGTAATCGGTCTTGCCTGTGGGACCTTATATGTTTTTAGCTATGCAGCACATTAACCTGGGTGCTGAAACATCTACTGTTCCTTTACAAGGAAAAGTAAGCACCAAACTGCATGACATGTCAGGTATGGGATCACATGGAGAGAAATATTGCCCTTCAGCAGGAAATGGTATGGTCCAAAGCTCTGTTTTTAATATAAAACCAGGGTCTTCGGTGGTCATATAACTTAAAATACAAGATTTGAAAAAAAGATTATTGTCTACAGGTGCTCGTGGAAGACACTTTCTATGGACTGGAATCTAGAGAATGCTAAAGTGATTCTGGTATTTTACTGACCTCTGCTGGTCGTTTTCTATCAAGAAAGTTAAATAGAGGCAGTTGCCAGAAAAAAAAGTCCCTACACAGAGGCCCAGATTAGATTTAGCCAAGATGACTGAACTGCAATCACAAAAGAGGATGGAACAGTGCAAGTGGCGCTAATGTGTGTGGTGAAGCATACCGATCGGCCTAGTGCAATGTCACAGCCCCAGGCTAAATTTGCAGGTGGCCGAGCGACTCCTTTTTAAAGGAAAACCTACAAAGAGCGCACAAGCTTCCCTTGAAAGAGTATGAGGTTGTCACACGGGGAGTTGCCCAACAATAAGAACATAATGACAGCAACCTGACCGTGGTTAAGCACATAACACGCTGACGGTTCACGGGTGTGTGGCCCGGAGCAATGGGGACCACATAAAGGAGGCTGCTTGGCTGGGCCCCATCTGTTATTAGCCATACTGCGAGATCAAGCCAAGGTATGATACGGACTGCCATGTCAATTGGTGGCAGGTTAATCTCTCAATTTGTGGAAAAAGCAAAACACACATACAAAAAGAACCCGAAAAAAATACATAGCTCCAGACACTATCTGGCCTCCTCTTCATTGAATTGTTTTGATTCTTTTTAAATGAAAACACTCTGCTAATCTGCTTCATGGGGCGGGAGGGAGAGATGCAGGGTGAGGCGCGGGTTTTATTTGGAAAAAATTAAATACCACTAGCTCTATGGACAGAACCCCTCTCTCTTCAAAGGAAATCTGTTAGCATTATTCTAAGACTAATATGTAGTATATAGCTCAAGGTAAACACGATTGGTAATTGGATGAAAAGGGCTTTGGTAATCATTTCAATAAATATAAAATGGTTATCATTTAGGAATTTATTTATATGGGGGTTTGCCACTCATGGTGGTACACTTAGAAATGAATACACTTCTTTATGGGATTAGCATCGAACACAGTGAACCTCGAAGTCCTTGAGGTCAAAAACCATGTTCAATTATTTAGCAAAGTCACAAATTAAAAAAGATCTACACAACATGTGAAGTTGACTGCAGCAGCAAGTACAGTGTGCAAAATAGAGTGTGTCCATGTGTGCATGTCTATAGGTAAAGAAGAATGTTAGATACCACTCACTTAAAGCTGAGAAATTCTCTTAGCCACATTAATTCACATGTTGTCCATGTGCGGCGTTAGGCCAACAACATTCATGCTCATAAGAACAAGCATTGGTATAGCCAATAGGTCTCGCCTTTGGGACCTTATAAGTATTTAATTATGCAGCACAATATCCTTGGTGCAACATCAACTGTTGAATACCTAAACACTTATAATATCCCAAAGGAAAGACCTATTGGCTATGCCAATGCTTGTTTATCAAGACAGATAAATAGAGGCAATTGAACAAGCAGACAGCAATTCAGGTATTTTATGGACCTCTTCTGGCCTTTTTCTATCAAGACAGTTAAATAGAGGCAGTTGAACAGAAAATAAAGACCCTAAGTGGAAGCAGACAAGTCCTAGGGCCGATCTCCAGAGCCCACAAAGTACTTACACATATAAGTATATACTAAAGTATATACAAGAGGTCTCTAATGCTCAAACTAAAAAAGTATTGGAACTGTGATGCTGTGCGCAAAGGGGATTGGGTGAGTGAGCTGGGGGCGAGGTTAACGGTGTGGCCACCTTAAGCTAGCTACATATAAAATAAGGCACAGCTTAAATGAAAAATAAATGCGTTACGTTAATCAGTGGGAAGTGCACTATTGCACAATATGAAAGCTCTAATAGCTAATGCACTGCAGCGTTCTGTGTATGTAACCATATAGCCAAATAATTGCATCCTGGTTGATGAGGTGGAATATAGTAACTTGTGCATGTTTAGTACTAAGAGGTCCCATACAGTCTGTGACAGAAAGGACTATGAACATGTAAGCCATTATTTTAAACTTGCATCATACACAGCATAAGACAGGCTGCTACAAAATGTGCATCATTTTTTACGATGAAGTGCTTCCAAAGTATAGGTTTTAGTAATACCCTCACTATATACAGTGCAACTGTTTTATTTTTACTCTGATAGTTTTTTGTTAACAGTTTCCATATACAAAAACCACAATGAATAAGCATTGTTCTTTAGATACATCAAGGTTTCAATGTCCCATTATATTGCACCACCAAGGTCACCCTCCACAATACAGCTGTTTAACATCCCCATTATTATTGCAGGATCGCCGAGATCCTCAAAGACCTTGTGAACAATCAAGCTAATATGATCAGGAAAAATAAATCGACAATGCAACATAAAAAGTAAACAAGAATGCGCATAGAAAGGATAAGTTAGTTTGTAGGTTAAAGGCAGCCATCTGTTGCAAATAGCGATCCCATGAGGACCTATAAGGGGAGAGCTTACGGCAAGGGGCAGAGACAAGCTATTCAGGCAAGGCATGGATGCTCAGTCAAAAAGCTGAAGGGCCTTGAGCCTAGGCGGTATGAAGCATGAGTGTTCCAGTCTCCAAAAATATGAGAGGTTGCCAAATGTGGGTGAATTTCTCTTCTGTGTGGGTAATTCTATGAGATAGAAGTTCTATAGCGAGGACCTGCCCCATGCGTGCGAATCATTGAGCCATTGGAGGGGCATGTGTTTTTTCCAGTGCAGGGCTATTAGTTGCTTGGTAGTCCCTAGCATGTGACTAATTCAGTACTATTCTATATGAGTCATGGCTTGCAAGAGCTGGGGTTGGACTCCTTGGATGACTGTCGAGTAAGAATCTGGAAGTGCGAACCCACCGTCTCCTTTACATGACAGCAGAGTTGTGAGGAGGCAGGATAAATAGTGTGGACGCTTGGGTGTGAGATACCAGTATGTCATTACCTTGTATTCCGATTCACGTTTTGCTATGCATTTGTGTATTCAAGGGATATCTCGCCAAAGTTGTTCCCATTGTTTCGTGGTTATAGCCTCATTAACCTCTTCATGCCATTGTGTTTGACAAGGATATGGGTTGGGAGGGGTGGTCCTGGAGAACTTGATGTATTAGAGATTAACTCTGGAGTTCCGTCAAATGACTGGACTAGGGTCTCAAAGGCAGTGAACTGGTTAGTGGCTTCCTGTGCGTTGGGTGGGGAGAGGGTCCAATGGCGAAGTTGAATATACTGTCATTTAGTGGATACAAGAAGGCCAAATTCTTGCAGACATCGGTCGAAAGTTTTAAAGGATTCGCCCTCAAACAAATCTCTAAGGGTGTGACATTCCCCTTCCCTCCAATGATGAAAAGAATGCGGTTGTAAGGCTGGGGTAGAGTCTGGATTCTGCACCAGGGGCGTGTTGGGTGAGGGGAAGGTGGTAATACCTCGTTTCGAAGCCACCCTATCCTACATTTACAAAGCTGATTTCATAGGGATGGCAATATATGCACTCTGTGGCCTTGCATGTTTAATGAGCCATTCCAGGTCCCAAAGGCATTGACAGGCCACGGCCCAGTCCATGTGAAACCAATGCTTGTCCCTTTCCCTCCAATCCACTCAGTAATAAATCATAAGTGATCCGTCCAATAGTGTTTGAGGAGGTTAGGGCATCCCAGACCCCCCTTACCCCTTGGTAGCATCAATATTGAGTTAGAGAAGCGAGGACGCTTAACCCAAGATGAAGGAATGTATATCTCACTGAAGGCGCTTAATCTCATCTTGAGGGATCGGAGTGGGCAGGATCTGAAAGAGGTAGGGGAACGAGGAGGATGGACATCTTTATTGCGTTCAGGCGACCAAGCCAGGAAACCTGAAGTTGCTTCCAACGGCGAACATCTTCCAGGTTGGATTTCCGATATTCTGGCCAATGGGCTATCGTTCATGTAGCTAAGGAGGGAGTCAGATTGAAGCCCAAGTATCGAATAGAGGCCCATAGGAAAGGTGTGAGAGTTTGTATAATCTGACAAGGCAGTGATTAATGCCCACAATGTCTTTTCATTGTCGAATAACAATCACCAGAGTATCAACTACAAGTGCAAATAAGAGGGGCGAGAGGTCAACCCTGTCTTGTGCCACTCCGTAGATGGCTTGTCTGAGATAGGCCTCCATTCACAGGGATCCTGACACTGTGAGACGTGCAGGAGGCCATCATTCTTGTGGTCATTAAAGGCCCCAGTCCTATCCTGCCAAGGACCACCTTTAGAAATGGCGAGCTAACCCTGTCAAATTCCTTCTCTGCATCAAGGGAGAGATGGCAAGATGGGATAGCGTGGCAGTGGGTGTTGTGATCTAATCTAGGACCCCAATCAACACTGTGACCTTATGCCCCTATACGGCTATAATCCATTTATACCCCTATAATGGCATAAATGATCAAGAGTGATATTTCAGAAACTCGTCTCTGGCCTAACACGATCAGAGCCACATTTCAGAATCTCTTCCTCTGCCGCTTCCTCTGCAGCTCATTAGAGCAAATGACACAGCAGAAGCCACTATCTAAGATTCCTAGATTACACTCTGAGTTCTTCAACAAGATAAAACTCAGCAACCTGGGAAAGCCCCACTTGCTATGTTTTGATTAGAAATAGAACTCTAATGAGCACTGAGAGACGATCACTTCCTAGTGACATCTTTATTGACGTCTTATGTCCAAAAACTTACGTCAAACAAGGCACCTTTCAGGTATAAATATTACCAACGTTGCCTTAAGCAAACGCTGATGTTACTACTGCTGCTGCTGCTGTCTCAACGACATCGATGATAGCGATGGTGTGGTGAACATAGGAGCAGAACAGCTGTCCCCTACAGAGCCCAGCAGATGCAAGCTGCCCACGGACGCTACCCCTCCTCCTCCTCGACGCGCTGAGAGAGACGCTGTCTTTTCTCCTGCCGAGAAAATCCAGCTCCGGCGTTTCCAGCCTACTCTTGCAAGTGACTGGGATATCGAGTCCTGGAAGGAGATACAAGACCTCCAAAATTCTATTCCAGAGGTATGGTGTTGACTAAACCCTTAGAGAGAATTCTTGATGGAAACCTTGGCAAAACCAACGTAACTAAAACTGCTACTTCCTTACTCCCTCCCACGTATTAGGCTTAGGTCAGGTACACTGGGGTAGGCGTAGTTAGAAGCACCAGTTGAGTACGTTAGCCTAATGTATATATGAATGTATATATGTTTTATTCATTTTAAACCATTGTATGGCTAAGAAACCATATCAATGCTTTTACAGTATTATTTCGCAATCCTCATTTTACTGTACGCACTTTTTATAATAACTAGTCTTGCAACTGTGGCAATTCATTTCTCTTGCATGAGAAGAAAGACTGTTTAATAAATAATACCTTTTTATTGAAAACGCCCGTCTCTCTATTCTCTGCACTTTGGTGAAAGTAATCTGCACAAAACTGACTGAGTAAAATAACTGTCTATTGTTTCACACGACTCTAGAGATTGACTTTTATTCTAAGGAGCAAAGTTGTCATGTTTATGCGGTTGTTGGAAAACTGAATCCCTTCTTGTCTGTACCAGGGAAGCTGATCACTTCCTATTTCAGTCAAGAAAGTTTCCAGTGACCTCTGAGCTAGTTGGTAACAAACCCAATTAAGTTTAGCAAAGTCAGTGGAGACCTGGAAGATCCGCACTTCTACGTCCATACTACTGTTTATGTTATTCCAATGCGCAGGGCCTATTGGGAAAATAGGAACTACACTACATGGCGCCCAACGTTTGGTAAGGCGATAAAACTAACGCAAGACGTTAGAGTAACTCAGTCGTGCATTTTTCACACAGACCCCTTTCTACCGTAAATACTCCAATAGACGTCTGGAGTGGGTGAAAGGTTAAAATCCGCCCGACCTTAGTAGGAAGAGATTCCTATGTAAAACTCTGGTTTATTCAACGTTGAAGGATACAGTGTTCCAAAATATTGTGCACCTAATCTTTGTCTCCTTGGAGACCTGCTCTGCAAACCTTGCATTTATACAATGCCAGGAGAAAACGGAACCACTGGAGGCGCAGTAAATGCGACTCAGCAGGGTCCCGATAATACAGGGACTACTGAACCGGGTGCGATAATCATCCCGGCACATTTAAGAAAATAGACAATGGACTGACCACACAAGGTGGCACAGTCGTCTTCGTGATAGAGGCACACGAATATCGGCAGACAGAGGTATTCTATTCATGGATAAAATTTCCAGCGGCAAACACCGCAACACACGAGTTCCACTATTACAAAATAGGGGATTCACCGGAAGAGTATGCTCCTTTCGAGGAGATTGAAATCCCATTAAAATACCAAGAGCACCTGCTCTGGTTTAAAGGCGCCCTAAAACACAATGATCATATTACCAGGCTCGGTCCACTAGGTAGACCAGGAGCAATGTGGCCGGTTCTAGCCAGCTACACACCACATCCAGACATTGCAAAAATGTCTAGAGAAGAACTTTTAGCACAGCTAAAAACATTAATTAAAATACATAGACAATTAGTCCAATATGTAATGCAGACTGCTACAGTCCAAACAGCTGGTAACGTTTCACAGCTGACCCCTCATCAGGGGAACACCAATAAAATTACACCACAGAACATACAGTCATGTCTTGGTAAAACACCCATAAAACGGGAACAAATTCCATTCTGGTTAGCGCAGAAAATCACTCAAATAGAGGCAGTATATCCGAATACTACCCCTATTGAGAAATACAGAATCCTGACCATCTGCCTTCCAATGGGGGTCGCACCACACATGGAGGACTGTGACACTTGGGGTACAGTCTTTGCTTCCATTTACACAAAAACACATGGTGTTCCGTCTATGGCGGTAATACCAGATGTGCTAAAACAGATTCAGAATGAATACGGTCCAGAACCTGCTTTAACTCTTGGTATGAAATTACTGAAAGACTTCAAGCAGGTCTCGGCTATATTACTAGCCAACATAAAAGGAGAAGCAGCATCAGTGGCGATCCGCCAGAAGTTGAAGGAAACAGATATAACAGATCAACCAATTGAGCTTGCCAAAATTATAGAAAAATGTTATGAAGAACTAGGTAGAGACAGCTTGGGTGGAAAACCAGTAAAGCCCCAACTGCTAGAAAATCCTGAAAAATTATTTATTAAAAATAATTCAAACACTCCTAAAAAGAGCTGGGATGGAAATAAACAATCCACTCCCAAGGAAAAAGTTTTCTAGTCCAGAGGAAGGTCTCCTCGACGGAGGGAAAGAACTCCAACTCGAGAACACCAGTCTCCCCAGAGGGAGCCCTCTGAGAAAAGATATAACCTTAGAAATAGGGATAATTTGAAGAAGCCTGATAGATATCAAAGTATTGATACACGTCCCTCTCGATCTTTTTCGCAGAAATCGGAAAGAAGAGGACGGTCAGACCCAGGAGAGCACACTAAGTCCAAAGACAAGGAACCTGCTCAAAGTAAAAAGTTACAATTTCCCAAAAAGAAGGTAGCCAGTATTAGAGTAATCGAACATGCCGAGAATACTGAGGACACAGTTGAAAAACGGGGAGTGGGCACAGACAATGCTAGACAGTGCAGCAGAAAGTATAGCTCGCAAGATCCTGATGAGTCATCTGGAGACAGTGGACATGAATGAATACATTCAAGTAGAAACTGCCGACACCAGGGTTAGCGAGCCCCATAAGATATACGAAATAACATTGCGTATAGAGGGTGATAAGACTAGGAAAATAAGGGGTCTATTTTGGGATAAACTCTCAAAAGGCTATGATATTCTGTTAGCTGAAAAAGATTGGCCCCCAGAGTTTGTCAGGGAGTGCCCTCGTGGCGAAGAAATGATTATGCCTGCCTTCTCGAGTCACATTCCGATTCACAAAAAATATACTTATGCAAGGAAATGGGCAGTAGCCCAGGCACCACCATTATATAAAAATCATGTAGGATGGGATGAGGACTCTCCTCCTCACAAAATCCAGTTAAAAAGTCAACCGACTGCCCAAAGGCAGTATCCCATTAAGCAAGAAGCTAAAAAACAAGTCAGGGAGATTTTAGATCAACTTGAATACCAGGGGGTGATTGAAACATGCACCTCTCAAATGAACAATCCTTTGTTTCCTGTCTCCAAGCCAGACAATTCAGATCGTCTAGTTTTGGACTATAGACACCTTAATTCATGTTGCAAAACTTTTGCAGTACAAAATTCGCATAGTGCTGCACTAATGAATAACATAGTTAGGAAAAAATATAAAACAACATTAGACATATCAAATGGTTTCTTTTGTCAAAACATTGCACCAGAAAGCAGATGCTTGACCGCTTTCTCAGTAATGGGGTCTCAGAAAAATTTCTGTAGGCTCCCACAGGGATTCAAGAACAGCCCAGGACTATTCTCAGCCAGAGTAACAGAGTTACTACAAATATATGATGATGAGGCATTATCTTATGTAGATGATATCTATCTCACAGACGACGACTTGGAGACTCACTTGAAAAAAGTGAACACCATAATACTTGGGTTCGCAGCAGAGGGTTACAAATTCAACTTTAAAAAGTCCCGAATTGCCCATCTGACAGATTTATTTTTAGGATACGAATTGTCAAGTGAAGGAAAAATCCTAGCGGACAACTTCTTAGAAAAGTGCGCTGTAAACCAAGCTCCAAAAACGCTGAAGAATTTACAATCGATTCTAGGTTTTCTGAATTTCGGAAGAACTTACATTCTAAATTATGCGGAGAGGGTTAAACCTCTCTATGAACTAATTAAACCAGATTTTAAACCAATCACTTGGACTCAAAAACACACAGAAATTTTGAGATCACTGCAAACAGACATGTTAGCAAAAACAAAATTAGATACACGTAACAACACACGCAATCTTGTAATCCGAGTCATCCCAGGAAGATGCGGATTCACGTACCTGACCTCTAATGAGGGAGAAAAGGTACCAATTTCAATTAAATCTCACTTGTACACACAAGCAGAAAAAACATTCAGTCCAACAGAAAATACTGTGAAAGCAGTAGAAACTGCATTAGCGAATGAACGAGAACTAGCACATGGTAAAAGGATTAATATCCTCACAACGGAATCCGCCTTCGAGGCGCTATTCAGCCCAGTAAACCTGCCTACAGTGTCACTGGATCCGAAATGGATACAGTGTGTAGATTCTCTTGGAGCGGAAGATGTGAAATACTATTTCGCCCCGCAATTCGAAAAACTGAATGAATTGACTTATGAAGAAGAATATCCTCTGCCAATCGAACTTCTGCCTCTCCCACAGTACGCCTGTATAATCTATACAGATAGATTTGTACAGCATTTCAACGTAGAGAACAAATCCTACGATGCAGCCTGTGCGATTGTTAAAGGTCGCTGGCTGTGCGGTAAATTCAGACCGAAAATAACAAAAACTGAATCAGTTAGAAACTGTTCGGCTCAGAGAGCTGAAATCAGATCCTTAAAGATGGCGCTTGAAAATGCAGAACATGAATCCCCGACACTAATCGTGTGCGATTCTCATTTCTGCGTCAACTCTTACAATAATAAATGACAAAGATGACACAGGTGCCACAATAAAGCATAAAATGCTTTGGAAACAGGTAGCTCTTTTACAGAAAGAACTACAGAAGACTCACTTGATACACACTCTGAGTCATCAACGTGATGGCGTTCACGTTGCAGGGAATTCATTGGCTAATACAGCCACAGCGGAAGCAACTAAACCGGCTTCCGTAGCCACAAAAAAGCGTTCAGAAAAATACATAGACGGCGAAACCATGCTGGCAGTAAAAACGTCCGTAAAAGGTGACTGTGCAGCACTACCCATGAACTATCCACTCAATTATGCATACGTAATTGATGCAAACTCCGTTCCTTTTGCTCGAATCCCTGGAGTGGGGGATAGGGTAATTCCAAACATGAACCGGAGAAAGTTATTAATAGCAGACACACACATGGGTGAAGGTCCAAGACACAAAAAGATCAAGGAATCTCTGACTGAATTACAATCAGTATTCTGGTGGCCGGGGATGAGCATGCAACATCAAATATATGTGAAGAACTGTCCCGACTGTGACAGGGATCGCAGTGGTGAACTGGTCCAGTCTGTTGCCCGGCTACCAATTAGAAACAGCGTAATGCTGTCTACATGCCATCCAGCGTCCTATTAATCATTAAGGCTAAACACACTTAAAAAAAATGTGGCCCCAGCGCTCGGCTGACGCCAGAAAGGTTATAAAAGATCTGCGAGTCTTTATCGGCACATACGCAAATGCCATGTTCCATTCTGACCAGGGTCCCGCTTTTAGCTCTCGAGCTTATAAGGAGGCCATAGCCAGCATGGGCGTTGGCTTGCGGTATTCTTGTCCGTCACACCCCGAAGGGAACAGTGTAGTGGAAAGAAAAAACCAGGACATAAAGCAATCTATAACAGCGAAGGTATTAGGTTCGGGTGATGGGTGGGTCAAACATTTAATAAGTGTCCAGATCAGTCTTAACAATTTGCCAAGAAATTCTCTAAAAGGTTTCAGGCCATATGAACTATTGTTCGGAACTAGAATGTACATGCATGGCTTAGATAGTCAGGTATCAGTGGTAAAAGATAAGAATAAAGACTTTGACATCAAAGACCGTTTGGCTGTTTTACAGGACTTGAATGAAACAAGAAAATCCTTAAGCAACATAAAGTTAAAGCAACAGCCAGCTACCACTGACGAGGCACCACCAGCCCCAGCAAGGCTTGTCTGGATTCCAAAGATTGGGGATCTAGTCAGAGAAAAAATAGCGCTGAAGAAGGAATTTGGGCCTTCTTACAGAAAAGCAGTACCTGTCTTAGCAATCAACGGAACAAGATCAGTAGTACTACCGCCCCTTGCTGGTAAAAAGGAGAACAGAGTTGTATCAATCGACCTGGTAAAACCACAAGCATGTGGCCTATAATCAACAGTAGGCCTAGTGGACTCCCGAGAAACAACAGAATACCCAAACTTGCAACAATCCAAGAGGTTCAAACTGAAAGACTAATCACATTCGATAAGCCTGCAGTGCACAGAGAGGGACTATGCAATAATGCCATGGAACTCGTGCCTCTTGAAACACAGATTGAAACAGTTCGTCAAGAAACACCAGTCTACAATGATGTGGCATCAGAATGTGCTACCGAAAGACAAATTGAAAGAACAATTCCAACAATTGACAGAACTGCCTCTGGCTACTTCATCAACTTCGATAACTTTTCTGAAGATCAAACCGACCCCGAAGTGAGGCCAGAAACAAAAAAGACTATTAAAGAAAAAGCAAGTGGGTGTCGTGTTCTAATCAAGGACCCCAATCAATACTGTGACCTTATGCCCCTATACAGCTATAATCCATTTATACCCCTATAATGGCATAAATGATCAAGAGTGATATTTCAGAAACTCCTCTCTGGCCTAACACGATCAGAGCCACATTCCAGAATCTCTTCCTCTGCCGCTTCCTCTGCAGCTCATTAGAGCAAATGACACAGCAGAAGCCACTATCTAAGATTCCTAGATTACACTCTGAGTTCTTCAACAAGATAAAACTCAGCAACCTGGGAAAGCCCCACTTGCTATGTTTTGATTAGTAATAGAACTCTAATGAGCACTGAGAGACGATCACTTCCTAGTGACATCTTTATTGATGTCTTATGTCCAAAAACTTACGTCAAACAAGGCACCTTTCAGGTATAAATATTACCAACGTTGCCTTAAGCAAACGCTGATGTTACTACTGCTGCTGCTGCTGTCTCAACGACATCGATGATAGCGATGGTGTGGTGAACATAGGAGCAGAACAGCTGTCCCCTACAGTGCCCAGCAGATGCAAGCTGCCCACGGACGCTGCCCCTCCTCCTCCTCGACGCGCTGAGAGAGACGCTGTCTTTTCTCCTGCCGAGAAAATCCAGCTCCGGCGTTTCCAGCCTACTCTTGCAAGTGACTGGGATATCGAGTCCTGGAAGGAGATACAAGACCTCCAAAATTCTATTCCAGAGGTATGGTGTTGACTAAACCCTTAGAGAGAATTCTTGAAGGAAACCTTGGCAAAACCAACGTAACTAAAACTGCTACTTCCTTACTCCCTCCCACGTATTAGGCTTAGGTCAGGTACACTGGGGTAGGCGTAGTTAGAAGCACCAGTTGAGTACGTTAGCCTAATGTATATATGAATGTATATATGTTTTATTCATTTTAAACCATTGTATGGCTAAGAAACCATATCAATGCTTTTACAGTATTATTTCGCAATCCTCATTTTACTGTACGCACTTTTTATAATAACTAGTCTTGCAACTGTGGCAATTCATTTCTCTTGCATGAGAAGAAAGACTGTTTAATAAATAATACCTTTTTATTGAAAACGCCCGTCTCTCTATTCTCTGCACTTTGGTGAAAGTAATCTGCACAAAACTGACTGAGTAAAATAACTGTCTATTGTTTCACACGACTCTAGAGATTGACTTTTATTCTAAGGAGCAAAGTTGTCATGTTTATGCGGTTGTTGGAAAACTGAATCCCTTCTTGTCTGTACCAGGGAAGCTGATCACTTCCTATTTCAGTCAAGAAAGTTTCCAGTGACCTCTGAGCTAGTTGGTAACAAACCCAATTAAGTTTAGCATAGTCAGTGGAGACCTGGAAGATCCGCACTTCTACGTCCATACTACTGTTTATGTTATTCCAATGCGCAGGGCCTATTGGGAAAATAGGAACTACACTACATGGCGCCCAACGTTTGGTAAGGCGATAAAACTAACGCAAGACGTTAGAGTAACTCAGTCGTGCATTTTTCACACAGACCCCTTTCTACCGTAAATACTCCAATAGACGTCTGGAGTGGGTGAAAGGTTAAAATCCGCCCGACCTTAGTAGGAAGAGATTCCTATGTAAAACTCTGGTTTATTCAACGTTGAAGGATACAGTGTTCCAAAATATTGTGCACCTAATCTTTGTCTCCTTGGAGACCTGCTCTGCAAACCTTGCATTTATACAATGCCAGGAGAAAACGGAACCACTGGAGGCGCAGTAAATGCGACTCAGCAGGGTCCCGATAATACAGGGACTACTGAACCGGGTGCGATAATCATCCCGGCACATTTAAGAAAATAGACAATGGACTGACCACACAAGGTGGCACAGTCGTCTTCGTGATAGAGGCACACGAATATCGGCAGACAGAGGTATTCTATTCATGGATAAAATTTCCAGCGGCAAACACCGCAACACACGAGTTCCACTATTACAAAATAGGGGATTCACCGGAAGAGTATGCTCCTTTCGAGGAGATTGAAATCCCATTAAAATACCAAGAGCACTTGCTCTGGTTTAAAGGCGCCCTAAAACACAATGATCATATTACCAGGCTCGGTCCACTAGGTAGACCAGGAGCAATGTGGCCAGTTCTAGCCAGCTACACACCACATCCAGACATTGCAAAAATGTCTAGAGAAGAACTTTTAACACAGCTAAAAACATTAATTAAAATACATAGACAATTAGTCCAATATGTAATGCGGACTGCTACAGTCCAAACAGCTGGTAACGTTTCACAGCTGACCCCTCATCAGGGGAACACCAATAAAATTACACCACAGAACATACAGTCATGTCTTGGTAAAACACCCATAAAACGGGAACAAATTCCATTCTGGTTAGCGCAGAAAATCACTCAAATAGAGGCAGTATATCCGAATACTACCCCTATTGAGAAATACAGAATCCTGACCATCTGCCTTCCAATGGGGGTCGCACCACACATGGAGGACTGTGACACTTGGGGTACAGTCTTTGCTTCCATTTACACAAAAACACATGGTGTTCCGTCTATGGCGGTAATACCAGATGTGCTAAAACAGATTCAGAATGAATACGGTCCAGAACCTGCTTTAACTCTTGGTATGAAATTACTGAAAGACTTCAAGCAGGTCTCGGCTATATTACTAGCCAACATAAAAGGAGAAGCAGCATCAGTGGCGATCCGCCAGAAGTTGAAGGAAACAGATATAACAGATCAACCAATTGAGCTTGCCAAAATTATAGAAAAATGTTATGAAGAACTAGGTAGAGACAGCTTGGGTGGAAAACCAGTAAAGCCCCAACTGCTCGAAAATCCTGAAAAATTATTTATTAAAAATAATTCAAACACTCCTAAAAAGAGCTGGGATGGAAATAAACAATCCACTCCCAAGGAAAAAGTTTTCTAGTCCAGAGGAAGGTCTCCTCGACGGAGGGAAAGAACTCCAACTCGAGAACACCAGTCTCCCCAGAGGGAGCCCTCTGAGAAAAGATATAACCTTAGAAATAGGGATAATTTGAAGAAGCCTGATAGATATCAAAGTATTGATACACGTCCCTCTCGATCTTTTTCGCAGAAATCGGAAAGAAGAGGACGGTCAGACCCAGGAGAGCACACTAAGTCCAAAGACAAGGAACATGCTCAAAGTAAAAAGTTACAATTTCCCAAAAAGAAGGTAGCCAGTATTAGAGTAATCGAACATGCCGAGAATACTGAGGACACAGTTGAAAAACGGGGAGTGGGCACAGACAATGCTAGACAGTGCAGCAGAAAGTATAGCTCGCAAGATCCTGATGAGTCATCTGGAGACAGTGGACATGAATGAATACATTCAAGTAGAAACTGCCGACACCAGGGTTAGCAAGCCCCATAAGATATACGAAATAACATTGCGTATAGAGGGTGATAAGACTAGGAAAATAAGGGGTCTATTTTGGGATAAACTCTCAAAAGGCTATGATATTCTGTTAGCTGAAAAAGATTGGCCCCCAGAGTTTGTCAGGGAGTGCCCTCGTGGCGAAGAAATGATTATGCCTGCCTTCTCGAGTCACATTCCGATTCACAAAAAATATACTTATGCAAGGAAATGGGCAGTAGCCCAGGCACCACCATTATATAAAAATCATGTAGGATGGGATGAGGACTCTCCTCCTCACAAAATCCAGTTAAAAAGTCAACCGACTGCCCAAAGGCAGTATCCCATTAAGCAAGAAGCTAAAAAACAAGTCAGGGAGATTTTAGATCAACTTGAATACCAGGGGGTGATTGAAACATGCACCTCTCAAATGAACAATCCTTTGTTTCCTGTCTCCAAGCCAGACAATTCAGATCGTCTAGTTTTGGACTATAGACACCTTAATTCATGTTGCAAAACTTTTGCAGTACAAAATTCGCATAGTGCTGCACTAATGAATAACATAGTTAGGAAAAAATATAAAACAACATTAGACATATCAAATGGTTTCTTTTGTCAAAACATTGCACCAGAAAGCAGATGCTTGACCGCTTTCTCAGTAATGGGGTCTCAGAAAAATTTCTGTAGGCTCCCACAGGGATTCAAGAACAGCCCAGGACTATTCTCAGCCAGAGTAACAGAGTTACTACAAATATATGATGATGAGGCATTATCTTATGTAGATGATATCTATCTCACAGACGACGACTTGGAGACTCACTTGAAAAAAGTGAACACCATAATACTTGGGTTCGCAGCAGAGGGTTACAAATTCAACTTTAAAAAGTCCCGAATTGCCCATCTGACAGATTTATTTTTAGGATACGAATTGTCAAGTGAAGGAAAAATCCTAGCGGACAACTTCTTAGAAAAGTGCGCTGTAAACCAAGCTCCAAAAACGCTGAAGAATTTACAATCGATTCTAGGTTTTCTGAATTTCGGAAGAACTTACATTCTAAATTATGCGGAGAGGGTTAAACCTCTCTATGAACTAATTAAACCAGATTTTAAACCAATCACTTGGACTCAAAAACACACAGAAATTTTGAGATCACTGCAAACAGACATGTTAGCAAAAACAAAATTAGATACACGTAACAACACACGCAATCTTGTAATCCGAGTCATCCCAGGAAGATGCGGATTCACGTACCTGACCTCTAATGAGGGAGAAAAGGTACCAATTTCAATTAAATCTCACTTGTACACACAAGCAGAAAAAACATTCAGTCCAACAGAAAATACTGTGAAAGCAGTAGAAACTGCATTAGCGAATGAACGAGAACTAGCACATGGTAAAAGGATTAATATCCTCACAACGGAATCCGCCTTCGAGGCGCTATTCAGCCCAGTAAACCTGCCTACAGTGTCACTGGATCCGAAATGGATACAGTGTGTAGATTCTCTTGGAGCGGAAGATGTGAAATACTATTTCGCCCCGCAATTCGAAAAACTGAATGAATTGACTTATGAAGAAGAATATCCTCTGCCAATCGAACTTCTGCCTCTCCCACAGTACGCCTGTATAATCTATACAGATAGATTTGTACAGCATTTCAACGTAGAGAACAAATCCTACGATGCAGCCTGTGCGATTGTTAAAGGTCGCTGGCTGTGCGGTAAATTCAGACCGAAAATAACAAAAACTGAATCAGTTAGAAACTGTTCGGCTCAGAGAGCTGAAATCAGATCCTTAAAGATGGCGCTTGAAAATGCAGAACATGAATCCCCGACACTAATCGTGTGCGATTCTCATTTCTGCGTCAACTCTTACAATAATAAATTACAAAGATGACACAGGTGCCACAATAAAGCATAAAATGCTTTGGAAACAGGTAGCTCTTTTACAGAAAGAACTACAGAAGACTCACTTGATACACACTCTGAGTCATCAACGTGATGGCGTTCACGTTGCAGGGAATTCATTGGCTAATACAGCCACAGCGGAAGCAACTAAACCGGCTTCCGTAGCCACAAAAAAGCGTTCAGAAAAATACATAGACGGCGAAACCATGCTGGCAGTAAAAACGTCCGTAAAAGGCGACTGTGCAGCACTACCCATGAACTATCCACTCAATTATGCATACGTAATTGATGCAAACTCCGTTCCTTTTGCTCGAATCCCTGGAGTGGGGGATAGGGTAATTCCAAACATGAACCGGAGAAAGTTATTAATAGCAGACACACACATGGGTGAAGGTCCAAGACACAAAAAGATCAAGGAATCTCTGACTGAATTACAATCAGTATTCTGGTGGCCGGGGATGAGCATGCAACATCAAATATATGTGAAGAACTGTCCCGACTGTGACAGGGATCGCAGTGGTGAACTGGTCCAGTCTGTTGCCCGGCTACCAATTAGAAACAGCGTAATGCTGTCTACATGCCATCCAGCGTCCTATTAATCATTAAGGCTAAACACACTTAAAAAAAATGTGGCCCCAGCGCTCGGCTGACGCCAGAAAGGTTATAAAAGATCTGCGAGTCTTTATCGGCACATACGCAAATGCCATGTTCCATTCTGACCAGGGTCCCGCTTTTAGCTCTCGAGCTTATAAGGAGGCCATAGCCAGCATGGGCGTTGGCTTGCGGTATTCTTGTCCGTCACACCCCGAAGGGAACAGTGTAGTGGAAAGAAAAAACCAGGACATAAAGCAATCTATAACAGCGAAGGTATTAGGTTCGGGTGATGGGTGGGTCAAACATTTAATAAGTGTCCAGATCAGTCTTAACAATTTGCCAAGAAATTCTCTAAAAGGTTTCAGGCCATATGAACTATTGTTCGGAACTAGAATGTACATGCATGGCTTAGATAGTCAGGTATCAGTGGTAAAAGATAAGAATAAAGACTTTGACATCAAAGACCGTTTGGCTGTTTTACAGGACTTGAATGAAACAAGAAAATCCTTAAGCAACATAAAGTTAAAGCAACAGCCAGCTACCACTGACGAGGCACCACCAGCCCCAGCAAGGCTTGTCTGGATTCCAAAGATTGGGGATCTAGTCAGAGAAAAAATAGCGCTGAAGAAGGAATTTGGGCCTTCTTACAGAAAAGCAGTACCTGTCTTAGCAATCAACGGAACAAGATCAGTAGTACTACCGCCCCTTGCTGGTAAAAAGGAGAACAGAGTTGTATCAATCGACCTGGTAAAACCACAAGCATGTGGCCTATAATCAACAGTAGGCCTAGTGGACTCCCGAGAAACAACAGAATACCCAAACTTGCAACAATCCAAGAGGTTCAAACTGAAAGACTAATCACATTCGATAAGCCTGCAGTGCACAGAGAGGGACTATGCAATAATGCCATGGAACTCGTGCCTCTTGAAACACAGATTGAAACAGTTCATCAAGAAACACCAGTCTACAATGATGTGGCATCAGAATGTGCTACCGAAAGACAAATTGAAAGAACAATTCCAACAATTGACAGAACTGCCTCTGGCTACTTCATCAACTTCGATAACTTTTCTGAAGATCAAACCGACCCCGAAGTGAGGCCAGAAACAAAAAAGACTATTAAAGAAAAAGCAAGTGGGTGTCGTGTTCTAATCTAGGACCCCAATCAATACTGTGACCTTATGCCCCTATACAGCTATAATCCATTTATACCCCTATAATGGCATAAATGATCAAGAGTGATATTTCAGAAACTCCTCTCTGGCCTAACACGATCAGAGCCACATTCCAGAATCTCTTCCTCTGCCGCTTCCTCTGCAGCTCATTAGAGCAAATGACACAGCAGAAGCCACTATCTAAGATTCCTAGATTACACTCTGAGTTCTTCAACAAGATAAAACTCAGCAACCTGGGAAAGCCCCACTTGCTATGTTTTGATTAGTAATAGAACTCTAATGAGCACTGAGAGACGATCACTTCCTAGTGACATCTTGATTGATGTCTTATGTCCAAAAACTTACGTCAAACAAGGCACCTTTCAGGTATAAATATTACCAACGTTGCCTTAAGCAAACGCTGATGTTACTACTGCTGCTGCTGCTGTCTCAACGACATCGATGATAGCGATGGTGTGGTGAACATAGGAGCAGAACAGCTGTCCCCTACAGTGCCCAGCAGATGCAAGCTGCCCACGGACGCTGCCCCTCCTCCTCCTCGACGCGCTGAGAGAGACGCTGTCTTTTCTCCTGCCGAGAAAATCCAGCTCCGGCGTTTCCAGCCTACTCTTGCAAGTGACTGGGATATCGAGTCCTGGAAGGAGATACAAGACCTCCAAAATTCTATTCCAGAGGTATGGTGTTGACTAAACCCTTAGAGAGAATTCTTGAAGGAAACCTTGGCAAAACCAACGTAACTAAAACTGCTACTTCCTTACTCCCTCCCACGTATTAGGCTTAGGTCAGGTACACTGGGGTAGGCGTAGTTAGAAGCACCAGTTGAGTACGTTAGCCTAATGTATATATGAATGTATATATGTTTTATTCATTTTAAACCATTGTATGGCTAAGAAACCATATCAATGCTTTTACAGTATTATTTCGCAATCCTCATTTTACTGTACGCACTTTTTATAATAACTAGTCTTGCAACTGTGGCAATTCATTTCTCTTGCATGAGAAGAAAGACTGTTTAATAAATAATACCTTTTTATTGAAAACGCCCGTCTCTCTATTCTCTGCACTTTGGTGAAAGTAATCTGCACAAAACTGACTGAGTAAAATAACTGTCTATTGTTTCACACGACTCTAGAGATTGACTTTTATTCTAAGGAGCAAAGTTGTCATGTTTATGCGGTTGTTGGAAAACTGAATCCCTTCTTGTCTGTACCAGGGAAGCTGATCACTTCCTATTTCAGTCAAGAAAGTTTCCAGTGACCTCTGAGCTAGTTGGTAACAAACCCAATTAAGTTTAGCATAGTCAGTGGAGACCTGGAAGATCCGCACTTCTACGTCCATACTACTGTTTATGTTATTCCAATGCGCAGGGCCTATTGGGAAAATAGGAACTACACTACATGGCGCCCAACGTTTGGTAAGGCGATAAAACTAACGCAAGACGTTAGAGTAACTCAGTCGTGCATTTTTCACACAGACCCCTTTCTACCGTAAATACTCCAATAGACGTCTGGAGTGGGTGAAAGGTTAAAATCCGCCCGACCTTAGTAGGAAGAGATTCCTATGTAAAACTCTGGTTTATTCAACGTTGAAGGATACAGTGTTCCAAAATATTGTGCACCTAATCTTTGTCTCCTTGGAGACCTGCTCTGCAAACCTTGCATTTATACAATGCCAGGAGAAAACGGAACCACTGGAGGCGCAGTAAATGCGACTCAGCAGGGTCCCGATAATACAGGGACTACTGAACCGGGTGCGATAATCATCCCGGCACATTTAAGAAAATAGACAATGGACTGACCACACAAGGTGGCACAGTCGTCTTCGTGATAGAGGCACACGAATATCGGCAGACAGAGGTATTCTATTCATGGATAAAATTTCCAGCGGCAAACACCGCAACACACGAGTTCCACTATTACAAAATAGGGGATTCACCGGAAGAGTATGCTCCTTTCGAGGAGATTGAAATCCCATTAAAATACCAAGAGCACCTGCTCTGGTTTAAAGGCGCCCTAAAACACAATGATCATATTACCAGGCTCGGTCCACTAGGTAGACCAGGAGCAATGTGGCCAGTTCTAGCCAGCTACACACCACATCCAGACATTGCAAAAATGTCTAGAGAAGAACTTTTAACACAGCTAAAAACATTAATTAAAATACATAGACAATTAGTCCAATATGTAATGCGGACTGCTACAGTCCAAACAGCTGGTAACGTTTCACAGCTGACCCCTCATCAGGGGAACACCAATAAAATTACACCACAGAACATACAGTCATGTCTTGGTAAAACACCCATAAAACGGGAACAAATTCCATTCTGGTTAGCGCAGAAAATCACTCAAATAGAGGCAGTATATCCGAATACTACCCCTATTGAGAAATACAGAATCCTGACCATCTGCCTTCCAATGGGGGTCGCACCACACATGGAGGACTGTGACACTTGGGGTACAGTCTTTGCTTCCATTTACACAAAAACACATGGTGTTCCGTCTATGGCGGTAATACCAGATGTGCTAAAACAGATTCAGAATGAATACGGTCCAGAACCTGCTTTAACTCTTGGTATGAAATTACTGAAAGACTTCAAGCAGGTCTCGGCTATATTACTAGCCAACATAAAAGGAGAAGCAGCATCAGTGGCGATCCGCCAGAAGTTGAAGGAAACAGATATAACAGATCAACCAATTGAGCTTGCCAAAATTATAGAAAAATGTTATGAAGAACTAGGTAGAGACAGCTTGGGTGGAAAACCAGTAAAGCCCCAACTGCTCGAAAATCCTGAAAAATTATTTATTAAAAATAATTCAAACACTCCTAAAAAGAGCTGGGATGGAAATAAACAATCCACTCCCAAGGAAAAAGTTTTCTAGTCCAGAGGAAGGTCTCCTCGACGGAGGGAAAGAACTCCAACTCGAGAACACCAGTCTCCCCAGAGGGAGCCCTCTGAGAAAAGATATAACCTTAGAAATAGGGATAATTTGAAGAAGCCTGATAGATATCAAAGTATTGATACACGTCCCTCTCGATCTTTTTCGCAGAAATCGGAAAGAAGAGGACGGTCAGACCCAGGAGAGCACACTAAGTCCAAAGACAAGGAACATGCTCAAAGTAAAAAGTTACAATTTCCCAAAAAGAAGGTAGCCAGTATTAGAGTAATCGAACATGCCGAGAATACTGAGGACACAGTTGAAAAACGGGGAGTGGGCACAGACAATGCTAGACAGTGCAGCAGAAAGTATAGCTCGCAAGATCCTGATGAGTCATCTGGAGACAGTGGACATGAATGAATACATTCAAGTAGAAACTGCCGACACCAGGGTTAGCAAGCCCCATAAGATATACGAAATAACATTGCGTATAGAGGGTGATAAGACTAGGAAAATAAGGGGTCTATTTTGGGATAAACTCTCAAAAGGCTATGATATTCTGTTAGCTGAAAAAGATTGGCCCCCAGAGTTTGTCAGGGAGTGCCCTCGTGGCGAAGAAATGATTATGCCTGCCTTCTCGAGTCACATTCCGATTCACAAAAAATATACTTATGCAAGGAAATGGGCAGTAGCCCAGGCACCACCATTATATAAAAATCATGTAGGATGGGATGAGGACTCTCCTCCTCACAAAATCCAGTTAAAAAGTCAACCGACTGCCCAAAGGCAGTATCCCATTAAGCAAGAAGCTAAAAAACAAGTCAGGGAGATTTTAGATCAACTTGAATACCAGGGGGTGATTGAAACATGCACCTCTCAAATGAACAATCCTTTGTTTCCTGTCTCCAAGCCAGACAATTCAGATCGTCTAGTTTTGGACTATAGACACCTTAATTCATGTTGCAAAACTTTTGCAGTACAAAATTCGCATAGTGCTGCACTAATGAATAACATAGTTAGGAAAAAATATAAAACAACATTAGACATATCAAATGGTTTCTTTTGTCAAAACATTGCACCAGAAAGCAGATGCTTGACCGCTTTCTCAGTAATGGGGTCTCAGAAAAATTTCTGTAGGCTCCCACAGGGATTCAAGAACAGCCCAGGACTATTCTCAGCCAGAGTAACAGAGTTACTACAAATATATGATGATGAGGCATTATCTTATGTAGATGATATCTATCTCACAGACGACGACTTGGAGACTCACTTGAAAAAAGTGAACACCATAATACTTGGGTTCGCAGCAGAGGGTTACAAATTCAACTTTAAAAAGTCCCGAATTGCCCATCTGACAGATTTATTTTTAGGATACGAATTGTCAAGTGAAGGAAAAATCCTAGCGGACAACTTCTTAGAAAAGTGCGCTGTAAACCAAGCTCCAAAAACGCTGAAGAATTTACAATCGATTCTAGGTTTTCTGAATTTCGGAAGAACTTACATTCTAAATTATGCGGAGAGGGTTAAACCTCTCTATGAACTAATTAAACCAGATTTTAAACCAATCACTTGGACTCAAAAACACACAGAAATTTTGAGATCACTGCAAACAGACATGTTAGCAAAAACAAAATTAGATACACGTAACAACACACGCAATCTTGTAATCCGAGTCATCCCAGGAAGATGCGGATTCACGTACCTGACCTCTAATGAGGGAGAAAAGGTACCAATTTCAATTAAATCTCACTTGTACACACAAGCAGAAAAAACATTCAGTCCAACAGAAAATACTGTGAAAGCAGTAGAAACTGCATTAGCGAATGAACGAGAACTAGCACATGGTAAAAGGATTAATATCCTCACAACGGAATCCGCCTTCGAGGCGCTATTCAGCCCAGTAAACCTGCCTACAGTGTCACTGGATCCGAAATGGATACAGTGTGTAGATTCTCTTGGAGCGGAAGATGTGAAATACTATTTCGCCCCGCAATTCGAAAAACTGAATGAATTGACTTATGAAGAAGAATATCCTCTGCCAATCGAACTTCTGCCTCTCCCACAGTACGCCTGTATAATCTATACAGATAGATTTGTACAGCATTTCAACGTAGAGAACAAATCCTACGATGCAGCCTGTGCGATTGTTAAAGGTCGCTGGCTGTGCGGTAAATTCAGACCGAAAATAACAAAAACTGAATCAGTTAGAAACTGTTCGGCTCAGAGAGCTGAAATCAGATCCTTAAAGATGGCGCTTGAAAATGCAGAACATGAATCCCCGACACTAATCGTGTGCGATTCTCATTTCTGCGTCAACTCTTACAATAATAAATTACAAAGATGACACAGGTGCCACAATAAAGCATAAAATGCTTTGGAAACAGGTAGCTCTTTTACAGAAAGAACTACAGAAGACTCACTTGATACACACTCTGAGTCATCAACGTGATGGCGTTCACGTTGCAGGGAATTCATTGGCTAATACAGCCACAGCGGAAGCAACTAAACCGGCTTCCGTAGCCACAAAAAAGCGTTCAGAAAAATACATAGACGGCGAAACCATGCTGGCAGTAAAAACGTCCGTAAAAGGCGACTGTGCAGCACTACCCATGAACTATCCACTCAATTATGCATACGTAATTGATGCAAACTCCGTTCCTTTTGCTCGAATCCCTGGAGTGGGGGATAGGGTAATTCCAAACATGAACCGGAGAAAGTTATTAATAGCAGACACACACATGGGTGAAGGTCCAAGACACAAAAAGATCAAGGAATCTCTGACTGAATTACAATCAGTATTCTGGTGGCCGGGGATGAGCATGCAACATCAAATATATGTGAAGAACTGTCCCGACTGTGACAGGGATCGCAGTGGTGAACTGGTCCAGTCTGTTGCCCGGCTACCAATTAGAAACAGCGTAATGCTGTCTACATGCCATCCAGCGTCCTATTAATCATTAAGGCTAAACACACTTAAAAAAAATGTGGCCCCAGCGCTCGGCTGACGCCAGAAAGGTTATAAAAGATCTGCGAGTCTTTATCGGCACATACGCAAATGCCATGTTCCATTCTGACCAGGGTCCTGCTTTTAGCTCTCGAGCTTATAAGGAGGCCATAGCCAGCATGGGCGTTGGCTTGCGGTATTCTTGTCCGTCACACCCCGAAGGGAACAGTGTAGTGGAAAGAAAAAACCAGGACATAAAGCAATCTATAACAGCGAAGGTATTAGGTTCGGGTGATGGGTGGGTCAAACATTTAATAAGTGTCCAGATCAGTCTTAACAATTTGCCAAGAAATTCTCTAAAAGGTTTCAGGCCATATGAACTATTGTTCGGAACTAGAATGTACATGCATGACTTAGATAGTCAGGTATCAGTGGTAAAAGATAAGAATAAAGACTTTGACATCAAAGACCGTTTGGCTGTTTTACAGGACTTGAATGAAACAAGAAAATCCTTAAGCAACATAAAGTTAAAGCAACAGCCAGCTACCACTGACGAGGCACCACCAGCCCCAGCAAGGCCTGTCTGGGTTCCAAAGATTGGGGATCTAGTCAGAGAAAAAATAGCGCTGAAGAAGGAATTTGGGCCTTCTTACAGAAAAGCAGTACCTGTCTTAGCAATCAACGGAACAAGATCAGTAGTACTACCGCCCCTTGCTGGTAAAAAGGAGAACAGAGTTGTATCAATCGACCTGGTAAAACCACAAGCATGTGGCCTATAATCAACAGTAGGCCTAGTGGACTCCCGAGAAACAACAGAATACCCAAACTTGCAACAATCCAAGAGGTTCAAACTGAAAGACTAATCACATTCGATAAGCCTGCAGTGCACAGAGAGGGACTATGCAATAATGCCATGGAACTCGTGCCTCTTGAAACACAGATTGAAACAGTTCGTCAAGAAACACCAGTCTACAATGATGCGGCATCAGAATGTGCTACCGAAAGACAAATTGAAAGAACAATTCCAACAATTGACAGAACTGCCTCTGGCTACTTCATCAACTTCGATAACTTTTCTGAAGATCAAACCGACCCCGAAGTGAGGCCAGAAACAAAAAAGACTATTAAAGAAAAAGCAAGTGGGTGTCGTGTTCTAATCTAGGACCCCAATCAATACTGTGACCTTATGCCCCTATACAGCTATAATCCATTTATACCCCTATAATGGCATAAATGATCAAGAGTGATATTTCAGAAACTCCTCTCTGGCCTAACACGATCAGAGCCACATTTCAGAATCTCTTCCTCTGCCGCTTCCTCTGCAGCTCATTAGAGCAAATGACACAGCAGAAGCCACTATCTAAGATTCCTAGATTACACTCCGAGTTCTTAAACAAGATAAAACTCAGCAACCTGGAAAAGCCCCGCTTGCTATGTTTTGATTAGTAATAGAACTCTAATGAGCACTGAGAGACAATCACTTCCTAGTGACATCTTTATTGACGTCTTATGTCCAAAAACTTACGCAAACAAGGCACCTTTCAGGTATAAATATTACCAACGTTGCCTTAAGCAAACGCAGATGTTACTACTGCCGCTGCTGCTGTCTCAACAACATCGATGATAGCGATGGTGTGGTGAACATAAGAGCAGGACAGCTGTCCCCTACAGAGCCCAGCTGATGCAAGCTGCCCACAGACGCTGCCCCTCCTCCTCCTCGACCCGCTGAGAGAGACGCTGTCTGTTCTCCTGCCGAGAAAATCCAGCTCTGGCGTTTCCAGCCTACTCTTGCGAGTGACTGGGATATCGAGTCCTGGAAGGAGATAAAAGACCTCCAACATTCTGTTCCAGAGGTATGGTGTTGACTAAACCCTTAGAGAGAATTCTTGAAGCAAACCTTGGCAAAACCAACTTAACTAAAACTGCTACTTCCTTACTCCCTCCCACGTATTAGGCTTAGGTCAGGTACACTGGGGTAGGCGTAGTTAGAAGCACCAGTTGAGTATGTTAGCCTAATGTATATATGAATGTATATATGTTTTATTCATTTTAAACCATTGTATGGCTAAGAAACCATATCAATGCTTTTACAGTATTATTTCGCAATCCTCATTTTACTGTACGCACTTTTTATAATAACTAGTCTTGCAACTGTGGCAATTCATTTCTCTTGCATGAGAAGAAATACTGTTCAATAAATAATACCTTTTTATTGAAAACACCCGTTATATATTCTCTGCACTTTGGTGAAAGTAATCTGCACAAAACTGACTGAGTAAAATAACTGTCTATTGTTTCACACGACTCTAGAGATTGACTCTTATTCAAAGGAGCAAAGTTGTCATGTTTATGCGGTTGTTGGAAAACTGAATCCCTTCTTGTCTGTACTAGGGAAGCTGATCACTTCCTATTTCAGTCAAGAAAGTTTCCAGTGACCTCTGAGCTAGTTGTTAACAAACCCAATTAAGTTTAGCAAAGTCAGTGGAGACCTGGAAGATCCGCACTTCTACGTCCATACTACTGTTTATGTTATTCCAATACGCAGGGCCTATTGGGAAAATAGGAACTACACTACGAGGGATTTTTCCACCAGGTGTGCCAGTCGGCGAACATTTTTCGCCCCCTGTCTATTATGAATAAAGCCGACCTGTCTTGGTCAAGGAGACCTGGGAGAAAGGTTCCAGTCAGTTTGCTAAGATTTTTTTATAGACCTTAGCATCGGTATTTCAAAGCACAATGGGGCGATATGAAGCGCAAGAGGAGAGATCCTTTCCTGGTTTCAGAATTAATGTCATCTCTGCTTCCAACATAGTGGGGGTAAGGCTGTGAAAGTGTTAAACAGTACAAGTAAATGCCTCTATAGTTGGGGTTGAAATGTACAATAGAAAACTATGGGGTGCCATCGAGCAGGGGGTCTTGCCCGGAGGGAGGTCCTTCAAAGAGAGTTGAAGCTCCTCAGCAGAGATAGGAGCCTCAAGCACCTCCGAGTGTATCTGATCCAGACGTTCACATCTGCATCCCACAAGATAGCTGTCAATGGCCTTCTTATAGGAGTTTTCGCCATTGTAAAGGTTGTGGTGGATGTCATGGAAGGCCTGCCGTTTGGCCACTTCTGAGGTTGCCCAAGTACCATCTGCAGTCTAAAGCCCAAGAATATGTGTGCTGGTTTGTTGTTGCCAAAGCTTTCATACCAAGAGGGTTCAAAGCTTGTTCCTCCCTCATAGTATCTTTGCTTGAGCGCAAGTAAGTGAAGTTCCGCCTGGTTTCTCTTGTCCGGGCAATAGATATAGTGGCAATGTCTCCTCGAATGGTATCCTTGAATCCATTCCAAAGGGTATGTGCCGAGATGTCCGGCTGTGAGTTACATTTAAAATAGTTTGCTGTTGCTTGTCTGATGTTCTCTACATCCACTGGATCATGCAGTAACTGCAAAGGGAGGCGCCATTGCGAGTAGGACTGAGCCTTTCACCCTAACCGAGACCAAATGAGCTCCAAGTGTCTGTGGTCGGATATTGAAAAATCCGATATTAGGGCAGTTTCCAGATTTGGCATGAGGTAATCAATAACCACATAGGACTGGAAGACATCTGAAAAGAAAGACAAATCCCAAATGTCTGTGTGGTGATTGTAGCGATTTTGATGTCAAGGGGGTTACGACCATACCATTGTAGTGGTTACCGCTGTTCGCCAGTCCGACATGAGATGAGGGTAAACTACTGGAAGACTACAACAACCAGCATGCCTAGAGGCACGTCACACGGAGGCTCAGGGCGGAACTTACAAAAGCACTTCCTTCATGCTGGGAAGGTGCTTGCCAATCAACCTGTTTCTGTGGGAATGGCGGATGGTGTTCCCTGCCGGATTTCTGCATGAAGAATGGAGCCGTTGCAGTTCTGGACATTCATTTTCGAGTCTGAAATCGAGCCAGGTATTTCAGCGGAAGGAGTGCAAGCTCGCCTCGTCCGCGTTTGCCTTGTACCTGGGCTTAAAGAGTTAGAATAGTGAAGCCGCGGTGTAATGTAAACGCGCTGTTATGCGTTCACATCGCATTCGACGGAGAGAGAAGGGTTATTGCTTTGAACGCGTCTGATGCCAAGACGTGCTCAATGTAAATTCCGTCTAGCAGTATTCAGGGGGAGCTGCCTTGTCTACTACATTCTGTTGGTGATCTGTAACCGCAGTTCCTGGTTATCACGCTCATTCTTCTTTTGGACACCTTGGCTCTAGTTATTTTTATTATCGATTCAGTGATCACTAGCACCAAAAGAACAGTTGTGAACATTAGCTTTATGTCTTTTTAACAATGCTAACACTATTCGAAAAGGATAATCCCGGGTGTGCTTAATCTTGTAGTGACATTGTGATTCTACACGTTTCCAGCAGTGGTAAAGACTGTTCAGCTTGTGGTATACTCCGTACCAGATACAGACTATTGGATTGGACTATTATTCCCTTGTTATTTTTATACATTTTTGTTTTGGGACACAAGGGATAAGAAATACCCTGCCTGGCTGTATGACTTTCTGGTAAGGAGGAAGAAGACGTGGTTTATTCAGCTATAGGTAATCAGAAAAGAACAGGTGTAAAGTATTGTGTTTTGTCATCCTCTTATGCAGTGAGGACAGCCTTCCTGGTACCCAGCCATTCTCTTGACCAGACCTTGAGGGAAGCACAGAACCTGCAGCTAGTTTTTTATTTTATCCACTTCCCTTTTCCCCGGGGCACGAGTCCACGCAGAGGGTGTACAGACTCCTTTGTTGGGGTTCGTGTCTAGGAGGAATTGGGGGGCTTATCACCAGACATCCTCTCCATGCATCGACTAAGCCTATGTCAGTGATGTCTTGTTTAAGGGCCACTGACATAGAACCCGTTCCCTGAAAGGATGCATCGCGACGGTCGAGGTCAGGACCCCAGACCAGATTACGATCTCCCCAAAAACCACATCCCCCTCCCCCTCCAGTGATACCTTTTCTTTTCTTTGAGCAAGCCAATTTGGTAAAGAGGGAAACCCAGGATAAACACCAGGTTTTCTGGTTTCACATTGTTCAGTTCAGTCACTAGATATATATGCCTCGCTTCCCCTAAAACCACAGTGTTGCAAGCACCGCTCTGCCAACCCTCCTACCTTGACCACCACCCTGCTGGCATAAATTTGGCCCTCCGTTTAAAGTTATTTATGTTATACAACGAAACCCCAACCTCTGTTACCCCTCCATGAAGATCTGGTAAATAATTGTTGTAGATATAATGGTATATTATGGGTTAATTTATAGGTAGCTCTGAGTATGAACTCCTTCACAGCATTCACCACAGGGTGCCATCAAGGTCATTTGCGCTTCACTTGGAGGCTATGGTAGGTCCAGACTCAACCAAAATCAGTCTGCCCCACTCACTCTATTTCTTGAGGGATGTTGGCAGCCATGACCAGCCTCCTGGGTGTCAGTCCGCAGGATTTCCACCATCTGGGCGTTCAGTTCAGTTTACAGCCCCCCGTCAACCCCCCTTAAAGATTACAGCAGTCTTTCTTACCAGTAGTCCGCTTTCACCTTCCGGCCCTTCCCTGAAGCTAGTGGTCATTTAGGTTTCAATCATATTTATTCAATTAATATAGGAAAAGTAGATTAGTCCACAGTACCACACCTCATTGAAGTCTCTTTAATTCTGCAAATAACGTCCCTGCATAGAATTTCAATGTTATCAAATTGAATTAAGGTAACACAGAGCAGGATCAAAAAGAAAAACTAAACTTATTTGGCCTAGATAAGGGGAAGGAGATGGAGGTCAGACCAAGAAACAAATTAAGAAACCTAAACATATACCCCTGTAATTCCGCCCAGGGAAGATCCACTGAGCCCCATCTGTAACTTCACCATCATTTGTGGAAAACTCCTAGCCTGGAAAATGAAAACAGATCAATCCAGAAACAATATATTAAACATATATAACCAAGATCAATCATCCATTTTCTCAGATGATGCCGCAATTAGAAAGGAATTCTTCAACTTCTTTACTTTAATATATAAGGAAGACACAAACCCAACGGAAGAAGAAATTAAAAGTTATCTTGAGAAGATCCAACTCCCGCGTCTGACAGAGGAAGAAGCGGAATCTGTGAATTCCGAAATAACAGCAGAAGAAGTAAGGAGCGCCATATGTCATCTAAAGAAAGGAAAAGCTGCAGGCCCAGACGCATTGCCCAATGAATTCTATATCGCACTGGAAGAAACACTAATCGAACCTTTAACTGAAACGATGAATAAGACATATATGGAACATGAAAGGCTCCCAGACTCATGGAACGATGCTACGATAAGCATACTATTAAAACCAGGAAAAAACCCAAAGAACTGCGCATCATATAGACCAATATCGCTTCTAAACTGCGATTATAAGATCTTCATGAACATAATAGCGAAAAGAGTATCTAAGGTTATGGCCAAATTAATTGATACGGACCAAAAGGGTTTTATAAAGGGCAGACAGATACAAGAAATCACACATGAACTAATAGCAACAATTGACATAGCTGTACAGGAAAATCTTCCTCTTACACTCATCACATATGATGCCGCCAAAGCCTTCGACCGTGTTAACTGGGCTTTTCTAATCAAAAGCATAGAGAAAAGTAACTTCGGGATTAACTTTACTCACATGGTAAGTGAAATATATTCGAGCCCAAGAGCAAAGGTAGCTGTTAATGGCAATCTCACGGAAAATATTGAGATCCATAGAGGTACACGACTGGGATGCCCCTTATCTCCGCTACTTTTTAATCTATATATTGAACCCTTGGCATGCTCCATCAGAAATAATACTAACATCACACCTTTCAGATACTTACATTGGACAAGGAAAGTAGCGCTCTACGCAGATGACCTAATGGTGTTCACGGACAATTACAATTATTCTAAACTGGCAATTGATGAAGAAATGAACAAATTCGGTGAAGTATCTGGATACCTGGTAAATACTGATAAAACGGAGATAATGAGCTTGAACTCACAATTAATTTCACCACTCTTGAAGGATAAAATAAAATACTTAGGAATCACCATAACACAAGATCTTGGAAAACTAGTAGAAACAAACCTCAACCTAGTCATGAATGAAACAAAAAAGCTCCTGAAAATCTGGTCAGGTCTACCACTAAGCTTCTTAGGTAAATCCAATATAATTAAAATGTCAATCATTCCAAAATTCACTTATCTTTTCAACAATATTCCATTAGAATTTAAAAAGGAAGCCCTAAAAAAATACAAGGAGAAATATCTAGCTTTATTTGGTCATCAAAGAGTACAAGAATTTCATGGAATAAACTCAGGAGAAAGAAGGAACAAGGGGGTATTGCGAGTCCGGATATATATGAATATTACAGATCCTTTCAATTCAAAAACATCAGAGTCTTACTAAAAGCACATCAAGCATATCCAATACATTTGCAACACTTGACAAATGGTGAAGATCATTTCCTCTTCAAATTTGGCCATCCGAAATTTTTCAAAAAAGTCAAACTAAAGGTTCTGAACAATGCCGTTAAGATCTGGAATCAAATAAGATCTGTCATACAGATTCCATATTATAGTAATTTGGCTCCAATATGGGATTCCCCAGGCACCCCTGACTGTTTAAAAGACTCTTTATCAAAACCACTTAGGCAAGCTGGAATTGAAAAATGGGGACAATTTCTATCTGGAAACTCCTTGTTATCATGGGACCATTTGCAAATAATTACAGATCGTAAAATCTCGAAGTTTAAATATTACCAACTGAGCAGCTGGGTAAGCACCATTCCTAAGGGAGCATTAGACCCGGAGAATCTAGAACCAGAGATGATGAGTGAAACGGTATTAAAGAAAGAAGTATCAAAATGGTATTGGGCACTAATTGAAACAGAAAAAGAAGACCCAACAACTGCTGAAAAAACATGGAAGAAAGACTTACAAAATGAAGTTTCAGATCTTTGCCAAATCTGGAAAAAATCAGTAGAAAAATGCTGGTCATGTGTAAAGGCCGCTCCATTAAAAAGGAATCACCTTTTCTCCATACATAGAGCGTACTGGACTCCTAAAAAGTTATCAAAATTCAAAGGAGCTACAGTAAAATCGTGCAGCAAATGCGGAGAGGAAAAAGCGGATGATATACATATGTTTGGTGGGTGCCCTTCGCTTACACAATACTGGCAAGAAATTGGTAAGACTCTAACCGCAATACTGGCAACTCCAATAACTGTGAGTATTATTTTAATTATTTTTGGGATACACTGCACTACTCAACTTAACCAGATAAAGTTAGACAAACATCAAGAAAACCTACTATTTGTTATGATCCTTTTAGCACGTAGAGAGGTATGTATTAATTGGACAAAACCAGTTCCTCCAACACATGAAAGCTGGTTAAACACTGTAATAAGAATTAGTAGTTTAGATAGAAAACCAATCAAAAGAATGAAACACTGGGAGATCTTGGAAAATTATATCGAATCTAGACAATAACTTATAATCTCTCCTTGCCAGAGGTCCCTTTGCTGTTTTTTTTCTTTTTCTTTTTCTTTCTTTTTTTTCTTTTTCTTTTGATTCCAATGATTAAGCGGACAATAATTCCTGGCATGACTTGAAGTCTGTCAAATATCCATTGGGTCAGAGATCTCCCGAAACGATGGAATTATTGAATAAGATGGAGGTGTGCAGTGGAGAACTGATCAGACCAAAAACGAGGCTTACCCCTTGCACCTCTCGATAGACGATCAGGGGCAGCCTTTGTGAAACACCTTGTTCGGTTGCTGTTGGTCTCCCAAACGCCTGTCATTCTTTTTACTTAACCCGCAATATGAGGATAAAAAAAAACAAAAAAACTTCACAATCATGCCCTGCTCTCTCCTTTTTGCACTACCATCACCGTTCCTTCTATAATTGTTATTTCTCTGCCATTTCAGAGCACGTGACATTGATCTTTTTTAGAAGTGTTCTATTATTGCCTGGAGTGAGCATCTTGTTCACATCAGTCCCCACAGAGGAGGCCTTCATGCCTTGCTATGACATCCTTCTTTCTGGATGAAGAACTCTTCCTTGCTGCCGCTTGTCAGCCATAGTCGCCAGATTGTAGGAAGTTGGGAGGTTACAAGCTGCCTAAGGGCTCAAGTAACCACAGTTACCTATTGGTGTTCCTGGCAGAGGTCTCTAAAGTCACCGCGGTTATGACTGCTGATGGCGTCTTCAGAGCAAGGATGCCCCCAACTAATCTCCAAGCCCAATGGGAGTTTATTGGCCCAAGATCGCCACAGGGTCTCCAAGAATCTAGCCTTGTCTTCTGCTAGATCCCCAGCCAGTTACCATCCCCGGCATCATCCTGCACCATCAGGACTGTGATAAAGTCACAACCTCCTGAGATCAAAACTTTCATGTCTGAGGCCTGTTGCAGTTGCATCTAGTGCCATTTTAGTTTGTCTCCGCCCCCATTCCTTCAATTTCGTAGGCACTTTTGTAAAAATCGCAGCATTTTTTATAAAAGTGCTGATTTTGCGGCAAATTGCGAAATCCTAGACGGTCTGATAAAGGCACACACCTGGGTGAGGGAGATTAGCTCCCGTCCTGCATTGCTGATTCGTGAATTCTGCAGTGGATTTATGAATGTACTGGTTTCTGATTGGCTGGCCATCACTGAGCAACGTTTTAGGAGAAATCAAAAGTAAAAGGGCATAAGGGGGTTGGATGTGTGCCCCTAAATCCGAAGCCATGTGGAGGGGTTTCAACTGGATCATCCAGCAATTAAATATAAGTATATATGAAAAAACATTATAGTGGGATTTGTGGGTCATGAACTCTCAGGTCTTCCCACAGACCCATGGAGGGTCCACGATGGTGGAATTTAAAACTGGGTTTGCGAATCCAGTAACAAACTGGGGAAAAATATTATTTTCCCTGTTGCTACACCTGGCCAATGGCCACGCATTGGCGGAGGCCAAAAGTGGAGGTTTGGACGCAGTTTAGTCCCAGTGGTAAAATCGCACTGCATAAGGCAGTGTGTTAGCTGCTGCAATGGGTCGGCTGCAGGACTGTGCTGCAGTTAAGGCCTTGCAACCAAACCCCACTGTGCAAGGCCGAAGACTAAACTGCCAAGGTTGACTGTGACACAAAAGAGCAAAAATGTAATAAAACAACAAGACATAACTAAATCAATAAATGATTGACAGTCATCTCTGTCAAAGGTAAGAGTAATGTAATATGTAATCTCATCTGTACGATGATTTACAAACTTTGTATTTTAATCCTTTTAATCTAGGGTGAGGTCATGAGCATTGCATCACATTTAGTTATCTCCTCGCACAAGAACACATGGGTACGTGTCAGAACTGGCCCAATGACAGTCTCTGCAAAAATTCCAACTTCAGACGGCCTAAAGCAAGGGTGTGTTTTGCTCCCCTCTTGTTCAACCTTACACTGCTGTCCTGGGGAGATTCCTGGAGAAAAGTAGTCTCCTTCCGCCAACACTGGGCCTCGCAAAAACGATCTTGCACATTCTGCAATATATTGTTATAATGGACCAAGCAAAGTCTGGCCTCCAAAGAGCCCTGTGCATGCTCCATAAATACAACACAGCTAATGCTCTTAAAATCAACCAGGATAAGACCATGGTCTTGATTATCGGCCGTTGCAAGAAAAAAAAAAGTTTAACGTGGAACATTGTGCCCGCAAAGATTCAAACAACATCAGAATACAACTACCTGGAGGTCTGGTTTAGCAAGTCTTCCAGACCATCAGTCCACTTGGCTGCCTTGAAAATGAGAGCTGGAGCAACAGCATACAGCCTGACGCGACACCATCAGTCCCTGAGTAGTTCTTCTGCCGAACCAATTCTGAAGGTAATCAAAGCTACCCTTCTTCCTGTCTTAAGCTACGGGCACCAGGCCTTTCCTGGCGAGTGCTCGCCCAGTCTTGACCACGTCCAGGTTACCATCTATAAAAAAATCTTCCGTCTCTCGAATTACATCCACAGGGCAAGACTACAATTGAAGCTGGGCCTTCAAAGACAATCGATTTCCTGTGAGGCCGATACCCTGAAGTATTATATAAGGGCACTAAAAACTGCAGATAACACGCTTAAAGCCCAGTTAAAAGAAACTTTTGCCAGCTCCGGGAATCCATGGAATCGTCAAATTGAAAAGCCATAAAAACGCTACATATTGACGAAAAATAATTAACTGCAGACTCTATTCCATACACAGCCTGGAAACTGGTTATCAACAAGCAGGTTAGACAAATTTCCTACCAGATGGATATTCGGGTCCTAAAAACATCGACTATCCTGCTCCCCTTGAACGTCTCATACCTCCCTGGGGTACCTCAACCTTACCTCCTTGATAGTATGAACGCAGTGGCCCACAAAAATATAATGTTCATGCGTCTCCTAGGTCTGCGCTCCACTGTCTTCAACCGATGAGCTCCAACTAGTGAGGAGGGGGCTTACAGACTGTGTAATTACAGGTCTGAATTATGGCTACATCTTCTGTGCTGTTGTCCCGTCCTTGACGCTCCCAGAAGACTTCTCTTAAAACCCTTATATCTAAAAAGGGGCATCAGTACATGTTGGGAGGCATCTGCTCTCTGTTTCACTTACCCTGATATTCAAGTGCTTGGAAGGTCCGGAAAATATGTAAGACTCTTGGGCAATCTGCTTTCTCCCTCTCCTGCCACCTCCTCCCCAAAAACTTATCACAGACTAATTTTGCACTTTGCCCTAATGTCTCTGTACCAAATCACTTTATCCTTGGTTTTTGAAGCCTGTCACATGATTACAACAGTAACTACAAGTCTGCCTCGTCAGTAATATGTGTATGAATTGAAATTTGATGGTTTGCTCTGCTTTGCTTTTAATGTGGTAACAGTGCTATGATGATATTTTATTGCAATGGTTTTCATTTACTGTGCTAATTTAATAAACTAAACACATTTAGTGTGTGAGCTATGATTAGCAAATATACTGGGGTATTTCCTCTGCGAATCTTATTTCACATGATCGAATATGCAAATTTGTGTTTGCGCAGGCACCAATCTGGTGTAGTAGTGTGAATGTATCTGTTAACCTTTTAGGTCTTACCTATAGACAGCTTTCTATTGAAAACTGTTGAAGACTTATTGTGGATAATACCAATATGTACAGTGGGCTTTTGGGACAGGCCATTGCTTATGATGGGTTGGATTTTTTGCCATTCTCATTTGTTTGCTGGCTTTATTCAATGGCCTGAAATATAGCTTCATTACCATCCTTTTGACTGGATCGCCAGTATCCCCCACAGTTAACGTTCAGAGGACTACTATTTTTGTTTTTGTTTTTTATCACTCACAAGATTACATGTGTTTTCCTGATCTTTGCATTGTGTGCTGCCTGCCACCCACCCTCCATGTTTACCACCCTCTATGTCCACAGCTAGTCCTTTGCTCCCCCCACCAAGTCTCTTTTTTAAAATATATTTCCACCCCTCCCCCAAGATCTTCCATTATTGTGGCTGCGCTACCCCACCCTTCTGTACTGTTACTTTTTTTCTTTTAATCCCCACTGTTCATGCTGGGAGGCATGCCAGTTTACTCTTGCTTTTAAGTATTCTCATATTGCCTTTTAATGGTTCATGGGAGAAGGCTTAATATTATTGTGTATGAAGAGCTGGGAGCATGCTGGTTTATTTTGTGAAATCAATTTTGGCATACAATGTTGCTTCTAAACATCATCTTGTATTTTCAATTTTTCTTTCTCGTCTAGTTTACAATTTGTGGGCAAATGTTATTCAGTATTTAGCATGCCATAGTCTTTGTCTGTGTTTTCCATTTTATCTAGGGTGACCATGCCTCTTGGATTTGCCCGGACAGTCCCAGTTTTTCATCATCTGTCCCAACCGATTTCAATAAAATCAGCAAATGCTGGTTTTTAGAGAGTCGACTGTACACAGAGGGAAGGGAAGCAACCTGTTATGTGTTACATGGCAGGATTAGTTGCCATTCTTTGAAAATACAGAGAGTTAGGAAAGTAAAATTAGGTGGCAGAACATTTGGCGTAGCAGCCGCCAGACTCTGGAATGGACTTCCATTGGAGTTGAGACAAGTCAGTGATCTCCTTCTTTTTAGAAAAAGACTAAAAACCTGGCTGTTCCCTAAAGTCTAACTTGGCTGTAAGCCTTCGGGCTCACTTTTGAACTGTTCTCTGGGAATGCCAGCACCAGGATGCCTGCCAGGTGACAGCGCGCTCTATAAATGAAATAAATAAAAGAAATAAATACATTTTCAGATATCAATATAATTGACATATATTGTAATCTGTGTAAAAGTTGTATTGAATTTGTTCCGCTTTCTACTAAATCATTCTGTACGTCTCGTTTATGTGAAATTGTAGTCCTATTGCTATGTTTGTGAAATGTCTCGGTTTTTGGTTTTCAAAATCTGGTCGCCTTGGTTTTATGGGATTTGACGTCCACTTTGTTCATGGATGTAAAATTACCCAAGCTCTGTGTGTGATCTTTGATGTACTCTGAGCAGATACATCCGACTCTATAAGTGTTTTCTTATCAGCGCTGTATGTACTTTGAACACTTTTTGTATTTATGATGGAGTCCTTTATTGTGTAGTAAAATGCTAAACAATTCTTGGTGGGAAATGCAGTGATGATTCTTCGGTTACTTGGTTTGTGCCATTTTATGGAAGTAACATTCTCACTGAGTCTATGAATATAATAAAAAATGTGTGGCCAGAATGAAAGTTTGGCAGATGGAACCTCCTCCAACAGGATGGTGGATGACATTGAATCCCCCACTCTGATGCACTAACGTCTGTCAAATTTAGAGCTCATCTCTGGTCCAGCGGTGATCTCTGTACTTTGACAGAAATCGCCATCATGATGCTTCCTCTCAAGGCACAAATGTTGGGTGGACGGCCGCCGCCAGTTTTGACAACCCCCCCTTTTAACCCGCTTCCAGATTAGCAACAGTAATGTTCCAAAGAGGAAGTAAGGAAAAATGCATAGCACTCATGTTCAATGCAACTCTTCCCTCAGGTCTCAAAGCGAGGTAGCTACATCTGGCACCTTTTTCTGGGCCGATTGGACATCTCACAATTTGGTGACCATTAGTGCCCCCAAGTAAATGAGTTGAAGGCTTGGATCCCATTCTCCCGCTCTGCTTTACTTGGCTGGAACTTCCTCTGGACAGGTAGCTCCAGATTTAACCAGGGTAAAATTGTGATAGCAGGAGTACAATCTTGTGTAAACCCTCAATAGTGATTTTTTCTAGTTTGTTTAATTTCTGTTTTCTCCCCTTATGAGTTTTTGTATAACTTTAATCTGCCTTAGACAGGTTTGAGCCGAAAACATCTTGCTGACATTTTTGAACTAGATTTCAGCTCTGGCACTGTGTGCTGGGCCAGTAAAATTCCCTACTTTATTTTAGAAACAGGCAAATACATACATTGAGCTGATGTCTCTTCTCCCTTTTGTATCCAGGCTTGGTCTTATGTGTCTCCTCCACTCCCTATTTGTCACCCCGAGTGGGACGGGTATGCCAGACGTGGGTCCCGTGCTCTCCATGCCACTGGAGCAAGCTATCCTGGCTGATGAGGGGTGAAACCCCGAAACTGGTCCTACGATGCTTGTTTCCAGTCAAGGGAGAACCTGGCCTGGAAGTTCAGGCTGGACTGTTCCCATGATGCACAGTTATGTTATGTTATGTTATGTTATGTTATGTTATGTTATGTTATGTTATGCTATGTTATGTTATAGGGTGTCTTATAGAGCGCGCGGCTACTCGGGCAGAGTGTCACGGCGCTATGTAGATCTGTAGAGGAGACCGGAAAACACAGACAGACTAAAGACCAAAAAGCCAGGTCTTCAGACCCTCCCTAAAGGACAGCAGATTGTCTAATTTCCTAAGAGAGAGGGGAAGCTTATTCAAAAGCTGAGGTGCCAGTAATCTGTAGGAGCGGCCCCCAATACGGGCACGCTTAGTAGCTGGAACGATGGCCAGAGCTTGTGTGGCAGAGCGTAGAGATCTGTAAGGGAAATAGAATTGGACACGTTTCCTTAGATAGACAGCACCAATACCATGCAAGGATTTAAAGGCCATGGTTAAAGTCTTGAAGAGTGTACGCTTCCTCACTGGGAGCCAGTGGAGCGAGTCAAGGAGGGCTGAGGTGTGAGTCCTACGACTGAGGCCAAAAATGGCCCTGGAAGCAGAATTCTAAACAGTTTGCAGGCAAGCTAAAAGGTACTCTGGGAGCTCTAGATAGAGTACATTGGCATAGTCGAGCCTAGAGCCGATCAGTGCCTGGACTGTGATTCTCCTGTGAGAAAGGGAGAGAAAAGGGAGAAATTTCCTGAGCGTACGCAGCAGGGCAAAACATTGGCCAACTAGACTGAGAATCTGGGGCTTAAAAGTTATCTGGTAGCCATTCCTGAGTATTCAATTATTCTTGGAATAAGAGACCAGTGTGACTCAGTAAGCATTATTCCATCATTTAATGGATCTTCAAGGATATTGTTTTGGCTTCTGATCTGTGTCAAAATCTGACATTCACATTGTTTAATCTTAACTCATTATTTGAACCCTCGTGTTCTCCCTCATTAGTAAGAACAGGGATTGGAGGCCAGTAGTCAACCTATCATTGCCTCTCTTTTTTCAAATGTAGCCTTGAAATATCAAATGTCTGTATATGTAGTTTATAATCTGATGGTCTGTGTCTGGCCTGCAAAGTGGGATAACTATTACTCGATTGACCTTGTTGCTTGTGCAGTTGTCTACCTTAGCAGAATGTTTTTCTTGTCTGATATAGAAAATAAAACTGTTTACAAGTATTTTGGACAAAATCTGCAACATAGAATTATCAGTAGGTTGAGTGTTGCAGCCGCTGCTTTTATCTTTGATTGAAGAAAGACAAAACTATTACTTCATTGAGTTGACTTTCATGGTCTGAATAAGGTAACACTCCAGGATGGCGACCCCCCCTTCTTTGATGGTTACACCTAATTGACTTAATGACATATTTAATCAAGACAATGGTATACTGGCACAGGAAGAGCACTTGAGGCAAAAGAGTTAAATACCACTAGCTGGCTGCAATGTCCATTTCCATCAACCACGTGTTTGACTGGAAACGCATTACTTTAGGTTCACAATCATAACCTCTGTGGGCTGCTCCTTGAAACCTTAGAAAAAGTGCTTTGGCATGTTGGTAAATCTGCTTTTACGCATTAGCTAAGCCATCTTCGCATGAGCATTGCTTTAACGTTCATTCAAAGTTGCTTTTCAATACTAATATTTATCAAGAATATCATTTAATGGTGAAGGGAGATTTCTGATAATTAAATTGGAACACTACATTTGTAAAATTATACTTTGTGCTGCCTGAAAGCTTTAGAAGTAATTAGATTAGTCCTTCTGGGCTTTATTGCTGACCGCGAAAAATCCTTGGCGGAATGTGAAAAGCCTCTTTCCCGGTAGACAGTAGGATTGTGTCTGAAAGCATGAAGGCTGCAAAGTGGCAATCATTGGCCATTTATCTTGGAATGTTGCTGCTGGGAGAGGACATGAAGCCAAAGATGAGGCCTGGTTGTTGACAGGTTGATGTGAAGTAGGGACCTACGGCCAGATGTTCTAAAGGTTTTGTGGTTGCAAACCATCTGAATCACTCAAATTCATGGTTTGCAACCACAAAAACCCTTGTACATACGTACTAAGACAATTTTACAATCAGCAAAGTTTTTCTGAATTGTGAAATTAATTTAGAAATGGCCCAAGGGCCTTTGTAGCGCTTTACAAATGTTTAAATAAATAAATACGGATTCTATATTGGGAAGGGATGTGTTTTGGGCATCCCGTTCACATACTGAATCAGTAACCCATGTATCAATGGTTTGCAACCATAATCCTGGTTCCAAACCATTGATAAGTTACTGACATCCAAGGTGGCATAGTAACGTACACACAAAAGGGAAGAGATCAACAGGGGACACCTTCCAGGGACCCCTTCACCTTGCAAATTGGGGTAGCAGCTTCAGGAGGACTAGGCGGTGGTCAAAAGAACCACTTCCAACTCCTACTGATGTTTTTCAACACTGAAAAAGTTTCTTTCAAATAGTCCCTCCTCCTTTAGAAAACAAGGGCTACTTAAAAAAAGCTTCAGTATTGAAGTAAAAAGCCAGCATGGTGGTTTGCTGTCCCTTGCATCCCACCATCCCTGTCTTTGCAGCAAAATGGAAAGAGTCACAATTTGCTACCTGCCTAAATAAATATTTAGCCAACAGGTTTTTCTATGACCCCCCTCTGAATCATTATTTTACAAACTGACCTATCGGCGCATATGTTAGTTTGCCAAATAATTTAACAGATGCAAAGAGGCGGTACACAAATTGCATCCACTTTTTGTGCCGACATATTTTAGTACATATTGCCCCTGATGTTGAAGTAGTCTCTGACGTAGGGATCCCTCTCAGAGAGTCAAGGCTGATGCCAGTTAGGGGGAGACCCTGCTCCAGAACAGCCACTGGGGATGGATTCTGATTTTCATAGGGCATGACCTGAGCTGGGATTGAAGTGTCTGAACATCAGCAGCGGCTCCTCCACTAAGGTGGAGGAGGGTCGCCGCACTGCTCTGTGTGAAGTTCAAAAAGGAAAAACACAATGTTATTATCATTAGATTTTTACGTTCCTGCTAAGGTGCGGGGAGCGGCGGGGCTGGACTAGCCAGAGCTGGGGCCAGTGGGAGGAGTGGCTGGCACTCTCTAAGTGAGCATGACGGTTTGGCCGGCCAGTCATGTGCCCTTTGCATGTTCTCCACTAGGTGTATTGCACAGCCTGGGTGGGGAAGATGCACAGGCTCCCAATTCCTGTCTGAGCACCGTGTCATGATGCTGCTGTCCTGCTGGTGACAGCAATGTCGTGATTGGCTAGGGGAGTCTGTGTTCTTCCTGCATCAACTACTGAAGAGGAGCAGGCGGCAGCGGCCGGCCTGCAGTAAGTGAATTGTTTTTTTCATCCCCCTCACCTCCACTCACCACCCCTGTAAGCATCAGCCACCACTGCTGAACATCAGTACCATGACCGGCCATTTTGCATCAAAGGCATATGTGATAAATTGCAGTCATGCAAACAGTAAACTGCTGAAATAAATGGTTAGTTAGATTGTGGGAATTCTGATATTGAAGAAGGAAAACCAACAATCACTGTCTAACCTACAGGTTAAAAATGGTAACCCAAGACTGTAGGAAGCTGGCTCTGTATATACTATACCACAATGAGGTATATTGTGCACAGAGTCCAGTAGAACCCCAAAGTTAGGCAGAGGTAAAAGTAGATAGCACCTTACTCTCTATTTGTGATTGGTGGGTAAGCAGTTAGGCTTTATCAGAGGGTAGTGCTAAGCATTTGTTGTACACACTCAGGCAGCAAATGATGGCACACACCCAAAGATTGAACTCAGACCAATTTGTGTATATAAAAACTATTATTTAGATATATGTATTTCCTAGAATCAAGCATGTCTGGCACAGGTAAGTGTAAATGGTATTTTTCAAGGCAGGTTGAGCAATACAAGCAAGCTGAATGGAAATTACTTTGTTACAGGTTTGTGAATGCATTCAATACAGTGGAAATTACTGTTAGATTACTTTTGATTACTTTACATATTACATTATGGATTACCTTTTCTACTCAGTGTGATATGCCTAGATATCACCCTGGGACATTTCCTAGAGAAATGGTAAGTAAGCTATGTTTAGTTATTTGCAGTTTTTCAAGTTCTCATACAAAACCAACTCCACACTTAAAACAATTTTCAAGGGAGAACAGTTTATTATTTATTTATTTAGCGACTTGTAAAGCGCCTGGTGACCCAAGGGCATCCCCGCGCTGTAAAGAATTGTTATCCAGATGAGGGGAAGGAAGAGGGGAGAGACATTATTTAGGGAATAGAAGTGTCTTCAGTTTTTTACGAAAAACCAAATAACTAGGTTCCAGTCTGAGGGTACGTGGGAGGGAGTTCCATCCAGTAGCCGCTTGTACAGAGAATCGTCGGCCTCCTGTGCGTGTCCTTTTGAATTTGGGAATATTGGCTAGGTGCTCATTCTCGGATCGTAGGGATCTGGGTGCTTTGTAGGGGGTGACCATGCTACTGAGGATCGCAGGGCCAGATCCATTGATCAGTTTGTAAGCCGTGCACATGGCTTTGAATTCCACCCTTTGGCGCACAGGGAGCCAGTGCAAGGCCTTGAGGGCAGGTTTAGCTGACACTCTGGATGGAAGGTTCATGAGCAGACGTGCTGCTGCATTCTGTGTCCGTTGCAGTCTCGTCAGGGTGGCCTCAGGGGCTCCCAGGTAGACCATGTTGCTATAATCCAGCCGTGACAGTACTAGCCCATGGATAAGTAGCTTCCTGGAGGCGGGTGGTAGTAAGGGAAGAATCCTACGGGTAGTGCGCATGAGCCCAAAACAGGTGCCTGTGGTTTTGTCCGCTTGCGTCTTCATTGAGAGCTCGGGTTCAAGCCACACTCCGAGGGTCTTAATTTCACGCTTCGGGGTGGGAATTTCCCCGAACACGTCTGGCCAGACTGCTGGGGGGATGGTCACCCTTTGCTTTCCCAGGAGCATCACTTCGGTCTTTGACCCATTTAGTTTTAATGATGAATCACACATCCAACCGTGGATTTCCGTGAGGCAGTTAGCCAGGTTGTCTGGGTGGTCGTCTAGTTGGGATAGGGAGACGACCAGTTGTGTGTCATCAGCGTAGCTTACTATTTTTATACCAAATGGTGTCACCACGTCTTCAAGAGGGGCCATATATGCATTAAAAAGCGTCGGGCTCAGGGAAGATCCCTGAGGGACCCCGCTCGTGAGGGGGAGGGTGGACGAGTGGTGATTGCCGTCCCATACCTGGAACGTGCGTCCGGTGAGGAAGGATTCTATCCAACTGAGTGCCGTCCCGGTAATCCCTGCTGCCGCGAGTCGATGGAGAAGGACACGATGGTTGACTGTGTCGAAGGCTGCGCTGAGATCCAGGAGGATCACTGCCACTGACCCTCCTGAATCCAGAATGCGCCTCGCCTCCTCGATGACGGCAAGAAGGGTGGTATCTGTGCCGTGACCCGGGCGAAATCCAGTTTGGGATTGCCGTAGGATGTTATTTGTTTCGAAGAACTGAGACAATTGTCCGTTGACCAATTTCTCGGCTACCTTGCTAATCCCAGGGAGGAGTGATATTGGCCGGTAGTTTGCCATATCTGCTGGGTCGAGCTGGGGTTTTTTAAGTAGTGCTTTTACCACCGCGCTCTTCCAGCTAGCAGGAACAGATCCCTGGGCAAGTGAGCTGTTGATAAGCTCCATGAGCGTGGGGACGATGATGGGGGCCACGGTTTTGAGGAATCTGATGGGTGCCGGATCCAGGGGTGATCCGCTTTTCATTTTAGCCAAGGTTAGTTCCACCTCGTTGCAGGTTACTGGCCTGAATGTCGCAAGTTGGGGGCGTATGCTGCTTTCAGTCTGGCTAGGAGGTGAATGGTTGTCCATGTGGCTAGATGGACCGGGGGGGGGGGGGGGGGAGGGAAGCTAAGATGCGGGCAATTTTGTCGTTGAAATAGGTGGCTAGTTCATTACTTCGGTCCACCGGGGGGGTAATGGAGGAAGGGGAGTTGGGTACTTTTAGCAGCTCTTTTACAATTAGGAAGGACTCCCAGGCAGAATTGGAGGATTCCTTTATCCGAGTGTCGTAGTGGGACGCTTTAGCGTGCCTGATGGCAGCTTTGTATAGTCTAACTGTGTTTGTGTTAATGTTAATGTTAATGTATTCCTATGGAGAAAATGTAGTTATCAATTAACAGGTAAGAACTTGGTTGTGGGAGTTGGTATTCTGGGGTTAGGACTATGGTTCCCTCAGGGTCAAGGATGCACTTTCAAAGCACCCTCAGCGACACTAAGGCGGCCGGGTGCACAGTGCTAAGGCCCAATGTTACCCAATGGGGGATAATGGGCCTCCGGTTGGTGGTTGCTCACAAGCAGGTCACAAGGTTGTGGGAGCAAAGCTCCTGGTGTTAGGCTCAGGGCAAAGGGGGATCTGAGTTAGCACCCCAAGTACACCCGCAGCGGCTCAGGGGCGGCTGGGTGCAGGGTACTAGTTTGTCGTCGGTGCCCTGTTGTTTTCAAAGGGGATTCTCCGGTTGCAAAAAAGACTACAGACTCGTGGACGAAGATCTTCTGGAGGTGACCACAAGTTGGAGAGGTAAGTTGGGAGGCCTGGGGATGCTGGGACCCCATTGGTTGGGCCCCCCAAGGCTGCAGGACGCCGGGTGCAGGGGTGTCTTTAGGAATCGGGTTTTCTTACCAACTCTGGTCGCGGTCAGGGGAATCCTTAAGAAAGAGACTGCAGACGTCATTTGGAGAGTCGAGGCAGGGCAGAGATCAACAGATCTCAGGTCAGGATTGCCTGGAAGACCTCCTTGTGGTGTTGGGCCATTCAAACTCAGGCCGTGGGCATCAGGTGCAGAGTGGTGAAGACTCGCGGATCTGACCGCAGCCAGAGTCTGTGGGTGAGCAATCCGTGCTCACAGGAGACAAAGTCTTTCTTTTAGAAGTCAGGGCAGATCCTCGGGGTTCTCAAGAATAAGGGCCACAGGAAACACCGGGATTCCAATGCAGCAGATTCGAGGTGGGGACAGGCCAGTAGGGCTTGGGCCAAGTCAGTGGGCCTCCTCCTCTTCTTAGTTTCAGGCCAGCTCTTCGATCCTTCTTCAACTCCTCTTCTAGGTCGGCTCTTGCCTTCTGGGTTAAGGGCTGCCACATAAACACTGTATTTAGGGGGCATTTTAGGGGTCTCAAGGTCAATAGCCAATGGGCTACTAACCTTAGGATGACTACACCCTTAGTATGCTCACCTCACGTGGGGAGTAGGCACAATCCCTAATGCTGATTGGAGAGTGGGCACCTAAGAGTGGGTTTCAAATCGCCTTCCCCACCTTAGGAGTGGGGTTGGCAGCGATGGGCACACCTTCTGGGTTGTGCTAATTCTTCTTGCCTGTCTTCCAGCCGAAAAGGAGGGTAGACAGGAAGGGGGTCTGCTCCTGATAGCAGGAGAGGCTGGGGGTCACTTTACAAAGGCGGCAAGGCCTTTGAAGCTCCCCTACCACAGATGGCTCTTCCTGACCTGGGGAAGGTGTGAACCCAGGAAAGGCTTTGTTTCTGGGCTCAGGGGGCGAAGGGTCCCCCCCCCGGGGTCTAGAAACATGTCTTGTGGCGGCAGGCTTGTGTTTACCAGTCAGGATACCCACCAGAGGCTGGTCGATTTTAAGGGGGCATCTCTAAGATGCCCTCTGAGTGCATTTTTCATTAAATCGGACACTGTCATCAGTGTGGGCTTAATGTGCTGAGACGTTTGATACCAAACTTCCCAGTTTTCAGTAAAGCCATTATGGTGCTGTGGAGTTCATAATGACAAACTCCCAGCACCAAATATTCTTAATGACATTACTGCACTTACAATGTCTAAGAATTGGTCTAGACACTGTAGGGGTACAGGGCTCATGCACCTGTACCCTCACCACTGGTATAGTACTCACAGCTAAAGGGGTGGCTGACCTATGCCAGGGCAGTGGGTTGTAGGCATGGCGAACAGGAATGTGTACCATGCTGTATGGGGTGACAAATCACCCCAAGACCAGTTGCACAGTTAAATATGTAAATATACAACGCTCTGAATTTTTAATCCATTTTACTCCATGTGCTCGGTACTTTGTTCCTCTTTTAGTACTTAAATCAGGCTTGATCCACACGTGAGGTATCATGCTATTTCCAAAGTTTCAAATGTTCACGATGTGCCCATCCCGACCTCTGTCAAGAACACGAACCAACGCATAATCCATCAAAACCAGTGCTCATTATTCAAACCGAATGCATTTCAGGCTTCGCAAACCCTTCTTTGGGGGTAACTGCCAAAACTACTCAACAAATCCGTCCCGCATATCGTTTCAAGAGCACATGGAGTAAAATGGATTAAAAACTCAGAGCGTTGTATATTTACAAATTTAGCTGTGCAACTGGTCTTGGGGCAATATGTCGCCCAATACAGCATGGTCCATTATCAGTGTACCACCAGGGCAAGGCACTAATCCAGTGAGCATTCAGTCTAGGATAATATCAGGACATACATGACGTATTAAGAAGAGAATGGTGTGCATCCCAGCACTCTTTTGAACACAGGGATGTGTGCCATGTCGACTCTACACTTTGTTCTGCACCAAAATACGCAGCTCGCAATGGTAGTGTGTGTGTGTAAAGGTACAGGGCCTCTAAGGGTGGCACAATAACTGCTGCAGCCCTTAGAGGCCTTCCCTGGCCACAGTGCCCTTGGAACCCATGGTACCTTTTACAAAGGACTGACATGTGGCCAGAGAGGTGCCAGTTAGGGGTACAAGGTAACGTTTTAGGAAAAAACACAGGCCCTGGGATCTCGATTGGCAGGCACCCAAGGCACATCAAGTCAAAGTGCATCAGTAGTCTGGCAAAAAGTGTGTGTGTGGGGGGGTTACAAAAACCCAGATTTCTACACAGACTAGCTCACAGAGCAATTCTCGGCTGAGGTACAATACAGATGAACAAAAATGCTTTCACGACCCGCATGTTCAGAATTCTGAGGTGTATCCTCCTCTCTGCTCTCCATGTCTATCCAGGGATTATAAGTGGTCTGCAAAGTCAGTAGGCATGCCTCCAGTACTAGATTAGCAACACAAAATGCTGAAAGAGGGCTTCATCCTTTGTGAGAGAACAAGCTTCCTACTTGGGAGTACACAGCACTTGACCCTAGAGAGCCCTAAGCTGAGAGTTGTGATGAATCAGAAAAAGGAAGCAATGCTTCCAGAGAAAGGAGTGACCTGACTAGCTAGGAATTACCAGCTTATCCATTCACAGTAGTTTTTGGGTTAAGTTCAAGGCTAATGTAGGACCACTGAAAAGAAGTATCTAATACCTTGGAGCCTTCATTGGTCCAAAGTAGTATATAGGGTCCTAGAAGTATTCTAGTACTACACTCATGTAAGGACGCAGGCTTCAATCAGAATATTTTTTCAGGAATTCTTCTGTACGTCTTGTGACTTCTTATATTGTTCTTGTTTATTTTTCACAAGGAATTATTCATTACGATTACAAACTCTTATTTTGCACTTTGTTTATTTCCAGAGGGAGTTACCCCTTTGGATTAACCCCTTCCATGCTGGTGACGAACCCCAGCCGTCATGCACTACGGTGCTCGTGTGCTGATGACGGCTGGGGTTCGTCATGACCCGCCCCTGTTCGTTTGTTTACCGCACGGGGGCGGAATCGGGCCAGCAGGGAAGGGGTTAAGATCTCAATATTTCTCTTGCATTGTTTCTGCAAGAGGAGTCAGTGAAGCTCATCTTGCACCAACTTCATTTTGTTTCTAGAATGCGTATGGTGTTAATTCAGTTTGAACACGTATATGATTGGTAGATGTGCAGGCAAATTACATGATATTAATTAACACTTTTCTTATTAAAATTATAATACCTTGTTACATTGAATGTAATAAGAGCCATGAAATTTTTTCACATACATACTGAAAGGAGCTCTTTTTGCAAATTGTGTACAATAACTCAGATTTTTGTTCAGTAATAATAATAATAATAATAATAATAATAATAATAAAGTGATTTGTAAAGCGCTTGATTACATCTCATCGGTGTGTCCCTGCGCTGGACCGGAAACTTATATGAGAAGAAAGTTCACTTCGCCAGGTATAATGTATGCAAGAGGGGCGTTTCGACGCAAAAAAAGGGTCATGGAAGTGATGCAGTGAAATCTATAAGATTTCACTGCGCCACTTCTAGGACACAAATGCGTCAATTTCTTACGCCTGCCTCACAGCAGGCATAAGACTGACGCAGGCCCTTTCACGTGGGGCTTGCTCCATATGAAAGGACACATTGCTGGAGTTGCGTCACTTTTGTGACACACTCTAGCAATGCGTCACTTTTGCGCCATACAGATACGTCAGAAATACTGACGTATCTGTAACTCCTTGCGCCATGATGCGTCATACTGTAAATATGACGCATCATTGGTGTTGCAAGGAGGGCGCAATGAAAAGTGACGCATCGCTGTTTTCATGCAGCGATGCGTCACTCTTCATAAATGAGGCCCATAGCACTTACTACCACTAGTGAGGCATTATACCACTTTTACGCCAATAGCACTCTAAGCCAGAACACTTCTCATAATCTTTAAAGTAGATTTACGTGTATATTTGTACTATGAGTTTCCGTCTTCGCCGTTCCAGTCTTTCTCAAAGCGAATTATACTTCATTCACATCTGTTGTCCATTGTTAGCCACCAAAACAGGTCACTGTTCTATTGCTGAGCCATCTTTCCCTTGTGCAGTGTTTTTGTTGGAAATACTCTAGCTAGATAAAGAAATAAGTAAACTATGCAGGATTGTGTTCTTTGCTCCCCCTCCCACTGCTACACACATACTTTCAGACCAGTTGCATCACCAGCCCCACTGCTGCCTGATCTGGAGATGCCCTTCAAAGTAAAAATAGATCAGTTTATTTATGTTAACAAAAGCTGCCTGCTAAGCAAACAGAAAGAAAGGGTTTAGAAAGGCAATTCGTTTGCTTCCTGTTCCATTCGTTCATCAGGGCTCTAAGCATTTTACAGCCAATGGTCCTTTAAAAATCATTATGCTCTTTGTATTCTCTGTCTGTGTGACTTATTTTGCCTGTGCTTGTTTGTAGATGTTCCAGAGCCATCAGCACGTGCAAAGTCTATTCTAAGCAATGCAGAGAAGGAGGGTGTTGATACATGACAGGCAGCTTTGGATGAGCTTGGCCATTCTCCTCTCCTGTTAATGTTTATTTATCTGTTAATCTATAGCTCGGTTTAGCATCTGTATTTACAAAAGTAACTTGAAAATGAAGTTTTGAGAGCCTCTGACATGGGGTCTGGTATCTTTTTCCACCCTGTACCATAGGTCTCTAGGCTACAAAAATGTTTTTTCTCACTTTTCGACAAAACACTGTTTATTTCCAAAACTTTTTGAAATATACATGAAACAGCAGTGTAATAGACAAACAAGTTCCAATGTCCTCCAAAAAGAAAGATAAAGAGATGTTTCGCTTGCACACTGGAGAAATAGACAGAAGGCCAATTTCTCAGAAAATCTACTCACAGCGCAATGGTTTGCATTACGCGTCTTCCTTGGCGCAGAGAAGAGATGGTGTTGGACGAGGGGCACATTGCTTGACTCACTAATATTAATGGAGATGGAATCGACTGTGAACCTCATTGCACAACAGCAAATGCTGGAATGGAGGAATGCATGAGACAGCAGGCCTCTGGCTCGGTATTCGAATCTGCGTTTTCAAGGGTGTTTGAGGTCATTCGTTTTTTTGTTTTCTGAAACAGACTTCCACTTTGGGAGTTTGTTTCTTAAAATTTAAGTTTTTTTAAAAAGTTTGGCAAAAAGCAATCAAAACTGACAGTGGCCTTCCACCAAAAGTTTTGTACATTGAAAGGAAGTGACGTAATAGTGGTTCATTTGAATGTGCAGACCCCTGGGCCTGCTGGCATTTATAATTATGGCCCTTTGTACCTTGCCTATGGGTTGAATCATGTCCAAATACTGTACTAAGTAATAATCCACAGAACAGGTTAATGATTGTGAAGTAGCTTTTATCACACATTTACTTTATTATTGTGTAACCTTTTTGCTTGCAGCACTGGCTTTATGTGGATACTACATCGATTGTTGTGTCTTTTTCTGGCAGTTTGCTTAGGGTGCACTTTGAGTAGTGCTTGCTCCAGTGGACATGCAAACCTGGCAGTGTTTTCCTGCTTTGCAATTGGGAGCAGGCATTAGAGTGAAAGTCCAAATACTTCAGGGAAGACTCTTTTACAGTGGCAAACTCTACAATTTTCGGATTCAGGTCCTCTGTTCAAGATAACTGCCTGAATCATACATTGCAAATCTTACTTTTATCACAGCATTTATTTTTTTCATATGTGGAGTGCTATTCAAGTTACTAATTGACTGTTTTTCAGTGTCATCACAAAACATTACTTGTGTGGAAAGGTATGAGCTGAAACAGGGCAAGGAAGTGCCTCTTGGTTGGTGATGGTTCTGTTGGAACTATTGAATTCTCCATCAACTTCTATAAGCTTGCAGGCTCTGACAACCTAACTGTCTTAAATGCACAGTGAAACTCTTGTCTTCTTCCTAGATACACTGTGTAACACACAACCCATTAAATCAGTTCCATTTTTTATGTGCCATCTCACGTTGTGGTATGGTAAAAAAAGATTATTGAAATTTCTAAGTACTACACTCCACTCACTTAACCCACTATCTTGATACTTAGGGCCCCATTAGGATGGCGGGCGGATTGCCCCCGCCAGGCTGGCAGTAGCCACCGCCGGCTCGGCGGGGACAATCCGCCCCCCATCCTTGCTGCGTAGACTCCCCGCCATATTAACATGGCTGGGGGGTCCGCGGTGGGCGGAAAGACCGTCCGCCGTTTTTCCACCCTGGTCGCCTTGCGACCGGGGCGGAAAATGGTTTATATGGTGGCGGTGTCTATCAGACACCTCCAGCCATATTAGTATGGGCTTCTTCAGATGCCTTTCCGTGGCGGCATGCGTAGTCTGCTTTGGGGGCCTGATGCGGGCCCCCATGGAGTCCGGGGGGTAGGGGGTGCACTTAAGGGGTACCTGTGGTACCCCCCAGCAGTTCTATGCACAGCATGGCAGGCACCACTCAGTGCCTGCCATGCTGTGTATGGAAGTGCACAGCATGCCTTCCTGCCATTGTGGCGGGCAGTGCTGAGCGCACCACCCACCACAATGGTAGGAATGCTGGATGCGCCCGCCACTGTGGCGGGCGCATCCTAATGCTGGCCACGGAACCCCGCCCTTATGACGGGTGGTCCCTTTTACCGCTAGGATGACGGGCGGACAAAGTCCGCATGTCATCCTAATGACCCCCTTAGTTTTGTTTCCTAATCATAATGACCTGATCAGTTCCACTGTGATATTTCAGTGTCTCACAGTAGACTTTCATGGTCTTGGCCAATTGAAATAGGGTACATTCTGGTGATGGCTGTTTTATGGAGTTTGAGCCAAAGCCTTCATGGACTGCCAAGACACTAACATCGTGTTCATGTCTTGGCTGCTGTGATCACTGCAGATGTTTCAAAAGTGTGATCTGGCTTTTCATACAGTTTTCTTGGAGCCTTCCTCTGAAGGAGCACTCATTTGTTCCTTGTCTGAGGGACGTTCTGCTCTTCACTTGAGCTCACTTTAACTGTTTCTTCCTTTGCGACTCCCTGGTGAACTGGATGTTTGGTTTAGGCTTGCTTGATGCTGTCATGTGCAGAGAAGTGCTGGATCCCCTCTGTTTGCTGGGTCATGCTGCTGTTGTAGCACCACTGGGCCCATTTGCTTTTGTCTCCCAACATATGGATTTATTTGCTTGGTCCTCCGATGGATCTTGAATTGTGCTAAGAGGGGTTGGACATAGGGGAACCAATCCAGATAGCCAATGAAGACTAGGAATTGGGTAACTGAGCTATAAACCTGTAATTAGATTCATATATATATACCTCTCAAAATGAAACTGTACAAATATAGTATTATCACAGCCAGACAAAATCTCCTGAAGAAATTCAGTTGTACCAGGATCATACAAACCAATTATTCAGTGAAAGCTATGCAGAACAAAAAGCATTATGTTATGTTATGTTATGTTAGGTTTATTTATAAGGCGCACAGATGCTCCAGCAAAGGAGCATCTGTTAGTATCTGATATCCAGATATCTCTCTATTTGAATTCCCATCCTTCATTAATACTCAATTGTAATGCACAATCAGTCATTGGAGAAAAATCATGGAGAGACAGAAACAGGATTTAGTTTAGAATAGATTTTGATCAGCAGTTTGAAAGGGGCGAATACATCAATATCAGGCTTTTAAAGTCAAACAGTTGAGGAAAGAAAATGTATTTCAGGGTTTTCATTAATCGCCAAAGCACAGGAAAGTTCAGGAAGGGACATGAACCATGACAGCTCAAAAGTTCTCCCCCTTGACAGGGAAAGAAGACCAGGAAATGGCGCACACAGCGTACGTGTCAGTCGAAAGGAGAACCAGTAAGGTCCGCATGGAAGTTCCAAAAAAAAAGGAGAATCAATAATCTCCATCCAAGAGGAAAAAGCGTGTGTGTCTCTCCATCACATGATGTATAATGTAATCCACAAGTGCCGGCGTGACACCTCCTGGGTCACCTCATCTGGTCAGACCACTCAGTGCACTGGTGAGTTCATATAGGGTGATTGTCATGCAATGTAAAGAAGACACATATTATAGCAAAAAGATGGAGATGATCATGTAAGCTGTCGAACCATTTAGAGGGTATATGCTTTCAAAAATGGACACTTTGCAAAGGCACATGAGTGAGTTCATGAGGGCAGCTTCTTACAGCAGATGTTCCCAAAGGAATACAATTGTTGCAAACACTCCTAGTATGGGAATGGAAACTCTCTCTATGAGACATAGGGGCTCATTATGATCGCGGACGGACTTGAGTCTGTCCGCGACCATCGTGGAGGAGGGAACCTCTGCATGGCCTGCGGAGTTCCCTCCTGTCCAATTAGGATGTGACCGCCACCCTGGCGGTCACATCCTCTATTTTTAATATTGCAGCGGGTGCGGCTTCAAGCTGCACCCGCCGCAATGTTAAAAATGCATACATTGGATTTGTATGCAGAAAGCGGCAGGCACCGCGCAGTGCCTGCCGATTACTGCATACAAATGCAGGGGGGGCACCATAAGTACCCCCCATGTGCACCCCCCTTCACCCAGGGGGCCCGCAACGGGCCCCCGCCGTGAAGCTCCGTAGGCTTTTCAACGGCAGAAAACCCGCCGTGGAAAAGCATTTCTTTTTCGGCATCCTAATATGGCTGGCGGTGTCTGCGAGACACCGCCACCATATTAGTGCTTTTCCGCTGCGGTTGTAAAGCAACCGCGGCGGAAAAGCTGCGGACAGAAACCAGGACCCACCAGCCATCCTAATGTGGCGGTGGGTCTTTGGTGGGTCCGCTGCGGTTTTTTGGCATCCTCCGGGCCGGCGGTGGCTTCCGCCGGCCCGGAGGATGCGGAAAAACCGCAATCCTAATCTGCCCCATAGTTTTTCTTCACATTGCAAGTTTGTGAAGCCTTCCATGAGAACAGACTCAAGCAAGCAATAGAGTAAAATATAGGCCTAAATAGAACTCGGTTCATGTAATACAAAATATAAAATACTGAAAATATACCTTTCACTTATAACTTCTGGAAACTGATATGTTTTCTATTAACTTATTGGCAGTCATAAAGCATTTTAGTATTTTAGTTTCGTGGTAAATAGCACATGCAGCTATGGCATATTACTTCATTTTCAAAAGTTCTAACGTGTGAAATTATTTCAAAACATAAATTCGTAATATTGTTTCCAGTAATTCATATTAGTACATTTATAAAGATCATTCTCTGAAAGTTTCAGAGCATTAGTTTTTAGTAGAAGCGTGCAGCACCCTTTTCTCTTTTCTCACTTGGTGAACAACTTCCCATATGCTAAACATGGAGTTTAGAATGCACCTCTTCAAATACACACATAATATCATCTGCATAACATTAGTTTTCATCAATTATTTCCACATAATTTTATTTCATAAGCATAATTATGACATTTTCTAATCATGTGAGCTTATTCTCTTAGAATATTCTGTTACACGTTGAAAAGAAACACCAATAATGTTAAATAGAGTACAATTTATACTATTCAAACGACTAATCATCATCTAATTGTATACTCATCTGCATGCTTGTAAGATTCAGTAACAAAGTCTTCTCAAGATTGTTCCTATGTATAGTTAGCACAATTGGTGTACGTTTGTCATTTTTCTCTTAAATGTCACAATTGGTTTTATATATCAGTCAAGGGATTCAGCAGTTTATCTGCTTCATCACAGCCAACCCCTTGCTCTTTACTTGGGCATGCAGGGTTATTATAGAGGACTGATCTGCTTTCCAGAGGTTGGCTCTTCATTCCTACATCATCATATCGATCAGGCCTTTTAGGCTTCCCCTTAGTGGTTTGAAGCTCATCTTCTCCTTGCACATGTACCATTATCTTCTCTTTGGTGGCAGCACCAGACCATCATCAGGAATCATCACAGTGGGTATTTTCTGGTACTAGAACATGAAAAACTCCAATAGTTGTCCTTCTAGATGACCTTGGAAGACATAAAGGTTTGCAGTGGAAGCTCTACACATAAGCCTCTTGCACCCACTGATATATTCTGTGCATATTTACAGTGTGTGACATCTGCGGGCGGACCGATCCTGAATAAGGTATAATTTGGGGACCTGTTACACACCCTCACATGACTCTTATGTCTTTTGGTTCATTGTATGAACTACAAAAACGCTCTCTATCTTGAATAAGCGGAATCACCTATCCTTACTGTGCCCACACTGTTCCATCATAATTTCAAGGAATGTTCAAACCAACCACTTCAAAGTCACAACGGCGGACAATAGGTCGCACACCTCACTTTCTGTTTCCTCCTGGTCAAATTGTCAGTGCACAACAATTCCTGTACCTGCAGTTGTTTGGTACAGCTGCTCCGCAGAATAGAAAATTGTACTTGATATAGAATGGTGCACCGGTAATCTTCTTATCCAACATAATAAGCCAGGCAATTTTGTGATGGATAATTGTTTGTATTTTGTTTTCTGATCTTTTTTTCATATAAAACATCCATCTAACGCATTATGTTCAATTTATGTTATTTGAACTTCATCAGGGCTGTAAACAACACATGTATTCATATAAATACTAATACACAAAGTCAAAGATAACAACAAATTACATAACATAAATAATTTCTTTTAGAAAACATACTATATACAATACAAACAGATAAGATGACACAGACTCTTTTTTTTCAACAACACATGAGGTATAAAACGTGAATAGTGCCCACATTCCATATCAAGTATAATTTCAAGGAATGCATCTCCACATCCAAGACCTTTCCATGACTGGTGACCAAAGTACTTCCATGACAATAATTATTCTGTACTGAAAATCTCAAACAGTGCTCCAAAAATCAGTAAGCATAAAAGATGTGGCATATGCTTCATGTACGCATCTGGATTTCCTTCTTCTCTCCCTCTGCACAATTGTTTGGTCTCGCTGAACTAGAAAAGGGGGTCCCTTGTTTAATACTTAGGGTCCTCATGAGATCTTTAAAAGGGATGAAGGATGCAGGTCTACAAGCAGGGAATGAATTCCAATGCATGAAATTGTGTAGACACAAAAAGCATCTGAAGCAAGATGTGCCTCTACTTTTTGGTTATGGTGTGGTGAGCAAGCAACGGACCTCACCTAGAAACAAGAAGGATATGACCCAAGTGGGATTTCCTACACCTTTTCTTTAAATCGAAAAAGACACAGCTTTGCGATAATCCTCCTTACATTAGTAGTGGCACTTTCCATTGATCACTGAAGAAACTATAGATTGAATCTCCAGACCTCAAGGATCAGTAGAGTGTTTAGCCATGGCCATGATAAAACTAGATTTATCCTTGGCCAAAAGCATTACCCTAACTAAAGATTAACAAGGATGAAAATAAAAGTAACCCCTGGGAGAGAGATCAATAACTCAAGCCCACTTGAACTAACTGATCTCCCAAGTCAGTTGCTCAAAGAAAAGTATGAGCACCATCTTTATCCTCAGCATTGGGCTGTGAGCTCCCAAGGCCTGGGAAAGACGGTTGAGAACAGCCGAAATGGAAAAACAAGAATAAAATACAAACAACTGCTCCTTGGGACACCACTTCTGAGGCCCAATGACCTCTGGGACAATGATAGTTATGCTAAAATAAGGCAATGACCCACTTCACATAGCTTTAGCATTATACAAGTATAACACAGTTAGGAAAACTGAAATTGTTCCATTGGTGTTATCGTGTACTCTGAGCAAGCAGACAAGCCTGTTGCAACATATTGTTGGTTTTAGTGTTCACAACCTCCTGATTTGGCAAATCAAAGGGTTTGTGAATGGTAACACCTTTTTTTAAATGTACTAAACCCATTTAATAATTCAGATGAAAATTTCTGAATCATTAAGTGAGCTTAGGAAAGAATTAGATATTGCTATTTGGAAGGGGTATGCAGAGGGCATCCCTTCCAAATACAGGTTTCTTATGGTATGAATTAATATTTTGTGACCAAATCCGGTCATAATCCATTAGCAATTAACCACTTACTCAAAAGGAGGTAGTGAGCCAGTCCAGAGGGGACCCTTTTCCATTTCTGAATTTTGACAAAAACGTTTGTAGGAGTGGGCACTCCTAAAAAAGATTTGTGGAACTTTTCATTCTCTCTTAAAAGCTTCCCGTTGTCCTTTAAGGAAAATGGGCCGCATTTAAAACAAGCATTTGCAATGCAATAGGTTTCACATTAATTAGTTAAATGGAGAGTTTAATGGTTTTGTAAATGGAAAAGAAATGTGGGGTCTGCCTGCCTTTGTTTTGTTATTTATTGGCACTTGTAGCAATGGTGGCATGAGGCGCTTTAGATTTAGATGTTTAAAGCTCAAGCAGGGCGTGCCGCCACTCCCACAAACATCAATAAAGGGTAAAAATGTTGTCTGCTGCCGTCTTTTTTTCTATTTATTTACTATTGTTCAAATCTCAGCAAACTGTGCTTTAGCTTAATATGTTTATAAGTAAAGTGTGGTGTACCACGTCTGCTATAAAAGTAAATACATGGAAAAGAAATCATTTCACATCAGCAAGTAAAGTGTCTCGACTTCTTCTGATCCTATTAAAATCTTTGCATCACATCAATTTCCTAATCACAAAAAATTGTGTTTCATTTGAGCTTTCCTATCAGCTGATATAATTTGAAATATTTGTACATTTCGTTTACAGGCATTTAAATGTTGTTTGTTTGAAAAAATGAAATCCTACAGGCTATTTATTCACACCCCCTACACCTTATTACCGGTACAGGGAAGACATGGTTTGGCAGTTTGGGCTGGACTGTTCCCATGAGGCACAGGGTCAGACTGATTTGCATATGGCCATGTCTGAACTGGGGTGGTGGAGTGAGCTAAAGAATGGTGATGGATTAAACCCAGATCAGTTGACTGGTGGTGAGAGTTTGATTTGCTCAAACGCTCCGTCCATCATCCCCTTTGGTATCGCTTTGTTCGCCCTAAGTTGGCAGGGTATGCCTAGATGTTGGTCCCTTGCTCACTTTGCCACTGGATTCAAGATAGCTTGGCTGATGAGGGTTATGAACCCAAAACCGGTCCCAGGATGCTTGTTTCCGGTCCAAGGAAGACATGGTTTGGCAGTTTGGGGTGGACTGTTCCCATGAGGCACTGGGTCAGACTGATTTGCATATGGCCATGTCTGAACTGGGGTGGTGAAGTGACCTAAAGTATGGTGATGGATTAAACCCAGATCAGTTGACTGGGAATGAGTTTTTGATTTGCTCAAACGCTCTGTCCATCATCCCCTTTGGTATCGCTTTGTTCGCCCTAAGTTGGCAGGGGATGCCCAGACATGGGGCCCTTGCTCACTTTGCCACTGGATTCAAGATAGCCTGGCTGATGAGGGTTATGAACCCGAAACCGGTCCCAGGATGCTTGTTTCCAGTCCAGGGAAGACATGGTTTGGCAGTTCGGGCTGGACTGTTTCCATGAGGCACAGGGTCAGACTGATTTGCATATGGCCATGTCTGAACTGGAGTGGTGGAGTGAGATAAAGAATGGTGATGGATTAAACCCAGACCAGTTGACTGGGGGTGAGTGTTTGATTTGCTCAAACGCTCCGTCCATCATTCCCTTTGGTATCACAAACTTCTGAACTGAAGCATGATTATTTTGAGGGTGCTCAGCACACCTACCTCCAGTGTCTATGTGTGAAAGTTCTGATTCGAGCAGGCAGACACACCCTGGGGGAACAGCTGCGAAGCCCACGCCCAAAAACTACAGGTGGTCTACAGACATGGCAAGGAATCACTGCCATAGATACAGCGGGTGCAGTGGCGCTGGGTCACATGATACCCTGATAATTGCTATTTTTTACTACCTCGACAGTTAAAGGGCCCAATTATTTTCCTTGGACCTGAGCCTTGCTATTCTACTGCATAGAACAGGATCATTAGCCTCAAAGCAAGGAAAGAAAATGTATCCCCACTCCAAATCTCCCAGATAGCAATAATTGGGGAGCAGTGCCGCCCTTAGACCCCTAGGCATCGATGAAACTGCAACTTCTGCACTGTCAGTAAAAAGAAGGGCCACCGAGAGGAAGCTGCACAAGTGAACAAGAAGGAAGGCTAACACGTGCACTATTTAATCGTGAGTTTTTTTTAATTAAAGCACAAGTTTTCCTTCATAAAAGGCAGGTCCCCAACAGAAAGGACATCGGGGCCCTCTTTAGGCCACCTGCCTTGTTTAAGTTGAATATACCTTCAAGTGGAAAAAGTTCTCAGTGATGAATAAAGTGAGCATCTTTTTGTCCTTTGCCAAATGAACGGCACTCAAATGAGCTGAGATTTGTCTTCCACTCGCTTTTTGGCAATGATGTAGCGCATAGTGAATGATTGAATTGTTACATGAATGAATGAATGAATGGGTTAATCGTGTAACACACTCTATTTATCGTGGCTTAAGATCACTCCTCACTGAATCAGGATGCTTGATGCACACTTTTCTGCTGTGTGGAGACTGAGCGCATAAGCGTGCTACGAAGCGGACCCTGATGGGCAGTGTGAGTACTTTTTCACTAGTTGCACGTATAAGTTGCAGACACTGGTGGACTGAATACAAAACTGGCACAGATGATTAGTGAAAATACAATAATGATAGTGGGTGGTGGGCAATGGTGGGTATGTGAAGAGCTTGCACTAGTGAACACAGTGAAAACTTCCTCTCGTACTCATTATATTAATTAATAATAGACCCTGTGAGGAGTCTGGTTTGGTGTGAAATATTTGCTCTGTTGTGCTGTGCAGGGGCTATTTTGAATAATGAACAGCGAGAGGGGATTACACTGGTGTACTGTGCAGCGGTTAGTAGCGCAAAGAATAAGAACTCTAGTGCAGGGTGCAAAACTAACAAAATGTGTGCAGTAAAAGAAGTATGTAAGAAAATTACACTAAGGAGAAGCGTGAGAAGCTGGAACTGAAGTATAGTGCCAGGACTATGCACTGATGAGCAGTGTGACGATCAGGGAGTGGTGCTGGTGTGAAGTTTGAAGGCCTGGCACAGGTGAACTGTAGTCTGAGAAATTTCTCAGGTGTTTAATGCAAGAAGGTGATACCGAGGTGTGCCGTGGGAAGAGTTGGCCTGTGTGTGTAATGTAAGGACTTGGAACGGGTGTACGTGTCTGAGGCATGCACTATTGTGTCAAAAGATGGCAGGCAGGGCATACATGTTTGAGATGCTTGCACTAGCACTAGCCAGTTGTGTGAGAAGATAGCACCAGCGACAGTCGTGACACGTTATCACAAGGGAGCAGTTTGGGACGTGACACGCTCAGTATGAACTTAAAGACAGAAATAACCAAACAATCAAAAACTGACCTACCAGCTGCACGCAGTAACATGCAGCGTTCCCACTGAGCTATGTTAGTGCCCAACACTACATTAATCATAAAGCTTGAATTGCAAAATATGATGAGGGGCAATAAAACCACACAATCGCTTCCCTAGACACCTACCCATAAAAAGTGTTTTTTGTGGAGCGTTGGAAACACGCCGTACATCTGAGCATAGCATTCCGTGCACTTTGATAAAGCTCTGTGCACACGTAGTTAACGCTGTAAATTGTACGAGGGCATTGTTTTGTGGGCTGATACTGGGCGACACACCAGTGTTTAACCTATGGATGGCTATTGGGAGATGGGAGAGTTTTAGAAAGTAATCACTGTAGTTGGATGGAAAAACTGGCAAAATTAAAAGCCTGGCATCGGTTGGAAGCCATTTTACGTAACGTGCTCTGTTGTGCCCCACCTCCAGTGGGTTTTGCAGTGGCGACAGAGGCATACTGGTTCCCTTCAGCTCCAAGGTGTATAGTGCAGAAAAAACAAAATGCGTGCGACCATCCCAAGCGGCCGCCATTCTGTGTGGGCAGCATGGCTGCTGCCCATAATAAAGCATGCACAATAAAGCACATGAAACCAATGTGTACAAAACAAAAGCACAGGAAAGGGAGGTGGGGAGTTTTCATAATGGGGTCTTCCTGATGAAATTGAAACTATGGATGTGAGTGAAAGCCATTTTAGGCAGCCTGCTCTTTTGTGCCCCACCTGCAGGGGGGGTTTGCAGCGGTGACGGAGACAGACATTCAGTTTGAAGATGCGGTACAGAAAAAAGAAATGCGCACAACCTCCCTACACACGCGACCTGGAAGCGCTAACATTATTCAAAAATGACATCCTTTAAAAGAGCAACAACAAAAGGTGAGCCTAAGCCAAGCTTAATTAAAAAATAAAATAAACGCCCTGGGTGCCGTGTTTATGAAAGAAAACAGCGTGCCACGGATCTAATTAAGGAAAACAAATGAGGATTTCAAACTGTAAGCGGACAGGGTGCATGTATGGGTGACCCGCTGCTCTGATAAATAAAGCCAACAAGACATTCAGTTTTATGATGCCGTGGAGAAAAAAGAAATGCACGCTGTCTCCCTTACAAACGCGACCAGGAAGGTCTAATATTATTGACAAATGACATCCTTTAAATAAGCAACAGAAGACAAGCCTGATCAGAGCTTAATTAAAAAGTAAAATAAATGCGCCGGGTGCCATGTTTATGAAAGAAAACAGTGCGCGCCCCACAGATCTAATGAAGGAAAACAAATGAGGATTTCAAACTGCAAACGGACAGCGTGCATCTATCGATGACCTGCCGCTCTAATAAATAAAGCCTACAATTGTTTAAATAAGGAGTCCCTAAACATGACATACATACAGCTGCAGTGCAATGAAACTGTAGTTGGTCGGTGCTGCTTCCGATAAAAACGGAAGGGATGCATCGGACCAACAACCAATAGGGAGGCCAGAAATTGTAAATACGCCAATTGCAAGCAGCAGGTGGGCTAACCCTCGCTATACTGATTACTAGAAGTCTTGGAGAGACAGCGCATGCGCGCTGCCTATACGAGACCCACAAAAGAAAAGATTACTTTCTTTAAAAGCAAACATAGACATGCTGGTCTGATAACCCCTGTTTAAAGGAAAGACAAGGGAGCCCGATGGGTAAATAAGGACCCTGGGTACATACTTAATATTGTTTACAATGGTCCTTAAAACACAAAAATAATGCAGTGATAAATATAGACCACAATTAGTACTATATTCAGCGGTGTCCAGCCGGACACATAAGTTTAATGAATCAATGTAAATGTTTTCAACAAAATAACAAACAACCAACAATAGAGTGGGACTCAGTCCTGCATCCAATCACATCAAACAGAGGACATATACAAATGACACAAAGAATTTCAGGCAAACGAAAAAGGATGCTTTGGAATAATCAAAATATATGACAAGCTATCCATGACAGTATTCACAAAAATGAAATGCAATGGTCTAAGAGTGTGAATCTGTTCAAATTGGTCGACAATGTTTTGTTCCCTTTTCAAAGAATACTGGGATCATCATCAGGACGGTTATGTTGCATGCCTGACAGAGAGAACTGCCTGTAGGGAGAGGGGGGGAGGAAAGGTCGAGAAATGTTTTCATTTAGGGCGTTCCTTTGATTTCCACAGTCTAAGATGCTTGGAAATAAAGAGATTGTGCGCACACACTGCTTGTGCTCTATCTGACTATATGACGTTACAATGCAAACAATAACAAAGCATGCCTTTACAACACAATTTGTACATCGCAACTACCATTACAAAGCATGATTTTACAACTCATGCCATTACAGCATATTTTTTCAGAAACTACCATTACAATGCATACAATTACAACGCATACCATTACAACGCATAATACTTTTGGGGCAACAATGGGGTAAGTGTTGGATAGTGTAGGGGTAAAAATTACTATTCCCACTCCAGTGAGTGCAACAGTAGGGTAAGTGTTGAATAGTGTAGAGGTAAAATAGTATCCCCATGTACCCCAAAACCCATATCCTCCCTAAAACAAAAAAAATCCCCATTACTTACCTTATAATGCATTGTAAAGTCATGCGTTGTAATGGCATGCATTGTAATGGCATGTGATGTAAAAGCAGTTGCATTGCGACAGCTGTGTTGTAAAGGTAGTGTGCTCTAATAGCTGCGTTGTAATGGTTTTTTCCCGCCCTATCCGGGTAATCCGATTTATGAGGTAATAAACCACACCACATTTCACCATATATAGGGTTAAATTTGTAGAGAAAAAAATGTCAAAATGTGTGCAAATTGTATGGAATTTGGTTGTTGTAAATCTAATTCTATGTGTTTCCTTCATTCAACATCGAAAAACTGTAGCGTGTGGTAATGAATTTGCCCCAGTGTGATTTCACTACATTGTAAATCCAGCATAGGAATAAGGGCATAGGAGATGTATCTGAAGTCTGTCCCACTCTGCTCAGATACCAGTCCATGGCTCCATGAAGATCACTGAAAGGACTCTACGTATTGCTAAACCTAATGTAAAGAGAGATGCCAGCGCGTGCCAGCTTGCAAGGAACTTTCCATGTTTACATTCTTTCAGGAAATGCAGCATTTGGCTTGCTAAAGCAGAAACCCACACTGATAGCAGGATAATAATATGGCAAGGTAATGGTGGTGTGTTTTATTACTGTGTCCTTCCAATTAAGTAGGGACTGTGTGAGGAGTGCACACTGTAGCTGAACAATGTGTGTAATTCCTAATAGCTTATTATCTAGCAAATAATTCAGCACGGACAACTGTTGCTGGAATTGGAACCTTTTTCACCCAGATAACATGTTTAATATTCTGGCAAAAGTTTGATACTCATTTGCCACATTCAACCTATATACTTACATGAACGTGAGTGGAAAATGATTAATTTTCTTATTTGGAACATTATTTTTGACTTATATTGAAATTATATCTATATTTAAACAAGAACTATCGGCCTACAGTATGGTTCCAGATTTCTAACCACCTGAGGCCATATTACAGAAGGTGCAACAGGCATTTATGCCCGCGTTGCGCACCCCCGATGACGCTGTGTTTTAATTTCCTGTACCCCAATAGGCCTTCAGCGACTCATCAATGAATTTACTGTTTTTATTAAGGGTAGGAAACTTTTAATAAATAAATCAAAGACATATACCATGATATGCGGGAAGAAAATGAAGTTAAAACAGCCCTTTTTTCTATACGGCTCTATAATACAAACTGTTAGTACCTTCTGTTATTTAGGTGTCACTTTTGAAGGTAATGGGAAATGGGCTGGTGAACAAGAAAATATTAGGTATAAGATGACTAGGAATACTAGTGGAATTTTCCGCTTTACCACTAAACTAGGGGACCGCAGAATAAGGGACATGGTGGCCATATACAACGCAAGATGTGTTTCTTCAGCTCTGTACAGAGCTGGCCTTTGGGGTTACTCATCTACAGTTCAACTCCAAAGGGATGAAAACAGTTTCCTAAAACGGCTGCTGTGTGCCCCGGCCTCAGCTTTCACTGTTTTAACTCATCAGGAAACTGGCCTTCATTACATATCAGATTTGGCAGCTTTATGCCCCCTACTCTTATGGCATTCCATTTGGCACAAGAGTGAAACTGAGTTCACACAGTCCTTCATTAGAGACTGTCTTAAATTAGATCACTGTTCTCGCATCCCATTGTTGAGTTATATTATTCATTGGTACAGCACTCGGTTTGATTTTAATATTCTTATGTTATGTTATGTTATGTTATTAAAAATTTATAAAGCGCGCGTACGCCCGAGGGCTTCTTGGCGCTGGAAAGATAAAAAACATAACAGAGGGTGAGGGAGCGTTATTTCAAGTAGGCTTTTGTGAACAGGTGAGTCTTGAATGCCTTTCTAAAGGCTAGGAGGTCTTTACTCTGCCTGAGGGCTAGTGGCAGAGAATTCCATAGGGTAGCTGCTAGGAAGTGAAAACCGCTGCCGCCTTGTCGTTTTTTCTTAAAGCGAGGTACTTCAAGAAGGTCTTTGTGGGCTGATCTTAGGTTCCGTGAGGGAACGTATCTTCCAATCAGCTGTCTGATGAATAGAGGTCCCTTGCCTTGCAGAGCCTTAAAGATGATGCATCCGGCTTTGAATTCGGCTCTTTGAGCCACAGGTAACCAGTGCAGGCTCTCTAGGCCTGGTTTGATCGATTCCCATTTGGGTACTTTGCAGATCAGCCTGGCGGCCTGATTCTGTAAGTACTGCAGTCTTCTGAGTTGTCCTACGGGTAGGCCTAGGTATAGGCTGTTTGAGAAGTCGATGTGAGAGAGAACTAAGGCCATGACCACCTGAATTAAGGCGGAGGGAGTGAGGAAATGGGCGATTTTCCTGATTTTCCTCAATTGGAAAAATCCAGAAGAAACCACAGTTCCAATTTGGGATCTTAGCGAGAGGTCCTCATTGATGGTTATCCCCAGACTTTTTACAGTCAGAGATTTCTTAGATTACTTACAGAGTCATATTTGCAATGCCGTTCTCAACAAAAAGAAATAAAAGATTTGTTTTTGCAGTATAAGAGGGAAGAGCGAACTAAGTTAACTAGGACTCAAAGGACCCTGGTATTTTATAGGCAACTCAAACTGAGAAGTGGGTTTCAGGCATACCTGACGGATGTGTCAAAACCCTCACACTGTTTTGTTTAAACTCGCTTACGGTTAGGCATTGCACACCACCTTGAATCCTTCCCCTTTATGGGGAAAGGCTCTACCACGAAATGTCCTTGCGATGATATTACTAAGCAGAGTTGTTTCCATTTCCTATTATTTTGTAAATTTTATGTATCTTTAAGGAAATTTTATTTGAAACCTATCCTTTTAAAATATAATACTCATTTAACAGTAGATGCTATGAATTTATTATGTACCTTAGAAAATACAGATATCTGTTTTCATGTCGCACTCTGCTAACAGAAATGTAGGGAAGCGAGAAAATCGATAATACTGTGATATTGTACTTATCTCTGTTTATATTTGCTTTTTTGCACTTATGCACACGTCACTTTATATCGTGTTGTTATCAGCATGAAGGATTATTTGAGATTTGTTACTTAAAAGTGTATTCTATGCGAAATTTTTGTCCTAGGGTCAAATTTGTATTTATGCACAGGTCACTTTATCTTAGGTTAGGATTATCAGTATGTATTGAAAACTTTCTCTTTTATTATTTTCTATGCTGTTGAAATCGTATTGGAATGAAACATAGCGTAAAGAGAATAACAGTCTTTTGTATATCATTCTGAATTTTGACTTATGCTATATTAAATGTATGTCTGTGTTAATCGAGGAGTATAAGTTAAACCTTTGGTAAAAACAGTTACTTGATGACTGTGACTCTCTGGTCTTTTGCACATGTCACTTTCTAGCACTACCCACTTTAATATGGAGTATTAATTATAACTGTTTTTAAATATTTTAAATATTTATATAATAGTGTTCCTCCTTTCGGTACTAAATCCACTTCGAGAGTTGACTCGTGGAATAATTCCTTATAAACTGTCTAGTAAGTCTAGTAAGTGTAGCGTAATGTACTTGTGTTTATGATGTTTATTTTGTAAACATGTATTGATATTTTTATCCTGATGTTTAATTTAAAATGTTCAGCTTACATGGTTGTGTTAAACAAACTGAATAAAGCTTTATGAACTGAACTGAAGTAGGGACTGTGTGAGGAGTGCACACTGTAGCTGAACAATGTGTGTAATTCCTAATAGCTTATTATCTGGCAAATAATTCAGCACGGACAACTGTTGCTGGAATTGGAACCTTTTTCACCCAGATAACATGTTTAATATTCTGGCAAAAGTTTGATACTCATTTGCCACATTCAACCTATATACTTACATGAACGAGAGTGGAAAAGGATTAATTTTCTTATTTGGAACATTATTTTTGACTTATATTGAAATTATATCTATATTTAAACAAGAACTATCGGCCTATGGTAGGGTCCCAGATTTCTAATCACCTGAGGCCATATTACAGAAGGTGCTACAGGCATTTGCGCCCGCTTTGCGCACCCCCGGGGCACCTTGGTATTATAGAAGGGGGCGCAAACGCTTGTGCAGTCCCTTCTACCAATAGGGCTGGTGCACTTAATGAGCCAGCGCTACCTTTAGAGTGTGTTACCTCATTTGTATAGGGTCATGCCCTATGCAAATGAGGGAATTCCTTTGACTCTGCACCGCGCCATATTACAGACACAGGCACAGAGTCAAAAAAGGCCTCAGGACCCCCTGACATCCCCTTGCGGGCGGGTGCAGTCACTTACAACACCCGCCTGCAATGGGATCTCTAATCCTCCTTAAAAGTGCACGGGGTTGAATGTGCTGTCCCCAGTGCAGCATAACTTCACGCTGCCCTGGGGACAGCACATTCAATGTAATAGGGTGCACTTTCTGTGTTTGCACCCGGGGCACCTGTTCTAAGGTGTGCCGTGGCACAAACAGAGGAAGTGCGCTCTATCTGTAATAGGGCCTCTGGCAATTACCAGGTGTGAATATGGGCCAGATATACGCCGTATATGGGCCAGATATAGCCGTAACCAAGGTGTCAAACTACTTCACATCGGCGGAGAAAAAACAGGTGGGCGACCAGGAGAGTGTTGAATCTGGAATGGCCCTTACCAAAGAAGACCTGTTAGTGTACCTGACGGACTTCAAGACTGAACTTTAACACCAAGGCCACAACCCCCCTGCCTGACCTCAAGTTGGCCGCCTCAATTGGTCTCTCCATGATGCTCTACCACTCCTGGACAATAGAACTGGTCATCGACCTGATCTTAACCACATCCCTCACCTGACCTGGATCCTGCTCCCCTCCAGGACATGTTCGCTTTGATCTTTCCCTCAACCGTGGAGACCCTGCTATTTGACCAATGCTCGGTGGAGCTACCTGTTAGCTGAAGAGGAGACAGGCTGTGGATCCCCCCTCGGCCGTCACCTACCCAGCCTGACATTGGGCAGACGTTCCTTCGTCTCTGTCGCACCCCCCTCCTACCCCTTCATCCTACCCTCTTCCCCTCTACGCTCCCTTCTTCTTGCCTTCTATCCCTTTAATGTGTTTCTGTTGAGACCTAGCTATTTGACCGATGCCCGGTGGAGCTACCTGATAGCTGTAGAGGCGATGGGCTGCGGATTCCCCCTCGGCCGTCACCTACCCAGCCGGACCTTGGGCAGACTTTCCCTTCGTCTCTCCGTCGTATCTATTCCCTACCCCTTTTTCCTTTACCCCCTCTACCTTCTCCACCCCATTTACCTTCTCTTTTATGCTCCTTAAATGTTTTTTCTGGTACCTTTGGTAACTTGTAACTGATGTAAGTTTGCAACTATGTGGAACCTTATGTAAAGCTCTCTGATACCTTCGGGTCTAGCCAGCGCTATATAAAACTCTTTCAATAAATAAATAAATAAATTGAATTGTATGTCTTTGGATGAAATGCTTTTCAATCGCTTTTTAGTGATTTTTCAATGTGTAATATTTATTTGTATATCCATGGCACAGGAACAAAAATTAAAGAAAAGAAAAGAAACAGCCGACATGTGTTTCGCCCATGTGGCCCATCGGCCGGGGGCTTTTTCAAGGCAGGGGTCAGTGAATAATGTTCGTATTCTTTGAATTGGATATGCGTAGGTCTCTGCGGTAGAGCGATTACGTCTCTGCGGTCCCAGGAACAAGAAAGCTTTCTTGTTCCTGGGACCACAGAGAAGTAATTGCAAATAAATAGTACACCTTGAAAAATCACTAAAGAGTGATTGGAAATCATTTCATCTAAAGACATACAAATCAAGAAGGCACAATTCTCCATACCTCCCTAGACTTACCCTTTAATGGCTCTTGGGTGTAGCCTTTTGTGAGGAATGTGCCACAACTAAGATTGGGCCCTAACAATTGTAGCACAAAAAAACCCAGATTTCTCCACCCATTTCAATTACCAGATAGACGGCTGCAAATGCTCTGATTCAGTGCGTGTGACTATTCACATTTGTTTTACTCTATATTAATTCCATTTTAGGAGTCAGAACTTTTTTCTGGCTCCTTCAATGGGATTCTAAATGGATACCACCAGCTGTTGGGAAAACTACGCTCCCCCTCCCTCTCACTTGCCCATACTCCCCGCATCTACTGAAGCAGAAGTGCAGGACGCTTGTTCTCCCACAAAACAGCAAAGACCTGGAACAGCCTCTCCACACAGCTCCTGACCATCACCTCACTTCTGGAATTCTGAAGGGCCCTCAAAACCTGGCTGTTCGAAAAAAACTCTGGGACCTGCAAGCGCCTGGCTACTCTGCCGGGTGATTATCTGCGTTTTATAAATCCTGATTGATTGATTAATACTTATTCTGTACTTGGAAGGGGTGTGTTAAAGGCCTCCATTACACATATAAAATTGGTATCTTATGTATGGATGTTTTGAGACCAAAATCCTGCCGCAATACATTTGAAAGTTACTGATACCTCAAAGGAGGTGGTTACCCATTCGCAAAAGGGAAGGGTCCCTTTTTGACCATTACCCTTTTGTTAATGTAAAAAGATTTTTTTTTAATACTAGGTAGTGATACAGGGGACCACTAAAATCTCTTAAACAGACCTTATAAAAGCAAAACTTTTTTTTAAACTCAGTCCTGTTTCTTTTGAGAAAAACGAGCTGCGTTTTAATTTAATATTTTCTTTACTGAAAATCAGCTCCAGACATGGCGGCCTGCTGATCATTGCAGGCCACCATCCCCGTGTTTGTGGCCAATCAGATTGAGTCACAATGAATATCAATTAGGGCGACTGGTTTGCAACTCAATCCAATTTTGTTTTTTACAAACCTCTGTAATGGTACCTAGGTCGATTTGTAAAAATATCTACTAGTCGGAAAATACTGGTCACAATGTGAGACCAGTATTTTACGAGCTATATAAATAGTACATCTGGGCTAAAGTTTTAAAACGAAATTTAAAAGGCGAAAAAAACCTGTTAAATACCTCAAAATACAAAAAATAGAGAACTTTTTAATCCTTGCTATTTATTGTCTGAGATACATTTTGATCCGCGGACTGTGAGATTTTATCAGGTATGATAAATAGAACACCACCCTTCGGGGCACCCCTTATCCCGGCCCTAGATTCTTTTTTACATAAATCTTTACTTATTTCTCGCCCAAAAGTCTCCCCAGTATTTCTTTCATTTAGCATCATGTAGGGCAAAAAACATCTAAGTTTGGGGCCCTTTTCAACATTCAGAGCCCTTGTCCTACATTTCCACAAAGCCAAGGATTGTTATTGTTTGTTTTTTCTTAACCCCTTGCATGCTGCCGCGATTCTGCACCTGTGCGGCAAAATCGCGAGTGGGCGGGTTTATGACGGCCCCCAGCCGTCATCAGCACACGAGCGCCGTAGTGCATGACGGATGGGGGCCGTCATCAGCATGCAAGGGGGAGCAAGTTCAGTACGAATTGTACTAATGTTCTGAATACCTATAGATGCCAACACGTCAGGTCGGTAATGGTTTTCCTCTTGATCCCTTGCATTATAAATGTCCTGTAGAATGTTTACCCAACCATTGTAGGCAGAAAGCCTAGTCTTTCTTAATGCTATTTAATACCTCCAATGTGGAAAAAGCCTAACCAAATTCAATGAGCCCTTCGTGTGGTCATTAACAATGCATCATATGGATGGCTAAACAATCACTACAATCCTTCAATGTCTATAGCTATTTCCTGCGGACGAATGGCTATGTTAACAGAAAACATTTTAAACAATGTATTTTAATTCTTTACATTTTTGTTTGTTCGTCTTTGCCCCAAAATTGCTCCCCTTTTAATGTGTTTATGGATTCTGGTATATTTTATGTTTGTAAGCACGTTTGCCAACATTATGCACTTAATGCACATTATCAATGTTATGCATTATGCACTTAATGCACATAATAAATATTAGGGTTTGATGTTCTGGCTCACAAAGTCATTTACACAAATGGCTCGTTTTACGTGAGCAAAGTGAGAATGCACTCATAAATTAATTTACTCATTCATAATATTACACCACAATGGTGCAATATTGCTAAGAAGTAAATCCAGCTCCTGTGGCAGGAAGAGGGTGGAGATGGCCCGCAAAGTTTGGGAAATCCTACAAATTCAATAGTTTGAGAATATTCACAGGTATACCCACCCTAGAAATGGTTGGACATTTACTTCTGTCAAAGGGTGGAATGAAATCACTTTTCAGGATTCAGAAAGTGAGGACACCCTCAAAATTGGTGGGGGTGTAGGGGGAAGGGTTTCTCCAAGATCACAAAGAGCCACCGAGCCTAGACACCTCTGGGTAATAGCGCGCGTTATAAATCTAAATTTCATTTAATTTCATTACAATATTTACCCCGGAGAAAAAAGTTATAACAAAAAAGTATGCTATTGTACGCATTCAGTGGTATTTGTCAATGCGCAGTTGTGCACTGTGCACCATTGCGCATGTGTAAATACCTATGCATGGTAATTAATGCTAATTGACTTAATGCGAAGTGCCTTAAAAAAAATACCCTCTAGTGTGGACCAGGGCCAAGGGGATGCTGTGTGTAGGTCTTAAGGGGAGTGGCCACGTTGCCCCCACTCCCAGAATATAATAAGGCCCCCGGGACCCCATTTCCCAGGCCAAGTGATTAACTCATAAAGAGAGGGAGACCTGAGCCTAATTAGGCCCTTTGGACCCCATCCGCTTAACAACAGTGGCCCTAGTTATTTGGCGGAGAAACTTACACGCTATTTACCAAGCAGACCTCTGCGCTCAGTGGAGAAGGCCCTCCTTATAGTCCGTTGGTTCAACAAACTTCGCTCTGGTGTCAGAACTTTCTCGTACCTTGCCCCTCGGTATTGGAACTCGCTCTCTATTCACTAATGCAAATGTACTACTCGACAATCGTTCAGGAAACTCCTGAAGACTGAATTTTTTAACGTCTGATCCCTTTTCCTAACTTTTTTACCACCGCATGCAGCATGGAAGGGTGAGCCCTGCCCTTTATAAGTTATTTCATTCATTCATTCATGCATCCCCAGGGCTGAAATGCTTTCAAAATGGCAGGCCCCTTTCTCAAGCCTTACAAATGCCCAGGAATGTCATCCTTGAGGGCCTTCACACATTAAAATGGAGAGGGGCACACAGCACCCCTCCTTGAGCCTTTAAAGGTGCCCCGGATCACATCGCCCAGGGCCGCTCAGTGGTTGTGTCCCAGCGAACCCACCCACGAGACAGAGTTTCCCTGCCCACATTACTGGTTATAGTGCAGGAATCTGGCTCTGTATATACAATACCAAAGTTAGGTATAGTGTGCACAGAGTCCAGTGGAACACCAAAGGTAGGCAGAGGTAAAAGTAGATAATACCTTACTCTCTACTTGTGGTAGTGTGGGTGAGCAGTAAGGCTTTATCAGAGGGTAGTTGTTAGAACCTGGGATGTCAGGCCACCTAGGGTAGCCTGGCCTAGGGGCAAGACATACAATTCTAGAGGCACAGTGTGAAGGTTGCAGACCACCCAGCAGTAAATCCACGCAATACACTTAAAAAGGACGCTACACCAATTTGTTAGGAAAATATGAGCTGTTTTATAAAAATAAGATTCTCTTTGTTTTAGCTCTAGTATTCACAAGTGAAGATTTTACACATAGATCAGAAGAGATGGTAACGTTTTTCTGGCTGTGGAAATAACATTACAACTCAATACATTCACCCTGTAAATATCCTTAGTCTTTCACAGTTAATAACTCAACATCTTACGCAGACTTCCTTTTAGAGATGATAGCTCAATACAATATAGTCAGACAATTGATACAGTCCCTGCAGAAATGCTAACTCAAATCATCAATTTCACATCACTAGTACATTTACTCAGATTCTAACATTTAATCAGGCGTGGTTATGATGTAGGGCTCTAAACCTTTAATCACAACAAGGGCGCACACCCAATGAGAAGTGTAGGAATTACACAAGCTGTATGATACCACCCGTGTGCTGTATGAGGAGCTTAATACTTCCCTCAACCCAAAAGTACTTCAACACCACGTTAGTAATACCCCTTCTTATAACCACTGTTGAATAGCTTCTTCACTTGACCCCCTCTGTAAAGGAAGCAGACATCATATTCAACAATATTACCAGGATTACTGACTTGGCCACTTTGCCCTGCCCCAATGACCAATGAGGCTTTCTGATGCAATGCCTAAGTACTTTGGGAGAATTTCCCAGTCTCAATAACGTAGTTTAGTCAATCCTGCCCCTGGATCCACACTAGGGACTTGTGTGAGGTATTCTCCACTGTGGGACCTTCCTGTACCGTGGTCCAGTCCTTACCAACCCAGATCCCCACCTTACTTGTTGCACGTTGTGGGTGTTGCTTCAGCTGTCGTGGGAAGTTGTTGGCAGCTGGAGCTCACCGCTGATGTCCTTCCTGTCAGCGTCGCCTCCCCTCCTCACCGGCCAGGCCACGCAGGAATACACCTCTGCGCTGAGGAGAGGTCGCGCTGATCCGCTCCCGCTGTTAGGAGCTCCCGCCGATGTCCCACTGTTTCTTCATTAAGGGGGGGGGTCTCTGGGGGTATTGGGCGCCTGTACCACGGGGCGAACGCGGGGGTTGGCATTCCAGGAAAGCGCCGCCTCTCTTCAGACCTGTAGCCCGCCCACGGGGCAAGCGCGGGGGATTAGCGGCTCTGAGGAAGCGCCGCCTCGCTCTCAGCCTGCTGTCCGCTCACGGAGCATGCGCGGGGAACTAGCGGCTCCACAACACTTCAGCTGCTGACTCCGAGTCGCTTCCACATCCGGGCGCTCTCTTCCCTCTTCAGCAGGAAGATCGTACACCCCCTGACTGCGCTACCGGGATGAGGGCTGCGAGTCCAGCAGCTCTCTCGAGGCGTCCACGTCACCTTCCTCCCGCACCTCACGAGGCTAAGCGAGCACCTGGCAGCAATTGCAGGTGAGGGGCAGATAGTAAAATGGGACGGCAAAGAGAAAGCTGGGTTGATCAAAACCCTCTGGCACACACCAACCCCTTGGGGGCGGCTAGCAGTCCTGGAGCAGTTACCAGTCCCTGGACAGAGGCTGGGGACAGGGGGGGCACACTTCTCAAAAGTCTTTCCAACTGGGCAGAGGACTGCGCTCCGCAGTGCTGCAGTCTCCTGAATTCTTCCCCTATATGATTTATACAAGGGGCAAGCTAGGCGCCCAGGGTCTCCAGTAACCCTCAACAGCGGGGTCAGGACAAGTAAACCAAAGGGGGGCAGTGTGGTGAATCAGTAAGGCAGCTTCCCAGTCCAGGAGGTCAACCCTATGTCTAGCCTCTTCCAACCCTTGGCTACAGCCTGTCCTCCAGCTGACTCTCTCAGGTAGACAAAATGGCTGCCCCGCATTCCGCCTTATATAGGATGCCCCTCAGTGGTCCAGAATGGACCAGAAGGTTCTGGAACGCCCTATACTGGTCTATGGGCAAGTTCTGGGTTTGGCAGTTAAGGCAGTTGGAAGCCACCATTTTGTGTGGTTCCAACTTTTCCTGTCAGAACAGGCCTCTGGGCCTGAGGTGAAAAACTATGAGGGGAAAAAGAACACCTATCCCCTTGACCAACACCTAGAAAAACTCAGTGGACAAAAATGATTAAGGGTATGAGGGGCAAAAAGGGGACAAAATAAATAATAAATTGGAGGGACTACGCAAAAAGCCAGACAGGTCTAACATGCGTCCCCCCCAGCTGAAAGTGGGTAGAACTACCCAACCCCTTTTTGAGTCCTCATCACTAAGGCGGAAATGCCTGGAGAGACCGTCTGCATTGGCGTGGTCCACTCCAGGCCGATGTTCCACCCGGAAGTCCATTCCCTGTAGGGAGATGGACCACCTCAACAGCTTGGGATTTTCCCCCTTCATTTGCATCAGCCAACGAAGGGGTCGGTGGTCAGTCTGAACTAGGAAGTGCAAGCCAAAGAGGTATGGCCGCAGCTTCTTCAGAGCCCACACCACCGCAAAAGCTTCCCTCTCAATTGCACTCCACTTCTGTTCCCGGGGAAGCAGTCTCCTGGATAAGAAGACTACCGGCTGATCCAGGCCCTCTTCATTTAGTTGCGATAACACTGCCCCAATGCCATGTTCTGATGCATCTGTTTGGACAATGAACTCCTTGGAGAAGTCTGGGGCCTTCAGGACCGGTGCTGCACACATTGCCTGCTTCAGTTTCACAAAAGCCTGCTGACAAGCTCCCGTCCAAACTACCCGTCGAGGTTGTTTCTTTGAGGTGAGCTCAGTGAGGGGCGCTACAATAGTGCCATACCCCTTCTCAAAGCGACGGTAGTAACCTGTGAGGCCCAGGAAAGCTCGGACCTTAGTCTGTGTCTTGGGGGGTTCCCAGGCCATGATTGCCTCAATCTTCGCCTGCAGGGGCTGCACAGTCCCCCTACCCACCAAGTGTCCAAGGTACACAACCGACCCCTGCCCAATCTGGCATTTGCTGGCCTTGATTGTCAATCCAGCTTGTTTCAGGGCCTGGAGAACTGCTTGCAAATGTTGCAAATGGTCCTCCCAACTGCTACTGAAGACAGCAATGTCATCCAGGTAAGCAGCAGAGAAACTCTCCATTCCAGAGAGGACCTGGTTCACCAGCCGCTGAAATGTGGCAGGGGCGTTCTTGAGCCCAAAGGGCATCACACAGAACTGGAAGTGTCCCTCAGGCGTGGAGAAGGCTGACCTTTCCCTTGCTCCATCTGTCAAGGAGATCTGCCAGTACCCTGAAGTGAGGTCAAAGGTACTCAGATATTGGGCAGCTCCTAGCCAGTCAATTAATTCATCCGCCCTAGGGATCGGATGAGCATCAGTCTTTGTCACTGAGTTCAGTCCTCGGTAATCCACACAGAACCTCAGCTCGGGTGTGGTGCCTGGTGGTGCGGCTTTTGGCACGAGCACCACCGGACTGGACCAAGGGCTGTTGGAAGGTTCAATAACTCCCAGCTCTAGCATCTTGGCAACCTCTCCATGGATGCTAGCCTTCACCTTGTCAGACAGCCGGTAGGTCTTCGACTTCACTGGTGGGCTGTCCCCTGTGTCCACGTCATGGGTACACAGGTGAGTCCTTCCCGGAACAAGGGAGAACAACGTAGAGTACTGCTCCAGGATCTGGCGGCAGTCCTCCCGCTGCTCAGGAGTTAGAGTGGGAGAGAGAATCACTCCCTCCACTGACCCATCCTTCTCTTGAGACGAGAATAGATCTGGGAGAGGTTCGCTTTCCGCTTACTCTTCCCCGTCAGTCACCATCATCAACATGACTTCGGGCCTCTCATGGTGGGGCTTGAGACGGTTGGCATGCAGCACCCGTAGGGGCTGTCGAGGGGTCTTAAGGTCCACCAGGTATGTGGCCTTACCCTTCTTCTCCAACACTTCAAAGGGGCCTGTCCAGCGATCCTGGAGGGCACTAAGCTCTCCAGGCTCCATCACCCACACTTTCTGGCCAGGCTCCAATTCCACCTGGTGAGATTGTGGTCATACCACTCCTTCATGACTGCCTGGCTGGCCTCCAAGTTGTCAGAAGCTTGCTTCCACAACTTCGCCATTTGGCTCCTGAAGGCCAGCATGTAGCTCACCACATCCTGGGGGGGTTTCCTGGGAGATTTCTCCCAACCTTCCTTCACCAGGCTGAGAGGACCGCGTACAGGGTGCCCATACAGAAGCTCAAAGGGGCTGAAGCCCACTCCCTTCTGGGGCACTTCCCTGTAGGAAAAGAGCAAACAGGGTAGGAGGACGTCCCATTTCCTCCGCAGGCTTTCGGGCAGACTTCTGATCATGCCCTTCAAGGTCTTATTAAACCTCTCAACCAGTCCATTCGACTGGGGGTGATAAGGAGTGGTGAACCGGTAGGTCACTCCACACTCCTTCCACATTGCCCGCATGTAAGCTGACATGAAGTTGGTCCCCCTGTCAGACACAACTTCCTTGGGAAATCCCACTCGGGTAAAGATTCCCATTAGGGCTCTCGCCACTACAGGTGCAGTGACTGTCCTCAGAGGAATTGCCTCTGGGTACCGTGTGGCATGATCCACCAGAACCAGGATAAACCTGTGACCAGCTGTTGTTGGTGGATCTAAAGGCCCTACAATGTTGATGCCCACCCTCTCAAAGGGTGTGCTAACGACGGGAAGTGGTTCCAGGGGAGCCTTTAGCTTCACCCCTGTTTTCCCACTGGCCTGGCAGGTTACACATGTCCGACAGTAAGTGTTGGACGCCACTTTCATCTGAGGCCAGTAAAAGTGGAGGACAAGCCGTGCAAAGGTCTTGTCCTGGCCTAAGTGTCCTGCCAGGGGTATGGCATGAGCCAAATCCAAAAGAAAGGCTCGGTATTGTTGCGGGACTACCAAGGCCCTTGATGAACCAGGCAAGGGTACCTTGGGTTCACTGTAGAGGAGTCCATTCTCCCAGTAAATATGGTAGTGTCCCGTAACATCACCTGCTGCTTGGGCTTCAGCCTGTCGCCTCAGTCCCTCAAGGGTGGGGCACTCCCTCTGCCCCTTACAGAATTCCTCTCTGGTAGGACCTCCCTCCACATGCCACTCAGCAGGGATGGGTAAATCCTCCAGAGAGTCTACTTCCCCCTCCACGGACTCCTGGTCCACCACCGCAGGTGGCCGATCTGTCACATGGGGTGTGGAAGCCGGAGCAGGCTCTCCCTGTCTCCGGGTCTGTCCCTTTTTAGCAGCGGGTTGGGCCATTGTTCCAGGCTCCAACCCAGGCGAACTCCCTCTCCGGGCAGTCGCAGACCGTGTGCTTGCACAGGCCCAGTCAGGTGTACCCAGCATCGCAGAATGCGTCCGGTATTCCACCTCTCTCCAAGTGTTGTGTTCCATGTCATTCCCCAACAGACAATCGACTGGCACGGCAGGGCTTACGGCAACTCGAAGTGAACCTGCAACCCCCTCCCACTCAAAGGGAACCTCAGCCACTGGATAGTGGCCCATTCTGCCGTCAGCCATCGCGGCGGGGTGGAGTACATTAGGAACAACCTGCTCTGGAGACACCAGTTGACTTCTCACCATAGTCATACTGGCTCCTGTATCTCTCAGAGCCTCCCCTCTCTGGCCATTGATGGTGACCCATTGCCCATACTTTGTAGTATTTGGGGGCACCTGGATCTTTGGAACCATCTCCCGCTCTCCCAGGGACACTAAGGTGACACCCGCCCACTCACCCCCCTTATCTAATGGCAACTCCTCCCCGAGCGCTACACTAGCTACTCCCGGTGACTTTCCTCCGGTGGGAGGGGGTGGTCTCTTTGGGCATCTGACATCTCCCTTATAATGTCCAACACCACCACATTCAAAACAGTGGAGAACCCTTGGCTGCTGGCTTTGGCCAGGATTAGGGTTTCTGGGTGGGTTTGCCTTAGGGGTGAAACCTGCTCCCTTTCCCTGAAAATTATTTTGGGGACCTTTGAAGAACTCCTTCTTTTTATCTCCCCCCTCCTTCTTCTGGGGGGCGCCCTGTCCGGCTTTTTGAGAATCCCCTCCAGTCCCCTTTGAGGACACCCGGGTACTTGCCCAAGTGTCCGCCTCCTCTGCAAGCTTCCGGGGATTGGTCAGCTTGCTGTCCACCAGGTGTTGGCGCAGCTCGGGAAAACATTTCTCGAGGAGGTGTTGTTTCAAAAACAGATCATACAGCCCCTCATAATCCTTCACCTCGCTGCCCTTGACCCAACCCTCCAAAGCTTTCTTGGCGTAGTCTAAGAAGTCTACCCAATTCAGGGTACTCAGTTTGTGACTTCCCCTGAATTTCTGTCTGTACTTTTCAGGGGTAAGTCCAAACTTCTTCACCAGGGCCACCTTCATCGTAGGGTAGTGGGTTTGCTCCTCCTGCTCCAGAGCCAACAAGGTGTCTCTGCCAGCAGGTGGCATGTATTTATACAGCCCACCCACCCAGTGAGTTTCTAGGATCCCGTGAGCCCTCAGAGAAACTTCGTAGGCGGACAACCATTTGGCAATGTCATCGCCTGGGGTGTAACTGGCGACGACATCTTTGGGTAAATAGGGTCTGGATTCCCTGGTGTTCACCTTAGTTTCGCTGCCTCCATTATCTGAATTGGAAGACCTTAGGGTTAAAGCTTGTAGGTCCATCTCTTTAATGGTTCGCTCATGGGCTAACCTCTTGTCCTCCCTTTCCATATCCATTCTAGCTAATTCCAACCTCATTCTCCTCTCCTCCCTCCTATCCTCTAGCTCGGCGTCAGTTAAACCCCTCTCTGAGATGCTGCTGCCCACCCTTGAAGGTGTCCTGGGACCTGTCAGTAGATCCCCCCCTCCAGCTTGGTACAACATTGCAGTCTCAATGACAGTGTCCCTGTCACTCCCCTCCGTATCCAGTTCCTCCCCTGAATGAGCTTCCACCCATGCCCTTATGCTGGTCAGCAACTCGCCTTTCCTGGCACCTTTTTTAAAGAATACCCCCTGTTGCTGACACCACTCCTTGAGTAGGGTCACGGTGTAGGATTCCAGCTCCTCAAAATTTAATTCCATCTTTTACTCTGGAATACAATTGACACACAGGAGAAAACCAAGAAGTGACCTGAGGTTAACCTCCACCCACCACCAGAAACCAATTTGGAAAAATCAAAAAAGACAAATTAGGAGGGCCGCAAGGAGAAAACTCCTGATGTAGGCCGCGTGTATTACGTTTAATTACTACTGAGTAGCTGCAACCAAGTCAGAATCCCACCGCTAGGCACCAATCTGTTAGAACCTGGGATGTCAGGTCACCTAGGGTAGCCTGGCCTAGGGGCAAGACATACAATTCTAGAGGCACAGTGTGAAGGTTGCAAACCACCCAGCAGTAAATCCACGCAATACACTTAAAAAGGACGCTACACCAATTTGTTAGGAAAATATGAGCTGTTTTATAAAAATAAGATTCTCTTTGTTTTAGCTCTAGTATTCACAAGTGAAGATTTTACACATAGATCAGAAGAGATGGTAACGTTTTTTTGGCTGTGGAAATAACATTACAACTCAATACATTCAACCTGTAAATATCCTTAGTCTTTCACAGTTAATAACTCAACATCTTACGCAGACTTCCTTTTAGAGATGATAGCTCAATACAATATAGTCAGACAATTGATACAGTCCCTGCAGAAATGCTAACTCAAATCATCAATTTCACATCACTAGTACATTTACTCAGATTCTAACATTTAATCAGGCGTGGTTATGATGTAGGGCTCTAAACCATTTAATCACAACAAGGGCGCACACCCAATGAGAAGTGTAGGAATTACACAAGCTGTATGATACCACCCGTGTGCTGTATGAGGAGCTTAATACTTCCCTCAACCCAAAAGTACTTCAACACCACGTTAGTAATACCCCTTCTTATAACCACTGTTGAATAGCTTCTTCACTTGACCCCCCCTGTAAAGGAAGCAGACATCATATTCAACAATATTACCAGGATTACTGACTTGGCCACTTTGCCCTGCCCCAATGACCAATGAGGTTTTCTGATGCAATGCCCAAGTACTTTGGGAGAATTTCCCAGTCTCAATAACGTAGTTTAGTCAATCCTGCCCCTGGATCCACACTAGGGACTTGTGTGAGGTATTCTCCACTGTGGGACCTTCCTGTACCGTGGTCCAGTCCTTACCAACCCAGATCCCCACCTTACTTGTTGCATGTTGTGGGTGTTGCTTCAGCTGTAGTGGGAAGTTGTAGGCAGCTGGAGCTCACTGCTGATGTCCTTCCTGTCAGCGTCGCCTCCCCTCCTCACCGGCCTGGCCACGCAGGAATACACCTCTGCGCTGAGGAGAGGTCGCGCTGATCCGCTCCCGCTGTTAGGAGCTCCCGCCGATGTCTCACTGTTTCTTCATTAAGGGGGGGGGGGGGGTCTCTGGTGGTATTGGGCGCCTGTACCATGGGGCAAACGCGGGGGTTGGCAATTCCAGGAAAGCTCCGCCTCTCTTCAGACCTGTAGCCCGCCCACGGGGTAAGCGCGGGGGATTAGCGGCTCTGAGGAAGCGCCGCCTCGCTCTCAGCCTGCTGTCCGCTCACGGAGCATGCGCGGGGAACTAGCGGCTCCACAACACTTCAGCTGCTGACTCCGAGTCGCTTCCACATCCGGGCGCTCTCTTCCCTCTTCAGCAGGAAGATCGTACACCCCCTGACTGCGCTACCGGGATGAGGGCTGCGAGTCCAGCAGCTCTCTCGAGGCGTCCACGTCACCTTCCTCCCGCACCTCACGAGGCTAAGCGAGCACATGGCAGCAATTGCAGGTGAGGGGCAGATAGTAAAATGGGACGGCAAAGAGAAAGCTGGGTTGATCAAAACCCTCTGGCACACACCAACCCCTTGGGGGCGGCTAGCAGTCCTGGAGCAGTTACCAGTCCCTGGACAGAGGCTGGGGACAGGGGGGCACACTTCTCAAAAGTCTCTCCAACTGGGCAGAGGACTGCGCTCCGCAGTGCTGCAGTCTCCTGAATTCTTCCCCTATATGATTTAGACAAGGTGAAAGCTAGGCGCCCAGGGTCTCCAGTAACCCTCAACAGCGGGGTCAGGACAAGTAACCCAAAGGGGGGCAGTGTGGTGAATCAGTAAGGTAGCTTCCCAGTCCAGGAGGTCAACCCTATGTCTAGCCTCTTCCCACCCTTGGCTACAGCCTGTCCTCCAGCTGACTCTCTCAGGTAGACAAAATGGCTGCCCCGCATTCCGCCTTATATAGACTGCCGCTCAGTGGTCCAGAATGGACCAGAAGGTTCTGGAACGCCCTATACTGGTCTATGGGCAAGTTCTGGGTTTGGCAGTTAAGGCAGTTGGAAGCCACCATTTTGTGTGGTTCCAACTTTTCCTGTCAGAACAGGCCTCTGGGCCTGAGGTGAAAAACTATGAGGGGAAAAAGAACACCTATCCCCTTGACCGACACCTAGAAAAACTCAGTGGACAAAAATTATTAAGGGTATGAGGGGCAAAAAGGGGACAAAATAAATAATAAATTGGAGGGACTACTCAAAAAGCCAGACAGGTCTAACAGTAGTGTAAAGCATTTATTGTACACACTCAGGCAAGAAATGGTGTCACACGCTCAAAGACTGAACTCAGACCAATTTGTTTGTGTAAAAATATGATTTAGGTATTTTATTTCTAGAAGGTAAGTGAAATAATACTTTGCAGGTATATTGCAGTTGAAATGCTATTGAAATGCAATTGGGTGCAATTGGTTTGTTTACAGGTACGTTAATAGTAATAATTACTTTACAGTTACTTTGTACTTTGCAGATTACTTTTTAAGTTACTTTTTCTACTCATTGTGATATGCCTAGATATCACGCTGGGACATTTCATAGAGAAAAGGTAAGTAATTCAGTTTTTGTACATTTGCAGTTTTCAAGGTTTCATACCAACCATCTCCACACTTTAACGAATTTTCAAAGTTATCAGTGTACAGGTAAGTGCTTGGTTGTGGGAGTTGGGTTTCTGGGGTTAGAACAAGGGTTCCCCCAGGGTCAAGGATGCACTCTCAAAGTGCCCTCAGTGGCACTAGGGCAGTCGGGGCAGAGTGCTGAGGCCCAATGTCATCCAATGGGGGATAGGGGGCCTCCGGTTGGTGGCTTCTCATGAGTTGGCCACAAGATTGTGGGAGCAAAGCTCCTTGACTTAAACTCAGGGCAAAGGGGTATCCAGTTTAGCACACAAGGTGCACCCACAGGGGAAGCGGGGTGCAGGGTGCTGTTATGGCATCAGGTGCCCTGTTGTTTTCAATGGGAGTTGCAGTATTTGATTTTGGATGCAGGCTCGGTCCAGAAAGACTTACAGGAGGAAACAACAGCTGGGCAGGTAAGTTGGTGCGTTCGGGGACGTAGGTGCACTTCTGGTTCTCTTCTCCAGGGCGCAGGGTGGCTGGATGCTGGGGTGTCTTTTGAGGTCGGATTTCACCTTATCGGGCCACTTGCAGTTGGGAGTTCTCTGTGCAGAGGCTGCAGGGGACATCTAGGAGTCAACCCACAGTGGACTCAGACTCTGGAGTGCTGAAGGACCTTGCTGTGACCGGTGGGCCACCCGGATTGGGGCCGTAGGCGTCGGGTGCACTGGTGGTTCCAGGCATTGATTTTCTTTGTCCACAGCAGGCTCAGAGTCTGTCTTGGGAGGTTCTTTTGAACAGAGCTGCAGGCCACAGGAGATTGGGTCTTTGTTGAAGGCAGTGAGTCCTTCCAGGGGTTTCTGGAGGTCACTGGCTGCAGGACAAGGTGACTTTTGGTGCAGGATCTCTGGAGACTACAGACGGGCCAGTAGGGCTGGGGCCAAGTCAGTTCTTCTCTGTAGTCTACTCTGCTGGGCGTCTTCTTTCGTCCTTCTTCTTCTTAGGTTGTGGGAATCTGCCGTCTTGGTTCAGGGCTGCCCCCTAAATTCTGTATTTAGAGGCGTTTTAGGGGTCTCGAGGTCAGTAGCCAATGGGCTACTGACCTTAGGGTGACTACACCCTCGGTGTGCTCACCCCGCCTATAAAACAATGCAGGGCTTGGGAATGGGGTCCCTGGGGCCAAATGAGTCTTGTTGTGAATGTCATATGGCAGCCTTCACCTTTGAAATATGGCATGGCCATGGGGGATGGAGTTCCCAGTGTCTATGAAGGCTTTATAATAACTTGCGGCCCTGGGTGATGGGGATTCTGGGGCCAAATAAGATTTGTGAGGGGGAGCATGCTGCATCATCCCCTTATTTTATTATATTTGACCCCAGGGGATGGAGTACCCAGGGCCCAAGAAGGCTCAGCTAAGGCTGTACAAACCCCCACTACACTGTTTAATTGTATTTGTTCTTGGCGGATGTGGTCCCTTGTGCCTAACAAGGCTCAGTGAGGAGTGCCCCATGGTCCCCTCCCCTTTTTAATTTTAATGTGGATCCGGAGGACAGGGTCTCCATGACCAATGTGGCTCAGAGAGGGCGGCCAAGTGCTCCCCTCACCTTCTTTTTTGGTTCTGGTTGGGGATGGGGTCACCAGGGCCTGATAAAGCTCAGGGAGGGGGGACCTCATGCCCTTTCATCTTAGAATTCATCCCCAGGGATGGAGTGCCTGAGGCTCGGGGACCGCGGGTGCACGCCCCTCAGCTTAGAATTCGGCCCCAAGAGATAGGCTTCTTAAGATTGGGAATGGGAGCTGCATGTCCCCTCCCCTTAATATATATGTTTTGGCCACTGGGGATTGTGGTCTTCAGGGCCAGAAGGCCTACCCTTCTCCGAAGGCTGTGCGTGGCATGGAGTTGGCAGTCTGCGGGGGGTGTTGGCTGTCTTAGGGTGGGTTGGCCAGGTCCTGGGGCCAACCTCTGGCTGCGCATGGCCTAAAGGCGGGTTGGCGGAGCTAACAATATAACTTATGCCCCCACCATGCACTGCTTACGATCTTGCACGTTACACCGCTCATAACATGTTCTATGACATCTCAAATGGCCCTCTTGCACTTTTTTTTACACCAATCTGGCCCTGAGGATGGGGTCCGCAGGGCCTTTTAAGGCTTGGGAGGGGGTCCGAGTGGCCCTTCTCCCTATTTATTCCTCAATTTGTTTTCAAGAAGTTAGAATTTAAATGATAGTGCTATCTGAACAATTGGTCCTGCGGGACTCCCACTGGATTCCATAGGTAACGCAATTTAAAAAAACAAAGCCTTCTTATTGGGCAAGATACTTTTTACCCCATCTGTCATTTTGGTCCCGCGGGACCGGTACAGATCCTGGTACTTGACCAAGCAATGTGATTGCCTACCCGCATCATGAACATTTTTTGTGGCTGCCATTACAAGACTCAAGGACTCGATCAGGTGTCCTGAAGTTAAAGTAAAACATATAATAATATATAAGGTAGGGATAGATTACCCTGACCATGTGGAATGTCTGGGTGGGACCCAGAGGGCCACCACAGGGTTCAAAAAGTGTTTTAAAATGTTCTGTGCTGCAGGTCCTGTGGTACTCCTGTGGGAACCAGTGTGGGGCTCCCATGTGGTATCGCGGGACGCCTGCGGGGCCCAGTGCAGCCATCTTGTGAGGTAAAGTGGAAAACCCATGGCAGACGCATAGTGAGACCATACAGCCATCACAGATCACCACGGTACTGTGAATAAAATTAAGACCTGGGAGTCTGTGGGGTAGTTGGCCACCAATGTGGGCTGTTGGACGGAAGACCAGCGGCCAACAACATTCATGGCACAGTCAAAGGTGTGCCTGCCGCGAGAAGGTCACCCTTGCAGGGTTGGGTACAGGGCCCTCTTTTTGATGTGGTGGTCTCCTTTATAGTTTAGACCACATGCAGTGCACGGCCAAAGGTTGCATGTTACATGAAGTTGGCGGTCTGTGGTGACGGTCCGCAGTGATTTGGATTTTGACGCAATGCCCCAGTCGGGGATTTGCTGCCTGTGGGACGTTGAGTGCAGGCTCTCTAGCCAACCCCATGCCATTCATGGGGAAATGTCATTCGCAATGCAGGTGGTTGATGCCCATGGTGGGTTGGATGCACGGTTAGGCTGTATGCCAGGCCCTGTGGCCATTTACACACTGTGCATGGCCTAAAGCTGTGATCGGTGATCGGAAGTTTAAAGTGATGTTATTGTTAAGTATGGTAATAGGAACTTACTTTACGTTAAAGGAACCCTAGAAATTCACAGAAAAAAAACAAAGGTTGAAGTGACGTCATAGTTAGGTGCGTTAATGAGTGGCTAATTTAAGTTGAAAAATCCACAGAAATTGACATAAAGGAAAAGTTTTAATTGACATTATAGGTAAGAAAGGTAATTTAATTTTAGCTTTTGTTAAAAAAATCCTAGATATTCAATGAAAAGATAGAAATAGAAAAACACGAGTTTATGCAGGGCTAGAGGGATGTTTATAGACCTAGCCTAAGTATTATCCCCCATAGGAATCAACTGACAACTACAAACTTAGGGGTCTTATTGAGGATTCAGCCGTAGTCCTCTGCTCATCTACACCTTGTCTAAAGTACAAGGGTGTGAATAAAATAAACCAACAAACCAGATCACAAGATGTGAAGAACCAGTAACGTGAGTCCCCACTGGTGTAGGATTCCCATCAACAGTCTTGTAATGATCAATATTATCATTTGGTAGTCCTAATCGGGTATTGTGTCTCTAGATCATTGAGACCGGCATACCCCGATAACCAGATATGGGGTAGCGACCCACAATCACTCGGTACTACCACATGATGTTGATGTGATGGGGAGTGCAGTGTAGACAAAGAAAAAGTGGTGATCTTAAAAAAGGATAGGGAGCTCAACCCAGAAACCTTTAATAATTGTTGGCCCCTTCCTTCCTAAAAACAAGAACAGTGTACTATCATCATCGCAGTCCAAACAAATAGCTGCGAGGAGACCAACATGTTTCAGCCACTCAGGGATGAGTCCTTCGGCTTTCGTCAGGGTCTCTGTTCTATAACAATACTACTGCATTAATTGTGAGTTAAAGTGTGAAAAAAATATATATGTAAAAAACACACAAGTAAAAAAACCAGTAAAGGATATAATTTTCCCTCAGCTGTTTCAACTCCTCTCTTCGGCACCTGGTCGTGTATGTACTGTTTAGAGGGGACAAACGTGCAGGAAAAACACAATCTATTACACTGGTCTGCATAGAACATAATATATTGTTCAAACAGGTGTATACTAACTTATTTACTCACCCAGTGTGTCCGGGGAGTGGACCTCACCTCTTCCTGGACCTGGCTCAGGATATATGAGACCCCGCTCTACAATAACAAAAACCGCCTGCGTCAACTACACACACCGGACAACCAAACATGTAGCTACTCTGGTAATGTATATTCCTACGCAAAGCCAGGATTTCTGTACATGGAGTGGATTTAACCCCTATCCGTAGGTTCACAACACACCTACCCTCCACCTCCCTGCAAGCTACAGGCTAAGTTAATATGGGTTTTCACAATTCCCAATACATAGCATAAAGCTAGCACAATGGCATGCCCAATATAACATGCTAGCAAGGCAGGTAATCATACCTGTCCGTCGGTGTCCCTAGCCGTGACTGAGTCAGGGGGAGGCACAGTCCCCAGTGCTCTCTGACTACTTCACTGTTGGGCTATGGAACACTCAACCAATCGGTACCGGCGAGGGAGGGGCTAGCCGAATCGCCACCTCTTCACACGGCACTCTGTATTGTCATTGTAACTGATCCTTTGCCAATTACCTCGTTTTCAATGTCCGCTGATGGTTCCTGGACATGATCACACATCCGTCCTAAGCGGAGCCAGCACTCGATCGCGGCCCCGAGTGCGTCCTCTCGCGAGAACGGACCGGTAGAGGACTACAGAATGACGTCACGTCATGGATAATTGTAGTTCTCTACACGACCACGGAAGGATTACCACTTTACTGTTCCTTGCGTGGCCTGGAGCAGTATCTCCTTAGATGTCTGAGACCGACTGAGAAGCCACTCCACACTGAATACAGTACTATCAAAGCTAGGTGTATGGAAAAATATGAAAGTAATCACTCGCTCGTTCATCCAATAGTATGGAACTACACAATGACATCATAACATTGATGGGTGTAGTTTATTTGGTTGTTATAGGCTGTGTGAATAGAAACAGACTATCGCCTTTCTAGTGTTCAAGGGCACGGCGTGAGACGTCACAGTTAGCGTCATAAGTGCAAAAACATTAAAACAGAATGGCTAATTGCTGTTGGAACATTCAAACAGAAAATAGCACGTGGCGAAATATACATCACGCTCCACGTGGATTCCTAAAGTACCCAATACTTTGATGCTGGAATTAAACGCCGGGTATTCGTAAATAACGAACCCCTATCTGAAGTCGGTGCATCTCAAAGAAGACGGGTTCATCGCGCCAAGTGACAAAGAACGCTAACTAGGTCGTCCTGTCATAGGGGCAAAGAAAACCAAATGTGCCCAGACCGGAGCACACAGTAGGCCACGTACTCTTAGAAAATTCAATAGGTCATGAGCTAAAGACGCTATAACCAGACACCGAATAATGTGTCTTGCAAACACAAATCCTCTCGTCATCTGATATAAGGTGCAAGCCACGCATCACACTATATGTAGAGATCGCGTTGATCAAGACAAGGAGACCCATGGAATGTCGTCGTTCAGCCCTCGTTTGTGTGTCCCCAATTTGAACACCCACTTCTGTTCACGAACAAAAAGGTATCTAGACACATCACTCACATGTGGTGGAATGTATGGTTTCTCAAGAACATGCCATTTAAAGTCGGTTTCGGCATGATTACACGTGAGAAAGTGCTTCGTGAGTTTGGAGACATCTTTCCTGCAACGGAAAGTGCTCTTGTGTTCCTGCATCCTCACACGTACCTTTCTCGTGGTCATGCCCACGTATCTTTCGTTACACGTGCACGTGATGAGGTAGATCAGGTTAGTGCTGTTGCAGTTAGTAAACTGCCGCAGCTCCCAAGGCTTATCAGTACCAATGTCAACACTCGTGACTTTAGTCGTTAGAGGGCAAATGGAGCACCCCCCGCAAGGGTGATGCCCTACTACCGGCGGGAGATCCCATAATGTCCCTAGCTCTCTCCTGGGTATAGTCTTGGGTCGTGTATGTACCAGGCGGTCCCTCAGGTTGGTTGAGCGTTTGAAGGCGAATAGAGGAAAGGGGATCTTTTCTCCGCCGCTATTCAAAATTCTCCAGTGTTTTTTGATCACTTTTTGGACATGGTTCGATTTGGTGTTGAAGGTGCTCACTAGGGTTAAGCGATCCAGTGGTGGTTTCTCTGTGCGTGGTTCCAAGAGAGCAGCACGGTGGTTGTTAGCTGCTCGTTTGTATGAGCGCTGAACCAATTTCTTGGGGTAATGCCTCTCTATCAGCTGTTTAGAAAGCTCATTTGCATGAAGTTTAAAAGTATCTGGGGTAGAGCAGTTCCGATGGACTCGAAGAAACTGTCCAAAGGGTAAATTGTCCCTCAAGGACTTAGGGTGTTGACTATCATACAGGAGCAATGAGTTCCTTGCCATTGGCTTTTTGTACAGTTCACTCTCCAAGCCCCTCAACGTGCTGTAGATAGAGAGGTCCAGGAAAGGGAGTCTGTCTTTGCTCATTTCCATCGTGAACCGGAGATAATTATTTTGACTGTTAAGCCATTGGTGAAATTGTCCAGCCGATTCACTCGTCCCTCTCCACACCATCAAGATATCATCAATATATCTTTTCCACCAAATAATGGATGGAAAGAAGGGATTGGTGGGATGCAGGACTGTCGACTGTTCAAATTGATGGACATATAAATTAGCCAGCGAAGGGGCAAAAATACTCCCCATGCTGGTCCCAGAGACTTGATGGTATATCTGGTCCTCGTACATGAAGAAGTTTTCCTTCATGGCTATGGTAGCCAGAGCCATAATGAACGGTACTGGAGTGATGGAGTCCAGTTCCGATTCACCCAGGATGGACCTGATGGTATCAAGGGTCGCATCCTGGGGAATTGAGGTATACAGAGACTCAACGTCCAGAGAGATCAGGTAATCTGTCTCTCGATTAAAGGCAATCTCGGGGATCACTCTCAGGACGTCAGCAGTGTCCTTAAGAAACGTGGGCATCGTGCTCACCAAGGGTTTGAGGAAATGATCAGCAAATGCTGAAAGCGGTTCAAGTAATGAGCCCTGGCCTGAAATTATGGGCCTCCCTGGGGGCGGTCTCTGTGGCTTATGCACCTTAGGTAAGGTGTAAAAATAAGGCATGATGGGATGCTTAGCCTGCAGGAAAGATGCCTCTGCGGGGGTAATCCAGCCTTCAGCCAAGGCTTCTTCAACCAAGACTTTGATCTCCCTCGTAAGTCTGGGAGTGGGGTCGGTAGTTAGTAAATGGTAGGCATCGGTGTTACTCAACTGTCGGAGACACTCTGCCCTATAGGTGTCCACATTTTGTACCACAATGGAGCCCCCTTTATCGGCGGGCTTCACAATTATAGTGCTGTCTTGCGTCAGTGATTTAAGACCCTGTCTCTCTGCCGTGGTGAGATTATTGTATCGTGGTCTGGCGCTGTATTGTATGAGATCTATTTCCTTCTTGACAGCTAGTTCAAAAGTAAGAACTTGAGTAGGTATGGCATGTGAGGGGGGTGAAAAAGTAGATTTGTTCCTCAAGCCTGTGTTAGTGTCTCTCTCCTCCTCCGATTCCTCAGAGTTCTTGTTCTTGAAGAAATAATGGAGCCTCAGTTTGCGAAAAAACTGCGCTAGTTCCATTTGTAAAACAAATGGATCGCCCTCATCAGTGGTCACAAAACCAAGGCCCTTATTCAACACAGCTTCCTCTATGTCAGTTAAAGTTCTTGAACTGAGATTGACCACCAAACTCTGTTTGGGTTTGCTTATTGTTCTTGAGCATTCCGTCTCGTTTGACTCCGAGTTCCTGCGTGTGGGCCTGTTGTATCCTCCCATTGGACCTGAGGTTGTCCCTGTGCCGGTCTTCTTTTGCCCCGTGACCGCCTGGGGCCACGCGCTAAAAAAGGCTGGCTATTGAAGTTTTGGAAACCTGGAAAAGGGCCCATCGATGGTGCGAAATTGCCTGGATACCCCCAGGGTCCCGGAGGCCACCACGGTTGGCCGGGCATGTTGTACTGGCCCCTATAATTCTGTGATCTCCCGCCTCTGTCTCGGTAGTTACCGACGTTGGAAGGTTGATTCCTAGTCTCCGAATCACTCCCTGAATCCGTACCTGATCCTGAATAGTTTGATCCATATGCTCTCCCTCTCTTGTTAAAATCAGGAGCTTTGTAGTTATCGCTAGTGTAGGGATAAACAGTTTCCAAACTAAACTTAGCCAGGTCTTTCTTGAACTTCTCAAGTTTAGTCTGAAGTATCGAATCAGCAAATTCTTTATTAGCTTTATCAGATTCGTCTTTGTTTTTCTTGAAAGTGGCACTAATGGTAGCCTTAATTTTGCCCTCCAACACTTGTATTTCTACTAAAATGGCGTCTGATAACCGTTTGGCTGTGCTGATGATCAGAATTAGCCAGTCACGGGTACAGCGCCAAGCGATCATTGACCAGTCCTTCAGGAATGGTTTGTCGCTCAGAATTAGTCGTGGAGCATTGGTAACGATAAGCCCGGGAGGTGCGCAACTGGCTCTCATATACTCTGGTGTGTTGTGAACCTACGGATAGGGGTTAAATCCACTCCATGTACAGAAATCCTGGCTTTGCGTAGGAATATACATTACCAGAGTAGCTACATGTTTGGTTGTCCGGTGTGTGTAGTTGACGCAGGCGGTTTTTGTTATTGTAGAGCGGGGTCTCATATATCCTGAGCCAGGTCCAGGAAGAGGTGAGGTCCACTCCCCGGACACACTGGGTGAGAAAATAAGTTAGTATACACCTGTTTGAACAATATATTATGTTCTATGCAGACCAGTGTAATAGATTGTGTTTTTCCTGCACGTTAGTCCCCTCTAAACAGTACATACACGACCAGGTGCCGAAGAGAGGAGTTGAAACAGCTGAGGGAAAATTATATCCTTTACTGGTTTTTTTACTTGTGTGTTTTTTACATATATATTTTTTTCACACTTTAACTCACAATTAATGCAGTAGTATTGTTATAGAACAGAGACCCTGACGAAAGCCGAAGGACTCATCCCTGAGTGGCTGAAACATGTTGGTCTCCTCGCAGCTATTTGTTTGGACTGCGATGATGATAGTACACTGTTCTTGTTTTTAGGAAGGAAGGGGCCAACAATTATTAAAGGTTTCTGGGTTGAGCTCCCTATCCTTTTTTAAGATCACCACTTTTTCTTTGTCTACACTGCACTCCCCATCACATCAACATCATGTGGTAGTACCGAGTGATTGTGGGTCGCTACCCCATATCTGGTTATCGGGGTATGCCGGTCTCAATGATCTAGAGACACAATACCCGATTAGGACTACCAAATGATAATATTGATCATTACAAGACTGTTGATGGGAATCCTACACCAGTGGGGACTCACGTTACTGGTTCTTCACATCTTGTGATCTGGTTTGTTGGTTTATTTTATTCACACCCTTGTACTTTAGACAAGGTGTAGATGAGCAGAGGACTACGGCTGAATCCTCAATAAGACCCCTAAGTTTGTAGTTGTCAGTTGATTCCTATGGGGGATAATACTTAGGCTAGGTCTATAAACATCCCTCTAGCCCTGCATAAACTCGTGTTTTTCTATGTTCAGAGCAGCGTGCAGCTGCGGGCTATTCAAGATTGATCCAGAATAACAGCGATCATTTCATTTCTATTAGTAAGAAGTGGTTAATATTTTGACTTTTTATCTTTAGGTTTCTTATACCTCCTGTCCTCTCCACTGTATTGCTACAATGGCTGAACGCCATGGATTAGCGTATGACGACGCCATGTTCCACTCTATCTTAGATAATATGCCAAGTCTCTTGGATACACTGCCTACACCCACAGTGAATGCAACAGACGACTGGACTAAAGTGCTGGCCTTAAAGAAGTCGCAATCGCGGACTCAGACTCATGGGGTCATCATGGCAGAGTATATGAGAGCCAGTTGCGCACCTCCCGGGCTTATCGTTACCAATGCTCCACGACTATTTCTGAGCGACAAACCATTCCTGAAGGACTGGTCAATGATCGCTTGGCGCTGTACCCGTGACTGGCTAATTCTGATCATCAGCACAGCCAAACGGTTATCAGACGCCATTTTAGTAGAAATACAAGTGTTGGAGGGCAGAATTAAGGCTACCATTAGTGCCACTTTCAAGAAAAACAAAGACGAATCTGGTAAAGCTAATAAAGAATTTGCTGATTCGATACTTCAGACTAAACTTGAGAAGTTCAAGAAAGACCTGGCTAAGTTTAGTTTGGAAACTGTTTATCCCTACACTAGCGATAACTACAAAGCTCCTGATTTTAACAAGAGAGGGAGAGCATATGGATCAAACTATTCAGGATCAGGTACGGATTCAGGGAGTGATTCGGAGACTAGGAATCAACCTTCCAACGTCGGTAACTACAGAGACAGAGGCGGGAGATCACAGAATTATAGGGGCCAGTACAACATGCCCGGCCAACCGTGGTGGCCTCCGGGACCCTGGGGGTATCCAGGCAATTTCGCACCATCGATGGGCCCTTTTCCAGGTTTCCAAAACTTCAATAGCCAGCCTTTTTTAGCGCGTGGCCCCAGGCGGTCACGGGGCAAAAGAAGACCGGCACAGGGACAACCTCAGGTCCAATGGGAGGATACAACAGGCCCACACGCAGGAACTCGGAGTCAAACGAGACGGAATGCTCAAGAACAATAAGCAAACCCAAACAGAGTTTGGTGGTCAATCTCAGTTCAAGAACTTTAACTGACATAGAGGAAGCTGTGTTGAATAAGGGCCTTGGTTTTGTGACCACTGATGAGGGCGATCCATTTGTTTTACAAATGGAACTAGCGCAGTTTTTTCGCAAACTGAGGCTCCATTATTTCTTCAAGAACAAGAACTCTGAGGAATCGGAGGAGGAGAGAGACACTAACACAGGCTTGAGGAACAAATCTACTTTTTCACCCCCCTCACATGCCATACCTACTCAAGTTCTTACTTTTGAACTAGCTGTCAAGAATGAAATAGATCTCATACAATACAGCGCCAGACCACGATACAATAATCTCACCACGGCAGAGAGACAGGGTCTTAAATCACTGACGCAAGACAGCACTATAATTGTGAAGCCCGCCGATAAAGGGGGCTCCATTGTGGTACAAAATGTGGACACCTATAGGGCAGAGTGTCTCCGACAGTTGAGTAACACCGATGCCTACCATTTACTAACTACCGACCCCACTCCCAGACTTACGAGGGAGATCAAAGTCTTGGTTGAAGAAGCCTTGGCTGAAGGCTGGATTACCCCCGCAGAGGCATCTTTCCTGCAGGCTAAGCATCCCATCATGCCTTATTTTTACACCTTACCTAAGGTGCATAAGCCACAGAGACCGCCCCCAGGGAGGCCCATAATTTCAGGCAAGGGCTCATTACTTGAACCGCTTTCAGCATTTGCTGATCATTTCCTCAAACCCTTGGTGAGCACGATGCCCACGTTTCTTAAGGACACTGCTGACGTCCTCAGAGTGATCCCCGAGATTGCCTTTAATCGAGAGACAGATTACCTGATCTCTCTGGACGTTGAGTCTCTGTATACCTCAATTCCCCAGGATGCGACCCTTGATACCATCAGGTCCATCCTGGGTGAATCGGAACTGGACTCCATCACTCCAGTACCGTTCATTATGGCTCTGGCTACCATAGCCATGAAGGAAAACTTCTTCATGTACGAGGACCAGATATACCATCAAGTCTCTGGGACCAGCATGGGGAGTATTTTTGCCCCTTCGCTGGCGAATTTATATGTCCATCAATTTGAACAGTCGACAGTCCTGCATCCCACCAATCCCTTCTTTCCATCCATTATTTGGTGGAAAAGATATATTGATGATATCTTGATGGTGTGGAGAGGGACGAGTGAATCGGCTGGACAATTTCACCAATGGCTTAACAGTCAAAATAACTATCTCCGGTTCACGATGGAAATGAGCAAAGACAGGCTCCCTTTCCTGAACCTCTCTATCTACAGCACATTGAGGGGCTTGGAGAGTGAACTGTACAAAAAGCCAATGGCAAGGAACTCATTGCTCCTGTATGATAGTCAACACCCTAAGTCCTTGAGGGACAATTTACCCTTTGGACAGTTTTTTCGAGTCCATCGGAACTGCTCTACCCCAGATACTTTTAAACTTCATGCAAATGAGCTTTCTAAACAGCTGATAGAGAGGCATTACCCCAAGAAATTGGTTCAACGCTCATACAAACAAGCAGCTAACAACCACCGTGCTGCTCTCTTGGAACCACGCACAGAGAAACCACCACTGGATCGCTTAACCCTAGTGAGCACCTTCAACACCAAATCGAACCATGTCCAAAAAGTGATCAAAAAACACTGGAGAATTTTGAATAGCGGCGGAGAAAAGATCCCCTTTCCTCTATTCGCCTTCAAACGCTCAACCAACCTGAGGGACCGCCTGGTACATACACGACCCAAGACTATACCCAGGAGAGAGCTAGGGACATTATGGGATCTCCCGCCGGTAGTAGGGCATCACCCTTGCGGGGGGTGCTCCATTTGCCCTCTAACGACTAAAGTCACGAGTGTTGACATTGGTACTGATAAGCCTTGGGAGCTGCGGCAGTTTACTAACTGCAACAGCACTAACCTGATCTACCTCATCACGTGCACGTGTAACGAAAGATACGTGGGCATGACCACGAGAAAGGTACGTGTGAGGATGCAGGAACACAAGAGCACTTTCCGTTGCAGGAAAGATGTCTCCAAACTCACGAAGCACTTTCTCACGTGTAATCATGCCGAAACCGACTTTAAATGGCATGTTCTTGAGAAACCATACATTCCACCACATGTGAGTGATGTGTCTAGATACCTTTTTGTTCGTGAACAGAAGTGGGTGTTCAAATTGGGGACACACAAACGAGGGCTGAACGACGACATTCCATGGGTCTCCTTGTCTTGATCAACGCGATCTCTACATATAGTGTGATGCGTGGCTTGCACCTTATATCAGATGACGAGAGGATTTGTGTTTGCAAGACACATTATTCGGTGTCTGGTTATAGCGTCTTTAGCTCATGACCTATTGAATTTTCTAAGAGTACGTGGCCTACTGTGTGCTCCGGTCTGGGCACATTTGGTTTTCTTTGCCCCTATGACAGGACGACCTAGTTAGCGTTCTTTGTCACTTGGCGCGATGAACCCGTCTTCTTTGAGATGCACCGACTTCAGATAGGGGTTCGTTATTTACGAATACCCGGCGTTTAATTCCAGCATCAAAGTATTGGGTACTTTAGGAATCCACGTGGAGCGTGATGTATATTTCGCCACGTGCTATTTTCTGTTTGAATGTTCCAACAGCAATTAGCCATTCTGTTTTAATGTTTTTGCACTTATGACGCTAACTGTGACGTCTCACGCCGTGCCCTTGAACACTAGAAAGGCGATAGTCTGTTTCTATTCACACAGCCTATAACAACCAAATAAACTACACCCATCAATGTTATGATGTCATTGTGTAGTTCCATACTATTGGATGAACGAGCGAGTGATTACTTTCATATTTTTCCATACACCTAGCTTTGATAGTACTGTATTCAGTGTGGAGTGGCTTCTCAGTCGGTCTCAGACATCCAAGGAGATACTGCTCCAGGCCACGCAAGGAACAGTAAAGTGGTAATCCTTCCGTGGTCGTGTAGAGAACTACAATTATCCATGACGTGACGTCATTCTGTAGTCCTCTACCGGTCCGTTCTCGCGAGAGGACGCACTCGGGGCCGCGATCGAGTGCTGGCTCTGCTTAGGACGGATGTGTGATCATGTCCAGGAACCATCAGCGGACATTGAAAACGAGGTAATTGGCAAAGGATCAGTTACAATGACAATACAGAGTGCCGTGTGAAGAGGTGGCGATTCGGCTAGCCCCTCCCTCGCCGGTACCGATTGGTTGAGTGTTCCATAGCCCAACAGTGAAGTAGTCAGAGAGCACTGGGGACTGTGCCTCCCCCTGACTCAGTCACGGCTAGGGACACCGACGGACAGGTATGATTACCTGCCTTGCTAGCATGTTATATTGGGCATGCCATTGTGCTAGCTTTATGCTATGTATTGGGAATTGTGAAAACCCATATTAACTTAGCCTGTAGCTTGCAGGGAGGTGGAGGGTAGGTGTGTTGTGAACCTACGGATAGGGGTTAAATCCACTCCATGTACAGAAATCCTGGCTTTGCGTAGGAATATACATTACCAGAGTAGCTACATGTTTGGTTGTCCGGTGTGTGTAGTTGACGCAGGCGGTTTTTGTTATTGTAGAGCGGGGTCTCATATATCCTGAGCCAGGTCCAGGAAGAGGTGAGGTCCACTCCCCGGACACACTGGGTGAGTAAATAAGTTAGTATACACCTGTTTGAACAATATATTATGTTCTATGCAGACCAGTGTAATAGATTGTGTTTTTCCTGCACGTTTGTCCCCTCTAAACAGTACATACACGACCAGGTGCCGAAGAGAGGAGTTGAAACAGCTGAGGGAAAATTATATCCTTTACTGGTTTTTTTACTTGTGTGTTTTTTACATATATATTTTTTTCACACTTTAACTCACAATTAATGCAGTAGTATTGTTATAGAACAGAGACCCTGACGAAAGCCGAAGGACTCATCCCTGAGTGGCTGAAACATGTTGGTCTCCTCGCAGCTATTTGTTTGGACTGCGATGATGATAGTACACTGTTCTTGTTTTTAGGAAGGAAGGGGCCAACAATTATTAAAGGTTTCTGGGTTGAGCTCCCTATCCTTTTTTAAGATCACCACTTTTTCTTTGTCTACACTGCACTCCCCATCACATCAACATCATGTGGTAGTACCGAGTGATTGTGGGTCGCTACCCCATATCTGGTTATCGGGGTATGCCGGTCTCAATGATCTAGAGACACAATACCCGATTAGGACTACCAAATGATAATATTGATCATTACAAGACTGTTGATGGGAATCCTACACCAGTGGGGACTCACGTTACTGGTTCTTCACATCTTGTGATCTGGTTTGTTGGTTTATTTTATTCACACCCTTGTACTTTAGACAAGGTGTAGATGAGCAGAGGACTACGGCTGAATCCTCAATAAGACCCCTAAGTTTGTAGTTGTCAGTTGATTCCTATGGGGGATAATACTTAGGCTAGGTCTATAAACATCCCTCTAGCCCTGCATAAACTCGTGTTTTTCTATGTTCAGAGCAGCGTGCAGCTGCGGGCTATTCAAGATTGATCCAGAATAACAGCGATCATTTCATTTCTATTAGTAAGAAGTGGTTAATATTTTGACTTTTTATCTTTAGGTTTCTTATACCTCCTGTCCTCTCCACTGTATTGCTACAATGGCTGAACGCCATGGATTAGCGTATGACGACGCCATGTTCCACTCTATCTTAGATAATATGCCAAGTCTCTTGGATACACTGCCTACATCCACAGTGAATGCAACAGACGACTGGACTAAAGTGCTGCCTTAAAGAAGTCGCAATCGCGGACTCAGACTCATGGGGTCATCATGGCAGAGTATATGAGAGCCAGTTGCGCACCTCCCGGGCTTATCGTTACCAATGCTCCACGACTATTTCTGAGCGACAAACCATTCCTGAAGGACTGGTCAATGATCGCTTGGCGCTGTACCCGTGACTGGCTAATTCTGATCATCAGCACAGCCAAACGGTTATCAGACGCCATTTTAGTAGAAATACAAGTGTTGGAGGGCAAAATTAAGGCTACCATTAGTGCCACTTTCAAGAAAAACAAAGACGAATCTGATAAAGCTAATAAAGAATTTGCTGATTCAATACTTCAGACTAAACTTGAGAAGTTCAAGAAAGACCTGGCTAAGTTTAGTTTGGAAACTGTTTATCCCTACACTAGCGATAACTACAAAGCTCCTGATTTTAACAAGAGAGGGAGAGCATATGGATCAAACTATTCAGGATCAGGTACGGATTCAGGGAGTGATTCGGAGACTAGGAATCAACCTTCCAACGTCGGTAACTACCGAGACAGAGGCGGGAGATCACAGAATTATAGGGGCCAGTACAACATGCCCGGCCAACCGTGGTGGCCTCCGGGACCCTGGGGGTATCCAGGCAATTTCGCACCATCGATGGGCCCTTTTCCAGGTTTCCAAAACTTCAATAGCCAGCCTTTTTTAGCGCGTGGCCCCAGGCGGTCACGGGGCAAAAGAAGACCGGCACAGGGACAACCTCAGGTCCAATGGGAGGATACAACAGGCCCACACGCAGGAACTCGGAGTCAAACGAGACGGAATGCTCAAGAACAATAAGCAAACCCAAACAGAGTTTGGTGGTCAATCTCAGTTCAAGAACTTTAACTGACATAGAGGAAGCTGTGTTGAATAAGGGCCTTGGTTTTGTGACCACTGATGAGGGCGATCCATTTGTTTTACAAATGGAACTAGCGCAGTTTTTTCGCAAACTGAGGCTCCATTATTTCTTCAAGAACAAGAACTCTGAGGAATCGGAGGAGGAGAGAGACACTAACACAGGCTTGAGGAACAAATCTACTTTTTCACCCCCCTCACATGCCATACCTACTCAAGTTCTTACTTTTGAACTAGCTGTCAAGAATGAAATAGATCTCATACAATACAGCGCCAGACCACGATACAATAATCTCACCACGGCAGAGAGACAGGGTCTTAAATCACTGACGCAAGACAGCACTATAATTGTGAAGCCCGCCGATAAAGGGGGCTCCATTGTGGTACAAAATGTGGACACCTATAGGGCAGAGTGTCTCCGACAGTTGAGTAACACCGATGCCTACCATTTACTAACTACCGACCCCACTCCCAGACTTACGAGGGAGATCAAAGTCTTGGTTGAAGAAGCCTTGGCTGAAGGCTGGATTACCCCCGCAGAGGCATCTTTCCTGCAGGCTAAGCATCCCATCATGCCTTATTTTTACACCTTACCTAAGGTGCATAAGCCACAGAGACCGCCCCCAGGGAGGCCCATAATTTCAGGCCAGGGCTCATTACTTGAACCGCTTTCAGCATTTGCTGATCATTTCCTCAAACCCTTGGTGAGCACGATGCCCACGTTTCTTAAGGACACTGCTGACGTCCTGAGAGTGATCCCCGAGATTGCCTTTAATCGAGAGACAGATTACCTGATCTCTCTGGACGTTGAGTCTCTGTATACCTCAATTCCCCAGGATGCGACCCTTGATACCATCAGGTCCATCCTGGGTGAATCGGAACTGGACTCCATCACTCCAGTACCGTTCATTATGGCTCTGGCTACCATAGCCATGAAGGAAAACTTCTTCATGTACGAGGACCAGATATACCATCAAGTCTCTGGGACCAGCATGGGGAGTATTTTTGCCCCTTCGCTGGCGAATTTATATGTCCATCAATTTGAACAGTCGACAGTCCTGCATCCCACCAATCCCTTCTTTCCATCCATTATTTGGTGGAAAAGATATATTGATGATATCTTGATGGTGTGGAGAGGGACGAGTGAATCGGCTGGACAATTTCACCAATGGCTTAACAGTCAAAATAACTATCTCCGGTTCACGATGGAAATGAGCAAAGACAGGCTCCCTTTCCTGAACCTCTCTATCTACAGCACGTTGAGGGGCTTGGAGAGTGAACTGTACAAAAAGCCAATGGCAAGGAACTCATTGCTCCTGTATGATAGTCAACACCCTAAGTCCTTGAGGGACAATTTACCCTTTGGACAGTTTTTTCGAGTCCATCGGAACTGCTCTACCCCAGATACTTTTAAACTTCATGCAAATGAGCTTTCTAAACAGCTGATAGAGAGGCATTACCCCAAGAAATTGGTTCAACGCTCATACAAACGAGCAGCTAACAACCACCGTGCTGCTCTCTTGGAACCACGCACAGAGAAACCACCACTGGATCGCTTAACCCTAGTGAGCACCTTCAACACCAAATCGAACCATGTCCAAAAAGTGATCAAAAAACACTGGAGAATTTTGAATAGCGGCGGAGAAAAGATCCCCTTTCCTCTATTCGCCTTCAAACGCTCAACCAACCTGAGGGACCGCCTGGTACATACACGACCCAAGACTATACCCAGGAGAGAGCTAGGGACATTATGGGATCTCCCGCCGGTAGTAGGGCATCACCCTTGCGGGGGGTGCTCCATTTGCCCTCTAACGACTAAAGTCACGAGTGTTGACATTGGTACTGATAAGCCTTGGGAGCTGCGGCAGTTTACTAACTGCAACAGCACTAACCTGATCTACCTCATCACGTGCACGTGTAACGAAAGATACGTGGGCATGACCACGAGAAAGGTACGTGTGAGGATGCAGGAACACAAGAGCACTTTCCGTTGCAGGAAAGATGTCTCCAAACTCACGAAGCACTTTCTCACGTGTAATCATGCCGAAACCGACTTTAAATGGCATGTTCTTGAGAAACCATACATTCCACCACATGTGAGTGATGTGTCTAGATACCTTTTTGTTCGTGAACAGAAGTGGGTGTTCAAATTGGGGACACACAAACGAGGGCTGAACGACGACATTCCATGGGTCTCCTTGTCTTGATCAACGCGATCTCTACATATAGTGTGATGCGTGGCTTGCACCTTATATCAGATGACGAGAGGATTTGTGTTTGCAAGACACATTATTCGGTGTCTGGTTATAGCGTCTTTAGCTCATGACCTATTGAATTTTCTAAGAGTACGTGGCCTACTGTGTGCTCCGGTCTGGGCACATTTGGTTTTCTTTGCCCCTATGACAGGACGACCTAGTTAGCGTTCTTTGTCACTTGGCGCGATGAACCCGTCTTCTTTGAGATGCACCGACTTCAGATAGGGGTTCGTTATTTACGAATACCCGGCGTTTAATTCCAGCATCAAAGTATTGGGTACTTTAGGAATCCACGTGGAGCGTGATGTATATTTCGCCACGTGCTATTTTCTGTTTGAATGTTCCAACAGCAATTAGCCATTCTGTTTTAATGTTTTTGCACTTATGACGCTAACTGTGACGTCTCACGCCGTGCCCTTGAACACTAGAAAGGCGATAGTCTGTTTCTATTCACACAGCCTATAACAACCAAATAAACTACACCCATCAATGTTATGATGTCATTGTGTAGTTCCATACTATTGGATGAACGAGCGAGTGATTACTTTCATATTTTTCCATACACCTAGCTTTGATAGTACTGTATTCAGTGTGGAGTGGCTTCTCAGTCGGTCTCAGACATCCAAGGAGATACTGCTCCAGGCCACGCAAGGAACAGTAAAGTGGTAATCCTTCCGTGGTCGTGTAGAGAACTACAATTATCCATGACGTGACGTCATTCTGTAGTCCTCTACCGGTCCGTTCTCGCGAGAGGACGCACTCGGGGCCGCGATCGAGTGCTGGCTCTGCTTAGGACGGATGTGTGATCATGTCCAGGAACCATCAGCGGACATTGAAAACGAGGTAATTGGCAAAGGATCAGTTACAATGACAATACAGAGTGCCGTGTGAAGAGGTGGCGATTCGGCTAGCCCCTCCCTCGCCGGTACCGATTGGTTGAGTGTTCCATAGCCCAACAGTGAAGTAGTCAGAGAGCACTGGGGACTGTGCCTCCCCCTGACTCAGTCACGGCTAGGGACACCGACGGACAGGTATGATTACCTGCCTTGCTAGCATGTTATATTGGGCATGCCATTGTGCTAGCTTTATGCTATGTATTGGGAATTGTGAAAACCCATATTAACTTAGCCTGTAGCTTGCAGGGAGGTGGAGGGTAGGTGTGTTGTGAACCTACGGATAGGGGTTAAATCCACTCCATGTACAGAAATCCTGGCTTTGCGTAGGAATATACATTACCAGAGTAGCTACATGTTTGGTTGTCCGGTGTGTGTAGTTGACGCAGGCGGTTTTTGTTATTGTAGAGCGGGGTCTCATATATCCTGAGCCAGGTCCAGGAAGAGGTGAGGTCCACTCCCCGGACACACTGGGTGAGTAAATAAGTTAGTATACACCTGTTTGAACAATATATTATGTTCTATGCAGACCAGTGTAATAGATTGTGTTTTTCCTGCACGTTTGTCCCCTCTAAACAGTACATACATGACCAGGTGCCGAAGAGAGGAGTTGAAACAGCTGAGGGAAAATTATATCCTTTACTGGTTTTTTTACTTGTGTGTTTTTTACATATATATTTTTTTCACACTTTAACTCACAATTAATGCAGTAGTATTGTTATAGAACAGAGACCCTGACGAAAGCCGAAGGACTCATCCCTGAGTGGCTGAAACATGTTGGTCTCCTCGCAGCTATTTGTTTGGACTGCGATGATGATAGTACACTGTTCTTGTTTTTAGGAAGGAAGGGGCCAACAATTATTAAAGGTTTCTGGGTTGAGCTCCCTATCCTTTTTTAAGATCACCACTTTTTCTTTGTCTACACTGCACTCCCCATCACATCAACATCATGTGGTAGTACCGAGTGATTGTGGGTCGCTACCCCATATCTGGTTATCGGGGTATGCCGGTCTCAATGATCTAGAGACACAATACCCGATTAGGACTACCAAATGATAATATTGATCATTACAAGACTGTTGATGGGAATCCTACACCAGTGGGGACTCACGTTACTGGTTCTTCACATCTTGTGATCTGGTTTGTTGGTTTATTTTATTCACACCCTTGTACTTTAGACAAGGTGTAGATGAGCAGAGGACTACGGCTGAATCCTCAATAAGACCCCTAAGTTTGTAGTTGTCAGTTGATTCCTATGGGGGATAATACTTAGGCTAGGTCTATAAACATCCCTCTAGCCCTGCATAAACTCGTGTTTTTCTATGTTCAGAGCAGCGTGCAGCTGCGGGCTATTCAAGATTGATCCAGAATAACAGCGATCATTTCATTTCTATTAGTAAGAAGTGGTTAATATTTTGACTTTTTATCTTTAGGTTTCTTATACCTCCTGTCCCCTCCACTGTATTGCTACAATGGCTGAACGCCATGGATTAGCGTATGACGACGCCATGTTCCACTCTATCTTAGATAATATGCCAAGTCTCTTGGATACACTGCCTACACCCACAGTGAATGCAACAGACGACTGGACTAAAGTGCTGGCCTTAAAGAAGTCGCAATCGCGGACTCAGACTCATGGGGTCATCATGGCAGAGTATATGAGAGCCAGTTGCGCACCTCCCGGGCTTATCGTTACCAAGGCTCCACGACTATTTCTGAGCGACAAACCATTCCTGAAGGACTGGTCAATGATCGCTTGGCGCTGTACCCGTGACTGGCTAATTCTGATCATCAGCACAGCCAAACGGTTATCAGACGCCATTTTAGTAGAAATACAAGTGTTGGAGGGCAAAATTAAGGCTACCATTAGTGCCACTTTCAAGAAAAACAAAGACGAATCTGATAAAGCTAATAAAGAATTTGCTGATTCGATACTTCAGACTAAACTTGAGAAGTTCAAGAAAGACCTGGCTAAGTTTAGTTTGGAAACTGTTTATCCCTACACTAGCGATAACTACAAAGCTCCTGATTTTAACAAGAGAGGGAGAGCATATGGATCAAACTATTCAGGATCAGGTACGGATTCAGGGAGTGATTCGGAGACTAGGAATCAACCTTCCAACGTCGGTAACTACCGAGACAGAGGCGGGAGATCACAGAATTATAGGGGCCAGTACAACATGCCCGGCCAACCGTGGTGGCCTCCGGGACCCTGGGGGTATCCAGGCAATTTCGCACCATCGATGGGCCCTTTTCCAGGTTTCCAAAACTTCAATAGCCAGCCTTTTTTAGCGCGTGGCCCCAGGCGGTCACGGGGCAAAAGAAGACCGGCACAGGGACAACCTCAGGTCCAATGGGAGGATACAACAGGCCCACACGCAGGAACTCGGAGTCAAACGAGACGGAATGCTCAAGAACAATAAGCAAACCCAAACAGAGTTTGGTGGTCAATCTCAGTTCAAGAACTTTAACTGACATAGAGGAAGCTGTGTTGAATAAGGGCCTTGGTTTTGTGACCACTGATGAGGGCGATCCATTTGTTTTACAAATGGAACTAGCGCAGTTTTTTCGCAAACTGAGGCTCCATTATTTCTTCAAGAACAAGAACTCTGAGGAATCGGAGGAGGAGAGAGACACTAACACAGGCTTGAGGAACAAATCTACTTTTTCACCCCCCTCACATGCCATACCTACTCAAGTTCTTACTTTTGAACTAGCTGTCAAGAATGAAATAGATCTCATACAATACAGCGCCAGACCACGATACAATAATCTCACCACGGCAGAGAGACAGGGTCTTAAATCACTGACACAAGACAGCACTATAATTGTGAAGCCCGCCGATAAAGGGGGCTCCATTGTGGTACAAAATGTGGACACCTATAGGGCAGAGTGTCTCCGACAGTTGAGTAACACCGATGCCTACCATTTACTAACTACCGACCCCACTCCCAGACTTACGAGGGAGATCAAAGTCTTGGTTGAAGAAGCCTTGGCTGAAGGCTGGATTACCCCCGCAGAGGCATCTTTCCTGCAGGCTAAGCATCCCATCATGCCTTATTTTTACACCTTACCTAAGGTGCATAAGCCACAGAGACCGCCCCCAGGGAGGCCCATAATTTCAGGCCAGGGCTCATTACTTGAACCGCTTTCAGCATTTGCTGATCATTTCCTCAAACCCTTGGTGAGCACGATGCCCACGTTTCTTAAGGACACTGCTGACGTCCTGAGAGTGATCCCCGAGATTGCCTTTAATCGAGAGACAGATTACCTGATCTCTCTGGACGTTGAGTCTCTGTATACCTCAATTCCCCAGGATGCGACCCTTGATACCATCAGGTCCATCCTGGGTGAATCGGAACTGGACTCCATCACTCCAGTACCGTTCATTATGGCTCTGGCTACCATAGCCATGAAGGAAAACTTCTTCATGTACGAGGACCAGATATACCATCAAGTCTCTGGGACCAGCATGGGGAGTATTTTTGCCCCTTCGCTGGCGAATTTATATGTCCATCAATTTGAACAGTCGACAGTCCTGCATCCCACCAATCCCTTCTTTCCATCCATTATTTGGTGGAAAAGATATATTGATGATATCTTGATGGTGTGGAGAGGGACGAGTGAATCGGCTGGACAATTTCACCAATGGCTTAACAGTCAAAATAACTATCTCCGGTTCACGATGGAAATGAGCAAAGACAGACTCCCTTTCCTGGACCTCTCTATCTACAGCACGTTGAGGGGCTTGGAGAGTGAACTGTACAAAAAGCCAATGGCAAGGAACTCATTGCTCCTGTATGATAGTCAACACCCTAAGTCCTTGAGGGACAATTTACCCTTTGGACAGTTTATTCGAGTCCATCGGAACTGCTCTACCCCAGATACTTTTAAACTTCATGCAAATGAGCTTTCTAAACAGCTGATAGAGAGGCATTACCCCAAGAAATTGGTTAAACGCTCATACAAACGAGCAGCTAACAACCACCGTGCTGCTCTCTTGGAACCACGCACAGAGAAACCACCACTGGATCGCTTAACCCTAGTGAGCACCTTCAACACCAAATCGAACCATGTCCAAAAAGTGATCAAAAAACACTGGAGAATTTTGAATAGCGGCGGAGAAAAGATCCCCTTCCCTCTATTCGCCTTCAAACGCTCAACCAACCTGAGGGACCGCCTGGTACATACACGACCCAAGACTATACCCAGGAGAGAGCTAGGGACATTATGGGATCTCCCGCCGGTAGTAGGGCATCACCCTTGCGGGGGGTGCTCCATTTGCCCTCTAACGACTAAAGTCACGAGTGTTGACATTGGTACTGATAAGCCTTGGGAGCTGCGGCAGTTTACTAACTGCAACAGCACTAACCTGATCTACCTCATCACGTGCACGTGTAACGAAAGATACGTGGGCATGACCACGAGAAAGGTACGTGTGAGGATGCAGGAACACAAGAGCACTTTCCGTTGCAGGAAAGATGTCTCCAAACTCACGAAGCACTTTCTCACGTGTAATCATGCCGAAACCGACTTTAAATGGCATGTTCTTGAGAAACCATACATTCCACCACATGTGAGTGATGTGTCTAGATACCTTTTTGTTCGTGAACAGAAGTGGGTGTTCAAATTGGGGACACACAAACGAGGGCTGAACGACGACATTCCATGGGTCTCCTTGTCTTGATCAACGCGATCTCTACATATAGTGTGATGCGTGGCTTGCACCTTATATCAGATGACGAGAGGATTTGTGTTTGCAAGACACATTATTCGGTGTCTGGGTATAGCGTCTTTAGCTCATGACCTATTGAATTTTCTAAGAGTACGTGGCCTACTGTGTGCTCCGGTCTGGGCACATTTGGTTTTCTTTGCCCCTATGACAGGACGACCTAGTTAGCGTTCTTTGTCACTTGGCGCGATGAACCCGTCTTCTTTGAGATGCACCGACTTCAGATAGGGGTTCGTTATTTACGAATACCCGGCGTTTAATTCCAGCATCAAAGTATTGGGTACTTTAGGAATCCACGTGGAGCGTGATGTATATTTCGCCACGTGCTATTTTCTGTTTGAATGTTCCAACAGCAATTAGCCATTCTGTTTTAATGTTTTTGCACTTATGACGTTAACTGTGACGTCTCACGCCGTGCCCTTGAACACTAGAAAGGCGATAGTCTGTTTCTATTCACACAGCCTATAACAACCAAATAAACTACACCCATCAATGTTATGATGTCATTGTGTAGTTCCATACTATTGGATGAACGAGCGAGTGATTACTTTCATATTTTTCCATACACCTAGCTTTGATAGTACTGTATTCAGTGTGGAGTGGCTTCTCAGTCGGTCTCAGACATCCAAGGAGATACTGCTCCAGGCCACGCAAGGAACAGTAAAGTGGTAATCCTTCCGTGGTCGTGTAGAGAACTACAATTATCCATGACGTGACGTCATTCTGTAGTCCTCTACCGGTCCGTTCTCGCGAGAGGACGCACTCGGGGCCGCGATCGAGTGCTGGCTCCGCTTAGGACGGATGTGTGATCATGTCCAGGAACCATCAGCGGACATTGAAAACGAGGTAATTGGCAAAGGATCAGTTACAATGACAATACAGAGTGCCGTGTGAAGAGGTGGCGATTCGGCTAGCCCCTCCCTCGCCGGTACCGATTGGTTGAGTGTTCCATAGCCCAACAGTGAAGTAGTCAGAGAGCACTGGGGACTGTGCCTCCCCCTGACTCAGTCACGGCTAGGGACACCGACGGACAGGTATGATTACCTGCCTTGCTAGCATGTTATATTGGGCATGCCATTGTGCTAGCTTTATGCTATGTATTGGGAATTGTGAAAACCCATATTAACTTAGCCTGTAGCTTGCAGGGAGGTGGAGGGTAGGTGTGTTGTGAACCTACGGATAGGGGTTAAATCCACTCCATGTACAGAAATCCTGGCTTTGCGTAGGAATATACATTACCAGAGTAGCTACATTTTTGGTTGTCCGGTGTGTGTAGTTGACGCAGGCGGTTTTTGTTATTGTAGAGCGGGGTCTCATATATCCTGAGCCAGGTCCAGGAAGAGGTGAGGTCCACTCCCCGGACACACTGGGTGAGTAAATAAGTTAGTATACACCTGTTTGAACAATATATTATGTTCTATGCAGACCAGTGTAATAGATTGTGTTTTTCCTGCACGTTTGTCCCCTCTAAACAGTACATACATGACCAGGTGCCGAAGAGAGGAGTTGAAACAGCTGAGGGAAAATTATATCCTTTACTGGTTTTTTTACTTGTGTGTTTTTTACATATATATTTTTTTCACACTTTAACTCACAATTAATGCAGTAGTATTGTTATAGAACAGAGACCCTGACGAAAGCCGAAGGACTCATCCCTGAGTGGCTGAAACATGTTGGTCTCCTCGCAGCTATTTGTTTGGACTGCGATGATGATAGTACACTGTTCTTGTTTTTAGGAAGGAAGGGGCCAACAATTATTAAAGGTTTCTGGGTTGAGCTCCCTATCCTTTTTTAAGATCACCACTTTTTCTTTGTCTACACTGCACTCCCCATCACATCAACATCATGTGGTAGTACCGAGTGATTGTGGGTCGCTACCCCATATCTGGTTATCGGGGTATGCCGGTCTCAATGATCTAGAGACACAATACCCGATTAGGACTACCAAATGATAATATTGATCATTACAAGACTGTTGATGGGAATCCTACACCAGTGGGGACTCACGTTACTGGTTCTTCACATCTTGTGATCTGGTTTGTTGGTTTATTTTATTCACACCCTTGTACTTTAGACAAGGTGTAGATGAGCAGAGGACTACGGCTGAATCCTCAATAAGACCCCTAAGTTTGTAGTTGTCAATTCACTGAAAAGACCCAAGGTTAAAGTGACGGTAAAGAGTGGCAGTTTCTCCATGCGGGTGTTTGAGCGTTTAACCTCCACGGCAAGCTGCCACACCCAGCAGAAAATTTAACTTTTTTCTGTATGTTTATTTGTCACTTTATTCACATTGTCATTTGTTCTTGTACACGTACATTTTATATCCATAATCTTCGTGGGGCCAGGCTGCTTTATTTAGTGGGTGTGGCCAGGGCTTTAAGAGGTCCGGGTCTCAAGGGGTCTGAGCACCGGCAGTTTTTTTCAGGGGTCCTCGAAACGGGTCTCTATCGGGCTCTGTTTTGAGCCCTGGTACAGGCGGTCCGTTTTTTCCGGACTGCAGTGACAGCAGTTTGCTGTCACTGCAGTCTGGAAAAAAGTGCCAGGGCGCAAAACAGCCCGATAAAGACCCGTTTGCGGACAGTAAGCACATGGTTGTGCGCTGCCCACACTGCTCACTTCTCACTAGTGGAGATGTTACGCCATGAGCCGTCATGTCAGGTGAGCGTTGTGGGGGAAGGGAAAACCTTTAAAGAGTCATTTTCTTTCTGGATTTCCCTTCTCTTTCTGAAACGCAAGAGCAGCAACATTGTGGTGGGGTCACCAATGCTTTAATTGGAAACTTTTTCAATATTATATGTAACAAGCCATAGTTACAGATTATTTATCCTATGCAACTAATAACCATTGACAAAGCCAATAGTCCTGACTTATGGTAGGTATGATGTTACTTGATGTATCACATATCTGGATGCAATGACAGGAACCGCAAAATACAAGTCGGGTGTCACACTATGCTAAGCACAGATTTTTAGAGTAAGTGTTTTAAAGCCACGCCCCTAAGTACACTGGTCACGCCCCTTTGAGAGACCCCCCAGTTTTTTCATCCCACTTAAAGCCCTGGGTGTGGCACATCACAGTCAGGGCAGTGTCTGTTGTGATGACATCCTATGAGTAGGCCGCTACACAGTCAAGTGAAGAATGCCTGTCTGTTAGGCCACAACCTTGTTGAAGGACTGCCTGACATGTGCCGGTCAACCCTCAGGTCTCACAAAGTCACGAAGCAGGAAGGGGGCCATAGTAGCATCCTCTACTCTCAGATATTCCTCTGCTCTCGCCAATCCAGGCGCTGCTCTCATGATGCTCTTTATAGCAATAAATAGCATGGAAGCAGTGCCTGGACTGGCTGTATGTGCTTCGAGGCTGGATAGAATCCCTGCGTGCCTAGGCAGATAGTGTGCGACAGACAGCGCAGGGGCGGCGTGATAACTTCAATACAGCCAATAAAAAGCCATATAGTATTTTGCCTTCTTACTCCTGACCCTTGGTTTAGAGGCGTGCTTCTTCCATTTACAGACGCATACTACTGTCCCAAGACTGTCCTCGCTCCTGAAGTGCTGAACCTCGAAGTTCTTCTTGAAGGTGCCAACCAAAGGGTTTGAAGTGTGAGCGGGGCCAGCTCCTCCGCTAAGGCGGAGCAGCGTCACCCCCCTAACCAAATTGCCACAGATATGGAAAAATAAAATGGTGATAAAGTTCATTTATTACCATTTTATTTTTCAATACCTGTCCCGAGCCGAAAGGGGGGTGGGGTTGGAGCTTTTTGTTTTCTGCTGAGACCAGTCAGGCAGCAGCAGAAAGCAGTGATGGGCAAGGCACTTTAGTTTTAAAGTGCATGTCTTTTTGAATGGCCAGACATATGCAGTTCAAACCTCTCTAACCCAGCTGTCTTAGACAGCACAGGGCTCCAGTGCCCTCGGGAGCACAGAAGGAAGCCGCACCCTCCAATCGTGGCGCTGCTTTCATAATGCATGAAAGCAGCACCAGGATTGGCTACTGCAGTTTCCTGGTCCCGCGTTGGATCCTGCCTACCTGGACCGAGCGAGGAAGATGTCGCACCAGGATTGAAGATAAGTGTCATTATTTTTAGTATTTATTCATAACTTTTATTTTTCCCTCCCTCCCACTAGCCTCCTTACACAGCAGCCACCGCTGAGTGTGGGCTTGGGGTTGGAGGTTACATGTTGAGCTAAGGAACAAGGGCTGTAATTCATAGTTAACTTGGTACTGAAAAAATATAGGTGGTGTTTAGATAGTGTCTGAATGTACATTAACCCCTCCCCTGCTGGTGACGGAACCGCTCCGTCACCAGCCGCGGTCGCGCTGTGCTGATGACGGAGCGGTTCTGTCACGGCCCACTCGGCACGCCGGTGCAGCGCGGATTCCGCGCCTGCGCTAAGCTTTCCATTGAGCGGGCGGGCCATGATGGAACCGCTCCTTCATGAGCACAGCGCAACCGCGGCTGGTGACTGAGCGGTTCCGTCACCAGCAAGGGACGCGCCACGCGGCCCCCCGCCCCCTTAGCGCTGCGGCGGAATAGCTGCCACAGCGAAGGGGTTAAACACGTGCGTAATTCTAGCTGACTGCAGAATGCACAAACGTAACACTGGACTTTAAACTTAAAGCACCGTCTCTCCTCGTATTGTTTAAGCCAAAGTGTACACCTCAGAGCACGGGGCGTCTGATCACGGCTTTAAATAGCTCTTTTTATGGGCATTTAAAAGACTAGGCTGTGCTTTGTTTATTTGATACTTTAAGCAGAATCTGCCTCCTGCAGGTTCCATGGCACTTACTGGTCAGTGGAAGAGACAGCCTGCTCTTCGCTCTGATAAACAGCATAATGTGAACTGCACCATCTGTGCTGTTCAGTCTAAGGGGCTTTTTTGTCTAATGCTTGTTGCTGGACAAGCATGCCTCAATAGATGATCCTACTTACATTAACAATTTCACATGTTATGCTGTCAAGAATATGTATTTAAAGTGACGATTTAAAGAGAATTAATTTTTTCCCATAAGTTTTGGGAAAATTCTGAGACATTATACATTGTTGTAAGATGTATAATGTATGTGTGACGCAATGACAGTTGAACTTGCAGCATCATTGTAAGAATTTTTTTATTATGTTTGCTGTTCTGCTATTTTCAGGAAGATGTGTACAGTAATTTAACAAACTACAGAGGATTGTCCATAGGGCCTATAAGTGCATGCCTGGTTATTGACTAATGTATAGATAGATAGCTTAATGAAGCTGTTGACATAAAATACTATGTCAGATGTGGCATTTCACAGGCACAGCTCATTAAGGTAAATAATGACTATACACTTTTCAAAACGCTATTCAAGATTAATAACTTGCTGATTGCATTAATATTCATAAAGAAAACACAAGGAGATGATGGACGGAGACCTGAAACTTTTCAGACACTCACCCAGAGTCACAGATCTGGGTTGAATCCATTATCATTCTTTAGCTCACTTCGCCACCTCAGTTCAGACCCAGCTATGTGCAAATCAGGCTTGACCCTGTGCCTCATGGGAATAGTCCAGCCAAAACTGCCAAGCCAGGTCTTCCCTGAACCGGAAACAAGCATCCTGGGACCGGTTTCTGGGTAACACCCTTCATCAGTCAGACTAGCTTCAATCCAGTGGCAAAGTGGGCATGGGACCCATGTCTGGGCATACCCTGCCAACTTAGGGCGATCAAAGTAAACACAAGGAGATGATGGACGGAGCACTGAAACTTTTCATACACTCACCCCCAGTCACAGATCTTGGTTGAATCCATCAACATTCTTTAGCTCACTTCGCCACCTCAGTTCAGACCCAACTATATGCAAATCAGTCTTGACCCAGTCCAAACTGCCAAGCCAGGTCTTCCTCTGTACTGGGGTGAATGTATGACATTGTTCTGCATTCTATCCATTAATTGTTCTTTTTGCATTTGTCACCCCTAGTAGGACAGGTATACCCAGACTTGGGCCCGTGCTCTCCATGCCACTGGAGTCAAGCTGCCCGAAACCGGTCCTAGGATGCTTGTTTCCAGTCCAGGGAGGACCTGGCTTGGCAGTTCGGGCTGGACTGTTCCATGAGGCACAGGGTCAAGACTATTTATGGCTAGGTTCAAACTGGAATGGCATGGTGAGCAAAAAAACGATGGATTTAGGCCCAGATCTCTGTACTGGGGTGAATGTATGACACTGTTCTACATTCTGTCCATCAATTGTTTTTTTTAATATTTATCAGCCATTATGTTTCTTTCGCACTTGAATGCCTCCAAAAACAGATCATAATATCTACTAAATGTCAATGATTCCACACATAAGCTTCATGTCCTGCATGTTGCGAAAGGTTACATTCATTAGCACTACAGAAGTCATAGAAAATTGAGTCTAGGTGTAGCCTGATGAATACCTTCCAGTTAGAAAAATGTATATATAACAAATTGCCACATAAATTGGATGATGTCATAATGATGTCACACGTGATATCAATGGTGTTATTTGAGGTGTCATCAATAAAGTAATTCATCATGTCATGAGCAGTGGTCATAATGCAAAAAAAGTATGGGAACTATGATACTAGGTACAATGGGGGCGTGGTCAGCCAATGGAGGGGAGGAGTCATAGACTACTAAAAAAGAACAAAATATGTGTTAACTTTTTTGCTGGCCTTTCAGCTACAGGTAAATGCATGTCAAATATAACACACACACACCTTAAATGATATATAAATGCAACTTAACTTTATCTGTGACAAATGCATTTTTCCGGTAGGGCAGCTCGGTTAGTTAATGTGACCACTTCAGAAATCAGTCGGTGTAACTGGACAGTCACTGGTTTAAATTTTGGTTGATGCACTGGGAAAATAGTGACATGCATATATGGTGCTAAGAGGCCCAAATCTGTGACTGAAAGCACCGTCAATAAGTCATCTGTTTAAACAAATGTATTAAATACAGTATTAGATAAGTTGCACACAGTGTAAATAGACTGTTGCAAAATGTACAAAAGATTTCTTTTAAATGTTTGCAATGGTTTTAAAAGTTACCTTTTATTAATACACTGATTTTACCTAGTGCAAACCCTTTTTTATTGGTTTCCATTAAAAGGACAAATTCCAGATTCCATTAATTAAAGCTTATACTAGCTCCCAAGCAGTCCTTGGATTTACACTTCTTTAAGGTAGCAGGCATCATGGAGAGAAGAATGTTTCTTCTTTAGCTGCTTTGCCCTTCTTCAGGGACGAGAAGACTGTTTCTTCTTTAGCTGCTTCGTCCTTCTTCAGGGGAAAGAACACTGTTTCTTCTTTAGCTGCTTCGCCCTTCTTCAGGGGTAAAAACACTGTTTCTTCTTTAGCTGCTTCACCCTTCTTCAGGGGTGGGGAGTCTCTTCTTCTTGCTTGTCAACTGGCGGTAATTCAACTGTTCAAGAACAGTTGTTTTTATTAACGCCTTAACCGCGGGCGTTCTATTAAGTGGGCGGGGCTCCGTCGGCCGTTGGCCGACGGCAGCACCCGCGAGGTAATGCTCCAGTCGGCCGACGGGAGCACGGAACGGGTTAAAAAAAGTACGGAAACTGTTATGAATAAATTAATAAAGTGTGAGTACATCATGCCTCCGTTCCCTTGCTCACTTCGAGCTCTGGTCATGAGGGATGTAATATGTGAAGTCATAAGCAATGCAAGTCGGGGGCACAAGTTACAGTTAGGTCACAGTAAACTATAACTGGTGAATTTTAGTGTTTTTATTTGTTTTTAAAACATTAGTTGTCAGATTATTTTCCTACCAAACGATAACGTCACGTTACCTTTGTTTTTTTTAGTGTGTGTGTGAGAGAGGGAACGTCTGGCTGTGTGTTTGGGTGTGTGTAAAGATTATTTGTTCACCAAAGTATACGTGCTGCTGCAATGATTCTTTTTAACTTGTTTTTATATTGTGATTTTGTACCGTGTTAGCATGGTTTTGAACTTCCAAATAAGCGATTATATTAACTTCCAGCGTCCTACCTGCAAATATACAGTTCTATGTCCGCGGTCCGAATTTGCATTTATGCACACAATTGTTTGTAATTTAGTGTTTTTCTCAATGACAATATAATCCACTTTTTAATATTTTTGCAGACTTATCAGAATAAGTTATGGTCTGGTGGTTTCACTTCTGTGCAATCGCTGCATAATGTTATACATTTTCTCTTCGGAAAAAATTCTAAATCATTTTGGACTTCGAAAAAATGTATAAATCAGAAGCGATAATAAGGGGAGTATTAAAAGATGTGCGCTTCAAATGTTTCCTCGTGCGCGCGAGGGAACAAGTCAAAACACAATTTTGTTTCGAAATCTAACAGTACGAATAAAAAGAAATTCATTAATACATGTCAAAATAAGTATATCCAATAACGTGAAGATCGTCCTAATGCTTCTTTACACCAGTCGATCATAAAGTAGACTTTCAAAACTCCCACTAGATGGCAGTAGATTACTGTAATGTATTGCAGCAGCAAAATCACAATCAATACGCTGCGGACGTGTTACACAGTCCCAGGCATCATCCCTGCCTTTGGGGAATTATTGCACTGCCGAAAATATGGATGGATAGAATTTCGACGTTTGTAATACTACCCAAAACTTTTTTTTTAAACTATTTTCTTCACATGGATAATTTGGCAAATCCTGCTCCTCATTTTTTCAGTCTGAATGACAAGACATGTTTTCTGGAGTCCCTTGGCAGGTGTTCTACCTCCTTTTAAGTCTTTTGCTCACTAAAAAAAAGTAATAGCCAGTGGCGGCTCCTCCGCTATGGCGGAGGAGCATCGTCTCACTGCTTTTAAGCAAAGCCAGCCAAGTAGAAACATAAAATGATAATAACTTAGAGTTATTATCATTTTATGCTTCGTGTCCTGCTGCTTTGCGGGAGGGCTGCTCTGCTCTCGGAGCAGGGGAGGAGTGGTTTGCCCACCCCTAAGTGCGCAATGACTGTTTAGTCTGCCCTTTCGGGCTGCCCAAACCAGTCATGTGCACTTTCCCCGTTCTCCATGTAAGCTGCACTATAACCTGCGTGGAGAACATGCCCACCCCTCTAGCCCCTGGCTGAGTGCCATGTCACAGCACTCAGACCAATCACAACGTTGCATTGCAGCACTCTCCATGCAAAAAAACAGAATACATTCACCCCAGTACAGAGATCTTGGCCTAAATCCATTGTTTTTTTGCTCCCCACGCCATTCCAGTTTGGACCCAGCCATATGCAAATCAGTCTTGACCCTGCACCCAATGGGAACAGTCCAGCCCGAACTGCCAGGCCAGATCCTCCCTGGACTGGAAACAAGCATCCTAGGACCGGTTTCGGGGTTTCCCCCCTCATCAGCCAGGATAGCTTGACTCAAGTGGCATGGAAAGCATGGTACCACGTCTGGGCATCCTGTCCCAATGGGGGTGACAAATGCAAAAAGAAAAATTAATGGACAGATTTGTGTCTTTTGCTTTCTTCTCTCCATGGCTCCTTCCTCCTCTGTGCAGAATCCATATTAAAACCAAGGGCATATGTCTGGTTTGAAATCACAACCGTCTGAACGAAAAAAAAAAATCTATTTACTTTTCCAGGACCAGGCAGTTTTGTCAAGTTAGTCTGTGGCTTGAGAAAGCAACACTTAGATGGCCATTCAGCACTGATCCCGCTGTGAGAGCCAAGTGTGCTTTCACTGTGCAGTGGTGTAACCAAGGCCCCTGCAGCCCCCGCAGTCCAGGGGTCCCGGAGCTCCCGGGGGCCCCCTCATCACAATACTCTGGCCTGAGAGCTTCTGAGTAAGTCCGGAGAGGGACCTTTCCATGTACTTTGCAGGGGGCACCCTCAAGTTTCGTTACGCCACTGTCACTGTGGCATCATAGTTGCCCTCTTTGAGTGTCACCTGCTTTTATATGAGGGCCTTTGTGCATCCACCACTCCTAATCAACGTCAGATACAAAGGCTTCAATGACAACTTCCCCAATGCTTTACAGAAAATGAACAGTAGTCTCTAATATGCATTGTGGCTGGGTACCACAGTCCAGAGACATGGTCTAAAAGGAGTCATATGCACGCTTTCGATTCAAGGAACTAAGACCTGATTTGAAGTGTGATGGACAGCATACTCCATTGCAATGACGACAGAGTACACTCTCTGACAAACTCTTGGTCCGTCTGCACAATTTTGAGTCGAACAGAAGTAAAGCTGGTGAAGTAAAGTTTACTCTGTTGATGTAAACCTTCCTCAGACGGCCTGATGAGCCATCCGAGGTAAGTCATCTAACCTTACACCCTATTTAAAGTAAGTCAGCCTTCAATCGGGCCTAGGTTCCCGACTCCTGCTTCTATAGACTATCATTGGTGCTTTGTGCTTCTTGGTGCTATTTCTACTTAAAACTTAAAGAAATGCATGTCTCCGGCTCCCCTTATTGTATTTTTGTCTATTTTTGTCTATTTTTTCAAATTTGGTTTTTATATTTTTTTTGCTTGGTGTTTTGAATTTATTACTGTTTTGTTACTGAATAAATACTTTACACATTGGCCTAAGTTAAGCTTGTCTGCTTATTGCCATAGCGCAAGGTAATTTATTGACTTTGAGGGTACATGCAGATAAGAGGTGGACAGTCGCCCAGTCCAAATAATAATCCAATCTATCTATCTACCTATCCATCTACCTATCCATCTACCTATCTATCTATCTATCTATCTATCTATCTATCTATCTATCTATCTATCTATCTATCTATCTATCTATCTATCTATCTATCTATCTATCTATCTATCTATCTATCTATCTATCTATCTATCTATCTATCTATCTATCTATCTTTATCTATCTATCTATCTATCTATCTATCTATCTATCTATCTATCTATCTATCTATCTATCTATCTGTCCATCCATCTACAATGTTCAATTAGTGTGATCTCTTATGCCCATACATTTGATGATCAGAACATTACATAATTGCACGATGCGATTGTTCTTTGAGTAAAACAGGAGTTGAATGACAATCTATCAATCAATCTGGGAATTGTAAGCGCGCTACTCACTCATGAGTGTCTCAAGGCACTGGGGGGGGGGTGGGGGGCGAGGGGGGTAAGCAGCTCTGTCAGTTGAATATCCAGGTCCTGAGTCTCTTCCTGCAGATATTCAGGGAGGGGGCCCGTCTGATGTCGAGCGGGAGCTCGTTCCAGGTCTTTGCTGCGATGTAGGAGAAGGCCCTTCTGCCCGTTCTTCCTCTGCAGATGCGTGGGGTTCTCAGCGAGGGCGAGGTTGGTGGATCGCAGGTGTCTCTTGGGTAGGTGGAAGGAGATTCTCTCATTGGGGACCGGTGTTGTGGAGGCATTTGTAGGCGTGGGTGAATATCTTTAAAGTAACTGACAGAGGCAAGTTACAGTTTTTGGTGTCTCTGTACAGGAGGCTCACAAGAGGCAACAGTGTTTTTTGCTAGGTCCACACTTGTGCAGGAGGCCGTGCTTCTCTTTTCCTCAGTCTCTGTGCAGGGAGTGGCATCTTCTCTCGCCATTGTGTCAGTTTCTCAGGTGTCTGTTGCAGGGCTGGTCCACAGTGGTGTGCAACCAGCGAGGGCGCAGGTGCAGTGCGGGGACTTGGAACGGAGAATGAATGTGAAACATGGGGATACCTACTCCTCTGCCTGAAGCATGCTATTCTTCTGAAGAAAGAGGCATGGCCTTAAATCTATGGCTTTCTAAGATGATCGCCTTCCCAGTGTTTGTCGTCTTGAATTCCCAATCCAAAATAGCGCCAATCCCTTTTCCTGTAATTTCAGGGCCTGCCTTAACCATATATAAGGACTCTTTGCCTTGAGTTGGATATGTCACAACACATTCGTTCATTTATTTTTCATCACATTCAGCACCTACTTTGAAGCCTATTTATGCTCTACGTTCTGCACCTGGAATCCTTAATTGGATTGTCACGTCCTTCATATTTTATACCTAACTCCTTTCACCCTATTCCAGGTTGGAGTTCATTCCTTGCTTATCAACTTGCATCTTCAACCATCTCCATTCAAGAATTGCCAAGATTGCCAAGGAGGTTTATTGACCTTGTGGTTATTTCCCCCTCACTGGGACAATTGACAACATAAGGAGACACCTGACAACTGTCATGTGAACACCAAGTGCAGGAAGGCACCATGGCTACTGGGTGAAGTTGGGCAACCAAGAAGAAAACTTGAGAGACCTTTGCAAAGTCCATTCCTTGGCTTTCTGTGGAATGAAACATTTGCTTGCACACTTGGATAAAATCAAAGTTGTAATCTTTGGGTTTAAGGTTAAAAATCATAGGTTGTGGTTTATGAAAAATAACAGAGTTGAAGATTGTCATGCTGCAAATACTTAGGTACTTGGTATTTGGTTCGATGAAAGACGGGGATTTTATCAACATTTGCCAAAATTAAAATCTAGGGCAAACGTTCTTTGGATTGCTTTTGGGTTCCTTGGCAAAGACGATGTCAACCCTTGATCAAAATTAGTATTAAAAGTGATGTTAATACTAGCATCAGTCGATGGAGCACAGGATTTATATAGGGAAACTATCTAATTTATTTGTTCAGTGTAATATTTTTAGAGCCCTATTCAATCTATGTATTCTCCTAAAGTATACCTCACACAATGTATTAAGATTTGAATTTGGGCCTAACAAACAAACACAGGCCCTGGAAGTCTTGTTCATAAAATGTTTTCAATTTAAAGACAGCACAAGATTGCACTCTTAAATATTACCCATGGAAGGAAATTTTTGTGGATATCCATCAGAGTGGCAATCCCTGGCAAAAATATTTGAATGTGGCTTTTATTAACTTTGGGTGTCATAAAAGCCTGGAATTCATGCTTTTGACTGGCCTTCAGAAGTAAAATAAATAAAAGTGTTAAAATAAAGTTATTTATGGAGGACCACTCAGCATTTAGCAAGAGAAGTCATGCTTAGACAAATATGCATAGAGCCGAGACTTATTTCTGTGTATTTTTTTCTGCCTCTATTAAATTCAAGTTAATTTGTTATAAGTTGCATTAATTCCCATGCTAGATTTCTTACCAAAATGGATACAATCCTCTATTGCAAGAGAAGGCTGACTCTGCAATTACAGATTCTCTAGCACACATGCTTCATATTTGACCATTTCTTGTGCTTGTATGTAGGAGGTGGCTGTGTTAATTATTTTGTGTATGTACAGAAAAGGTCAGTAATGCTGAGATCCAGAATTATTGAACATAAAACAAACATTCACATAAATCAATCAAAATCAGGTGTGTCACAACACTATGTAGTAGCTGGTCATAATAGCACACACATTTTTGTTCAAGTATGTGAAGTGATCCGATTGGATTCAAAAGTAGGCAACCTTACCAGTAAACTGTTCCAACAAGAATGTTGGTGGATAATGTCTTTGCAAACTGAATGGCCATGAAAATTGAACGATAAACAGATTTTTTTTTTTTTTTTTAGTAAATAGAACTATATGGTGTAAGACAATTCACAGCGACAATAAATAACTTTCACAAATCATGAAATATTCACCCTGTATTGCAATTCAAATTCATGGCAAAAATAAATAACATCCAGAACATGGAATTCAGACAGACCTCAGTATCACAATAAATAGATACAATTTATCATCCTCATCCCAAAGCTAATTATACATAGGATGCATGCGGAGTTATTGTCACTATTAGTCTCTTCAAACAAATTTCCTGAAAGCTTTTGATGTTTTGAATTACCTGCCATTCTTTTTCCATTCATTTCTTTTTGTTTGCAAACTTTAAAAGCTTTACTTATCCATTCTGAGAATTGTAGAATCAAACAAGTCCGACGTTTTTGAAGTATCATTGAATGACCTACCAACATAGAGATATAAACTAGCCTTTGATGTCTGCCTAATATGTCTTGAACAGAGTAAAATCCCAATAACCGAAACAATAATTCTAGTTAAATTTGCTAACCTCAAAAGGCTTTCTAAGTAATTGAAGAGTAAATCTCAGAATACATTTCGTTTAGGACAATAGCCCAACTATTTGTTGCCACATGCTGAAGCTTAACATCTATAACAGATGTTGGAATATCCTGGAATAAATCTAGTCAAACAAGCTGATGTATTATGTATCAGCCATTTTACATAGAATTGCATCCTATGAAAATTAGCACCCCCGTAAGATTGAAAAATGTACATTTCTGATATTTTTCCATGCCGGGGTAGTTAAGGCTATATCTTACCATTGAAACAGCCTAGCTGATATTTGTAAAAAAAAAGGATCTGTATGCTTGGCCATCTCTGCTGGGGGGTGTGTGGGGGGGGTTAACAAAAATGTTTAGCATGTAAGAGTCTTGTTCATTATTGGAATTAACCAGACAAATTGTTCCACCAACTAAGCCATGCACCATCGAGAAAGTGCTATCAATCTGTCAATTCTTTCTGTGTCCGGCCCTGGTGAGGTTTCCAGTGTAGGGCCAAATTAAGCTGCCAGCTCCATTCCGGGTGGTGCCCTTCCATCAATTCCTTTAAGTTTCAGCTTGGCAATTCAAAGCCCAATAGTTTGATTCCCAGAAGCTGCTTGGCTGGTCATAGGAATAACACATCGGATTGCTGGCCAGCATTGCTTATGGTCGGTAATCCTATGGTACCTGACCATCTTTGAACCTCCAACTTTCATTCTAGATTAATGAAAACATTAGTGACAAATGATTTTGCTTTGGTTTGTCTTATGCCAGTCCAATAATTTCACCCCTAGTGGCACACTATGCATTCCCCTAGCCATCCTTATAAATAATAGCCCCAGTTCCAAAAACTAACAAAACAGAACTTGAGTCCTATACCATTATTCGTAGCTGAATTGAGGCATCCGGCCTGCTTTGAAGTGGGTGCGAAAGACAGGTGCTGGGACAGGTGGTAGCTTGCCTCGCAGCGGACCGCCAGCTCGATCCTAAGATCCAGCTATGAACTTTTTTAACTGCAGCAACTGTAATATATGCTCTTGGAGCTGGAATTACTGCTGCTGCTGGCACCAGACTTGCCTTCCTAAATGGAATTTCTTATACTTTTTGTAAAATGGTCTGTTTGATGTGCAAATTTCATGTTGTTATTTAGCAAAATATTGTAATTGTAAGCAATATTTGAATTTATGAATATAACAGAAAGGCAATGTTTTTTTATTAGATAAACCATTCTGTCAGTTGGGTTTTCTATTACAGGAAAAGAAATTCGAAGGAATGGTGAAAGTTAAGCGGAGCCATCTGAGGTTCCTGATAATACATTAGAAGCTATGTAAGAGATCTCTTTTACATATTGTTGGAATTAATTGGGGTAGATTTATGTTTAAGACTAAGGGACTGATTTATTATTTGGTGGATGGATACTCTATCACATATGTGACAGATATAATGTCCCCATTATTTCAAGTGACATAGGATATAATGCACTGGTATTAAGGCAGATGGAATATCCGTCACATTTTTGGGGGAGTAACCTGTCTGCCAAATTCTAAATCAGACCTTACAATTCTAGAGAATTTTAGTCCTCTGGAAGAAGAAATGTATCTAGCCTGCAACACTCAGAGGTCATATTAAAGCAACGAAATGAATAACAATTTGAAAACTTGAAGGAATTTGAATTTTTATTTGACTTTTGCTCAAATTATTTCTGAATCAAATCAAGAAAAAATGACGAGTTTTCACAAGAGGTATGATATGATTATTTGGCTCAAGGAGCCAATGAATATTGTGCACCATGGTGGAGTGGTTGCAAAAACCAGTGATATGAACAGCTAGGAATCTAAGGAACAGTTTTATACATAGTGTGGAAGGCATTTGCAATCCTGTGCGTTCAATGCTTATTCAGTTTAATTCTCGCAACTGCCATTAGGCCATTGTCTTTTGCTTTAGAGAATTGGCAGGAAGTTAAACGGTTACTAAGTTGAGGGATGTAACACTGGAACAGTCAAACTACATTGACATTTTAGGGAAGAATAGATTAGGTGAGTTAAATGCCCCCCTGTGATTACCACTTTTTATCATCTGTATTTCCAGAGCCAGTGTGGTATTGTCAAGAGAGTTGGCATTTCATTTGATGTTATTAGTGTACAAATATGTATTGACTATACTTTTAATATGTTTATTTGTGATTAATTGTAATGGTTTAATTACCATACTATAAATACATTGATTATAATGTCCTGAGTTTAAGGGGGACCTGGTTTGTTTGTCACATTAATGAAATAAAAGTTCCCTAAAGCAAACCTTGGTGCCCGCTCTTTTAAACTTCTGCGCTGCCAGAGGAATACTTGAAGGATCTAGCACAGCATTAAAAATCTTGAGTTTAAAGAAGCCAATTTCTACAAGCATGCCGATAAACCTGGGACAAGCGATAAAATCAAATGCGTTCCTGTGACTCTGTGCAAAAGTAAGACATTGGCAAAGATGACCTATCTGCCCTGGAGAGGTTCCTTTCAACAACAGTGTTCCAGACCCCTTACATACCATTGACCCACAACATATATTAATGCCGAATTATCATTTACAAGAGACCTCACTGCTTCTGGGCAAAATAATAAGTACATTTTTGCTCAATTGTGGCTCCAGGCAGTTTTCACAGTGATCTGAATTTTGCCCTGAATTTATAATGAGATCGTTCTTTAGGTTTGAGGAACAATTGTAGTGGATATAAGTAGCTTTATTGAAGAGTTAATTTGTGAGTTGAAAATACTTTTGTGGGACTTACTGAAGAGGTGGCCAACTCCTCTGTTTTCTGAACAGTGCAGGAGGTGGGGGTGAAGATTGGATTCCAAGTTGTCTGGGATGTCATATTGCAAACTTACTGATGGTTCTATGAGAAGATGAGGAGGAGAGATAGCATGGTGGTTGTTTCTGAATATAAATGCCTTTTGAGTAGTCATTCATGGATGGTAGAAAAGCGTAGTGAGATGTGTTTTGTTGGGGTGATGGTGAGGGAGATGGGTGATGAAGAAGAGGCAGTGTTTGAATATGTGTTGTACACTATTGGGCCGGAGATGGAAGTAAGAGTGTCAGATTAAATGTCTAAATACAAGTGTGGGTGTGCTATCTCATAGATAATCTGCATGATATTTGTGCACAATTTCAGGGGTTGAGGACAGTGTTGACCACAGGAACCATAATACAATTTTTCCCTGGAGACAAGATTCAAAACAGCATTTTAAAATGCAGTCAATAAGAAAGGACTGACTCAAACATGAGTTTGAGATAGGAAGTTTAGAAAAATAGCCTCTATGTACATTTACTCAAGCCGCTGTGCAGCTTTGCCTTTAAAGTGAGGCAACTGGTACACTTTCCCCTACTTGGCTTGGTCTTCCTTTATGCTGTACTTCTAAGTACATGAGACGAAGTTAACTTAGAGGCCAGCAAATGCTAAAAAGAAACAGAATGCATTTTCATTTTAATTAGAGCCTTGTGGCATCTCCTTTTTTTCTGGACCTGAGGAAGAACCAAGGAGGACTAGACGGACCTACTATCTGTGAACTGAGAAGTTCTGGAAGACTGGAACTGCCCTCCCTCTTGTACTCAGGACAAGGAAGTAGACTCTAAGAGCCATAAGACTGACCTGTTTGGGCTACAGAGACAAAACAAGCTCCAAACCCCTTTTCTACATTCCCAGCTGATCAGGTTCCAATTGACCTACCTAGGACACTGCTGCTAGCTTCTGCTGGAGGGATTCTTGACCCCTAAGTGCTGTTCCCAAAAGACCTGGACCCTTGGCTTTTGTCAAAGAATACTCCACCTGAGGTTTCTTAAAACCTGTGACTTGGAAATGTTTGCCACCTTTTTGCTCTGAGAACAATATCTTACTGGTATTAACCCGTTAAGTGCTGCGAACGTTTGGCGGACGTCGCGTGCACTACCTCGCTAGTGCTGCGCACGTCCGCTGAACGTTCCGATCCCGCCCGCGCAATGAAACGTCCGCACTGGGGCGGAATTTGCGGCGTGCTTAACAGGTTAAGGAAACCTATGTATTTCTGAAATTTGCACAAGATCCTGGGTTTAGGAAAAGTAGTTATTTGCACACCTGTGAATTTGGAGTTGCCCATATCGTCATGTGATCTAGAGGGCATTTTGCAGAATGTCTTCTTTCTTGCACGCATATTTACACTTAGAAACCAAAAATGCTGTGAAATCCAGATGGTAATACCAAATGTTCTACTATTCTGAATTCCAACACATCTCTTGATAAAATTGGTATGCTAGTCATGTGGCAGGGCCTAGCAGACACAACACAAACACATGTTAGAGAGCGATTTTGCTCTTTTGTTCGCAGGGAGTCATTATAATCATGGGTAGTTCACACCAGCATATAATCCTTTATTGTTTTAACATTTGTGCCATTAGATTGTGTATAGTAATAACGTGAAAAGTGAAGTGGTAAGGTTATTTTAGTATAAACATGAAGAAATCAACATTGCAATTACATGTGACTAGATGAAAACTTTAATGTGTAGAATTGTACATATAGCCAACAAAAATGTCCATAATTAGTGTGCTTATGTAATGCGCTTATTTAAATGTGCTCAGTAATAATGTTCACTTATATGTGTGCGTTATGAAATTGCGTGCCGTTTCTTATATTGGCCGATTTCTGTAGGCTTGAATTATATTTCTCCCTGAAAGCTCTTGTATTAGATTCGCTAGTGAATTTCATGCGCATGTGGAATTTTTTCTTTCTCACATTTCTGTTGCAGGTGGAGAAATTCATCCTTGCTAGTTAGAATAATGTTTTTGTTTTAGGAGTTAGGCTTAGGGAGGAGAAGATACATTGAACGACGATACTGATAATGACGGACAGTGTTCCCTCTTTCATCAGAGAGAGCCTGGGAATCAAGATCATCGAGCCAAGGCCTGAGAGCCTCGCTGCCACATGGTAAGTTGCCTATAAGGAGGTGTCTTGCTTGGATGGGGTGACGCTGAAATGAATTCTGGGAAGCTACCTGAAGTTCTTGAATTGAAGTTAGGGACAGAGTCTGGGACTTCTGCCTTGCCTTGAAAGAGAGAGCATCTTAGAAAGAGCTGTGTAGCTTTATGCTACCTTACCCATTCAATGTAAACGGACTTCTTAGGAACCCTTCACGAGCTGACACCTTTACGGAACTTGCCTGGGGAATGCAAAGTAGGGATGTCACGTTAGCTGTAGAGTAGGGATAGACTAATGCTTTTCATCTACCAACCCCCAATAAAGGGAAATTTGGACGTCTGAGCCGTTCTTTTCTGCATCCTGATACTGAAACTGGTTATTCTGTGCATGCTGCACTGTCCCAATTTCACTAGATTTGGCTTTGTATTATTTCCAATGTATTTCTACACCCTCCTTTTGATGGACTTGTATGTCCAACTGGAGTCAAGCTATCCTGGCTGATGACGGCGGATAGCCAGAAACTGGCCCTAGGATGCTTGATTCCGGTCCAGGAAAGACATGGCTTAGCAGTTCGAGCTGGACTGTTCCCATGAGGCACAGGGTTAAGACTGTTTTGCATATGGCCATGTCTGAAGTGGGGTGGTGTGGAGTGCCAAAAAACGATGGATTTAGTCCCAGATCTCTGTACTGGGGTGAATGTATGACATTGTTCTGCATTCTGTCCATCAACTGTTGTTTTTGCATTTGTCACCCCGAGTGGGACAGGTATGCTCAGACGTGAGTCCTGTGCTCTCCACACCACTGGAGTCAAGCTATCCTGGCTGATGACGGCTGATAGCCAGAAACCAGTCCTAGGATGCTTGATTCCGGTCCAGGAAAGACATGGCTTAGCAGTTCGGGCTGGACTGTTCCCATGAGGCACAGGGTTAAGACTGATTTGCATATGGCCATGTCTGAAGTGGGGTGCTGTGGAGTGCCAAAAAACGATGGATTTAGTCCCAGATCTCTGTACTGGGGTGAATGTATGACATTGTTCTGCATTCTGTCCATCAACTGTTGTTTTTGCATTTGTCACCCCGAGTGGGAGGGGTATGCTCAGACGTGAGTCCCGTGCTCTCCACACCACTGGAGTCAAGCTATCCTGGCTGAAGACGGCTGATAGCCAGGAACCGGTCCTAGGATGCTTGATTCCGGTCCAGGAAAGACATGGCTTAGCAGTTCGGGCTGGACTGTTCCCATGAGGCACTGGGTCAAGACTGATTTGAATATGGCCATGTCTGAACTGGGGTGGTGTGGAGTGCAAAAAAACGATGAATTTCGGCCCAGATCTCTGTACTGGAGTGAATGTATGACATTGTTCTGCATTCTGTCCATCACTGTTGTTTTTGCAATTATCCTTGTAATTTACAACACCCTGGACTTAGAGACGGCAATAATCAGAAAAGACTGCATAGTGAGTTATGCCTACCCTGTAGTCACAATTTAATAGCATTCATAAGACAGGAGCAATGCAAACATATTGTACCATTCAAAATGTAATAACAATCTACTTTAACCAAATACGCAATAGATATCAAACAGGCAGTTAACGAAGAGATCTGCCAAAGATTTCTGGCATCTTGAGGGACTCTAATATAATCCATCCATGCAGTTCTCGACCAACACCTACCCTTATCAGTAGTCATCTTCTCACAGTTGCAATATTATTGAGGATGATCGTAATGCAGGCCATACAAGCACGTCCCTGGCACTCTTACCTGACTATCGTTCTAGACCCATAAGACCTCATTGTGGTACACCTTCCTACTACAGCCAGTAACAAGAGGGCAAGAAGCATAAACTAAACCATAACTCATAATAGCTCATAATAAGGGATCCGTGAAGCCAATTAGCTGCCAGTTACTACAACTATAACCTGTGCGTCTCTCTCTAACGCATTATCCTCCATCACAGGAGGATATTCTGTGTGTGATGGAATATTGAGGAAACAGATATCGTGTGGACAGAATATTGTGTCAAACATATTGAGGGCCAAAATATCAAGAAGGTAAGTGGCAATTAGGTAAGTATAGATTTACTATTCATAACTCCACATCTACGTACATCGAAGATATATGTAGCATCAAGGTACATATATGTAGTAAGAAAAGTTAAACGTTTGCTTAAAATAGGAACTTATCTTCTCAATATTTTTGCCCTCAATATTCTTGACACAATATTTTGTTCCTACAATATTTTTTCTCCTATATTTCATGCAAACACCAAACCATATAGTGCAGGGCTGGCTTTAGAGCTGGTGGCGCCCTGTGCGACATTTATTGGTGCCTCCCTATGGCTTCCTTCTCCATGAATTGCCTCGCTATCACCCTTTTACAGTGACCCTCAAGTCTCCATAACCACTCTCTCTCACATGCTTTTCTTTCATTTTAGAGCACTACTCATACCAGTGTTGGGTTCAGAGCACTTTATTTTACAGACATTACACAGAGACAATGAATAACACATGTGTAAATCAGCAATAAGAAATGTTACATTAGAAAGATGACTACAAGGTATTGGAGTCACATGTCAGCCATACTGGTAGGCAGTGTAGTTTGAGTGCTTGATCTGAAGTACCAAAAATTCAGAATTTAAAACATACCACTATGGTTGGGGTGTTATCTTTACTTATAAGATTTTATTTCTACGCAAATTAACCCTTTTTGCAACATTAGGATAATGAAAGATTGGGTACAAAATCACAACACTCTAACCTATACCTTACAGTTTTCACAGCTATTTGATGACAGTTAATAGCTTCCTGTTCTATATTTGGGTATTCATTTATAAGCTGCAAGTAACAAAAGGATCTCACTGACAAAAGCAGAAACCCACTGAACCATTTACATTATATGCACCTCTGTGATGTTCATCATATTTTGCAGCCGGCATATTAACCTTCTGTGCTACCTTATGATGAGTCAAAAGTGCCACTAGACAAAACTCCGCCTCTCTCCAGTCGATCCATTAATCACCAGAATTATCTTGGTAATTGTATTTGTGCCGGAAAATTACTGAAGGCAAGGAACGCTGCAGCAGGTGCTTCTAAATCCACAGTATATTTGGCAACACAGTGGCCCATGAAGTCAGCGCTTGGTGCAGTGGCACGTATTCTCACCGCGGTAGAGCTGGCACTGGTATGGAGTGCTAAATGTCCAGGAATGCACTTTGGCGCCTCACTCTGGGGTATGAGGCGCTATATGCCTGCCATGATACAATATGTAATTGGAACACATGTGAAGAACCTTGCATGTTACTGTACATATGGAGGGTGTTAGATCTGGGGGTCTCTAGTTAGCAATGGTATACACCTTTGTCCAAATAGGGACCCTTGCTTCTAAGTAAGGATAAGGGAATTACACTACTGGATAACCCCTGCTCACCCCCTTGGTAGCTTTGCACGAGCAGACAGGCTTATCTCAGAGGCAGTGTGTTAAGAATTTGTGAATATACACAGTAATACAGTGAAAACAGTACAGATGGACACCACACAGGTTTTATACAAATATATATTCTTTATATAGACTTAACACAAGACCACAAACAACAAAAATCCACGATACTGTACTTAAGATTGACTTAAAGATGGTAGAAGTTGCTTAGTTCAAGTTGGTGATCAATGCAACACAATGCTCACAAAAGTACCTGGATGCGTAACGCAAAACAAACAAAAGGCTTGCAGAGTGGGAGATGCGTCGGTTCCGTGCTCCGGGGGAGATGATGCGTCGCGCCTCAATGCTTGCACAGAGTAGAGGATGTGTTGTGATCCTTACCGGTGTGGGGGTGATGCGTAGGTTCTTGGCCTGCGGCCCGGATGCGATGCGCAAGATGGCGCCTCGATGCCATGCGACAATTCTGGTGCGATGCAATAAGATGGCGCCCTTGATGCGAAGACGATGCATACACGCCCTGGCAGCCTTGCGACGACTCTGTACTTTGGAGCCGCGGCAGGCCCTGCGACACGCTTCTTTAGTGATGTGATGGCAACCCTCTCAATGGCGTCATGCTTCTCTGGTGATGCGACAGCAGACAGCTTCGACGAAGACACGCTTCCTGGGAGATGCGGCGGCGGCCGCACGCTTCTCCGGCGATGCGACGACTACAGCATGCGGCAGCAACACGCTTCTTCTCATTGCGTTGCGCTTCCAGCTCTGAGCGACACTCAGGCTTCTGCAGATTGAATTCTCAGCAATGAAATTCAGAAGGGAGCTGGGGGTGAAGTCTTTTGTCCCTGAGACTTCAGCAGGAGGCAAGCACAAGTTCAAGCCCTTGGAGTAATATTCTGCAAGATGATGAACATTCTTAAAAATGTCCTTCTCCTTTCCTTGGCAATGAAGAAACCACTGCAGGCCAACCCAGTAAACAACACACTGGCAGAGGGGCAGGCCAAGCTCCTGCAGCTTCCTTGGTTCTTCTTCTTGGGAAAAGGTTTGTCTTGTTCCCAGAAGTGATCTAAAGTACTTGGGTCTGGGTCCCAATATATATACTGCTTTTCTCTTTGTTCTCTGAAGGCAGAGGGGCCTTTGCTCAGTCCAAACCAGTTCTGGAGCACCCTGTTTACATGATTCCTTCTTTCCTTTCACAGTGCAGGGCAGAAACATCAGACGCCCCACAGGAGGTGGAGCCAGCATTGTGGAGGGAAGGCTCAGCCCTATTCAGGTCCCAGGTGCAACTCCTCCCTCCCATCTAGATGCAGATCTCCCTATTCACCACTGGGCTGACTCATTCTGTCTCCTGGAATCCCCCAGCCCTGTCACTCAAACTCCAGACAAGGAATACACAACCTAGCAGAGGCAGGCTTGGATAGTTAGACAAGACAATACCTACTTTCTAAAAGTGGTATTTTCAAACACAGATTGTTAAAAACAACTTTACTAAAATATGTATTTTATCATTCCGAGTTCAGGCATACTAATTTTGAATTTCTACCATGTTCCCTGAGTCAGTTAGGATTATAAAATGTATTAATCTAACTGCCCATTCTGGCCTATGGAGAGCAGGAAACCTGGCAATAGTGAAAAACGAAAATGGCTGTAATTCACTATTAGGACATGCTGCACACACCATGGCATGTCCTACCTTATACTTACAATGCACCCTGCCCTTGGGCCTACCTTAGGGGTGTCTGATATGAAGAAAAGGGGAGGTTCAGGACCTGACAAGTGGGTACACTTGCCAAGTCGACATGGCAGTCACAGACTGCACACAAGCCTTGTAATGGCAGGCCTGAGACACACTTTACAAGCTGCTTCTGTTGGTGGCACAACCAGCGCTGCAAGCCCACCAGCAGCATGTGATTTACAAGTCCTCGGCACACATGGTGCACTGTACTAGGGTCTGACAAGTAAATCAAATAACCCAATCATGGAATCACTAATTAGTACATCAATTTAACATAGGGAGCACTTGCTCTGTGGCACTGAATAGCAGTGGCACAGTGCCCAAAGCACTTAACCAGCAAAAACATATCAAAAACAGAGGAGGCAATCAGTAAACATGGAAGAGAGACTCACTCCAATGAGGCCAAGTTTAACAGAGGGCATCGTACTGCTGGCAAATCAATTTGTTCTTAACCGTGGAATTATGATAGTGCCATAGAAATGCATACCTGACGGGAGCAAATGTGCCGAAGGTGGCATGGAACAGTACCTAAGTAATGCATTGCAGGCAGGACTTTAAGTGGGCCGGGTCTCACCGGTGCGGAGCACAGGCAGTTTTTTATAGGAGGCCCCAAAATGGGTCTCTATCGGGCTCTGTTTTGTTCCCTGGCCAGCCCTCTTTTTCCAGACGTAAAAGACAGCAGGCACATTGATGTGCAGGTGCTCATTCTGCTCACTACTCTCTAGGCATCAATGTGCACATGCTCACACTGCTCACTTCTCACTAGTGGAGAAGTTACGGCATGACGTCATGCCAGGTGAGCGTTGTAGGGGAAGGGAAATCCTTTAGAGAGAATCATTTTCTCTCTGGATTTTCCTTCTCTTTTTGAAACTCAGGAGCAGCAACATTGTCATGGTGTCGCCAGGGCTTTAAGTGGAAGCTTTTTCAATATTATATACAAGCCATAGTTACTGCTTATTTCTCTTATGCAACTAACAACCATTGACAAAGCCAACGATCCTGACTTGTTGTAGGTATAATATTACTTGTTGTCAGATATCTGGATGCAATGACAAAAACAGCAAAATACAAGTCAGGTGGCACACTATGCTAAGCACAGATTTTTAGCATAGGCGTTTTTAAGCCACGCCCTTAATTACAGTGGCCACGCCCCTTTTAATGACTCCCTAGTTTTTTCATCCGGCTAAACCCCAGTTTGCAGGGATGGAGATATGTATCTAACTAGGGTATTATGACACTGGCATAGCAAAATGTACCCAACTGAGGTAACCTCATCCTTGGACCTGATGGCCTGCCTTAAATCAGGATCACCTCTTGACGCATGCCCTGCCAAATTTTTGGCTAAAATGGCTGAAGTCATTAATCCCATCGTGAATCCTATTCTGAACCGCTCTCTCAGTGAAGGTGTGGTCCCTCAGGCCTGGAAGCAGGCGATGATCATCCCTCTGCTTAAAAAGCCCGGCCTGGACTCGGAGGTGTTGGCTAATTACAGGCCTATTTCGCTTCTGCCCGCCTTTGCTAAGATCCTTGAGAAGCACGCGCACAAGGTGCTCTCCGATTATTTGGAATCCCATGATCTACTGCACTCCACTCAATCCGGCTTCCGCACCAACCTAAGCACCGAAACAGCGCTCCTGGAAGTTTCGGAGGCAATTAAGGAGGTGCTGGATTCAGGAGGCAAAGCGATGCTTGTGATGCTCGATCTGTCGGCGGACTTTGACACCGTCCCCCATGAGGGTCTCCTCACCAGACTTTTTAAGATCGGTCTAAGGGGGACGGTGCTCAGCTGGTTTCGATCATTCTTGGCCGGCCGTCGACAAACGGTCTGGGCCTCCTCTAGCTCCGCCGAGATGCCATCACTGGGTGTCGGAGTCCCTCAGGGCTCAGTGCTGAGCCCGACTCTTTTTAACATCTTCATGACCCCTCTCGCGGCACTGGCGGAGTCTTTCGGGGCCCAGATCGTTTCCTATGCCGATGATACCCAGATCCTCTTTACTTGCGGGAAAGGAGCGGATTTTGATGGAGAGAGTATCCAGGGTTGCCTTGGGGCTGTTTTTAATTGGTTCCAGCTTAACAGCCTCAAGTGCAACTCGGATAAATCGGAGGTACTTTTCTTCGGCTGCAGATCGGACCCAGACTGGCAGGAATGGTGGCCTGCGAATATGTTTCCTCCTGCAGGCTCCTCCCAGTTAGCCAAGAACCTGGGAATTAAGATCGATAATGGCCTGACGCTGCGATCCTAGATTCTTGGGCTTACTGGCACATGCTTTGGGCTTCTCCGGATGCTCCGCAAGTTTCTTCCTATACTACCGGAGGAACATAGGAAGATAACGGTTCAGGCTATAATCGGTTCGAGAATGGATTACTCGAATATCCTCTATCTCGGCCTGCCGGAGTATCTGCTACAACGACTGCAGGTGGTCCAGAACTCGGCAGCACAGGCCATTTTTGGATTACCCAGCCGTGCTAGAACCTCGGGCCTCCTGCAGTCACTCCATTGGCTCCCTATCCGGAAGTGGATAGTTTTCAAGGCCCTGACCTTGGCTCATAAAGCTCTACATGCTTTAGGAGCAAAATATCTTCAAAAAAGGTTAGCCTTTTATCATCCTGCAAGGTCCCTGAGGTCGGGGTCTTTGTTTCTTGCCGTGGTCCGTCGCATAAAAAGGGCACGTATAGGAGGTCGTTCTTTCAGACTGCTGGCTCCGCAGCTTTGGAATACTCTGCCAGTGACACTGCGCAGTACCTCCAATCTACTGGCGTTCAGGAAGGGCCTTAAAACCTGGCTTTTTACTTTGTAGATATCTGCCTGTTAGTTAGGGATCTTTCCCACTTTTCTGTTTTTTTCTTTCCGTTATGTTGTGATACAGGTTTTCAATAAAGCGCTGGGACACTCTTTGAGTAGCCGTGCGCTATACAAGACAAAAATAACATAACATAACATAACTGAGACCATGGCGTGCCACTGTACATGACTAATACATTTCATTACAAGGAGAGAAATATGTATATAAGGGGGCATTATGATAATGGCATGGCAAGGGGGACCCAACTGGGTGCAGTGAGAACATGGCATGCAACGGTACCTAACTGATGCTTTGTAATTCGGGGATGGGTACATGCACCTGAGTGGGCATTGTAGCACTGACTTGGCAAAGTGTTCCTATCGGGGTAAATATGGCAAGCCTGGCATGACACGTACAAACTGGAGTCTTTATTTATTTATTTATTTATTTATTCATTATTATTTTCAGAGTTTTATAGAGCGTGGACAAGACCCTTGCGGGTATCAAAGCGCTTTACAGTACATGGGAATAATAATAACATAAGTCCAGGAAGAGTACATAAAACCATAGGGCAATCATAGAGCAGGGCAGTAGGAAGTGAACTGAAGAGTGAAGGTAATACCGTACAGGTAGGTAAGTAAAAATAAAAATAATATCATTGAGAACGACAAAAAAGAGGAGCAATAAGATGATGACAATAACGAACTGAGGAGAAATGGTAACAACAGATAGATTGCTTAGGTGGGCTAGATTGATACAATGTACATATGTACTTGCGGAAACAAAGGTCTGTGTTTAAGAGAATTTTGACCTTAAGAATGCCTTTTACCTTTTTTCTGGGGGTAGGGCATTCCAAATCCTGGGCTGTTGTGAGCTTTGCTAGGAAGTGTCTACTTAAGTCAATAAGGTGCTCTGACAAGGTTTACTTAATGCGGGTAAACATAAACAACCTTGCACAGCACTGTGCCTAACAATGCTATCCCTTCTGTGTATTACACAAGCCTGCAAGTAGCTTCTCACCAGGGCACGAGTCTGGGGTACACACAGTGGATAATGTCAACCCACTTCTTTCACAGGGAGGTGAACGCCGTCCACCCTGCCAAGAATTTGGGCCCCACTGAAAAATGTCCTGAACTCATCCTGGTGTAATTTCCAAACACTGGGACACTTTCAGTAGCACCTGTACATTCAAGTTCAAGTTCAAGTTCAGGGATTTGTATAGCGCACTACTCACCCAGAGGGTCTCAAGGCGCTTGGGGAAGGGGGGGTTCAGTTTTTGTCGAATAGCCAGGTTTTGAGTTCTTTTCTGAAGGAGATGTGGTTTTGTGTAAGGCGGAGGTGAGTAGGGAGTGAGTTCCAGGTCTTGGCTGCAAGGAAGGAGAAGGACCTGCCACCCATGGTGGATTTTCGGATGCGTGGGACTACGGCGAGGGCTTGATTGGACGATCTAAGTTGGCGGGTGGGTGTTTAGAAGGACAGTCGAGTGTTGAGGCATTCGGGTCCTAGTTTGTAGAGGGCTTTGTGTGCGTGGGTGAGAAGACGGAATGTAATTCTCTTGTTGACGGGAAGCCAGTGGAGGTCTTTTAGGTGTCCGGTGATGTGATCTTGGCGAGGGATGTCCAGTATGAGTCTTGCTGATGCGTTTTGGATGCGTTGGAGTTTCTTCTGTAGTTTTGCTGTGATTACGGCGTATAGTGTGTTACCATAATCCAGTCGGCTCGTGACCAGTGCGTGGGTGACAGTCTTTCTTGTTTCGAGGGGGATCCAACGGAAGATCTTTTTGAGAATACGAAGTACGTTGAAGCAGGAGGATGAGACTGCGTTGACTTGTCTGGACATCGAGAGAGAGGAGTCTAGGATGAAGCCCAGATTGTGTGCGTGGTCAGTGGGTGTGGGTGCTGTGCCCGGAGTGGAAGGCCACCATGAATCGTCCCAGGCAGAGGGGGATGATCCTAGGATGAGCACCTCCGTTTTGTCTGAGTTGAGTTTTAGGCGGCTATGTTTCATCCATTCGGCTACTTCTTTCATGCCTTCGTGAAGATTGGTTTTGGCGGTGTTAGGGTCTTTGGTGAGGGAAAGAATTAACTGGGTGTCGTCGGCGTAAGAGATGATGTTGAGGTTGTGTTGACGCGCAATGGAGGCGAGTGGACTCATGTAAACGTTGAAGAGGGTGGGACTGAGTGATGATCCTTGTGGTACTCCACAGATGACTTCAGTGGCATCAGAGTTGAATGGGGGAAGTCGGACTCTTTGAGTTCTCCCGGCGAGGAATGAGATGATCCAGTTCAAGGCTTTTCCTTGTATGCCGATGTTGCTGAGGCGTTGTATAAGGGTGTTGTGGCAGACTGTGTCGAATGCGGCGGAGAGGTCGAGTAGGATGAGGGCCACTGTTTCTCCGTTGTCCAGTAGCGTTCGGATGTCGTCGGTACCTGCGATGAGGGTGGTTTCGGTGCTGTGTTTGGCTCAGAAGCCGGATTGTGAGGGGTCGAGGGAGTTGTTGGATTCAAGGAAGGCGGCAAGCTGGCTGTTGACGGCTTTCTCAATAACTGTGGCGGGGAAGGGGAGGAGGGATATGGGTCGGTAGTTTTTTAGTTCAGCGGGGTCTGCTGTGGGTTTCTTCAAGAGGGCGCTGAGTTCGGCGTGTTTCCAGCTTTCTGGGAAGGTGGCAGAGTTGAACGAGCAGTTGATGACATCACGGAGATGGGGTGCGATGATGGAGTCAGCTTTGTTGAAGATGTGGTGGGGGCAGGGGTCGGTTGGCGAGCCAGAGTGGATTGAGTTCATTAGGCGGATGGTGTCTTCGGTGGTGATTGGCTTCCAGGCACTGAGGTTGTTAGTTGGCGGTGTGGGATCTGAGGAGGGTGGGGAGGGTAGTTCGCAGAGAGTGTTCTTGAAGCTGTTGTGGATGTCTGCAATTTTGTTGTAGAAGAAGGAGGATAGCGCATCGCAGAGATCTTGGGAGGGAGTGATGTCGTTAGATGCTGCGGCGGGGTTGGTGAATTCTTTGACAATGTTGAAAAGTTCCTTGCTGTTGTGGGCGTTGTTGTTGAGACGATCCTTGAAAGCAGATTTCTTGGTGGATCGAATCAGTTGGTGATGTTTGCGGGTGGCCGCCTTGAGGGTGGTCATGTTGTCGGTGGTTGGGTTTTTTCTCCATGTTTTTTCTAGGGTGCGGCATAGCTTCTTGGATTTTTTAAGGTCATCATTGAAACAGGGGGCCTTTTTATTGCCTGAATTGATCTGGTGCTTTTTCAGGGGAGCTAATTCGTCAGCGCTGTGGGTGATCCATTGCTTGAGATTGGTGGCCGCTTGGTTTGGGTCCGATGAGAGGGTGGGAGGGTTTTGGTTGAGTGATGTGAGGAGTTGGTCAGAGGTGATTTTGTTCCAGTTTCTCCGAGGAACAGGTTGTGTGCAGTTGTGGGTCAAGGTGGTTTTATATGGCCAGGTCTAAACTGGGGTGGCATGGTGAGCAAAAGAATGATGGATTTAACCCAGATCTCTTGACTGGGGGTGAATGTTTTGATTTTTGCTCTGCATGCCGTCCATCAATTGTGTGTCTTTTGCACTGTAAGAACATCAGATGTGTTGGCCTTTCCCAGTATTTACACAAAACGAAGTGCATTTATATAGAGTTTACTTCCCCTGAGGTGTTAAAATAATTTAAGAACCACTATTTTTTCCTGTATAGGCCCACTCATTCTAACGCAGGGTGTCAGAGCGCTTTACATGAACGCATGTATATTACATGCACAATAAATTATATAAGTTTGTAAATTAATGTACGGGATATGGTACATAAAACTGGGTGATTGGTGTAGAAGTCACATGCCATCTTCCATAGCTCACTGTGCTATTATCCAGGGCCGGCCTTAGGCATGTGCAAGCTGTGCACCTGCACAGGGCCACCAAACCTCAGGGGCCACCACACCAATATATATCCTTAATATATTTATCCTCTGAGGATGGATACATACTTGTGTGGCGGCCCCTGGCAGGGATTTGGCGGCCTCCGGCTCAGTTCCACTTCTAAACACCCTGACCCCCCCTCTTTACTGGCCTCCGCGCTCTGCCCCACCCGGACCCCCTCTCTGGGGCCCCCTATCTACGCTCCCTGCCCAGGGCCACCGATCTGTAAGATTCGGTATTTACCGATTTGGTAAATACCGAATCGGTAGTGCCCATTGATTCCTATGGGCATTGAAGCCCATAGGAATCAATGGGAAATACCGAATCGGTATTTACCGAATCGGTAAATACCGAATCCTGCAAGGGTGCAGGAGATGTCAGTTTGACACCCTCTAGCACCCCAATTCCAGGCTTGTGTGCCATGTGGCACACATACATGCCCTAAGGGCATGTCTGTGTGTCACATGGCACAAGTGTGCATGCACAGATGTGCATGCACACCTGAATTCGGTATTTTACCACACAATAGGATTGTGTGGTAAAATACCGACTCTTAAGGGCCTGTGGCACTTTTAGGAGTGTCAGCTACATATGGATTTACCGATTCGGTAGGCCCCCTACATCTGAAAAGCCTAATACCGGTCGGAAACCGCCGAAATCGGCCGTTTCCGACCGGTATTAGGGCTCCTACATCTGGCCCAAAGTGTGTTTCCCAGCTTCCTGGCTCGGTGCGGACGAACATCAAGGGTTGTCTAGTCTTGATTCTGCCTCATACGTTTTTTCTTCCATTCCTGCCTCCTTATCTCACTCTTTCAGTTTTCATCCCTTCTTTCACTTGTCAGTTTCCCGTCTTAATCTGTGTTTCCTGTCCCTCTCTCTCCAGCTCTGGGTCAAAATCTGACAATGAAAATAACTCCCGGTAGCCAGAAATGAGCGCAGATCAGACTCCCTGCAAGCACCAGCGCAAATTGAGCCCTGCTGAAATAGTGTTATTCAGTTATACGTGTATTTTATGGGTAAAGCGTGTATAAGAGCGACATTCACGGAAATGTAGTAAAAAGAATCTTCAGGTTGTCTGCTAAGGAGTTTGAGGTAAGTCTTTGCGCTCCTGTATTTAATATATTTATTTATTTATTTGCACAAGCAGACAATTGCCGTACTATGAAGCGGAAGGCGATGGGTTTAAGGGCACAACCTGGAGAGCAGGGGCTGCGGGGATTCCACGTAAGCTCCACGGGTCCCGCCCCCTGTTCACCCCCCCCCCCCCTCCCCCCGCGACACACCTCTCTATCGCGCCCCCTTAGAATTGGAGAAGTTCGGCAGACAGTGCGCGTGAGAAAGTGTGAGGCGATGACAGACGTCCTGAAATGACTCGAAGGAACGCCAGCTGATTTCAGAGCACGCGATAGGACATTGCACTTCAAAGCGTTGGTGCATCAGAACAAAACCGAACCGCTATCTTTGGATCGGATTTTCTGGACTCACGACCCATGATAGAAAGCCTTTTAAAAACAGGATTCATTTTTTCGGGGGTTTCACCAGACTCCTGGAGGACACGTGAGCGAAGCTTGGCTGGCAGCGTCTCGTGTGCATGCACTTGTAAACGCACGCGCCTGGCACCACCAGATCTGGGCTTGGAGAGACCCCCGGATCCCAGGCTGCGGGGCACATCTACAGAGCGACCCCACTGCACGGGTCACAGTCCGCGAGTACCCCTACTTGACGGGTTCAGGGGCACACAGTTCAAGAGTACCCCCAGTGCACGGGTCCGTGATAGCCCACCGTGCCCGGGGACCTTTCATCGCTCGCTGGACGGGAGATCTAGCACCGGCTGAGAGAGGATGGAGCCCCGCTCCAGGGGCCGTGGCCGCGGATTGAAGCCGGCCAGGATCCTGGGGCTGCTGCTCGCCCTGGGCGGGCTCCTGACAGCGGCGGCTCAGATGGACCTCCGGCCGGGCATGTAAGTGCGTCTGAGAATTCACCAGCGTAAGCTGCGCCTTAGCGCCTAGAAGCCACAGCTGTTCTCCGCTCGTTTCTAAACCACCTGTAGTGTGTTTCCCTTATACAGACAATAACACACGCTCTCGTTGTATCACACCACAGGGCAGATATACTCATTTTTAACGGCTCAGCAATCGAATTTGTGATGCGCAAGGAGAAAGCACAGCGCAGAATCTATCCTTGTTAGCATTCGCTGAAAGGAGTTCCCCCCCCCCTTTTTTTTTACATCCAAAGCCCTGTTTGCCTACTTATTGGATCGGGCTTTGGGGGACATTTTGCGCCGTGTTTGCGTCACAAAAGTGCATTGCGCTGCTTCGCGTTACTTTGCGCCGTGGGGGCGTACCAAGGGTGGTGGATGGGCGTTCGTTCCCATGCAACCACCCAAGGTTTCTCGCTCTAAACCCAATTTACTAAAAACAGTAGATTGCGTTTGGTGTGAGAAAACTGCGGCCTTTTCATCTATGCGCATAGAAGGAGAAACGCTTTAATTTCTACTTCCTTTCCCGACTTTGCACGCGTGCTGCACTGTGCAGCAGGTATTCAGTTTTCCAGTGATATGTTTATAGAAGTTTTAAGATTACAATGAATGTAAATTGTTGCACCTATAAAATAATATGCCTGATAGCATCGTCTTTTCGGGTGCAAAGGAGCTGGCATAACTTTGAGTACAATATGTCAAATACAGACATTATAAAGTTCTAGACAAGATACAGACAACACATCACATCGTTACATGGGTGTTTGTATGGGTGTTCACTTACTTGACTAGTTTGCTTTGATTCCTTCTCCCTGCCTATCACTGTCTGCATTAGTACTTGCAGACTAACTAGGCATCCCAATGTATTCAACCCAGTGGCAGACAGGAGGACTACATGGCTCTCATGGGACTATAAATCATAGCATAGACACATTCAACAGCAGGACATTGAATCTTGTTCAGTGTGCACTTGCAGTAGCCCAATCAGCAACCTGTTAAGATTCTCAGAGCCAACTACTGAATATTGGAAATTGTATACCCGGCAGAATGGCTCAGTGAGTGAAATGTTCACCTCTGACAAATAAAGCAGTCTGAAGTTTGCAAGAGTGGTTCTCTGTAAGGCCAACTGAGATACCCATCCTTCCAAGGTTGGTAAATTGAGCGAGATGAACCTGGGCAATAGCAACACCTGATATTTACAGCGCATAGAAACAGCAGAAGTGTTGTGTGAAGTGCTACATACATGTTTTATTTTTTGTCAATTTGTGTCACCATAAAGCAGTTGAAAGTCCTTTAAAAATTCCATATTCAGTGACCTTTATTTATCCTTAAACCCGAAATAGTATGACATAGTGCAAACTATTACACTTATTCTATGACACCCTCGTTCAGCTGTTTCCTTAGTGACGCCCGACAGAAGCTGCTAGGTAAAAGAAGCAGCTCCGTACTAAAACCCCTGCATTTATCACTGGAAGGAAGGAAATTCTGTATTGTTGTTCAACAAAAATCATTACAAATAGAAGTAAAGAAAAAAATCATTTGGTTTACGACAAAAGCTTAATTATTCCAATTTGATCTAGCTAAAATCATGTCTTTTACATATGGCAGCATATATAATGCATTAAATTAAGATAATAACAAGTTACATTATATTTTGGTTCCATATTTCATGCTAATTACATAGGATATCACATAATGTACCCTCTAATTTAAAATCCAGACTTAAAATACCATAATTAAAATGAAAATTGTTACAATGAACATGTAGCATGTTTGACATCTAGCAGCAATTACTAAAGTGCACTTGTGCGATTGGTTACAGCCGGCACCAATAATTAAAGTGCATTTGTGCAATTTCTTAGCAAGCATCTTATATCAAAAGTAACACTCTGAGCGACCATATTTAAAGTACATGAATGAAAGAGAACCTGTGAAATGTTTTACATCTACCAGCAAAATGCTCTTGAACAATGAATAAAGCATATCTATACAGTCTTTTACAACGAGCAGCGATTGTTAAAGTGCTCTTGTGCGATCACTGAATTCAGTCAGTTTCTTGTCTGTCAGTCTAGTGTCTTTCAGGATTAGGACTCTGTCACTGGCGTTTTGCAACATGCCTTCTTCTTTGTGGTTCTGATTTGCAAAGCTTTTGCTGTGACTTACTCCTGCAGTATTCCTTATTTACCCCTGACTGTCTTGGCAGATCACTGGTTGCCCTGAATGTTACAGCATTTGAGAAAACTTCTGTAGGCTGCTGGTGCCTTGCAGACTCAAGCCATAGGTTAATCTTTGTGGCCAAAAAGGTAGATAGTCCCAGTGCAGGAAATTTAGGAAATTCAACGCAGGAGCTAAAGGCTGAAAGCAGCAAGGGGACAGAGTTGCAAGGACTAAAGTCTCGAGGATCGGAGTTTGCCACTTTGCTTATACATTTTTTTTAGAGAACTCTACCACCAAAGAAATATCAAACAAGGACTAATGTGACAGTAAATCTAGTCTGGCTTAGTTCATTGGCAATACATTTACTCAGGGCTTTAAGTGGGATGAAAAAACTGGGGAGGGGCGGTGTCTCTCAAAGGGGCGTGGTCAATATAATTTGGGGTGTGGCTTAAAACTCATAAGCTAAAAATCTGTGCTTAGCATAGTGTGCCGCCTGACTAGTATTTTGCTGTTTCTGTCCAGAGAATCACACCACAGTCACCACTGACATCGCCACCACAATCACCACCAATGTAAACCTTAGTCTTTGTTGAGAAACAAGTGGAAGAGCTAGGAAGAGGAGAGAAGGATGAGAAAGGAATGCTCTCTGATTATAGGACACACTATATCTATGCTGTGCAGATCAATGATATAACCTCCAGAGCCCCTAAACTACCAACCATCATTACACATCCTCTCTTCTGCGTCTCCCCTCTTCCTATTCAAAGACATGGGACACGCTATACCATGACATTGAGATAAATGTAATAATGTACATTTTAGGTATAGGTGCTGCCACTTCAGATATCATGTGCCCCCAGAGGACACTTTCTACAAGGGATGAGAGTAGTGCTTGATTTGTAAAAAATAAAAAAAAGTGCCAGGGCCCTTCTCAGGAGGCCACTGCAGCTTGCACGATTCCTTGCCCTTGCCAGGGCGGCCAATGACAGTAGCAATCCATGTACTAAACATCACACTCCTACAAGTGTGACAATTCAGACTATTGCAGACCACCAAAAGCTATAAGAACTGCCAGGGTGGCATGAGTTCTTCGATTTTTAATGTATATTGAATGATAAAACACTGTTGTTGTGCTCAGCTTAAAAGTAGTCAGACAGCGCCACCACATGGTGGATTATCATTAGCGCCTGTGTTAATACTTAAGTGCAGGTGCCAAGCTATGGTAACCACCGGCTCATATTAAGTACTGAATGAGAGGACTTCATAGCTTGATAAATTGGAGTGGCAACCTTCCATACGTAGAACAAAATCACAAATGACATAAACGAAATGCTAATACTGTTCTATAAGGGAACCTTTCTGTCTCCTGGGAGAAGCAGCCAGGTAGTTGAAATGCTTTCTCCCTGCTACAACTGAGCACCTTAAATGTCATGCACCATTGACCATTATTTACAGATACCTCTTCAAAGGAGGTCCCACCTTTTCCAAGGTTTCTCTTGCTATTCACACCAGTCAGCCTGCATAGTCCACAGTGGAAGGAAGAGATAAACGATAATTTCTTTCCCAACCTCCCCTTGTCCCCTATGTGACACCCTCAACTGGAGTCCACTGCATATGTGCCAATTCTCAAATCTCAACCCTAGGTTTTAACTGCACTTGGTGCCCCAAAAGCAAACATCTCTCTTCATCAAGCAGTTCCAGTGCATGGCATCTGTTTGGGCAATTCATGCCTCTAGTGTCATTTGTTGGGTAGACGCCTGCCGTTGAGATGCAAAGGATAATCCTCTCTGAACTTCTAACTATGTACATGGCCTCTATCCAAGCTATACCTGCTAGTACCTGGCTCAAGGTTTTTTAGGACAAGCCCTTAGTATGTGTAAAATGTAATCAGCCGCCCCCCTTTGCCTGCAGCAAGCTTTTGAATCTGTCAATTTTTAGGTCTGAAACTTGCTTTAGCAAGATCTCATACAGCTGTTGGGCTTTTTCGATCCATCCATCAGGCACGTTATTGTCCAGGCCTCTGTTCTGTCGAGACCGGATTACGCTAGCTTGCTCCACCTGGGGGCAAACAAGTCTGAGATTGTGAGACTGCAGAGGGTCCAAAATGCAGCTGCCAGAACTCTCCTTGGACTTCCTTGAACCTGCTGCACCACCAGCGCTATTTGTCAGCTACACTGCTTGCCAGTTGCCAGACAAGTGGAGTTTAAGTCTCTCTGCATTGCGTTTAAGATCTTGAATTTTTCCTCTCCTGGTATCTTGGCCAACCTGCTTTCATCATACTCCCCCACTAGCTAACTCCACTCGATAGGTCATCACCTGGCGGTTGTTCTCAGGGCAAGGAGGGTACGAGCTGGTGGGTGATCTTTCTGCACACTGGCAGCTAAACTCTGGAACACACTTCCTATACACATTCGCAACATCGATATTTACCTGGCTTTCCATAAGGCTATTAGACCCACCTCTTCCCTTCAATTTAGGCCTCCTTTCGTCGCTTGCCTCCCTTTCTGTTTGCTGTTAGCGCTGGGACGCCCCTTTGCTGGGGCAGCTGTGCGCACTATAAAACTTCATAAAATAACATAACATATCAGCACTATATTCATCTTAAAATATAGGCTTATGCAATACACAAAGGGGGCCTTGGGTCTGCCCCTTTTAACATTGGCTTGCTTGGGGAACTCTCTTGAAGCATTGGCTTAAAGGTCCGTCAGTTACATTTTGGACCAGAACACTGCGTTCCTGAATGTATATATTTTCGGAAGCTGATGTAAAGATTTGGAAGGTTGGTTTCACTTACACTGACAGAGAAAGCATCACACGTGCCTGGTCCTTGTCATCGTCTCCTGCAATGAAAGAGAACTCCTTCGGAGCTCACCTTCCATCAGTCCGTTGCTGCACTGGAGCATGGGCTTGGTACCGACCCCTCCTTACCATGGAGAAGTGTGGCTCACTGGTTAGAGCGGCAGACCCTGATGCAGAGATCTGACCCGGGAGCAGGGTTCAATTCCCGTCGCGGCAGGGTCTTGGGCTCAATGTCCGCTGACCCGATAATTCTCGCCACAGTGCCTACTCTAATCATGGGTCCCACTCTGCAACTCTGGGCAATAGCTTGCTTAATCTCCACACCCGCCCTAATCGCTAAGGATGCCTGGCTTCACCTTGTGGTGCCCAGGAGTGGGCGCCTCACAAGAACAGGCCAGGATGGGTTCCTCAGCGGTACAGCGCGGGGACACACTGGCTAGTGTAACCAGGTGCTTTATAAGCTCAGTTACTTTACTACTTTACTTTACATACCCGTTTTGCAGCATGCACTGGGGATGAAATCAGACTAGGAGAACTTGAAGCAAACAGCCTGAATCTCCAGGAATCTCAGAACCAAGACCTTTCTGAAATGAATATTACTCACACCAGGTCTATTTGACGTGGATAAGCAGCATCCAGGAAGAACAAAAATGAACACACCAATAAAACAGTAGACAACTACAGCAGAGAACTGTACCTCTGAAACTCAGGGCACTATCATTGATCCAACACCAAATCTAATCTAAAAGTAGTCAATCACCATGAAAGAGATCGATTACCCCTGAAATTGACATATTCTATTGTAAACACACAGATAGTATAAGGAAGCGAGCAGACAAATACAGGATCACCCTTTGACCTAATGACGTCATAGGAAGATACATCATGTGATCTTTGACCTTAAATCTCCAAAGAAAGTGATGTCACCTTCCCTTGATCCTAATGGTATCACAATATTTTACATTGCTTATGTGTACAATTATATATTAACATATCAGTTAATAGCAGATAAATATCTCTTTTATAAATCAATGTTAAATACGGTGCTTATATGATGCCAAAATCACGCATTTATGTTTTTAATTACATGAAACATTGTATTTGTTTCAAGAGGAAACTATAGTGCCACAAAAATATAGTACAAGGCTTAGAAGAAAAATAATCAACACCACAAACTTTCATGATTTGATGGTTCCCCTAGTGTATGCTACAAGATTAAAATGTACTGGTTCATTACAGGGACATGCACACAAAGATCTAAAAAATGTGGCTTTGTCCACCTGAATTGATTCGTGTCTACAATATGTTGAATGTGTACTATGTTTTGGACTTAAATTATTCCTTATCATTAATACATTTTCATTAGAATCACTTGTAGGGCATTTAATACTCATCCAATGCACAGAGGTGACATTTTTATTCAAACATGTCCTTTCCTGTGAATTCACAATATTGAAAATCGTCACCATGTTAAAAAATATATATATATATATATATATATATATATATATATATATATATATATATATATATATTTAATGTAGTGTGTGCATTGCACTGCTGAAGTTGTTTCCTTTGCAGAACTAAAAGGTTAACCCCTTCGATGCGGCCGCGATTCCCCTGGTGTGCTGTAAACAGCACGAGCAGGGGCGGGCCGTGACGAACCCCAGCCGTCATCAGCACATGAGCACCGTAGTGTATGACGGCTGGGGTTCGTCATGAGCATGGAAGGGGTTAATGCCCAGGTTCGCAGTGGGAACTTCAGAAAGTAAACAGTGCTCATCAGGTCACTGTTTTCCTTCTGTTCTTGATATTTCCTTTCCACCACTGAGGTCAGGGGTCGCAAAGGGAGTACCACTGGTCTCCAAGGGCAGCCAGCGGTTGCACCTGTAACCGTTGGCTACCCCTTAATGATGTCCATGAAAAACGCAGCTTTCTCATGCGTTTGCGCTTTGGATGGTTCAACCCTAAAGGGATCTACTCTGTAACATTTTATGTGCCATGAGTCTGAGTAAAAATGTTCTTGTGTTAACATCCAAGGAAAAGCTACACATTGCCCCATACAAGTAAACTGCGACTGAATTTCGGGAACGACGTTGCTGATAAAACAAATTAACAGAATACACAGAATATGGAGACTTTAGAATCTAGGAACCCTGATTCCAGAAGTATTTTACAAATTTAGGAAACTTGATCCATCGTACCAAAAATCAACCTAATGCCTCATATGTCCAATCAAATAGAAGGCCAGTTTAAGCTTTACATTGAAGAATGACCATTAATTAGTTCTATGTTGCATACTTTTTCATCTTTAATATTAAGGCAACCTTTGTTCGCTGGTCATTACTTAGGAATTTTGTAGTATAGCATTTTACTTTTCGCTTCTATTGTTTGTATAGATTTCTTTGCATGGTATGTTTGTATTTGTATGTAATATAATAAGAAACCGCTATGGAAAGGAAAAAAGAGCGCTCAAGTATTCACCAGACACAAGGACCTCCATCGCAACTTCATGGTTAGTTATGTTGGGGTCATTTTGCACTTGTACTTATCAATACTTCTAGGTTGCAAAATTACCATGGGAATACAAGTGATAAGGATAAGCACCTGCTAAAACAACTGGGATATAAGATAGTGCTCTGCACTGTACAAATGGTGTCTATTAGAGGAGTTGCTTTGCTAGTTGATAAAAAACTTGACTATACTCTGTTTAGAGCTTCCCATGATATTAGAGGCAGATGGGCAATCGCACAGTTGCTTATCCAGGGCCACAAACTCGTAATATGCGTAGTTTATGGCCCAAACCTGGATGGCCCATCTATCTTTGACTCTCTATCTTTGGATCTTTGTGAGTGTCAGGGGGATTTAATAATCATGGGTGATTTTAATTGTACCATGAATCCACACATAGACTCAACTAATCTAGGAGCCTCAAATAGAAAGAGGAAGGTCAGGGCTGCTATTGTGGAAATGGCACGACTGCATGATCTGAAGGATATATGGCGCCAACTGCATCCTTTAATGCCTGGATATACTTATTATAGCATACCTCTCTGACAATATTCAAGAATTGACCTGATCTTTCTTAGTAATTCTATCCTTAATATAGCTAAATGCGAAATCTGCCCTAAAATAGCTTAGATAATAATCCTCTGACACTGACACTTACACTCAGTTCATCTAATAAACAAATACGTCAATTCTCTTTCCCTTGGTATCTGTTAACGGATATAGAATATGTATCTTTCATGAAGGAGAGTATTAACAACTTCTTAGCTGATAACGAAGGCTCTGCATCCCATTTTTCTTTCTGGAACTCACTTAAAGCTTTTATAAGAGGAGCTACCCAACAGCATGTCTGGAGACAACATTGAATTAAGCAGCAGACAAGCGAGGCTACGAGAGCAGAAATTCGACGACTAGAAATAACACACTCGGAAGAAATTAGGTGAGGGAATATTCAAAAGACCTTAGCTCCCACACACTCTCCAACATATCTGCTTCTAATAGAGAAACGTGCTGCATTAGGACGATCTCTAAAAGATAAAAAAGCGGCTTACTATAATAAAAATAGAGCTCTTCAATATGAGTATGGAGAACAAGTAGGTAAAGTGCTTGCACACCAACTCTGATAAAAGGGCGGGACGAGAAATAAAAAGAATTAGAGGAGCTGGTGGACTACTTTTTACACACCCAGAAGAGATATTAGAGCAATTCTCAAACTATTACCAGGCATTTTATAGCAACTCCAACGTGTTCGACACAAGGAAATTTATCGAATCATGGATAAATGTAATTTCCGCGAGGCTATCTACAGATTACAAATAGACCAGATACATGATCTTAACTTAGATATTACAGCTGAGGAAATATCTGATGCTACCGATGCACTCCCATTGGGTAAAGTGACAGGAGAAGATAAAATACAGTTAGAATTCTATGAAGTATTTAAGACCAGCTTAGCCCCTATCATGTCCCAGCTCATGAATCATGCTGGCGTAAAGGGTATGGTGCCGAAGTCGTGGGATATGACAAACATTGTCTTCTTTCTGAAAAAGAACAAGCCGAAGCAAGAGTGTGGGTCGTCTCGACCGATTTCATGAATCAACACCGATGCGAAAATCTTTGCCAAAATATTGGCTATGCGTTTTGCACCTTAAATGACCCAATTAGTCTCTGATCAACAACATGGATTCATACCCGGCTCGGACACAACCGCACACGTGAATACAGCTCTAATTGTTTTTGATGCTGCCTCCAAACTTAACAAGGATTTAGGAATGATCTTGCTTGATGCTGAGAAAACATTTGATCGTATAACTTGGGACTGTCTTTGGGCTATACTTTCAGTATATAACATCCATAGCTGCATCTCTGACTGGAGTCGTGCTCTGTACAAAAGCTCAGTAGCTACATTAATTTACTTAGATTATCTATCTGCTTCTTTCTCTATACTGAGGGGTACTCGGCAAGAGTGTCCTTTATAAGCGTGGGGGCAAAATCCGTTCCGCTCGCGGATCTTGCAGATTTTCGGCAAATTCGCGATCCGCGATCTCCCGTGAATTTGCCGAAAATTTGCAAATCCACGAGCGGAACGGATCCGGTGGGCAAAAGTTCAAGCTTCAAGCTTGTAATTATTTTAGCATGGCGCCGGCAAGCTGCCAGCGCCATTCTAAAATAGTTACTAAGTTAGCTTTAACAGGAAGCACTAATAGACAAAATGAAGCAGGTGCTCGAGTTTAACTGAATTCGAGCTTCAACTCGAGCACCTGCTTTATTTTATCTATTAGTGCCTCCTGATGAAGCTAACTTAGTAACTGTGTTAGAATGGCGCTGGCAGCTTGCCGGCGCCATTCTAAAATAAAACAGGAGTGGGGCAGAGGGCAGAAGGGCACAACAACGAGTGTGGCAGAGGGCAGAAGGGCACAACAACGAGTGGGGCAGAGGGCAGAAGGGCACAACAACAAGTGGGGCAGAGGGCAGAATGGCACAACAACGAGTGGGGCAGAGGGCAGAAGGGCACAACAACAAGTGGGGCAGAGGGCAGAAAGGGCACAGCAACGAGTGGGGCAGAGGGCAGAATGGCACAAAAACGAGTGGGGCAGATGGCAGAAGGGCACAACAACGAGTGGGACAGAGGGCAGAATGGCACAAAAACGAGTGGGGCAAGGGGCAGAAGGGCACAACAACAAGTGGGGCAGAGGGCAGAATGGCACATCAACGAGTGGGGCAGAGGGCAGAAGGGCACAACAACGAGTGGGGAAGAGGGCAGTAAGGGCACAACAACGAGTGGGGCAGAGGGCAGAATGGCACAAAAACGAGTGGGGCAGAGGGCAGAAGGGCACAACAACGAGTGGGGCAGAGGGCAGAATGGCACAACAACGAGTGGGGCAGAGGGCAGAAGGGCACAACAACGAGTGGGGCAGAGGGCAGAAAGGGCACAACAACGAGTGGGGCAGAGGGCAGAATGGCACAAAAGCGAGTGGGGCAGAGGGCAAAAGGGCACAACAACGAGTGGGACAGAGGGCAGAATGGCACAAAAACGAGTGGGGCAAGGGGCAGAAGGGCACAACAACGAGTGGGGCAGAGGGCAGAATGGCACAAAAACGAGTGGGGCAGAGGGCAGAAGGGCACAAAAAAGAGTGGGACAGAGGGCAGAATGGCACAAAAACGAGTGGGGCAGAGGGCAGAAAGGGCACAACAACGAGTGGGGCAGAGGGCAGAATGGAACAAAAACGAGTGGGGCAGAGGGCAGAAGGGCACAACAACGAGTGTGGCAGAGGGCAGAAGGGCACAAAAACGAGTGGGGCAGAGGGCAGAAGGGCACAACAACGAGTGTGGCAGAGGGCAGAAGGGCACAACAACGAGGCACAAAAACAAGTGGGGTAGAGGGCAGAAGGGCACAACAACGAGTGTGGCAGAGGGCAGAAGGGCACAAAAACAAGTGGGGCAGAGGGCAGAAGGACACAACAACGAGTGGGGCAGAGGGCAGAAGGGCACAACAACGAGTGGGGCAGAGGGCAGAAGGGCACAAAAAAGAGTGGGGCAGAGGGCAGAATGGCACACAAACGAGTGGGGCAGAGGGCAGAAAGGGCACAATAACAAGTGGGGCAGAGGGCAGAATGGCACAAAAACGAGTGGGGCAGAGGGCAGATGGGCACAACAACGAGTGTGGCAGAGGGCAGAAGGGCACAAAAACGAGTAGGGCAGAGGGCAGAAGGGCACAACAATGAGTGCAGCAGAGGGCAGAAGGGCACAACAACGAGTGTGGCAGAGGGCAGAAGGGCACAACAATGAGTGGGGCAGAGGGAAGAAGGGCACAGCAACAAGTGGGCCAGAGGGCAGAGTGGCACAAAAACAAGTGGGGCCGAGGGCAGAAGGACACAACAACGAGTGGGGCAGAGGGCAGAAGGGCACAACAACGAGTGGGGCAGAGGGCAGAAGGGCACAAAAAAGAGTGGGGCAGAGGGCAGAATGGCACACAAACGAGTGGGGCAGAGGGCAGAAAGGGCACAATAACAAGTGGGGCAGAGGGCAGAATGGCACAAAAACGAGTGGGGCAGAGGGCAGATGGGCACAACAACGAGTGTGGCAGAGGGCAGAAGGGCACAAAAACGAGTAGGGCAGAGGGCAGAAGGGCACAACAATGAGTGCAGCAGAGGGCAGAAGGGCACAACAACGAGTGTGGCAGAGGGCAGAAGGGCACAACAACGAGTGGGGCAGAGGGAAGAAGGGCACAGCAACAAGTGGGCCAGAGGGCAGAGTGGCACAAAAACAAGTGGGGCCGAGGGCAGAAGGGCGCAATAACAAGTGGGACAGAGGGCAGAAGGGCACAACAACGAGTGGGACAGAGGGCAGAACGGCACAAAAAGGAGTGGGGCAACGGGCAGAAGGGCACAACAACGAGTGGGGCAGAGGGCAGAATGGCACAAAAATGAGTGGGGCAGAGGGCAGAAAGGGCACAACAACGAGTGGGGCAGAGGGCAGAAGGGAATAAAAAGGAGTGGGGCAGAAAGGCACAAAAAAGTGGGGCAGAGGGCAGAAGGGCACAAAAAACGAGTGGAGCAGAGGGCAGAAGGGCACAAAACGAGTGGGGCAGAGAGCAGAAGAGCACAAAAACGAGTGGGACAGAGGGCAGAAACGAGTGGGGCAGAGGGCAGAAGACCAAAAAAACAAGTTGGGCACAAAACGAGTGGGGCAGAGAGCAGAAGGGCACAACAACGAGTGGGGCAGAGGGCAGAAGGGCACAACAACGAGTGGGGCAGAGGGCAGAAGGGCACAAAAAAGAGTGGGGCAGAGGGCAGAATGGCACAGAAACGAGTGGGGCAGAGGGCAGAAAGGGCACAACAACGAGTGGGGCAGAGGGCAGAATGGCACAAAAACGAGTGGGGCAGAGGGCAGAAGGGCACAACAACGAGGCACAAAAACGAGTGGGGCAGAGAGCAGAAGGGCACAACAACGAGTGTGGCAGAGGGCAGAAGGGCACAAAAACGAGTGGGGCAGAGGGCAGAAGGGCACAACAAAGAGTGTGGCAGAGGGCAGAAGGGCACAACAACGAGTGTGGCAGAGGGCAGAAGGGCACAACAACGAGTGGGGCAGAGGGAAGAAGGGCACAGCAACGAGTGGGGCAGAGGGCAGAGCGGCACAAAAATGAGTGGGGCCGAGGGCAGAAGGGCACAACAACGAGTGGGGCAGAGGGCAGAATGGCACAAAAACGAGTGGGACAGAGGGCAGAAGGGCACAACAACGAGTGGGACAGAGGGCAGAATGGCACAAAAAGGAGTGGGGCAAGGGGCAGAAGGGCACAAAAATGAGTGGGGCAGAGGGCAGAAAGGGCACAACAACGAGTGGGGCAGAGTGCAGTAGGGAAAAAAAAACAAGTGGGGCAGAAAGGCACAAAAAAGTGGGGCAGAGGGCAGAAGGGCACAAAAAACGAGTGGGGCAGAGGGCAGAAGGGCACAAAACGAGTGGGGCAGAGAGCAGAAGAGCACAAAAACGAGTGGGACAGAGGGCAGAAACGAGTGGGGCAGAGGGCAGAAGACCAAAAAAACAAGTTGGGCAGAGGGCAGAAGAGCACAAAAACGAGTGGGGCAGAGGGCAAAAGGGCACAAACACGAGTGGGGCAGAGGGCAGAAAGGCACAAAAACGAGTGGTACAGAGGGCAGAAGGGCACAAAAAAACAAGAGGGTGGCAGTGATGAACCAGAGGGCGCATCGTGTTCTCGCACAAAAAAACCCTGCGAACACGCAAAGCGCCCCGCGAACACGCAAATCGTCCCGCAAAGAAAGCGCCCCGCAAACACGCAAAAATAAAAAATCCGCAAATTCACGAATTTTGCGGATTGCGAATTCGCGAATCCGCAAATTAGCGGATCGCGAATTCGCAAATTTCGCCCATGCTTAGTCCTTTATCACCCTTACTATTTGCTTTATACATAGAGCCATTCATTAGATCATTAATCACTAACCTACATATTCCTCCAGCCCTTCTGAAGAATTAAGAGTGACGGCCTACGCTGACGACATTGCCGTTTTTTCTGCGGACACAGCCAGGGCTACAGAGGCTATTCATATTGAAGCAAGCACATTCAGAGATTTCTCTGGGTATAAATTAAATGTCAATAAGACCCAGATTATACCTAACTTTCGGATAAACAGGGCAATGACTGGGATTGTCACGACAGCAACCTATTTAGGTATACAGATCTCTGCAGATCTGGGACAGGTTATCAAACTGAACTATGAGCTTTTCTTTAAAGATATGGTTACTAAAATGAAGGAATGGCACAAACTTCCTATTAGTATCATAGGACGTTGCAATATTGTTAAGATGATTATTCTGCCTAAATTTCTTTACTTATTTAGGGCAATACCATTGTGTATCTTTAAACAATGGGAGGGGGCTACTAGCAGCTTTATTTGGAGTTATAAACAACTAAGACGTGCTATAAAATTCTCGAAATTACCTTACAGGTACGGAGGATTACAATTACCTGATTTTAAAACATACTTCTGGGCCTCTTTTGCAGGACGCGTTAACGACCTTCTTGATCCAAACAAGCTACACCGCTGCTGTAATCTTGCTGTTGTAATGATAGTACTATGTTTTTATACTGAATCCATGACCCAAACTACTTTAAAAGAGCAAAATTCAAGACACTGAGGGATATAGTGTACATATGGCGGAATATAACAGCCAGGTGCAATCTACCTCGGACGCATCTTTGCATGCCATTATGAGGCAACCCTTTGCTTCCAGAAATCTTCCATGACACACTAGCTAAATCCTGGAATATATATGGTATCAATCAACTTAATCATCTATATAATACTACTGGCCTTCTTACTTTCTCAGAACTTCAGAAGTCATACGGTGTCCCCAAAAATATTTTTTACAAATATCTACAGTTAGAGACAGTCTATGGGGGAGTAGAGAAATTAGGCATCCTATAGGTTAGGATATATTGAATTACTTACATTCAGATGGAAAATTGACTATCAGGAAGGCTTACCAACTATTTTCTCAAATATGGGAGAATGATAGCCTTAAAATAGCATCTAAATGGAGTGAGATATTGAGACAAGATGTAACTCCCGTGTATATTGAAGAATCTTTGGAGTGCCTAGATATTGCGATATGTTCTATTAACTTAAAATTACAACAATTTAAAACTGTATATATGCTCTACTATACCCCAGAACGTATAGCTAAATGGTCAGATCCCATCAGTATCAACCTAAATGCTAAACGCAAGTGCACCAAGTGCGGACTGGTTGCTGCTAATATCCTACATATGTTTATTACTTGTCCTGGCCTGACTGATTTCTGGAAGGATATTTCCTGTATAATAACTGCCCGCTTAAAAATCAATGCACACCTGATGGATAAGGATTTGATACTTGGCTATAAGCCGGACATAGCTATGGGATCAAGATTTTTTATCTCAATTATTATAGCAACAGTAAGACTCTACATTGCCCGTGCATGGATATCTAAATCTCCACCTAAAGCTTATGAATGGTGGGCAATGCTGAGGGAGATCTTTGAAAGGGAGATGGCTATAGCCAAAAGCAGAGGCATTCGTTCTTGAAAGAAGTTTCGCCGAATCTGGGGTCCTATGTTAAATTGATTTAATGTTTCATATCAAAATACTGTACTTCCCTTTCCTTTTTTTTCTCTCTGACCTTCCTCCTCGACTCTTTTTTTGTGCTTATTATTCATCTGTTCAATGTAATGTGATCTCTTATAGAAGCTCGGCTACGTTTTTTCTCTGTTTATCACTTTGTTAATTACTCCCTTTGCTGAATGAACATGTATAAAAAAAAAGATAAAAAAGAAAAGGGAATACAAGTGATCTCCCGAGGAGTCCATATGAAATGGGGAATAACACCAGAAATTGTTTTTTCTGAAATGAAATGATTTGCATGTCTTTACCAAACTCCAGGACCTTTTCCGGTGATACCATCCCCAGATGTAACCTGGTGAATTTGCTTCCAGAAACACTAGTGGTGATATAGAATGAATGAATGAGGATAGATTTGTATTGCGCAAGAACTTTGCCCAGGGGCATCAAGGCGCATAGAATGGAAAAGCTGGAAACGATGCACAGGACGGAAGAGGGAACTACTGGTAAGCTTTTGTGAAGAGCCAGGTCTTTAAGGCTTTGCGAAATTGATCAAGTGATGCGAGGCCCTTGAGCTTATCCGGGAGAAGGTTCCAGAGCTTCGGGGCAAGAGCAGAGAAGGCCTTCCCTCCCCATCTGGCCTTCTTCGTCCGGGGAGTGGACAGGAGGTTCCTGTTGGCAGAGCGCAGGACCCTACCAGGGGTATAGAAAGATACAAGGGACTTAATGTCCTCTGCACCGGATTCATGAAGGGCACCGTGAGTTAGACATAAGACCTTGAAATCTATCCTGGACAACACCGGGAGCCAATGGAGATGTTTTCTTATGGCCGAGCCGGAAGAGCGCCTAGGGGCGTTGACAAAAAACCTGGCAGCAGCATTCTGCACGACTTGCAGGCGTTGAATCAGGCTCTTGTTTATGCCCAGATAGAGGGCATTACAATAATCCAGGCGTGAGGAGATAAGGGCCACCGCAAGTTGTTTCCTGGAGTCCAAGGAAAGATAGTCTGAAAGTTTACGGAGGATCCTTAGCACCCCGGAGCAGGTAGAGACAGTTCTATTAACTTGTCTATCAAGGGAAAGTGTAGTGTCAAGTATAACTCCTAGATTGGGCGCTGCGAGGGCGGGCGTGGGACATACTCCGACGGCCGATGGCCACCAGTCAGCCGACCAGATCTCATGTTTGCCTTCGAAGACCAGAACCTCCGTCTTTTCACCATTTAGTTAAAAAAAAAAGTTGGTCATCCAACCTGCTACTGCTTCCACACAGTTCTTGAAATTGGATGCCTCGGTCTCCACAGATAGATTGAGGGAGACCATAATCTGGGTGTCGTTGGCATAAGACAGTACTTCCAAGCCAAATGATCTTACAAGCCTGGCAAGGGGGGCCACGTAAATGTTAAAAAGGGTAGGGCTCAAGGAAGAGCCCTGCGGGACCCCACATTGCACAGGCTTGGCTGGAGAGAGGAAGTCACCCAGTTTGACCCTCTGCATGCGTTGGTTGAGGAACGAGGCCAAGAGACTCAGAGCAGAACCTTCCACTCCCATCTCGCTGAGGCGGGCAATCAGAATGGCAGGGGACATGGTGTCGAATGCAGCTGTAAGGTCGAGCAGGATCAGAAGGGTAGTCTGACCACTGTCGACCTTAGTGCGGATGTTGTTTACCACCACAGTGAGAGCTGACTCTGTGCTGTGCGCCTTCTGGAAGCCATGCTGAGAGGAGTCTAGCAGGCAGGATTTATCCAGGAAGGCGCTGAGGTGAGAGTTGAGGTGGGCCTCTAATAGCTTGGCGGGGGCAGGAAGCAGGGATATCGGACGGAGGTTCTTTAAGATGGTAGGGTCTAAGGAGGCTTTTTTAAGTAGTGGTTTGACAGTGGCCATTTTCCAGGATGCAGGGAAAACGCCCTTGGAGATGGCTTGGTTCATGATGTCAAGAAGAGGGGGCAGGAGAACCTCTTTGCACTCCTTCAGGATTTGTAAGGGACAGGGGTCAAGGGGAGAGCCTGACTTGAGTTAATCAAAGAGTTGGAAGAGAAGTTCCAGGGTCAGAGGGGGAAAATTTGTCATATTGTTGCGAGGTAAGGCAATCGAGTCTTGAGGGGAGGGAGTTATCGGAAGGAGAGCAATATTGGTGTTAAGATTGCAGTCTTCTAGAGCTGTGTATATATCCTTGATTTTAGTGTGGAAAAATGTGGAAATCTGGTTACACAGCTCTTGAGAAGGTACAATAGGGTCAGGGAGGGGGACCATGGATAGATTATCCACGATTTTAAATAGCTCTCTAGGTGACCTGAGAGTGGTGACCTGAGAGTGGTGGTAAGATTGGAGAAGTAGGTCCTTTTTTCGGTTAGAACTGCGGCCTTATAACTTTTGAGCATGTCCTTATGTTTAGTTCTTTCCTGAGGATCTAGATGGGACCTCCAAAGCCTTTCTTGCTTCCTACAGTCCTGTCTAAACAGTCTGAAATATAGAAATATGTCTAAATATGGGTGCATCTTTATTTCATGCATTACATATGACTGCAAATACTAATTTCACGCCAAGATCAGGATGCAGTGTTACAAAATACGGGTTAACCCAATAGCACTGGGACCTGGGTAATCAATGTTGTGTATAAAGTGGTCCCAGTTGGAACAACATTCTAAACACACATCACAGTTATAAACAGTACAAATATTCCGAAAATCAATTTTTTAAGACAGAATAGTATGAGTGATGTTATTTAATATACATCCTCAAATGCAAATCAATTGTCAGAGTAATCAACAAATGGTAGACATATAGTCTCAGTGCCAAAAGGAGGAATGAAGGGACAGGTGAGGGAAGGGACCGTAATTAGGATAGTGTGGAAATAAAAGCAAATTGTAGAAACAATAACAAGTGGTCTTATATACATTTAAAGTTCAGTACCACATTGACATATATACATCGTGATAGCAATAATTACACATTTGATGATCCTATCCCAAAAGCACAATAGCACAGCCACTAAATGTTCTGTTGTCAGAAGGGTAGGAAGAGGAAGGTATGTCGACGTTTCGACCCCAAACGGTGTAGGCTAGATCCTGCCCTACTGCGGGGTCTTTTTCAGGACAAGTGGGGGGTCGGATGGTGAAGAAGGGCACCTAAGAATTACAATTAGAACACTGTTAGGTTTGGGAAAATCACGCGTTGCTACTAGTATGTGCAAAGACAGTCACAACAATTTTACCAAAATTGTTGTGACTGACTTTGCACATACTAGTAGCAACGCCCTGACAACAGAACATTTAGTGGCTGTGCTATTGTGCTTTTGGGATAGGATCATCAAATGTGTAATTATTCCTATGACGATGTATATATGACATTGTGACGTCATTGCATCATGGAATAAAGGATAGCATCTCCGTAGTGAAATTGAGATGTCACTGCATCATGGTATAAAGCATAGCTGCTCTGAACTGACATTGTGACGTCACTGCATCATGGTATAAAGGATAACAGCTCTGTAGTGACATTGTGACATCACGGCATCATGGTATAAAGGATAACAGCTCTGTAGTGACATTGTGATGCCACTGCATCATGGCATAAAGGATAACTGCTCTGTAGTGACATTGTGATGCCACTGCATCATGGCATAAAGGATAACAGCTCTGTAGTGACATTGTGATGCCACTGCATCATGGTATAAAGGATAACAGCTCTGTAGTGACATTGTTACGTCACTGCATCATGGCATAAAGGATAACAGCTCCGTAGTGACATTGTGAGGCCACTGCATCATGGTATAAAGTATATGAGGTCCGTAGTGACATTGTGACGTCACTGCATCATGGTATAAAGCATAGCTCCTCTGTTGTGACATTGAGATGTCACTGCATCACGGTATAAAAGATAGCAGCTCTGAACTGATTTTCGGAATATTTGTACTGTTTATAACTGTGATGTGCGCTAAGATCAGGATGCAAGCATAAAATCTGATCCTCCTTATCACTGTGCCTTTCACAGTACATTGTGACGGCACTGCATCATGATATAAAGGATAGCAGCTCACTTCATCATGATATAAATGATAGCAGCTTTATAATGACATTGTGACGTCATTGCATCATGGAATAAAGGATAGCATCTCCGTAGTGAAATTGAGATGTCACTGCATCATGGTATAAAGCATAGCTGCTCTGAACTGACATTGTGACGTCACTGCATCATGGTATAAAGGATAACAGCTCTGTAGTGACATTGTGACATCACGGCATCATGGTATAAAGGATAACAGCTCTGTAGTGACATTGTGATGCCACTGCATCATGGCATAAAGGATAACTGCTCTGTAGTGACATTGTGATGCCACTGCATCATGGCATAAAGGATAACAGCTCTGTAGTGACATTGTGATGCCACTGCATCATGGTATAAAGGATAACAGCTCTGTAGTGACATTGTTACGTCACTGCATCATGGCATAAAGGATAACAGCTCCGTAGTGACATTGTGAGGCCACTGCATCATGGTATAAAGTATATGAGGTCCGTAGTGACATTGTGACGTCACTGCATCATGGTATAAAGCATAGCTCCTCTGTTGTGACATTGAGATGTCACTGCATCACGGTATAAAAGATAGCAGCTCTGAACTGACATTGTGACGTCACTGCATCATGGTATAAAGGATAGCATCTCTGAACAACACCATCTGTTTGCCACAAATATATGTTATGTTATAGGAATTTTTTATGGGAAATATTGTGTTCTGAATTATTTGGTTGTTTTTGTAACAGATTCATTGTGTATAATTTATGTATTTTATTAATTGTTTTTAAATATGAACATGTGTTGACTAATTAAATGATACTTTATACTTTTTTAATTACTTAGTTTGGTGTCTTACTTACTTTTCTCCCCTGATTTGTGTCGATAATTTGCCAATTTGTTTACACTGTTTATTTCCCTGTACCGTGAATTAAGTTTCTGAACAGGGGGTCCTTGTTATTTACATAGCATCTCTGAACTGACATTGTGACATCACTGCTGCATGGTATAAAGGATAGCATCTCTGTAGTAACATTATGACGCCACTGCATCATGGTATAATGCATAGCCGCTCCATAAAGACATTGTGATGTCACTGCATCATGGTATAAAGGATAACAGCTCCCTAGGTACATTGTGACATTACTGCATCATGGTATAAAGCATAGCAGCTCCCTAGGTACATTGTGACGTCACTGCATCATGGTACAAAGGATAGCCACTCCATAGTTACATTTTTACATCACTGCATCATGGTATAAAGTATAACAGCTCTGTAATGACATTGTGGCACCATTGTATCATGGTATAAAGGATAGCAGCTCTGAACTGACATTGTGACGTCACTGCATCATGGTATAAAGCATAACAGCTCCGTAGTGTCATTGTGACACCACTGGATCATAGTATAAAGAATAGGAGGTCCGTAGTGACATTGTGACACCACTTGATCATGGTATAAAGTACAGCAGGTCCGTAGTGACATTGTGATGTCACTGCAGCATAGTATTTAGGATAGCAGCACTGAACTGACATTGTGTCGTTACCGCATTATGGTATAAAGAATAGCAGCCCGTAGTGAAATTGTGACATCACTGAATCATGGTGAAGGATTGCAGCTCTTTAGTGACATTGTGACTTTACTGCATCATGGTATAAAGAATAGAACCTCTGAACTGACATTGTGATGTCGCCGCATCATGGTATAAAGTTTAGCAGCTCCAAAGTGGAGTTGTGACATCACTGCATCATGTTATAAAGGATAGCAGCTCCGTAGTGACATTACTGTATAACGAACAGCGGGTCGGTAGTGACAGTGTGACATCACTGCATCATATTATATAGGAGAGCAGCTCCGTATGGACATTGTGATACCACTGTATCATTGTATAAAGGACTAGCAGCCCGCCCCAGCGTTGCCTGGGGCAGAAAGAGGCTGGGGGCAAAACACCCGCTCCCGCCCCGACCCCCTCCCGCACCGACTCCCTCCCGCCCCGACTCACTTACGCCCCCCTCCCGCCCAGACTCACTCGCGCCCCCCTCCCGCCCAGACTCACTCGCGCCACCCACCCGCCCAGACTCACTCGCGCCACCCTCCCGCCCCGACATTTTCATTTACTGCTGCCTCCTTACCTGTGTTGCCTCCTCACTCACTGCACAGCCGCTCGTAACTGCACCGCCCTCCTCCTTGTCGTCATCACACATGTCGCATCGTGCCCAGCGCTAGGTCCCGGCCGGCGCTACTTTCAGGGGACTACTTTGTTTACAAACGTAATTTTTTTAATTTACTTTTTATTTTATTTATATAGCCTATGTCCATCTAAACACTTTTCATAGATGTATCGGTTGTGTAGATTTGCGCTGTGGTTCCCGAGTTTACCTGGCCAAAAGGTGCAAGTTCTCTCTTTATAATAGTAGTATAGATATAGATATATACACGCATACATACATTTAGTTTTCACACCTGGATTAATCCACTTGAATGCACAGATTCACGTTTATCTATATCTATATCTATACTACTATTATAAAGAGAGAACTTGCACCTTTGGGCAAGGTAAACTCGAAAACTACACCACCAATCTGAACACCCAAGACATCTTAGAAAACCTCAGGGCAAGCAGAAGGACATAGGCTACATAAAAAAAATAAAACGTTCTTTAAAATATTTACAAATAAAAATAAAGTAGTCCCTTGCAAGTAGCGCCGGCCGCGACGTATGCGTGAGGGGAGTAGCGTCGTTCACAGCAACAGGAAGAGCGAGGACATGAGTAGCGTCTGCGTGAGGGGAGGAGCGGAGTGCAACAGCAATACGGAGCCGTGAGAAGCGGAGGAGCAGTGGCAGCGCGGGGAGGTAAGTCGGGACCTGGGGGGGGGGGTTTACAAAGCCGGGGCGGGAGGCGGGCGGGAGACTCAAGGCGCGAGGCGCTATGCGCTATGCTCAATGCAAAATGCTCAATGTCGGGGCGGGGGCGGCAGGCGGCGAGCTCAAAGCGGGAGGCGGGAGGCGGTATAGCCAATGTCGGGGCGGGAGGGATGCGGACTGGGCAATGTCGGTGGGGGTGGGGGTGCGGTGCACAGAGGCTTACAATGCTGCCCCCAGCCCCTTTCTGCCCCAGGCAACGCTGGGGCGGGCTGCTAGTTTTAATACAAAGTAATGAATTTACCCTTCTAAAACTGGCAATTTGCACACTGAAGCTCACACCAGTTTCCTCCTGTTCCATAACTACACTTACATTTAACTAAAAACGTACCTATATTATACTAACATTAAACCAGCATTGTTCTGTGTATGGACCAGCTTTCCGCTATTTGCTCATCTGTTCTTTTGAATATTGAGTATCATAAATAGTAATATTTGTTCATAGAGCATGATCTTTGAACTGTGGACTTCAATCCCTATAATCCTTAGAGGCGCTTCCGGTGGCACGTGGCCACTTCATGGATCGATTGCAGGTTCTCAGCCGGGCAGGAGGGGATGTGTCCCACACAGCATTGCGCTGCACATACTAATTATGAAATATGCTTTTAGCTCTTGTAGTCTCCCCGTAGAAGTTCGTGATGTTATTATCAACACATCTCCCGGGGCTGAGTAAGCTGCCACGTGACCTCACGCACCAGAATCCTTCCTTTGGGGGATTCATATCTCTTTCAGCAGACTGCCCGGCTCGGTGCACGATCAGACACCGGGAAGTGCTAGCTGCTGTCTAGAGCGCCTCGAAAGCAGAGGCCTGCTGCAGAAGGCGTGCGCTCGCAGCCCGTGATCTTTTAAACCAATATAGATATATTGTAATCGTCACGGTTAGAATCGGAAATGGGGCGGAAAGTGACCGTGACCACGTGTGCCCTGAACCAGTGGGCTCTGGACTTTGAAGGTAACTTGGAAAGAATTGCAAAAGTAAGTGATCTGCTGCGCATAGAAATGTTGCAAATGTGATTCCAACGCCTCTTCAGAGGTAGTAAACGCTATGTAAATGCAAGGTCAACATTGTACTCATTGCTGCTAAGCCGAGAGTTGCAGCAGAGCCGTGCTGTTGGACAGATGCACGCAAATTCTCAGAATTAGCAAGTGAAAGTGACGGGCTGTTCTCAGGCCAGGAAATGTGTGTTCTTCTAGCCAAAATGCATTGATTAGATAAATAATGCACTTCTCGGAAAGTCTGCAGCGCATAGAATCAGGCGGTGTCCGCACTTTTCAGATCAGCTGTACTGCATGAGAGAATCAGCACTTCTCACCATGGCTGTTGTATTTTTATTAGTACATGCCTGCATTTCCCAGAAGGACTGTTGTGCCGTAAATTGCATTACACTACCTATGCTTCCCCTCCCGCCTCCCGCCTCCCGCCTCTGCCTTACCTCACCTCTCTCGGGCCCCCACCCGCACCGGCTCCCGCCTCGCCTTACCTGAGGCACCGCAGCACGTCACTCCTCGCCGCTCATCACCGCTCCTCCCGCCTGTCGTCATCACGCAGGTGTAGGTTGCGGTTAGCGCTACGTCGCTTTTTTTTATTTACGTTTTTTTTTAATTTTATGCAGCCTATGTCCTTCTACACACCCTGAGGATTACAACAATATATTGGGTGTGTGGATTGGCGCTGTGGTTCCCGAGTTTACCTTGCCAAAAGATGTCTGTTCTCTCTTTATAATAGTAGTATAGATATCAACTCTGTAATGACATTGTGACATCACTGCACCATGGTATAAAATAAAGCGGGTACGTAGTGACAGTGTGATGTCACTGCATCATAGTATATAGGATAGCAGCTCCGCAGTGAAATTGTGACTTCACTGCATCATGGTATAAAGCAGGGCCGCTCCGTAGTGACCTTGTGATGTAACTACATCAAGGAATAAAGGGTAGCCTCTCCGTAGTGACATTTAGATGTCACTGCATCATGCTTAGGCTGTCCGGTTTTAGGTTCAAACCTATAATAACTAATAAAACCCCACCGAAAGGGAAATAGCCCTCACCAGTGTAAACATATAAACACTGAAAAAAACCTTTACAACCACAAACCAAATGCCATTCAAAGAAAGGAAAAGACAAATGAAAGCATCATTTTTATACTCCTGAAGGGGCCAATACAATGTAACCTTGTTATACAAGCTAGCAGCAAGAAAGACTGGGCTAACATTATTCTGCTTGAGTTTTGTTGTTTAGGGATGTCACTAAAGTATTGTTTCTTCTTCCTTTTGCTTGTTTCAGTTTTGAGGTCTTTGGTCTAAAGATGCTGGGTTTAGAAACATGTTTTAGGTCTTGTTTAATTATTTTATATTGTGTAGAGAATCAGGAAATATCAAAATCATATTTGATATTTTGGCTGTGTTTGATTCTTGCACTGATAGGTAAAATGGCTTGTTTCATAAGAATCTTTCCCAATATGTGCCATCATATGTTCCCACAGAGAATGTGTTAAAACCCTTGATACATCAGCCCCCAGTTTCGATTGGGTCAGTATTGATAGTAGGTGAATTGCCAACACCTCAGGCTTTAAACATTCAATGCAAGGTATAGTTACAAGTATATGTGAAAAGAGGACTTTCACCAAGCATCTGGAATAGTGGTAAAAACATGACACCAGACTTTTGGAAAACATGGAACACAGTGTCACTTGGAATGCTGCTGCAAAAATGTTCTTTCCAAGTTCAACAAAGATTGGAGAGATATTATTTGTATTTGTAGTGATTTAGCTATGTATATGAAAAGGTTTTGTGGTGACCTGTCAAAATCAATACCTGAGCTGAAGTGCTTCCCTGTAAGAGATCCTTGCCACTTGTTAGATGGTATGCTAAAAGTCTTTACAATCTTTCAGAGTTAATGAAGAATGCTATTGACTTTTTAGTCCATTCCAGTGCACTGTTTTGTTATGCACTGGAACTAAAACTCAAATATTTCTCATTTTGTGATATGTGTAGCATCAAAGAAAGTGTCATCCCAACTGTGTCACTTAGCTGATGGTTCTCAATCTTATATTATCCATGTGGCAACCGTTTACAGAATATTTGCTGAGTGATGATGTCAAAGGCAACAAATTGGAGGATCTATGGTCGCATATTGATAGTGATGTAAAAAAAAGTAAGCTCTACTTCATTGTTAGATTTTTACAGGAAAACATAACTGCTGTAGTGGACATAATAAAAAACCTAGAGTCTGAAAAAACCCTTGTCTGCCAAGTGTTCAGCACAATTGGTGTAGATGTGAAACATCTCCTTGAGAGTAGGCTGGGCGACACCTTTAGTGACTTTGAAACTGCAACAGGCTCCATGTTAGAGTGCTTGCCACTTGGTAAGCAAAGCAATGTTGAAGAGCAATTCAGGAACTTTTATTTTACAGTGTATGAGAAATGGCTTGCAATGATGCATAGAATTGTCCCTTCACCACCAATGGCATTTGAAGTCAATGAAACCTCACTGTGGTACTCTGTACAAATTCTAGATCCCTTCCGTAAAGGGGAATTTTCGCTGTAGTTTCAAAAGTGCTGCTTCACTATTCGCGCAGAAAGCAAGCAATACTAAAAGCAAAATGTTCTATATACACCGGAAAAAACATTGTTGCTGTTGTTTTAAATGGCACGATAATGTGTTACCGCTGATAACCACTGTTTTTTAAGGTATTGAAAACACTTCAAAACACTGAAAAAACCCCACCAGAATTTACCAAAAATAGAAACTGAAATCAGGAAAGCCTAATCATGGAATAAAGCATAGCTGTTCTGTAGTGACATTGTGACGTCTCTGCATCATGGAATAAAGGATAGCAGCTCCCTAGTGAAATTGTGACATCACTGCATCATGGTAAAGGATAGCAGCTCCCTAGTGATATTGTGACGTCACTGCATCATGGTATGAGGTATATCAGGTCCGTAGTGACATTGTGACGTTATTTCATCATAGTATGTAGGACAGCAGCTCAGTAGTGAAATTGTGACATCACTGCATCATGGTAAAGCAGAGCAGCTCTGTATTGACATTTTGACGTCAGTGCATCATGGTATGAAGTATAGCAGGTCTGTAGTGACATTTTGACATTACTTGCTCATGGTATAGAGGATAGCAGCTCTGAACTGACATTCTGATGTCACTGCATCATGGAATAAAGGGTGGCAGCTCTGTAGTGACATTGAGATGTCATTGCATCATGGTATAAATCATAGCTGCCCTCTGGTGAAATTGTGATGTCACGGCATCATGGAATTAAGGATAGCACCTCTGTAGTGAAATTGTGACATCAATGCATCATTGTATAAAGCATAGCTGCTCTGTAGTGACATTGTTATGTAATGTCATCATGATACAAAGGGTAGCAGCTCTGTAGTGACATTGAGATGTCACTGCTTCATGGTATAAAGCATAGCTGCCCTGTAGAAACATTGTGACGCCACTGCATCATGGTATAAAGGATAGCAGCTCTGAACTGACATTGTGACATCACTGCATCATGGTATAAAGGATAGCAGCTCTGAACTGACATTGTGACGTCACTGCATCATGGTATAAAGGGTAGCCGCTCAGTAGTTACATTGTTATGTCACTGCATCATGGTATAAAGTACAGCAGGTCTGTAGTGACATTGTGACATCACTGCTTCATGGTATAAAGGATAGCAGCCCCTAGGGAAATTGTGATGTCACTGAATGATGGTAAAGGATAGCAGCTCAGTAGTGAAATTATGACATCACTGAATCATGGTAAAGGATAGCAGCTCTGTAGTGACATTGTGAGGCCACTGCATCATGGTATTAAGGATAGCAGCTCTGTAGTGACATTGTGAGGCCACTGCATCATGGTATTAAGGATAGCAGCTCTGTAGTGACATTGCGAGGCCACTGCATCATAGTATATAGGACAGCAGCTCCGTGGTTACATTGATACGTCACTGCATCATGGTATAAAGGATAGCAGTTCCGTAGTGATGTCACTGTATCATGTTATGAAGGATAGCAACTCTGTAGTGACATTGTGATGTCACTGCATCATGGTATGAAGTATAGCAGGTCCGTAGTGACAGTGTGACGAAACTGCATCATGGTATAAAGTAAAGCAGGTACTAATTGACAGTGTGAGGTCACTGCATCATAGTAAGTGGACAGAAGCCCGTAAGTGACATTGTGATGCCACTGCATAATGGCATTAAGGATAGCAACTCTGTAGTGACATTGTGATGTCACTACATCATGGTATATAGGATAGCAGCCCCGTAGTGACATTGTGATGCCACTGCATCATAGTATGAAGGATAGCATCTCTGTAGTGACGTTGTGACGTCACTGCATCATAGTAGAAAGTATAGCTGGTCCGTAGTGACAGTGTGGCGTCACTGCATCATAGTATATGGGATAGCAACTCTGCAGTGACATTGTGACGTCTCTGCATCATGGTATGAAGAATAGCAACTTTGTTGTGAAATATATGACATCACTGCATCATGGTATAAAGTAAAGCAGTTCTGTAGTGATGTCACTGCATCATTTTATGAAGGATAGCAACTCTGTAGTGACATTGTGACATCACTGCATCATGGTATAAAGTAAAGCAGGTCTGTAGTGACAGTGTGACATCACTGCATCATAGTATAAAGTATAGCAGGTCCGTAGTGACATTGTGACGTCAATGCATCATGGTATGAAGTATAGCAGGTCTGTAGTGACATTGTGACGCCACTGCATCATGATATAAAGTATAGCAGGACTGTAGTGACAGTGTGACGTCACTGCATCATAGTATATAGGACAGCAGCTCCGTAGTGACATTGTCATGCCACTGCATCATGGTATAAAAGATAGCAACTCCGCAGTGACAGCCTCTTTATTGCTGTTGCTCCTGTTAGTGAACAAGCTAAGTGCTTCTGGCACCACTGTTGGGGGTTTCTTTGAGATACTTAAAGGGAATTAATTTCCATCCATAAAAAAAATACATTATTTTTCGCGTTTTTGACATCTGGGTTTTGATCTGGTGTGATACTTACAAGTGAAATCTTATTCAGAGTTATATATTACTAACATTGGTTGTGCAGGGCAACCTACAGTTAAGCGTGGGCGGAAAATCCGTTCCGCTCGCGGATTTTGCGGATTTTCGGGAAATCCGCAATCCGCGAGATTTGCGGATTTCCCGCAAAATCCGCAAATTCGCACGCAGCGGATTTTTTGGGCGGCGCGCGGCGTTGGTGATACAATTTTTGCGGCGCGCGGCGTTTATCATCGTTTGCCGAGTTGTTTTTTTCGATAGTTTGCGAGTGCTGCGCCATTTTGGATCTTGCTGTGTGATCCCGCGGGAATTGGCGAGCGCGATTACGTCATCGCGGCTTGCCAGCGATAGTTTGTCAACGCGAGTACGACGAGATCACGTCTCGCGGTACTTCGCAATTGCGAGATTTGAGATGCGGCGCGCGAAAATATAAATTTGCAATTCTGCACAAGAAATCCACCAGCAAGCAGCATAAACCTTCTAGAAATGATGATTTTTATGTGAATAACTCCTTAGTTTGACATTTGCCTGCACTTTTTTAGCGAGGAGTCCATTTTGGGGAGGGGGGCAGGGGGGTGGGAGGAAGGAAGTGCCCCATAGTCTTCAACTTCCTGTTCCTGTTCAGCAGGCTCCTCCCAGTGCTTTGTCCATCTCCTGGTCACTTTTCATTCGGATGTGGACCTGGAAGGATTACCTTTTGTGGATGCTGCTGGATCTTTGGATTTGAGGCCTTTTTGACTTTCTTTGGATCACTGTTGGATTAGAAATTTTACAAGTAAGTTTGTTTGGGGCATTACAGTTGCTGCAACTAAAATTTTGGGATTTTCGATTTTTGGGCTGTTTTGGGGCCTTTTCCCAGGGGTACTCAGTGGTGGGTGGACTGATTCTTTCTGTGGGTTGTCTTGAATTTAAACATCATGGAGGCCATAGATGAATTGGGATTGTGCTGATTTTTCTGTGTTTTTCGATTTTTTTTTTTTGTAAAATTTTGTGTTTTTCGATTTTTGACCTGTTGTTGGGGCCTTGACCAGGGGTAGTGAGTGGTGCATGGGGCCTAGTCTTTCTGTGGGCTGTCTTGAATTTAAACATCATGGATGGAATGGGATTGTGCTGATTTTGCAGTGTTTTTCGATTTTTGGGGGTGTTCATGGGGAGGGACATGCCATGTGGCTGGTGGCCATTTTGAGTGCAGCTACAGGCACTGGCCATGTGCTGGCAGGCAAGTGGCCATTTTGAATGCAGGCTTTGTTGTTAGGCCTCCAACCATTTTGCCTACTTTTCAACCTTTATTTATGCCAGGGGTAGTGAGTCTTGCATGGGCCTAGTATTTCTGTGGGTTGTCTTGAATTTAAACATCATGGAGGCCATGGATGGAATGGGATTGTGCTGATTTTGCAGTGTTTTTCGATTTTTGGGGGTGTTCATGGGGAGGGACATGCCATGTGGCTGGTGGCCATTTTGAGTGCAGCTACAGGCACTTGCCATGTGCTGGCAGGCAAGTGGCCATTTTGAATGCAGGCTTTGTTGTTAGGCCTCCAACCATTTTGCCTACTTTTCAACCTTTATTTATGCCAGGGGTAGTGAGTCTTGCATGGGCCTAGTATTTCTGTGGGTTGTCTTGAATTTAAACATCATGGAGGCCATAGATGAATTGGGATTGTGCTGATTTTTCTGTGTTTTTCGATTTTTTTTTTTTGTAAAATTTTGTGTTTTTCGATTTTTGACCTGTTGTTGGGGCCTTTTCACCAGGGGTATTTGAGTCTAGCATGGGCCTAGTCTTTCTGTGGGCTGTCTTGAATTTAAACATCATGGAGGCCATGGATGGAATAGGATTGTGCTGATTTTGCAGTGTTTTTCGATTTTTGGGGGTGTTCATGGGGAGGGACATGCCATGTGGCTGGTGGCCATTTTGAGTGCAGCTACAGGCACTGGCCATGTGCTGGCAGGCAAGTGGCCATTTTGAATGCAGGCTTTGTTGTTAGGCCTCCAACCATTTTGCCTACTTTTCAACCTTTATTTATGCCAGGGGTAGTGAGTCTTGCATGGGCCTAGTATTTCTGTGGGTTGTCTTGAATTTAAACATCATGGAGGCCATAGATGAATTGGGATTGTGCTGATTTTTCTGTGTTTTTCGATTTTTTTTTTTTGTAAAATTTTGTGTTTTTCGATTTTTGACCTGTTGTTGGGGCCTTGACCAGGGGTAGTGAGTGGTGCATGGGGCCTAGTCTTTCTGTGGGCTGTCTTGAATTTAAACATCATGGATGGAATGGGATTGTGCTGATTTTGCAGTGTTTTTCGATTTTTGGGGGTGTTCATGGGGAGGGACATGCCATGTGGCTGGTGGCCATTTTGAGTGCAGCTACAGGCACTGGCCATGTGCTGGCAGGCAAGTGGCCATTTTGAATGCAGGCTTTGTTGTTAGGCCTCCAACCATTTTGCCTACTTTTCAACCTTTATTTATGCCAGGGGTAGTGAGTCTTGCATGGGCCTAGTATTTCTGTGGGTTGTCTTGAATTTAAACATCATGGAGGCCATGGATGGAATGGGATTGTGCTGATTTTGCAGTGTTTTTCGATTTTTGGGGGTGTTCATGGGGAGGGACATGCCATGTGGCTGGTGGCCATTTTGAGTGCAGCTACAGGCACTTGCCATGTGCTGGCAGGCAAGTGGCCATTTTGAATGCAGGCTTTGTTGTTAGGCCTCCAACCATTTTGCCTACTTTTCAACCTTTATTTATGCCAGGGGTAGTGAGTCTTGCATGGGCCTAGTATTTCTGTGGGTTGTCTTGAATTTAAACATCATGGAGGCCATAGATGAATTGGGATTGTGCTGATTTTTCTGTGTTTTTCGATTTTTTTTTTTTGTAAAATTTTGTGTTTTTCGATTTTTGACCTGTTGTTGGGGCCTTTTCACCAGGGGTATTTGAGTCTAGCATGGGCCTAGTCTTTCTGTGGGCTGTCTTGAATTTAAACATCATGGAGGCCATGGATGGAATAGGATTGTGCTGATTTTGCAGTGTTTTTCGATTTTTGGGGGTGTTCATGGGGAGGGACATGCCATGTGGCTGGTGGCCATTTTGAGTGCAGCTACAGGCACTGGCCATGTGCTGGCAGGCAAGTGGCCATTTTGAATGCAGGCTTTGTTGTTAGGCCTCCAACCATTTTGCCTACTTTTCAACCTTTATTTATGCCAGGGGTAGTGAGTCTTGCATGGGCCTAGTATTTCTGTGGGTTGTCTTGAATTTAAACATCATGGAGGCCATAGATGAATTGGGATTGTGCTGATTTTTCTGTGTTTTTCGATTTTTTTTTTTTGTAAAATTTTGTGTTTTTCGATTTTTGACCTGTTGTTGGGGCCTTGACCAGGGGTAGTGAGTGGTGCATGGGGCCTAGTCTTTCTGTGGGCTGTCTTGAATTTAAACATCATGGATGGAATGGGATTGTGCTGATTTTGCAGTGTTTTTCGATTTTTGGGGGTGTTCATGGGGAGGGACATGCCATGTGGCTGGTGGCCATTTTGAGTGCAGCTACAGGCACTGGCCATGTGCTGGCAGGCAAGTGGCCATTTTGAATGCAGGCTTTGTTGTTAGGCCTCCAACCATTTTGCCTACTTTTCAACCTTTATTTATGCCAGGGGTAGTGAGTCTTGCATGGGCCTAGTATTTCTGTGGGTTGTCTTGAATTTAAACATCATGGAGGCCATAGATGAATTGGGATTGTGCTGATTTTTCTGTGTTTTTCGATTTTTTTTTTTTGTAAAATTTTGTGTTTTTTCGATTTTTGACCTGTTGTTGGGGCCTTGACCAGGGGTAGTGAGTGGTGCATGGGGCCTAGTCTTTCTGTGGGCTGTCTTGAATTTAAACATCATGGATGGAATGGGATTGTGCTGATTTTGCAGTGTTTTTCGATTTTTGGGGGTGTTCATGGGGAGGGACATGCCATGTGGCTGGTGGCCATTTTGAGTGCAGCTACAGGCACTGGCCATGTGCTGGCAGGCAAGTGGCCATTTTGAATGCAGGCTTTGTTGTTAGGCCTCCAACCATTTTGCCTACTTTTCAACCTTTATTTATGCCAGGGGTAGTGAGTCTTGCATGGGCCTAGTATTTCTGTGGGTTGTCTTGAATTTAAACATCATGGAGGCCATGGATGGAATGGGATTGTGCTGATTTTGCAGTGTTTTTCGATTTTTGGGGGTGTTCATGGGGAGGGACATGCCATGTGGCTGGTGGCCATTTTGAGTGCAGCTACAGGCACTTGCCATGTGCTGGCAGGCAAGTGGCCATTTTGAATGCAGGCTTTGTTGTTAGGCCTCCAACCATTTTGCCTACTTTTCAACCTTTATTTATGCCAGGGGTAGTGAGTCTTGCATGGGCCTAGTATTTCTGTGGGTTGTCTTGAATTTAAACATCATGGAGGCCATAGATGAATTGGGATTGTGCTGATTTTTCTGTGTTTTTCGATTTTTTTTTTTTGTAAAATTTTGTGTTTTTCGATTTTTGACCTGTTGTTGGGGCCTTTTCACCAGGGGTATTTGAGTCTAGCATGGGCCTAGTCTTTCTGTGGGCTGTCTTGAATTTAAACATCATGGAGGCCATGGATGGAATAGGATTGTGCTGATTTTGCAGTGTTTTTCGATTTTTGGGGGTGTTCATGGGGAGGGACATGCCATGTGGCTGGTGGCCATTTTGAGTGCAGCTACAGGCACTGGCCATGTGCTGGCAGGCAAGTGGCCATTTTGAATGCAGGCTTTGTTGTTAGGCCTCCAACCATTTTGCCTACTTTTCAACCTTTATTTATGCCAGGGGTAGTGAGTCTTGCATGGGCCTAGTATTTCTGTGGGTTGTCTTGAATTTAAACATCATGGAGGCCATAGATGAATTGGGATTGTGCTGATTTTGCAGTGTTTTTCGATTTTTTTGTGCTCTATAACTGAACTGATGTTCCTCTGTCTTCCATTTTTTTTAGGTGCACAAGACTCAAGAGAACCACCAGTGCCAGGAAGAAGTCCTGCAGCGGTGTGTGTGTGCAGCATAACGTCACGCGACGTCACGTCTGGCCTCAGACAACTCTACAATTCGTGCAACTGCGGCCTGCTGTCTGACCTGCTCTGAAGAAGATGGCCCCAAAGAAAGTTCTCCGTAGCTCCTCTAGCAAGAAAGTTGCTAGTAAGGAGCAGAAGAAGCAAGTTACCAAGGAGGCTGGTGTGCCACCCGCCACTTTTTTTGGGAGCAAAAAAAAAAGTACGCCTGCAGCAGCAGGATCTGCTGGGGACCAACCTGAGAGCAGCACCCCTGCTCCATTGGGTTCAGTGCCTCCACCACCACGCCAACTTAAGTCAAAGCCCTTGAGTGCTTCAGAGGCAGTCAGTGTACTTCTCCAATCACCATCGACCAGTGATGTTGGCTCATCGCAAGAAAGTAGCAGCAATGTCCCTGAATCAACACAGGTTGTTGTAACTCATCTGACAAGTGTTGAACAACCACAGCCGCAACAACAACACCATGTGCAAGTACACGCCCAAGTACATGTGGAAGGAGAGGCAGCAAAAGGAGATGCGCAAGCAAAGGTGCATGGACGTTCACAAGTGCCCACAATAGTTGTTCCTCCCGAAGTAGGGGCACATTTGGAAATCGACAATGAAGCTGAGGTATCATTGGAAGCCACTCCTCCTGATGATCATTCATTGTCTTCCACATCCCTAGCAAGGAAAAGATCAAGGGGGGTGTCTACATCTTCTTCAAGCCCACCTCGTTCTGGTGCAAGTGATCTGTCTTGGGAACCACGACAACTGCGGTCTGACAGTGAGGCAGAGGCACACCATGATCTGCCACCGGTACCTAAGCGTAAAAGGAAGGTCGTCCAAAAACTCAAACCTATGGAGTGTGATGAGGCTCAACAAGAAGTGACAGATACTGCTGGTGATGAAGCCTCTCACGATGACGACGATCCAGTCATCACAAAGGTCACTGCAGCCCCACCGGGCATGCAGCAAAGAGACATTTTGACCCTATCCCGAGAAGCTGCTGAGCGTGATGATGATGTCGGCGAGGAGGCAATGGAAATGGAATCATTAGATTTGGAGTTAAGTAGTACACCAAAACCTACCGCTTCCATATTTCTTCCTCGCAAGAAGGTACCCACCTCGTCCTCGACCTCAATTCGTGGTGGTGAAAGTGCAAAACGTACTGAAGTTCGGCAATCCACATCCTCCACTTCATCTGTCATTAGCAGCAGGACCACCACCACCAGTATCGCCACCTCCTCCGGCCCCCGAAGACATTTCAAGTCTCCAGTTTGGGACTTCTTTAGTGTTTGCCCAAAAAAGGAAAACGTAGCCATTTGTAGCCTTTGTAAGCTTCGATTTAGTCGTGGTAAGCTTGGTTCTAACTATGGTACCGGAGGCCAGAGAGGTCATCTTGAGAGAAGGCACCCTGTCGAATGGTTTCCGCACCTAGAGGCGGTCAAGAAAGCCGGAATTGCACGTAATGAAAACGTTGATTTGTCATCTGCTGATGACGAGGAGGTAGAAGACGATTCAAACACTTCACTTACACCCAGTTCCCATGTCAGCAGCACACCCCATGGGAGCCACACTAAGAGTGTGGGAGAGAGTGAGACATCAATGCGGAAAAGTTCATCAGCGAGCGTAACTGGGTCGAAGAGATCATCATCATCCCGTAAATCATTGGTCCAGGGCAACATTAAAAAGATGTTGTTTACAGAAGCGCAATATGAACGCAACCACCCAATGACCCGTCTGTATAACACTAAGCTGGCTAAAATGCTAGCTCTGGACCTTCTCCCTTTTTCTTTTGTAGAAGGGGTTGGTTTTCTAGAATTAGTGACAGCGCTCTGCCCTAAATGGAAGGTTCCTAGCCGGTTCTATTTTGCCCGAGTTGCGGTTCCAGCACTACATGAAGATGTTCTGAAGGTGATTGGGGCAGCTTTGCAGAAGAGTGCTGTTCACACTATACATCTGACAACAGACATGTGGACCAGTGGCGCAGGCGCTGATTACATGTGCATCACTGCACACTGGGTCTCTTTTTCAGGGGCTAAAGCAAAGCTAAACTCAGGTGTTGACACTAACATTGTTTTTAAAGGTGCTCGGAAACATGCAACACTAGCCATGTTTGGTTTGGAGAAACGTCACACAGCAGAAAACATTTTGGATGTCTTTAACACAAAGGTCCTTAACTGTCTGTCCCCACTAAAACGCAAGGTTGGTTATGTTTCCACAGACAATGGCTCCAATATAGTTAAGGCCATGAGGGACGGTTACTATTTCAGAGTGCCGTGTTTGGCGCACTGTATAAACCTGGTTGTCCAAAAATTCTTGGGTAATAAACGCAGTGCAGCGTACAGTGTATTGGAGAACTGCCGAAAAATTTGCAAGCATTTCAGGCATTCTTTTAAGGCCCGCAAGCAGCTGAGGAGCATGCTATATCAAAGTCAAATGCCAGTGAAAGCACTCATCCAGGAGGTGGTAACACGTTGGAACTCAACCTTCTACATGCTTGAGCGTCTGTATGAGCAGTATACGCAACTCGATCAATATTTCTTGAAAGAGGGTATAGAGGAGCTGAGGATGGGTGGGCCGCAATGGAACATAGTTGAAAGCCTAACACGCATGCTTCGTCCTTTTGAGGTCTTCACACGTGCAGTCAGCAAGGAGGACTCTAATTTGGGAAAAGCTATCCCATTGTTGTACATGCTGGAGGACCAACTGAAGGAGGTGTGTTCTGTGTTTCGAAAAGATGACAAAAAGAAAGACTCTTTGCTTCTGGCTGAGAAATTATTAGAGCTCCTACAAGGTGATGAACGTCTTCAAAAGATCCACTCAGAACAGCATTACATTTGTGCTACTATTCTGGATCCACGCTACAAAAAGGCGCTGGCAGGCAGAGCATTCTTTCCTTTTGCTGATGAAGATGTTACAAAGTACAAACGTTGGCTAGCCTTGTCAGCCAAGAAGTTTGAAACAGAACGGCTGGAAATTGAAGGAAATGGCAGTACATCAGCAGGCCATCCCCAGTCAAAACAATCCACTTCTGCACCTGTGGCTGTGGCACAAGTGACCTCTCAGCCGTTAAAGACACCGGCAACCGCATCATCTGCACGAAAGACAGCAGAAACATTGGAGGCTGAAGAGGATTGGCTAGCTCTGCGTGGGTTTGGTTCTCAAAAGGCCAGAGGCACAGCAAGAGCTACGCAAAGTGGAGGAACCTTGGAGGAGGACCTTGAGTCGATGGTGAAGGACTATCTGAATGACTCCACAGAGGTCTATGTTAATTCTGACCCATTGGCGTATTGGCATGGGAAAAAAGAATTGTGGCCACAGCTCACCAACCTGGCTTTAAACTACTTGTCTTGCCCACTCGCAAGTGTGTCTTCTGAACGGGTTTTCAGTGCGGCTGGTGGGATTGTAACTCCCAAACGGAGCCGCCTCTCGCCCAAAAATGTGGAGAGGTTAACAATGATCAAGATGAATCAGCACCTCATACCACCAGATATAAGAGTACGAGAGAGCGTGCCGGATGAAGAGGAGGTGGCCAGCACCATAGATGAGGGAATTTCTACTCTGTCAGGTGGCACTGACCTCACCCGGGCTGAATTCGCAGAGTATGATGACGAAGCCTTATTCTTATTCCTGGACCGTGATTCCGACTTCGAGCCCTGAAAATGAGACAACGAATCAATAACTTTCTTTTTCATCCTTATTCACTTTTATTCCTGTGTGTCTGTCTTTCTTTGTTGTGCACAGTTAATATAATTCAAACTTTAATCAGATAATCACAAAGACAAGCCCATCAGCAGAACTGTCTTCACTTGTTTGCTAATTTATTTGAAGGTGCCGCAGTCTGCATTCCTCAGGTTCACAAGTTCAGAAGAACATGCTCCTCTATCCTCCTCCTCCAGACTCCTATTTCCATCAAAGCAGAGGGCTGGTTTACGCCCAATGAAGAAAGACTCAGCACTTGTGGGGGTGTTGTTCTACCTCTTTGCAGGTGAGTTGACGGGTCTGGGGCCATTGCTGGGAAGCACTAAAAGTGGTTTGTGCCAAATCCGAGGCGGAAATTTTTTTGTGTTTTTGATGACTTGCTTGCCTTTGAGGTGCTCTTAGGGGGGGTTCCACTTCCGTCTGTTTGTGGGTGAGTTTCATGGTCTGAGAGCATTGCTGGGACACTCTAATCTTGATTGCATTTGCTTTTCAGGAAATCCGTCGTGCCAACCCCGACTTATGGCCCAGCTACGCAGCGCGTTTGGACCGAAGGCCCAGAAATATTGCAAGTATGAGAGTTTGCTTTTGGCCTGTTTGGGGGTGTTATACTTCTTGGCGGGTGGGTTGCCGGGTCTTGGGGCATTCCTGGGAAGGTCTAATACCGGGTAGAAGTGGTTGGGACTAAATCCAGGCCGATTTTTTTTTGGGCTATTTCTGACATTTTGCTCTATGTAGCGTTTTCGGGGGCCTGTTTGGGGGGCTTCCTGGTGTTTCTGGGTGAGTTTCGTGGTCTGGGAGCACTGCTGGGACACTCTAATCTTGATTGCATTTGCTTTTCAGGAAATCCGTCGTGCCAACCCCGACTTATGGCCTAGCTACGCAGCGCGTTTGGACCGAAGGCCCAGAAATATTGCAAGTATGAGATTTTGCTTTTGGCCTGTTTGGGGGTGTTATGCTTCTTGGCGGGTGGGTTGCCGGGTCTTGGGGCATTCCTGGGAAGGTCTAATACCGGGTAGAAGTGGTTGGGACTAAATCCAGGCCGATTTTTTTTTGGGCTATTTCTGACATTTTGCTCTATGTAGCGTTTTCGGGGGCCTGTTTGGGGGGCTTCCTGGTGTTTCTGGGTGAGTTTCGTGGTCTGGGAGCACTGCTGGCTATATCTACTTTACTTTGCAAGAGGTTTGAAGCAAATCCATGGTGGCAGAGGGGACTTAGGGCCTAGCTGCAGAGAGCGCGCGGAGTGATTTGGGAAATTTGTGAAAAATTGACTAAGTCCCCATTTTTGTACTTTTGCTCTTTGGCTGTTTGGGGGTCTTCTACTCGTTTTCTCCTGGGTTGACGGCTCTGGGGCCATTGCTGGGAAGCTCTAATACCGGATAAAAGTGTTTTGGACCAAATCCCAGGCGGAAAATTTTTTGTGTTTTTGATGACTTGCTTGCCTTTGAGGTGCTCTTAGGGGGGGTTCCGTCTGTTTGTGGGTGAGTTTCGTGGTCTGGGAGCATTGCTGGGACACTCTAATCTTGATTGCATTTGCTTTTCAGGAAATCCGTCGTGCCAACCCCGACTTATGGCCCAGCTACGCAGCGCGTTTGGACCGAAGGCCCAGAAATATTGCAAGTATGAGAGTTTGCTTTTGGCCTGTTTGGGGGTGTTATACTTCTTGGCGGGTGGGTTGCCGGGTCTTGGGGCATTCCTGGGAAGGTCTAATACCGGGTAGAAGTGGTTGGGACTAAATCCAGGCCGATTTTTTTTTGGGCTATTTCTGACATTTTGCTCTATGTAGCGTTTTCGGGGGCCTGTTTGGGGGGCTTCCTGGTGTTTCTGGGTGAGTTTCGTGGTCTGGGAGCACTGCTGGGACACTCTAATCTTGATTGCATTTGCTTTTCAGGAAATCCGTCGTGCCAACCCCGACTTATGGCCCAGCTACGCAGCGCGTTTGGACCGAAGGCCCAGAAATATTGCAAGTATGAGAGTTTGCTTTTGGCCTGTTTGGGGGTGTTATACTTCTTGGCGGGTGGGTTGCCGGGTCTTGGGGCATTCCTGGGAAGGTCTAATACCGGGTAGAAGTGGTTGGGACTAAATCCAGGCCGATTTTTTTTTGGGCTATTTCTGACATTTTGCTCTATGTAGCGTTTTCGGGGGCCTGTTTGGGGGGCTTCCTGGTGTTTCTGGGTGAGTTTCGTGGTCTGGGAGCACTGCTGGGACACTCTAATCTTGATTGCATTTGCTTTTCAGGAAATCCGTCGTGCCAACCCCGACTTATGGCCTAGCTACGCAGCGCGTTTGGACCGAAGGCCCAGAAATATTGCAAGTATGAGATTTTGCTTTTGGCCTGTTTGGGGGTGTTATGCTTCTTGGCGGGTGGGTTGCCGGGTCTTGGGGCATTCCTGGGAAGGTCTAATACCGGGTAGAAGTGGTTGGGACTAAATCCAGGCCGATTTTTTTTGGGGCTATTTCTGACATTTTGCTCTATGTAGCGTTTTCGGGGGCCTGTTTGGGGGGCTTCCTGGTGTTTCTGGGTGAGTTTCGTGGTCTGGGAGCACTGCTGGGACACTCTAATCTTGATTGCATTTGCTTTTCAGGAAATCCGTCGTGCCAACCCCGACTTATGGCCTAGCTACGCAGCGCGTTTGGACCGAAGGACCAGAAATATTGCAAGTATGAGATTTTGCTTTTGGCCTGTTTGGGGGTGTTATGCTTCTTGGCGGGTGGGTTGCCGGGTCTTGGGGCATTCCTGGGAAGGTCTAATACCGGGTAGAAGTGGTTGGGACAAAATCCGCGCGGAAAAGCCTTTAGTTTTGGCACTTTTTGTAACTTAGGGTTCGTTAGGGTTAGCCCTAGCAGCAGGATTGCATGTGTATCGGGGTGTTCTAGATTTTTCAAACTGAGTTCTGGGGTCTTAGAGCACTCGTGAGAATGTGTAATTTTGGTTGCAAGTCATTTGAAGAAAATCCATGGTGGGAAAGGGGGGATTTGGCATAGTTAAAGAAAGCCTTTGCCACTATTCTTAACTTAGGGTTCGTTAGGGTTAGCAGTATTTCTATTGCATGTGTTTGAGTGGGGGGGATTTCGAGTCTTGGAGCGATGCTGGCTATGGCTACTTTTGCTTGGTTGCTTGCAAGTGGTTTGAATGCAATCCACGGGGGGTAATGGGTAATTAGGGTACTTCGGCCTACTTTTACTTTCAAAGTAAGTTTTGTCTCCAGTTTTCTGCTAGGCCTCGTTTTTTGGGTGGGAGCACTGCTAGGAAGATCTATTTTTGTTCTAAAACACAGTTTACAGTACACCTAGCTTGAGGGGCAAGATCCGCTACATTAATTTGCCCATACTTATTTATCCTTGAAAAGGTGACTCAGAGTACGCACTTTCAAAAACATTGTACTGTCTGTCTACTAGGAAAAACAAATTGTGACTTTTTGCACTCCACAGCCTACATACCTTATATTTATTTATCAGTGGTGTTGTAATATTATATCACTTCCTGTTTTTCGTTGAATAATTACAGGCCGGGTTTCAGTCTCTGCAATGGGGAAAAAAGGATGGAGTCAGGCTTCACAGTAGCGAGCCACAATTCAGCATCAGGCAGGCAGTGGACAGGGTGTCTTCTGGTGACCAACATCGGTGGACGAAGCGTCGGCTGCAATGGAGGAGTGCCGCTAATAGGAGGATTTTTTTTCTGCGGGCAACTTACTTACCACTTCCAACAGGACCACTACAACCACATAGATACAGTATCCCTTGCCTTTTTCTCTGACTGTGACTGCATTTCTTTGCTCTCTCTCGGCTTCTACATTGATCCCTTAACACATCACTTAGTCCACTCCACTATCTGCACCACACATAGTCATTTGTAAGTGCTCCTACGTAATTCGCAAGTCGCAGCACGCCCCAGGCCGTAGAGGACTGGGATGGCCCCAATGATGAAGCATGTCACCAAGGGGCAACCCTGGTGAGTGAGGGGACACCTAGAAAAAAAGCAATTTCTCCTTTTCTATCTACTATACCTTCTGTCAGGTTACGCAGCCCCTAAGCGCCTACCGTACTATGAAACTACATTTCCCATGAGTAGGCGGGAGACTTGCAGACTATTTAGTGAGACTATATGAGAGTACCCTTGTATGTTAGGACATCACTTCACTGATGCCTGTCTTGTCTTCTCTTACAGGTATCCTTTCCCTGCTGACCCTACCTTTACCCATCCCACATTTTTTATTTTAGTTTGTTATTTTTCTCCCTCGCCTAATGCCTCGAACACCCTGTGTTTACACTTCTGGGTGTTGGTGACATTTGGAGGTGGAACCATATTTGCATCGACTGGATCACGGGGAGTAAACGTGACACTTTCCAGACCAACCCCATTGAGTGTTGTTGTGAATGGATTTATAGTGACCAGCAAGGCTCTCGGGTATCTGGCTACAGAGACCTTATGTTGAATATAGTTATCAATAATTCCACACAGGCCCTGTACTGTCGCATTCTTTCTTTCCACAGTTGTCGATGATATATTCTTACTCTGCTTGACAAAGAACCATTGCTAATGTGAAAGAACTTCAACCGAATTAGTAGTTATACTTTACCATTTGTTAGGCTACAATGTGGCACTGCTCTACTGTACTTCTGTCACCTGCTATATTCTCAGTTGTACCGTTGAATTGCTCAGGAGGACAAACCAGATTTCATTTTCTTTTTTTTCATAGGCATGCAACTGCCACTGTGTCACACCACTAGTACCACCGCTATGAGGAAATTTTATCCGACCAAGATTGCCAACGTTATTCGGTGTTTCCCGTGGAGCCAGCCCTGGGCCTAGCCCTACTTTCAAACACAAATTACAGGTAAGATAAGCGTTTGGTGGTTTGGGGGTATAATGGAGTATTAGTACGAGAGACGAGAGACTGAAGGTAGTACTACTAAAGTCCTAGGACTCTTGGATTCACTTCACTTAGTCTGTGAGAGGCACTTAGTGTTGAAAACATTTGGGCATTTACACTTAAAGGAAGAAAATGGAACTAAACTTTCAGGAAAACAGTCAACGTTAAACCCCCACCCACCAGGCAAGCAGTAAAAAACAGGTATGCTCAGATAAAGTTTGAAAAAGTATATTTATATCCCTAACAAAATAATCTCCCGCAAGACCCTCCCTAACCCCAACGATTGTCCTTCAAAAGTCCCCAAAAACCCAACTCCCAATTCCCACCCCCCAAAAGTCTCTAAAAAAGGGGCAAGGGACACTATGGGTGGATGCTGTTAACTTTTTGGGCCAGGGCATCATGCTCCTCGCGGAGCAAGGCGAGCTCCTGCTGAAGGCGGGACACCATCAGGGTAGTGCGGCGCAGGCGTGCCTTCACTGCCTTGCAGGTGCAAGGCCTGTGAGAAGCAGCTGTTGGCCTTGCTGCTCGGCGGTGGCGTTTGCCTTTGGCAGCCCGGCTCAGTCTCGGTGGACCACTGTGCTGGGTGGCAGCCGGTGGGGCCACGGAGGCCGATGCAGACGACGTTGTCGTTGTTGTCGACCGCACACTTTCCTCGTCCTCCAGGGCCACCAGCCGCCGATATTCCGCAACAGTGGCCTCGATTCTCCGTTGCCGGGCCGCTCTAGCCAGCTCCTTCCTCCTTGTTCGTTTGGAAGGAGAACCTATATGAAGAAAGAAAGACATAGTCTGTAACCAATGCTCTTTAAGATTAACTCAATCATTCAGCAGAAATGTGTGCTGCAGTACAACTAGCAACTTGCAAGCGCATTACATAACTATTGAGGCCAGTATCTATCTAACCTCACACTTCTTCATCCTTGCTCTAACATTAGTGGGAGTTTAAGGAACAAATTCTATGAGCACTGTGGACTTCCATTGGAGTCGACTATGAAAGTACACCAGTCTTATTCTTCTTCTTGTCTCTTGTTTTGGAAAATTGGTACGTTATTTTCTGCAAGCCGGCATAATGCCAGCGCGGTAAACTTGCACCCGAGAAAAAGAGACGCACGCCATGAGGAGTGACCTAGACTTGCGTTGCCGTTGCGTTACTGTACCCGTCCAGTACATGCAGGTGGTGAATCTCTTACTTTTCTATTACGGGTGGCACTGAGAATACTCTGTTACAACTCAAGGGCTACTGCTTAATTAATTTAACTTTCACCCTACAGTGGAAATGAGTACTAGAAATGGAAAATTGAAGAAGATAAATAATCTGATTATCTATCACTTCACATGGGATGTTTTTGCTTATATATGGGATGACTTTAGGTGCTTTGCTTTTTATTGAGTGACAGGCAGTGATACATCCACACATGAATGACTGAGTACTACTAAACTTATTAAGAGAGGTAGGGAGTGGCCACCATAATAACCGGATCTATGCAGTGCTTGCAATACAAACTACTGCTACTATTTATGGTAGTATTTGGACAAAATTAAAAGTTCTTTTCCTTGCCTTTCCTACACTGGAACGGACGTGCGGGTGCAGTGTTACATGCTCTTCAAAGTTACACTTAGTTCATCCACTGACCATCTACTCTCTCTAGATCATGGGTACTCACAAACTTTCTCTCAGGGGCTACATTTACAGTGTAGTTTGGGGCCGAGGGCCGCACTGGTGGGGGCGGAGTCAGAGGGGGCGGGGCTAAAGCAAAACGATAACTTGTGACCATGAGGTTGCACACAGGTCCCTGCAGCAGATGCCCTCATCCACTGAGCCACCAGACCCAGCATTTACATACATCTCTCTCCCTCCTGCTGTCCCTCCTGCCCTCCCTCCATCTCTCTCTCCCTCCTGCCCTCCCTCTCCCTCTGTCATCTCACTGTGTGTGTGTCTATCTGTGTCAGCCTTCAGCCCGGGTTGAGACCGCTTCCTCAACGCGCACACACAGACAACAACACCAAAGTACTTAACAGGTCTTTAAAAGACCATTAACATATTATTGAGGCTTTGTTTGTTTTAGCGCCCCTGCTTCTCCACCCTGACAATCACTGCTTGCCCGGCCCCACAGAGCAGAGGCTTTGTTCTATTTCACCTCTTTGTGGCCTTGCATCTCCACTCTGCTCTGTGGGGGCCGGGGGAGCAGTGATTGTCAGAGTGGAGATGCAGGGGCGCTAACAGGTGAAATACAAAAAAGCCTCTGCTCTGTGGGGGCCGGGGGAGCAGTGATTGTCTGCAAGGTCTGCGCACCGCCAAGGAAGGCTTGCCGGGCCACCACCGGCCCGCGGGCCGTACTATGAGTACCCCTGCTCTAGATACACATATGCTATCTAAGAGTCAGATAGTAGCATGATCCAGGTATATGGACACATACAGTTTCTGTGTCACCCACCCAGGCTGTTGTCCTTCCACCCATCATTGCTTCATCATTCACCCAGCCATGCATCTCATATTCTTGCCTTCCCAGCTAGTCTTCAATCTCAATAAGTAAGGAATATATAAGAGCTTACCTCTGGCCGCCACCACCGTCTCAACTCTCACAGCCGCCGCCGCCGCCTCCTCCCCTGATGAACTGCCCTCCGCCTCCGTGTCGAGCACCACCACCACACTGGCCCCGCCACCAGATGTTCCACCTACAAAGTACATTTAAGAATCTTAGAATAAAGCACTCACTAGTCACTAGTATTTGGTCTAGGAATGAAGACATGTGAAAACAATGTAATTTGTGACTGTCTACGTTAAAGTTAAAAAAAATGTCCCTTTTTCCAGGGAAGGTTGTCTTGCTGCACTTTTGGCACAACTGATGAAGGCTGATTTTTTAACACGCACCATTTTTCTCCACACAGACAGAAGATGGACTTCTAACAACAAGATCAAGTTGAAACCAGGTGAGAGCTCGGCTCGACCACAAGAAATGTCTTCAATTAATCGTCAGCACTAACCACTTTTCCATTATCAGTTAAACGTTTAGTTTTATTATGACTTCATTTTAATAAATGTGTTTACTTTTAATAAAGCTTTTAAATTTAAATACAATCTGTGTTTTTTGGTCCTCCAGACTAGAGTGACTGAGCGAAAGGTTTTGCAATTTTTGCAAGCATGAGTCCAGATAGAACACTTCAAAAGACATTATGGACAATCCCAGAGGACTGCACTAAGTTGATAGAGCTATTGCTGACTAGAATCATGGGAGTTTCGCCAACCGTGCAATCTTAGTTAGCTACACAGACAGACTAATAAGAATAATCTAGTAATACCACAGGGAGTCATAGTAGAGGCAGGATAAGAATTTAGATACAGTCTACAAGAAGAGCAAAGACAATTTTGAAAAAATTCAAATGAGGAACGCTAGGAAAAATAGGTACTAGTCTAAAATGAAAACTTACTGGGGCCAGCAGAGGAGCCCTCGCCTGCCCGATCCTGGCCCTGTTGAACAGCATCCGCCGCCTGCTGCTCCTGTGTCCTCCTCTCGCCCCTGGGGGGAGCTGACGTACAACATGAAAGAAAGAACAGAAAACATGGATGATTGTTGCTTGTCAATGTCAACCAAATCAAACATTTCAAAAGAACAATAACAAAATATTTCCGCGAAATTATATTGATTATGGTTACTTTTTATTTATTTGCGGACCTGTGACTTCGAAAGTCACGTAACTCACTAAACAAAGTACTGAAACGTTCACCTAGGACTGGCAGGCAGCAGTCCGCAGGCAAGACGCAAAGTGACAGACAAACTCCATTGTGATTTCAGTCAGATCAGTGACAACACTAACAGTTGCCTGCTACATTACCAGTCATTTAAATAGTCAAACTATCAATCCACCGCCACTATTTTTCTTATTGTCAGGGTTACAAAGGAAGGGGCAGATTTAAGCCCTTGCGGCTCTTTTGCGCCGTTCTTGCGTGACTTTTGTGACGCAGCAGCTAAACAAAAAAGGGCGCCATGGTGCGGCGTATAATATTATAACAACGTGACGCATTTGGGAGATGCATCCCGTTATAAAGCCCTGCGCCATCAGGGGGCGTTCCGGCGCAAGGGAGGGCATTCCTGCGCTGGAACACATCCTAATAGTGGCTGAGGGAAATCTACAAAATATCAATCAGTCACCTTTAGGACAATGATGCGTCACACAAACCCTGCACCTGCTTGAAGCAGACGTACGGCTTGACCCAGCATTGGGGAGATAGGGTACCCCAGAGCATTGATGGAGCTGCGCCATCGTTGCGACGCAACTCCAGCAGTAAAGCTTCGGTGACGTTTTGGGCCCATGGGGCGCCGCATTGCAAATACGGCGCACCATGTTTGGTGGTGGTAGCGGGCCGCACAATTAATGGCGCATCCCTGCTACTTTGCAGGGATGCGACGGTAATTGCAATTCTGCCCCTTAGGGGCATACTTACTTACGCGTTCTGGCGCATCTCCAGAGATGCGCCAGATCAAATGCGTCACGCAAAACTACCCTTGCGACACGGCAGATGTGCCTCATTTACAATGCGGCGCGCCCTGGCGCAAGGGTAGGCACTTGCGTGACGCATCTCGTCACGTAAGAGCGGCGCATCGCTGGAGTCACGTCGCCAACGCAATGCAACTCCAGTAATGCTCAGGGCCACCCAATACTTTACATGCTGTGTCAGTCCTTTCGCCTGCTTCGAGCAGACATAAGGAATTGAATTGACGTAGCAGCGTCGCAGAAGTGCCTGCGTTAAATCTTGTAGATTTCACGCAGGCAATTTTGCGAGGCGCACAGCCGCTGGACCGCCCACCCTGCGTACTAGGAACGCACCCATTGTGGTGCAGGCCCATGGCTTTATAACGTCACGCATCTCCCTAGATGCGTCATGCTGTAAATGACTTGCAGGGATGCGGCACGTTTACGCCGCTGTTGCGTCACGCAAGGCAACGTAAACGTGGCGCAAGGGGCTTGTAAATGTAATCTGCCCCCTAGTGTCTAGCATTACGCAGTTCTGTTAAGTACACTCATACATAATAGTTACTCAGGCCAATGAGACCACAAAATAGAAAACAAATAAGCATAGTAGCAACCCCACTGAGAAGGAGAGCAGTGCACCTGAAATGCACAGAAGATTTTGAAATATAATTTAACTACAATGTAATCGTCATCAGCGGCATTATTGGCTTGCTCCATGTAAAAAACAAATATTTGCAATACAACAACACAGAGCAGGAGAAAACATCATAGTAGTGAGTGATTAAATGCCAATGGCTACTACTACTCACCAAGCCCGGGGATCTCCAAGCCGAGCTGGTCCAGCAGGTCGCGCTCGCGGTCCAGGAGGTCCGTCCAGCGATGGGTGACCTGGCTGTAGGTGCGCTGGACCCCGTAGAGGTGGGATATGGCCCAGCACACCTTCTCCCACCGCTTCCGGCGCTCCCGCATGTTGTAGCCGCCGGCCGCGATCCTGCCGCCTCCCGCGATGGTCCTGGGCAGGCGGCGCTGGACGAAGTAGACCAGCGCGCCCACTTCCTCCGGGCTGAATATCTCCCGGCGCGTCACCTGCTCCCCCCTCGATCTCACGCCTGCTGTCCTGCCACTGGGTCCAGCACTACTCCCCGCCGCCGCTGCGGCCCTCAAGTGCCTGGGCAGCTTCACGGCGCCTGGCTTGACCATGGTCTGGGCAGGTAAGGTAGGAAGAAGTAGAAAATTAAGAAAGAATAGGATAGGGAAGAAGAAAAGAAAAGAGTTTACAAAAGTAGTTTAAAAGTAAAGAAAAATAGCAGAAAAGACAAAAATATACAGCTAGGAAAAGAGAGGGATAGATAAGAAGCAAAATCGTAAAAAAAAAACTGAAAACAAGCAAAGGATGGGAAAGATATCAAGAGGATTAAACACCATGCCCAGACACAGGAAATGAATGAAAAACAAGATGGCCGGCGCCCGTTTCCGAGCGCGAAAGTCAGTTCGCGCGAGATTTTCCTCGCGATCTCGTGCGAACCTCTAGATTTCCCGCGCGATCTCGTGCGAACCTCTACTCGCAATGCGCTTACTGCGCGAGATTATACATAGCGGGCGGAAACGGAAATACGTCACGCAAACAAAATGGCCGCGCCCGTACTCGACCTTGGGGTAAATTCGCGTGTTGCGCTGCAAGCGGCTCGCGAATACTGCAAAAAAACTCGCGAAACAACAAGCCGCAAAAAAATAAAATGCTCATTCGCACGAATTGGCGGCTTCCGCGGTCGGTTTCGCACGACGCCGCGCCCCGCGAATAGCGCGAAAAAAACCGCAAAACGATTTCAGCAAAAGCAAAAGCAATGAGCAGGTGCAAAAGGTCAACCTCATGATTTGTAACGATTCTTTGTATTGCTTCCTGAGGGGGCCCTCCAGAATTCGGTTGCCTGCTTGCAACTATTGTGTGACCCTGCTCTGACCTTAACTGTATGCCACAAAGGTCCTGATTTACAGCTAAAGGAGCAGACAAGCAGGTGCCAGGCTGGAACTTTAAATTCTTTCAGTGACACATTAATTAGCCCCTAATTCATTATTGTCAGTTGGGGCAGGGCAGGTGTTGTAACTAATTTTGCAACAATGAAAGCACTTAGCAAGTGCAAAAGATCACTAATCAGCGCGCACTAAGGAAGCAGGTGCCAGCTAAAAAAATATTCTGTGACACATTAATCAGCCCCAAATTAATTCAGGTCACTTGAGGCAGGGAAGGTGTGCTTTGCTTTGCCGAAAATAATGTACACTGGACAACCAGAGGGTGTGGTGATGAAACAGAGGGTGGCATGGGTGGGCCAGAGGGTGGCATGAGTAGTCAGAGAGTGGCAGTGGTGACAGAGAGTGGCAGTGATGAAGAAGAGTGTCCCAAACAGGCTGGACATGTAGAAACAACAAGTTCGCAAAACTTGCGACCCGACAGGTAAGTTCGCAAATTGCGAAATTGTAAAAACCCTCGCGAACTGGCAGAAACACGGGCGAACACAAAAAAAAATAAAAATCCGCAAATTCGCGGGAATTCGCGGATTTTGCGGATTGCGAGTTTGCAAATCCGCAAATTCGCGGATTGCCAATCCGCAAAATCCGCTCATGCTTACCTACAGTGCCCACCTTGTAGTGGTGTGGCTCACTGGTTAGAGGCGGCAGACCTGGAAGCAGAGAACGGCCCAGGACCAGGGTTCAATTCCCGACGCGGCAGGGTCGTGGACCAGGGTCAACGGACTCGATAATTCTCTCCTCGGTGCCTACTCTAACCAGGGATCACACTTGGCAACTCTGGGCATTAAGCTTGCCTCATCTCTACAACGGCCTCCCACAGACGCCAGGGATGCCTGGTTTCACCTTGGAGATACCCTGAAGGGACCATCTCACAGGGAAAGCCAGGACGGGTTCCCCAGCGGTCTTCAGCGCCAGGACACCCCGAGATGGGGTAACAGTGCGCTCTACAAGTATCATCATTACATTACATTACCTTTAAAGATAAGGTTAGCTACCCGTGGGCAGCTAGAGTAAGTTGGCACTAGGTTTGCTGTACGTCACAAACTCAACACGAGAATTCATGTGAAGGCAGAGCAAGGATGCCTTTGTCTGCCAAGGCTTTTCATCAGGGTACAGAGAGGCTCATGCCAAGTTAGACCCACTCTAAGCATAGGCAAGGCATAGTGAATTCATTTAGATTCCAACGGAATTAATAGATCTTTTGGTAAATTATATTGACATCTGTGTTTATGGCAGGCAGTATATCAATTAATCATTACTATCATTAATCCAATTCACAAATAATAAAAATATATTGATTGAAAGAACGATGTTCGAACTGATAAAAAGTATCACTTGCATTTACAAAGCAGACGTGCAAGCTACAATGAACAAACATAAAAGTACACATATTTGCAACACCTAAAGTTATTTAACCCTACAAACAGGTCAAGACATCCGGTGTCAAGTTAAAGTATTTTTTAAAGCTAAAGATAAGATGCTATTCAAGTAGATCAAAGATACAAGGCCACTACTTAGAAAAAAATTATGTTAGATCTCTCATATAACACGGTGCAAATGCGTCTGCGCAAATGCCTTTGTGTGACAACATGATTCTTAAAAAGTGGACCAACCACTTCATAAGAATAATACTTGTCTTGATGCAAAAAAAGAAAAAAAATGAATGGTGGTTTCTCATTTCACAATTACAGAAAATATAATTACTTTCTTCCTTGACCACTTGACTATATAAGCTTTAGCTGGTAGGGTACAATGCCTAAAATGAATCCCATGCAGTTCGATGGCCCTTCCCGAAAAGGACCCTCACACACTACTTTTTTGTGGCAAGCTTCATCACTGAGATCATCATCCAAAAAGTTGGTACATTTGGGTGGGGTCAGCCTGAAATTAGGGAGCTCTCAAAATTGATGGAATCAAATTGTATAAAATTCTAGGCTGTTACCCACATGTTTGGTTTTATTGTAGGATATCCTGATAAGTGGTACAGGTTAGTGCTTCGATGGACTCTCTGAGATAACTATGGCCATTTTGGCACATGCCTGTGTGTTACAGCCACAAAATTAGTCCATATGGGTCAGTGGACCTTCATCAGGACCAAAGTTATCCCAAAACAGTTTCTTTGTCAAAATTGTTAGTTTAAATAATGATGTTCCCAGTTTAAGCTTCATAGGAAGTGACATGAATCCACCCATTGGAAATAATCTGTGCCTTGCGAAGCTTGTTTTTGGGGATATTCATAGCCACAGTTAAGAATCTTACATTGTCCTGATGGTAGAAGCCCATCACCAGCAGCAAAAGGAGCCCAACCCCTCCAGAATTGACCCAGTAGTTCTAGAGAAAACTGCGATTAGTACATCCATTTGTTTTGGGCCTGCTCAAATCAGCAACTACAGGACACAGTGCATCCCAATCCTCCAGGTAGGCCGACTTGATATAGGGCATGTGGCATCATCTTTTCGAAAATGTGAAGTTCTCTGTGGAGGGCTTGGTGGGTACTAGTGGTGTCACAGCACATTTGATTAAAATTGACTCCAGGGGCAACAGTACCCGGAAATGGTGACTTTAGTACTGCAGTGCACGAGGTGTTCCTGTCCCTGGGAGCCCCAAGTGCTCCAGGGAATGAAGGCAATGATCTTGTCCTTTTGTCTGTGTGGGCCCCTACTGCCACAGGGCTGACAAGCTTGGGAGCGTCGGTGCACTCCGGACACCAGGGTCCAGTGCCCGGGGATCCGAGTGATGCTCTTTCCGGCTCCCTTGCTCGTGTCTGGGTGAGTAATGGTGTCCTGCCCATGGTGGATCAGCAGGGAAGAAGGAATCATTTGGCTGCCTCCTGTGCCATTGCAGAGAGTGTGTTGGGCAGTTTGTGGCACTGGCCTACTTGGCCACACAGACTTTGTCTCTAGCGCTGCCAAATAGAAAAGAAAATTGGTTCCCCATAGGAGGGGGAGAGCCAAGTGGTAGGGGTGCAGGGTTTGAAAAATCTCTGTGTAGAAAGCATTGATTTATTAGGACAAAAAGGAGTGACATTTTTAGTTTGTAGCTTCTGGCTGTGGAAGAAAGTCCTCGAGGAAAAGGAGAGCCTCAAAGTATTATGGGCAGTATCAAAAATGTGCATACCCATCCTGTAGTGCCCCAGGAGGGCCAGGGTCACCACCAATGTTTTGCCCCTTGGATTGAGGGATGCAGCTCTCACTGGAGACCTTATTCAAATACCAGTTACCACTCTAAACCTTCCAGGGCTGAATTGATGGTGCCAGGAGAGTTTTCTTGGATTTCTGAAAATCTCTGAACTAGTGTTATGATTTTGAGGGGGTGCAACAACCTTTGGTGTAGGTCCTGAGGCTGATTTGAAACAGATTACAAGTTCAAAAAGAGATTTATGCCACACATTATTGAACATGCCACGTTTTGTTAACAATGTTTGTTTTTACAGTGAATCACTACTCATGTTATTCACCATCTTGAACTGGTTTAATATTGTTCTAGAGGGTATTTGATTGAATGCTTCTACATACTTTGTTGTGGTGACACCCTGTCATTGCCAGTAGGCCTCACTTTAATAATGGCCTCCCCTTGTATTGTGTTCAGCATGTGTGGGGAATATTTTTATTTTAGGGTCCCGGTCTTGTTGAAGTGCAAACTCTTTTGAGGGTATCCCCACATGTATTACCATTTGCCATCTTGAGTGTGTGTGTGTGTGTGTGTATATATATATATCAAACACTGTCGGACTCCTCACTGATTCCCACTGCGGCAAAACAGGTACGGACCACTGAATGTTGCTCAAGTTGAAAAAGTGCTTCTAATCAGGCAAGATTTGACCAACAATACATATAGTCGAAGCAAATGCTGCTCATGACGTGTTTCGACTGCTGCATCATGGTCTTGATCACATCACTTGTGCACATTTGAGATCAGCGAAATAAAAAACAGACTACAGCTATCTTCTGTCATTGACAACCTGCTAATTGCAGCATAAAGATTAAATACCGTCACAGACAACTTATTATTTTTAGACACGCCAGGTTTTTCACATCAGCCTATTCTCTACCTATTTTCTTATAATGTGATATATATATATATATATATATATATATATATATATATATATATATATATATATTCTTGCTCTGCTTCAGAATTTGTCTCTTCTAAAGAACTGCACTCGTGGGACCAAAGGTTTTGCGGTGCTCACACCCGAGGTTTATTCACAATTATTGACAAACGCGTTTCAGCATACGCCTTCCTCAGTGTCAATTGCATTGTGGAAACTGACCCGGGATATAGCGATAAACAGTCATAGACATGGTTGACGGACTTCACTGTTTGTGGGTCGCGCCATCTTTGAACATGTAAATACATATCACAGTAGGTGCATATTACCCCAGTTGGAAACAAAACAAATACAGCCGTGTATCGGCATGGGTCCCCGTATTTATACATCCGGGGAGGATGTCCATTTGGGTTTCCAGAGTCCATCAAGCCATGTATTGGCAAGACCCGTTTTTGGCCAGCTTCAGTGCAAGATATATACAGTGTCCCAGCTTCCCATCACCATTCTAAGGATTAAAGATCCCAATCCTTACAAACATTTCTATATAGTTAAACTTTATACGAACTCATTCTTGGATCTACAGGGTTTGATATTGTCTCTTTCATTCTTTTATTCTATTTTCCCAGATGTACTGCCAGTTCTTCCCCATGGTTCAATCCTCTTGGTGCCTTGGTCATGAGGTCAATTATGTACCTCGATTCTAGGCGTCTCAGTGTTTTTAATCTGTCGCCTCCTCTTGTACCTGAAAACCCAAGAGGAGGCGACAGATTAAAAACACTGAGACGCCTAGAATCGAGGTACATAATTGACCTCATGACCAAGGCACCAAGAGGATTGAACCATGGGGAAGAACTGGCAGTACATCTGGGAAAATAGAATAAAAGAATGAAAGAGACAATATCAAACCCTGTAGATCCAAGAATGAGTTCGTATAAAGTTTAACTATATAGAAATGTTTGTAAGGATTGGGATCTTTAATCCTTAGAATGGTGATGGGAAGCTGGGACACTGTATATATCTTGCACTGAAGCTGGCCAAAAACGGGTCTTGCCAATACATGGCTTGATGGACTCTGGAAACCCAAATGGACATCCTCCCCGGATGTATAAATACGGGGACCCATGCCGATACACGGCTGTATTTGTTTTGTTTCCAACTGGGGTAATATGCACCTACTGTGATATGTATTTACATGTTCAAAGATGGCGCGACCCACAAACAGTGAAGTCCGTCAACCATGTCTATGACTGTTTATCGCTATATCCCGGGTCAGTTTCCACAATGCAATTGACACTGAGGAAGGCGTATGCTGAAACGCGTTTGTCAATAATTGTGAATAAACCTCGGGTGTGAGCACCGCAAAACCTTTGGTCCCACGAGTGCAGTTCTTTAGAAGAGACAAATTCTGAAGCAGAGCAAGAGTGTTATTGCGGGTACCCATTACCGCAAACTGCACCCGCCCACGAGTGCCTTGATTTCCAGTGGGACAGGGAGCGCAATATATATATATATATATATATATATATATATATATATATATATATATATATATTACCTACTGGTGGTCGCCAGTTGGTAGTTATAGTTAGAAGTAACCTTGTTTCTATAGGACAAGCGTTTTTTGATTTGCCAATAACTTTGGCGCCGTTTGACGAATCTTCACAAATTTTCAAAACTAATTGTTCACTCAGGTCAGCTCCTGTCTTAAAAGTTTGAGGGAGATTCGTCAAGAGGGGCGAGAAAATGAGGGGGGTCCCAAAACATATTTTCTCCATGTTAATTTCCTTAGGAAATTTTAGACATGGCTACAGCCTGAACTGCAGAGCGGAATGACACCAAATTTGGCAGAGAGATAGCTCATGGTCCAGAAAGCACACTTTTTTTGAATGGTGTAAATCCGTTCAGTAGTTTGTGAGATATTTAAAGATTTACAGATATCAATATTTGGAAATTATGAGATCTGATTGGCTGAGCTCTCCCAAGCACAAGTTTGCCTCTGATTGGCTGTCAACACTTCAAACCAGGAAGTGTTTGCAGCCATCTTGTGACTCGGTACGGAGGGAGAAGGAAAAAGGTTAGAGATACATTCAAAACAAGAAAAGGGGGCAGGGTAAAAACACCCTGACCACAAGGACTGTTCAGAGGGTCCCACCCTGGGCTCAAAAAGCATTAAAAAAAAAAATTAGGTGGGGTTGCGCCGGGTCGTGAATCCGTCAGAAAACTAAAAAAAACGAACCACAGGCTGCCATGCTTCATTTTTCAAAACCCCTGGGTTGTTCAGGTCCCGGGGGCCATTTCATTATGTAGCGGGGGGCCGCCACCTCCCCGGAGCTTGATTAAAATAAGGGTGGGCTGGGCCCGGGGACCACCACCTCCCAGGGGCTATGCAAACATTGGGAGGGGGACTGCGCCACGAGGTACATCTGCAGAGTGGTGGAGAGAGGGGGTTGGCCTGGTATAAGAAGTTAGCAACCCTACTGTGTGGGACTTACTGGAGGTAATAGGAGGGGTAGTTGCCCCCAAGGTTGACGTTTGGGCTAACTACCCCTTCTGTTACCTCCAGTAAATCCCACACAGTGTGATTGCTAAGAGGTGTTCTGAGGCCACGCTCACCTTTCTCCACCATTCTGCAAATGCGACTGCTATGTTATAGTTAGAAATTTGCATTTATAAAACATTAGAAATTCACTGAAAAAAACCATAGGCTTCATGGACGTTATACTTAGAAATTAGCATTTAAAAAACCTTTGAAATTCACTGAATTTCAAAGGTAGTCCCCTTGAATCCTGAGGGTCTCCAGGGTCAAACTAGCCAACTAGGTACCTCCAGTAAGCTCCACAGAGCTGAGTTGCAGAGAGATGTAAAAAGGGGCGTGGCCTCTGAACACCTCTCAGCAGCGCAGCTCCCTGGTGCATACTGGAGTTACCTGGTGGGCTAGTTGGCCCTCAGGGACCCTCAGTATTGAATGGGAATGAACTCCCCAACTTACAACTCGAAAGAGCAGAGGCCACGCAGGGGAATCTTGGAAGCACTTTTTATTAAAACTGTGGCAAATGCATTTCAGCCCTTACGGCCTTTTTCAGTGCCAAAGTGATAAGGATGCTGCCACCCGCCATGTTAAGTAAGTCCTGCCATGTTTCCATTGGTGGAATCCTGCTCCACGCTATATATATATATATATATTCACTGAAAAAACCATAGGTTTCACACCAGTTATAGTTAGCTGGAAATTTTACTGACATAAAACCATTGAAATTCCACGTTATAGTTAGTTGGACTCACTATAACTTGCGCGTGTAATGCACTGCTGATGACGTCACATATTACATCACTCATGACATGGTCAGTGACATCACTCATGACATCACTGATGACACCATCTTTGTGACAGAGTGACAGACCTCCTTTCAGTGTAATGTAACCCTTAAAACACATATTCAAAAATAGAAATTAACATTTTCAAAAAAATGGAGATATCCATACCAGTTACAACAACCAATTCAGTAATACCACCATCTATATACACATCCACTCATTCACCAACAGTTCTATATAGTCACTCATACATATACTCACTCATCATATGTAGTGATACACCTATACATCTTGTTACACACCGACAGTCATCCAAAAGTTACTCACACACATACTCACACATGCAAATAAACTATTGAACATCCATTTATTTGCATATACAACTATACACACACTACCACCTTACTTCTAAGGAAACTTACACATACTTACTCTCTTAAACAATAACTTATAGAAACACATACTTATTTAAACAGGAACTCTTACAATCTCACATATACTCATTTATAAACATCAATACTCACATATACTAGATTAAAACATATGTCGTTACTGATAAAGACACTAGTGAGACAGTCATTCACTCACTAACACACACATATACACACTCATCCACCCATACAGTCCTGCACATATGCTGTCTTCAAAACACACACAAACAGTGAGTCAGTCATTGATGCATCTATGTGCTAAGTAATACCCCCACTAAACCATACAGAGACTCATACTGATACTAAAAAAAACATCTAATAACCCATATACACACACATGTAGCTACTCACCAACCCATGCAGCCAATTATACACAAAGTGAAACACTGATACATATATTTAAATATTTAAACATTACTCGCTAATATATGTATTCACTAAGATACACTTAATAAGCCAGTTAACCAATCCATTTTTTTAAAAAAACATTCATTAAAACACTTATTTAAATATTTATTCTTCCATCGACCTTTACATATACATATATAAAACATATTTATTTTTCAGAAAGACACACATTCACTGGATGGTGTCATCAGTGATGTCATGAGTGATGTCACTGACCATGTCATGAGTGATGTAATATGTGACGTCATCAGCAGTGCATTACACGCGCAAGTTATAGTGAGTCCAACTAACTATAACGTGGAATTTCAATGATTTTATGTCAGTAAAATTTCCAGCTAAATATAACTGGTGTGAAACCTATGGTTTTTTCAGTGAATTTAATAGGTTTTTTAAATGCTCACTCCTAACTATAACTGGTGTGAAACCTATGGTTTTTTCAGTGAATATATATATATATATATATATAGATAGATATATATATATATATGTAGAAAAACTCTTCCCTGATATCCCGGTTTACCTCGGCAAGAAAAGAGCATACATATATATATATATATATATATATATATATATATATATATATATATATATATATATATATACTCCCACGTTATAGTTAGTTGGACGCACTATAACTTGCGCGTGTAATGCACTGCTGATGACATCACATATTACATCACTCATGACATGGTCAGTGACATCACTCATGACATCACTGATGACACCATCCAGTGAATGTGTGCCTTTCTGAAAAATAAACATGTTTTATATATGTATATGTAAAGGTCCATGGAAGAATAAATGTTTAAATAAGTGTCTTAATGGATGTTTTTAAAAAAAAAAAAATGATTGGTTAACTGGCTTAATAAGTGTATCATAGTGAATACATATATTAGCGAGTATTGTTTCAATATTTAAATGTTTGTATCAGTGTTTCACTTTGTGTATAAGTGCGTGCATGGGTTGGTGAGTAGCTACATGTGTGTTTCTATGGGTTATTAGATGTTTTTTTTAGTATCAGTGTAAATGTCTGTATGATTTGGTGGGGGTGTTACTTAGCACACAGATGCATCAATGACTGACTCACTGTTTGTATGTGTTTTGAAGACAGCATATGTGCCGGACTGTATGGGTGAATGAGTGTGTATATGTATATGTTAGTAAGTGAATGACTGTCTTACTAGTGTCTTTATCAGTAACTTCATATGTTTTAATCTAGTATATGTGAGTATTGGTGTATATAAGTGAGTATATGTGAGAGTCAGAGATTGAAAGAGTTCTTGTTTAAATAAGTATGTGTTTCTATAAGTGATTGTTTAAGAGAGTAAGTATGTGTAAGTTTCCTTAGAAGTAAGGTGGTAGTGTGTGTATAGCTGTATATGCCAAAAAATGGATGTTCAATATTTTATTTGCATGTGTGAATATGTGTGTGAGCAACTTATGGAAGACTGTTGGTGTGTTAACGGATGTATAGGTGTCTCACTACATATGATGAGTGAGTATATGTATGACTGACTATATAGAACTGTTGGTGAATGAGTGCATGTGTATATAAATGATGGAATTACTGAATTGGTTGTTGTAACTGGTATAGGTATCTCCACTTTTTTGAAAATGTTAGTTTCTATTTTTTAATATGTGTTTCAAGGGTTACTTTACAGTGAAAGGAGGTCAGTCTCTCTGTCACAAGGATGGTGTCATCAGTGATGTCATGAGTGATGTCACTGACCATGTCATGAGTGATGTAATATGTGATGTCATCAGCAGTGCATTACATGCTCAAGTTATAGTGAGTCCAACTAACTATAACGTGGGAATTTCAATGGTTTTATGTCAGTAAAATTTCCAGTTAACTATAACTGGTGTGAAACCTATGGTTTTTTCAGTGAATTTAATAGGTTTTTTAAATGCTAATTCCTAACTATAACTGGTGTGAAACCTATGGTTTTTCAGTGAATTTCAAAGGTTTTTTTAATGCTAATTCCTAACTAAAAGTCTCACTTTATAAGTAAGACTGTTAGCGCTCTAGTTGTTCTTTAGAACACTCTGGTACATACTATCATTGGGCTATAGTTGCGCTACATCTGGCTGATATTTGGGCTACATTTGTATTTTTTTGTCTCTGTTGGCCATCTTTGGGCTACATTGGGCTACATTTGGGCTACATTTGGGCTCTAACATATATAAAGCCCAAAGTAGGCCAATATATATTTTTTTAAAGTTAATTTTCTTAAAAACAACTGGAGCATATATCTTGAGACATAGCAAACGCACATAGGGCTACCAGTCCTTACAATTTTTCCCAATTTTGTTTTTTATATATATTTTTTTGTCTTGGAGCGCTCCCGGTGCGCACCCCGGTGAGCGCCCCGGAAAGCGTAGTATTTTGAAGCGCCCCGGTGCGCGAACCGGGAAGCGTCCCGTTAGCGCCAATGTCGCGATCGAAAACAACATCGTGACGCGTCGCGTAAGCGTGACGTATCGCGTAGCCGCGTGATTCGTCTTATGACGCGCTGCGTAAACGCACTCGAAAGCCCTCCGCGGCTCGGAGCGCGTAACGTAAGCGCGCCGGAGCACGTAACGTAAGCGCATCGGGTCATGTGACTTGAAAATAACACTTTTCATTGGTTCTCATCATTTTTTTCTCCAAATAATGAAAGCCCCCTCCTTTTTTCCTCATTCTTACTTTCTTCATTGAGAGCGCAAGAGCTATTTTGGAGGAAACAATGGCATCACTTGTTGCTGCAGCTGGTGCACCCCCACCACCACCCCCACCACCAAGAAAAGAAGGTCCACCACCACAGTTTCTTGGAGGACAAGAAGAAGAGGAGGAAGAAGAGGAGGAGGATCAACAACGAAGGTGCTTCCTCCCAGAAGAACCAAGACAAAGGCACGTTAAAGTGCACTTCATTTGGCAATTTTTTTCTTTTCCAGATGACCAAAAAAAGTTGAAAGCCCCCAAAGTCACCTGTCTTATTTGTGACAAAGTTCTCTCCAGGGGCAATCCCTCAAAGAAATATTCTTTTGGTAATTATACCATGATCCGCCACATGGAGAGGTGGCATCCCAATAATTTAGCCCAGGCTGAAGTCCAGGAACTTCGGAACAACCCACCCCCTGTGGCCAGCACTTCCTCTTCAGTACCCTCACTTTCTGGTGCTGAAGAACGCCAAATGGTGCCAAATATTCAGCCAAAATTTGGCAAGGTTAAATGTCTTTGCATTTTCTGTGGCAAAACATTATGCTATGGTGAACTTAGCGTCACCTTAATAGATAATGCTATAGACAACCACAAATGCAGCAAGGAAAGGAAACAGTAATTCTTTTCTTTTTTTTTGCTCCTGTTGAGCCATTTCCAATTCCCTGTTTTTTTGTTTGTTCCCTTAAAAAAACCCCAAAAAATATAAAATTGTTCAAAAACACAAAAAAATAAAAAAATGTTCAGAAAAATAATGAAATATAAAACAACAAAAAGAATTTTAAAAAAAGTTCTTTTCAGAACTACCTCCCATTTATAAAATATTGCCAACATTTTTTAAACTCTGCCATTCTTTTTTCTCTGTTGTGCGCTTCCCAGTGTGCTCCCGGTCCGCGACAATCGGAAAAAAAAAAATTTTTTTTTTTGCCCCGCGAGGCCTTTTTATAGCCCCCACATCAAACCTAGGGGATCAGGGGGGTCTACCCTGCCCCCTTATGGTCATTTCCCCCTTTGTTTTGGCCACCTCTTGTGTCTCGATCCTACCGAGACACAAGATGGCGGCCGCTCCAGACTGTTTCAAATGTTTACAGACACCCAAGAACCAATCAGCTTTCTGCACGCAAGTCGCGTAGCGCGCCCGGAGCGCTCCCCGGAGCGCGTACCTGGGCGCTGTCATAGATATATATATTTTTTTGAACCTAAATTACTCAAAATCCACTGAAGCACATATCTTGAGACATAGCAAAGGCACATCGAGCTACCAGTCCCTACAATTTTGCCAAGTTTGGTGGAAATCCATTCAGCCGTTCGGGCTAAAATTGAGGTCGACTGCCCTATGGAAATTAACATGGGGAAAACGCGTTTTGGGACCCCCCTTTTATCTCGGCCCCCGCTTGACAAATCCCCCCCAAACTTTCGGGGAAGGACCGGGGCGCCGCAAGGCCATTTTGAGGAAACTTTCAGGCAGATTCGTCAACTGGCGCCAAAGTTACTCCAAATAGAATTTTGAGATTTAACATTGAAAAAAATCCTAACTATAACTACCTACTGGCGACCGCCAGTAGGTAATATATATATATATATACATTTGCAAATTAATGCATAGTATTGAGCAGTATGTGTGCATTCAATTCTTCTTTTGTAAGAAAGAGCACTAACTGTACAGTGATTTATTACACGTTGTATGTTGTGTGCTTGTACTGTAAATTGGGGAATAAAGCGCTATATTTACTCGCTTACAGCACAAACAATGTTTTATATATATTTTTTCCAGGTGTGAAGCCTTTCCTGTCATTCATGTTGACATTTTTTTCATACCTGCATGATGGATTAGCCCCTGCTTGTTGACGCTCTTTTGATGTCCCTACTTCTTTTGTTTGTGACTCCTGTTTTTATTTTTTTCAACATTGACAGGATGACATATGGGTGTGGTCGCTCTGTGTGAGACCCATTGTGTTAGACAGCCCTTTGTGAATGCAGCAGGTACAGGGTACGTGCTTCCACATACCAACCCCCTGCTCCATCCTGGAGTCTTTTTGATAAATTATTCATTGGCATATCTGCTGTTTTGGCAGCTGCTCGGTTCCTTCACCTATTTGTCAGCTTGTAATTAAAATGTCTCATCTTGCTTCTCAGGTGAAGCAGTAGTATGGCTATTTTTTTTAATTTCTGAACGTGTTTCATGTCCCTTTTCATATTGAAATGTTGTATTCATAGCCTCTGATTTTAGGAATTCTAAAGATGTATGAAATCAGAAGCGAGAGGTATAATATCTGCCTGTAACGTTTCAATGAATATTTGATTCTGGAAACTATTGTAGCGCGACATATCAATTCATATATCATAGCTAGCCAGCCCTTTTATATTTAATCAAAACAACACCACATGTGGCAAATCTGAGAATATTGTTTACATTAACTTGATTGTTGTTCTGTTGCCATGTCCAGGAATAAATGTATACCTGTCATGTTAAATTATTCCAAAGTATGAAACCACATTCAGCTTTGAATGGAAAAACTTCTTGATCACCGACTTTCAGACTCCAGGAAATCATCTTTAATGTTGCCAATTTCTTGTTCATTGGTCAAGACATGCATAGTCACATAACATACCTTTAGGACTTTCCACTGTCCCCAATCATCTAGTTCAAATGACTTTGTTACAGCTACAAAACTGTCCACACAAAAGTACTATAATACAATAACAACATCAACCTGTTGAAACGAGAGACTTCTGAGACAAGAAAGGAAACAAGCATAGGCAAATCCAATCGGTCTAGGCTGATAATGGTATGATGGTTCATTAAAAAAAGTCACAAAAACCAAATATGCTGCCATCTAGATGCGGCCTGCAATAAAAATCAACAATTTAAACAAATATTCACGGATGTGACTGTTTTACTAGTGATTCGCCTCTCAAATGTGCCATGCAATTTGTTATAATTATTATTTATGAAGGAGATTAGCACCATCTGACAAATTAGATCGGAGGCAGCTACTGGGCTGCAATGTCACTTTGTAGCATCACCTTTGAAAACAAGATGGAAAATAAATTACCATCTAAGTGTTCAGTCAAAATAAACAGTCATTGTTAAAGGAAATATAAAAAATAAAACAGAATGCACACATTGGGCCTCATTTATGAGAAAGGACGCAACGCTTCGTGAAAGCAGCGATGCGTCACTTCTCAGTGCGCACTCCTTGCGACATTCCTGATGCGCCCTTTTTAATGTATGACGCATCATGTCGCAAGGAGTTACAGATACGTCAGTATTTCTGACGTATCTGTAAGCGCAAAAGTGACGCATTGCTGGAGTGTGTCACAAAAGTGACGCAACTCCAGCAATGCGTCCTTTCACATGGGGCAAGCCCCATGTGAAAGGGCCTGCATCAGTCTTACGCCTGCTGTGAGGCAGGCGCAAGATTTTGACGCAACGGCGTCCTAAAAGTGACGCAGTGAAATCTCAGAGATTTCACTGCGTCACTTCTAAGACCCTTCCTTGCGTCAATACGCCCCCCTTGCATACATTATACCTCGCGCAGGTATAATGTGGCGCAGGGGTTTACAAAGTGACGCATCTACCTAGATGCGTCACTTTGTAAATATGGCGCAACAAGGCAAATATTTTACGCCACTGGTGCGTCACAAAAAGTGACGCACCGGCGGCATAAAAGTGATGCACTGCCTCATAAATGAGACCCATGGAACCAGTTTTGCCGCTGAAGAGTAAGGGACTATTTTTAGGCAGATGTGAACTATGAGCTCAAGCTTTGTGTGTGGTTCCATTAGGTAAAGTGGGCTGACCTATTGCCAAATGCTGAGTGCTGTTGTGGGAAAAAGCAAAATAAGAATGGCTATTAAATAGATCAATGGAGGATGCCACTTTGACCTAAAGCCCCACTATTTGGTTGAGTGAAGAGTTAACCCTGCTTAAGCAACTGCCAAAATCTCTGGCAGGGTGAACCACAAAAGTCACTAAATTAGCCTTTGCTTAACCCTCTGCTAGCTTTGCACAAAAGCAGCCAAGCTTAACTTGGAGGCAATGTGTAAAGTATTTATGCAGCACACAAACAGCAATAAAGTGAATACACAGCATAAGGAAAATCCCACATTAATTTAGAAAAATAGAGCAAATGTTAATACATTATTTGACACCAATACAACACAAATGAAATCAGTAGAACCAGAGTTATGAATATTGAAAGTTTTTAGGTTTAAAGTTTAAAAACTAGCGCCCGAAAGATCAAAGTGCCAACCACAGACATCAAGTCACGTGACACGGGGTCAAAGTTGTGGAGAAGTGTGGCTCACTGGTTAGAGCAGGCAGACCCTGAAGCAGAGGTCAGACCCGGGACCAGGGTTCAATTCCCGACGCGGCAGGGTCTTGAGCTCAAATGTCCACGGACTCGATAATTCTCACTTCGGTGCCTGACCTAATCATGGGTTCACACTCTGCAACTCTGGGCATTAAGCTTGCTTAATCTCCACAACGGCCCCCCGCGGCGGGATGCCTGGCTTTCACCTTGGGGATGCCCGTTAGGGGCTATCTCACAGGGAAAAACCAGGACGGGTTCCCAAGGCAAACGCTGAGATGCCTCCGGGTAGTCGTGCGCTATATAAGAACATACAAAAAAAAGCGCTGAGATGCCTCCGGGTAGTCGTGCTCTATATAAGAACATACAAAAAAAAAAAAAAAGTTGAAAAATATGGCCAACCGCAATGGAGGGCGAGTCGGAAACAAAAAGTGGATTGGTCCTGGTGGGCACTTACCTTTGGACATAGTGGAAATTTCAGAAAAAAGTTACTTGAGAAGGTTAAGTTCAGCGGGGTAAGGCGGCAGGCAGTGTCCAAGGAGGAGGTGTCATTGGCGGGGAGCTGCTGGGCGAAGTCACTGTGAAGTTTTCTGTTTGAACTTAGTCTCTTTTTTACATGTTGAAAGTCTCCAGTGGGACAAAGCTGGAGGCTGTAGCCCATGAGAGTTTCATGAGGCCAGATACCTCTTTTACAATGGATTGCTGAATAGTGGATTTGATGTTCCGTAGAAGAATGTAGCGGGAGGTGTAGCAAAGTCAGACCGCACAGCGATGTATCTTGGGCAGATAGATGAGCAGGTTGGTCCCAATCTCCTCTTGGCTCTCAGAGCAGTTTTTAGTCAATAATGTTTTACGTCCCAAGTTTCAGATTTTGGCTATCTGGACACCTTTAGCACCATCAGCAATGGTCTAGGCCTAGAGAGGCACCACTTTGGAGTTTGAACGGACTCAGACTGGGTATAAGTGTGGGTTCAAAATGGTTAGAGCCTTTTCGGTCCTTGATGTTTTGATCAATAGGACAGCCAACTAGCTCTTGGAGTCACTCTTGTAGTTCTGGATTCAAGCAGTGGGATAGGGCTCGAGCACCATGGCAGGTCTCTTAGAGTTCAAGGCAGCTTCAGGCAGCAGAGCTTCTACATGCAGCATAGCAGTCCTCTAATTGTACTTCCACAGGACCAGAATGTGAACTGAAGAGTGGGCCTGGGGGTCCTATCTTTATACCTAGTGCCTTCTTTGAAGTAGGAGATGTTTCTAGAGGATTCCCTTTGAAGTGCTTGAAGTTTCATGTCTCCCCTGGCTTCATAAACGATGCAGGGGTGACAAGGCCTTTGTCTGAATGCAGGGCATAGCCCATTCAGTTGCAGGTGGGGCTGTGCCCAACTCGGCCTCCCATTCCTGCCAATGATGGTACATCAAGGCACACCTAATCCTTCTATCGTCTGGCTGTCTGGGAGGAATAAACAAAGCCCAACTGACAAATACACCCATTCATGTGAACTAGGAACAGGGTCCTGACACCAAATAGTTGGGGCAGGAAAAGGCTAACTTTCTAAAAGTGCAAAAATTGGATGGGGGGGGACCTGGTATCCTACTCAATTGTATACTTGATTTATTACAAGAACCACACTATATTCCTTTAGTGATTGGGTTATTTATTCACCCTATTTTTTCAATAACTCTATTTTGTTTTGTGTAAGGAACTCACATCCTTATAGAAAAACACATATCAAGTGACATATACAAATTACATATAAGACAATTTTCACAACATTTAAAACATTCACCACGATTTACACTAACATTAGTTTGACATCATAAACATAAATATAACACAGTTATTACTAAGAAGCACTCATGAGAGCCCATTGAGAATTCCGTGTGGCTTGAAACGCGTCGGCAATGTCAAATTAAGATGACAAATATTGATATGGATGTACGCATAATTTAGGAAATAATGGACTGAATTGTAGGAACACCAAAGAAAATACAGTGGTGACTTTTGGAATACATATGATACATTGGTCTTGTGTTATATTTATGTCCATGATGTTAATGATACATTGGTCTTGTGTTATATTTATGTTTATGATGTCAAACTAATGTTAATGTACATTGTGGTGAATGTTTTAAATGCTGTGAAAATTGTCTTATATGTAAATATGTATATGTCACCTGATATGCGTTTTTCTATAAGGATGTGAGTTCCTTACACAAAACGAAATAGAGTTATTGAAAAAATAGGGTGAATAAATAACCCAATCACTAAAGGAATATAGTGTGGTTGTTGTAATAAATCAAGTATAGAGTTCAGTAGGATACCAGGTTTCCCCCCAGTTTTTGCATTTATAAATGGCCCTACCTGTGTCCTGTCTGTTGGGCCTGAACCTCTTGTTTGTTCAACTTTCTAAAAGTGGCATTTTCAAAATTGTAAATTAAAATCCGCCTTTACCATTAAAGAGGGTTTTACATTACAATTTCTCAGACATCAAACACTAAACAATTACGTGTTCCTAATCTAAAGTTAGCCCTTATTAAATATATGATAGCCCAATGTTATCCTATAGGATAGGCATGCCTCACAGTAGTTAAGAATTATTTTAGGAGCTTTTTACTACCAGGACATGCAAAACTTAGAATTATATGTCCAACCGTTAATTACATGTACCCTGCTCTATGAGCTACCTAGGGCCTTCTTTAGGGGTGACTTGCATGCAATAAAAAGGGAGTTAAATGCTAGCAAGGAGTTATATAAATTACTTGGGGCCCGGTTCACAGAACTAACTTAAGACAAAATCCTAAACGTACTACTTTTGGTATTCACAAAAGTTAGGATTTTGGCTTAAGTTTGTCTTAAGACAGACTTAAGACAAAATCCTAACTTAAGTTTGTCTTAAGTCTGTCTTAAGACAGACTTAAGACAAAATCCTAACTTCTGTGAATACCAAAAGTAGTAAGTTTAGAATTTTGTCTTAAGTTAGTTCTGTGAATCGGGCCCTATGTTCTTAGTTGCTTAGTACTGCAGTATTTTGTGCATAGAAGTATTGATGCATATAGATATTCATCATGTCTATAATGAAAAATTATTTTTTGAATTATAATTGGTCATCTAAATAGAGAGAGATATTCATATGCATTTGAAACTGAAAGTATTTTCCTTCTGCCAGGAAACTATTTTACTTATATTGATGGCATTTTTAGTCTTCTAACATTGTGGACTATAGAACATTATTTCGTAAAGATCTATTTTCAATAAAGAAGGAGATATTTGTATATTACTGGCAAGACAATTCACTCCTTTTTAAAATCTTTGTTCATTGTTCTTTTGTTGTCAATAATCTAGATGTTGTGGAGCATGTCAATACTGCATTAACTGCAGAATGTATTCCCATCAAATTTGACAGAAAGCTAGTCCTCGGTCCAGAAAGCGTGCTCTTTGAGATTTGGTGTGAATTCATACAGTAGTTTTAGCGCAATTATTTCTCAAAAACTTCATATATTTCACACAGGGGAGGATCTGTTGTGACCTAAGATCTGATTTGCTACCACCACCTCAACAAGGATGTGGTGGCAGCCGTTTTAGGACTCTAGACTCAGTACTGAGTCCTAAAAACAGCGTAAAAAAGCCGTAAGGGATCAGGGTAGGGATCCCCTTATCTCCTAGGCCTGGTGGTGGGATCCCAAAAGGACCACGCTTGAGGCCCCACATTTTTTTGGTTTAATTTTCCCTCCTATTCGTGGAGTATTGGTGACTCCTCTCCAATTATTTTTTTAAAAAGTGTACTATTAAAACCATGGGGGCCCAGTGGGAGGCACACAACTTTGCTTTTAGTGAGGAGGTGAATAGCACCCCTCCCTGAGCCTGTGGGAGGCCCCCATTCCCCGAGGCAGTTCTGTAAAGTAACGGGGAGGGGTTGTGTGAAATGCCTCCCCGAGCCTTATTTATTTTATTATTTTTGCATTTATAGGGCACAAACGAATCATCCCCAGGGGGATCTCTCGACGTCTGAATAACAAACAGCAGAGCTGAGATTGCTGGTTAATTACTGAACAACCGGGTTTTGAGAAGTGTCTTAAACTGCCTGAGATTGGGACTTTAGGCCCCGGGAACCCCCTTCCACAGGGCAGAACTCCAATATAAATGGGAGGGAAATGGAGCCACTTTCCTTGAGCCTTAATAGGAACCATAAACCCCATTCCCCTTGGCCAAATTGCATTATCAAGGGCAGGAGGACATAGAGCCCATTCCCTGAACCTGTAAAGGCTCCAGGAACCCCATCCCCCAGTGGCAGCTCAATTACTGTGTTTCGGGGAGCCCACACCCGGAACACAGTAGTTTCCCTTCCCACAACAGCGTGGGCATGGAAACATAATTCTTTCCCCCTGGCGGGAGCATTTTTAAACCTCTTGGTGGGTGGGAGCAGACATACCTTCCATGCTCACAGAAACGTAGGCACAGAAGGCATGTTTGTTCTCACTCGGTAAAAGCTTTACAAATGCTTCCTCTGGGTAGGGGCAGAGTTTGGTTGCCTACCCATGCACTTGCATGCAAGAAAACACACATTGCTCTCACTCAGCCAAAAACATCTGCTCCCATCAGGTGGTAGCAATGCCGGGTCGCGCAGCCCCCAACATTCTGTTTGGTGGGTGACCCAGGTGTGCACCGGGGCACCCAAACACAAGGAAGACAGGGCCCCGGGATGTGGTCCCTGGGGCTTCTATAGGCTTTCTGTGGCGGGCCACATGCCCCTCCCCTTCAAGCTAAAATCGACCCTAGGGAATAGGCGTCCCGGAACCTATTAGGACTCGTAGAGGAGGGATACATATCACCCTCCCCTTCGCATATATGTTTTGGCTCCCGGGGATGGGGTCACACACCCCTCCTCTAATTAACAAAAGGGCTCTATGGCATGTTGTCCCCAGGGCCCAAAGCGATTTAGGGATGAGTGCCACGCACCTCTCTCCGCTTTCACAAAAAAACAAAGGCTCCGTGAGATGGGGTCCCTGTCACCCAAAGTGGCTGGAAGTGCTGCGCAAATGGGTTGAATGCAGGGCCTGGCCACATACCAGCCCCTGTGGGCAACTCCATGCAGCGCAAGAGCAAAGGCCATTCACAGCATGGGGTTTCCTGCCTGTCGAGGTTAGACTCCATTTACTGCTTGTGCTGCATGGGGTTGGCTGCCTGCCGTTGGGTTGAACGCAGGACGTGGCTGAAAGACCTGGCCGAAGGCCAAGTGCGGCAGGAGGTTGGCTTTACGATTGGTAATAAAATATTACTGTATGTAAATAAAACCCTAGACATTCCCGAAAAAAACAAAGGCTAAAGTAACGCTTTCGTTAGGTGAAAAATTCTGTGATAACGTAACTTTTTCAACATACAAAACAAATTAAATTCACCAGCTATAGTTATCTGAGGTAACTATAACTCGTGCATTAAAGTAACTGGACCTCCCACCCTTGCCATGCACTGCTAATTACTCCACATATTACAACACTCATGACATCTTCTATGAAATCATTGATAATATCACAAAAATATTAGCAATAAAAGATTTGAGAAAATTGTGCATGTATACATGTTACAGCTATCATATATCTCATACATTTCCTGATGTACAGTATGGAGTCTTGTCTGACAAGCTTCCCAGGGCTGCTTATGGTTCCCAGCACAGCCCTGATTTTCACCTATCCCTTATATAAAGAAGGAAATATTTTTCCTGTGTAGAAATCTACAACCACCCAACTCATGTTAAATGTTCTCTATTCCTTCACATTTCCCTCCTGCCTTTTGTCCTTGATGGCTGCATGGGGGTAGCTTTTCCAGAAATTCTAGGATGGGAAACTTACCAGCTAAGGCGGAGGAGCATCGCCCCGCTGTTGCTGTGCAGCAGCAAAAGGAAGGAAAAATAAAATGATAATAACACAATGTTATTATCAATATTTTCTTCCCTGCTGCGAGGGCAGGGCTGCTCTGCTGACAGAGCAGGGGAGGAGTGGTGGGCACACAAAAGTGCTCAAGGCTTTAACCAGCCCTCTCGGGTCGGCCAAACAGTCATGCACACTTTAGCATGTTCTCCATGCAGACTGCATTACAGCCTGCATGGAGAACATGCCCAGGCCCCTAGACTAGGGGTGGGCGGCCAGCTACGCTCCGTGCACGGAGTGTGCGTAGTGCCGCCTACTCCGCATTTTGCGGAGCTGGCGTAGCCAGGCGGCACTACGCACGCTCCGCAGACGGAGCGTAGCTGGCCGCCACCCGCCTCCCTCCCGCCCTCCCTAAATACTTTCAAATAAAGGAATCAAATAATTTAAAAAGCACTTACCTTGCCCGCCGCTGCCCGCCGCGTCCCCGGGGCTCGCTATCTTCCGTCTTCCGTCTTCTTTAGTAATGCGCATGCGCGGGCGGCCGCGCATGCGCATTTTCACGAGAAAATGCGCATGCGCGGCCGCCCGCGCATGCGCATTACTAAAGAAGACGGAAGACGGAAGATAGCGAGCCCCGGGGACGCGGCGGGCAGCGGCGGCAAGGTAAGTGCTTTTTAAATTATTTGATTCCTTTATTTGAAAGTATTTAGGGAGGGCGGGAGGGAGGCGGGTGGCGGGGCTGGCGGCCAGTGGTGTTTGCGGAGTGGGGCTACGCGGAGTGCGGAGGTGGGCGTAGTTTCTCGCCCACTTCGCGTAGCTCCGCGAAGCCCCACTCCGCCAACTCCGCCCAGGGTTACCCTAGACCCCGTCTGAGCACCGAACCACAACGCTCCGACCAATCACAGCGATGCATTGCAGCGTTATAATTGGTTTAGGGGAGCCAATCACAACAATCCATTGCAGGGTTGTGATTGTCTGAAAGGAGCCTGGCTGCTTCCTGTTCTGAGGAGAGGCGACATGGGACAGAGCAGCAAGGAGGTAAGTACATTTTTCTTTTTTTCACAATCATACCTCCTTACCCCCTCGCCCTCAACCCCACCTCACCCTCCCAGATCTGTGCTGGCTGCCACTGTTTAATCAATATAATCATTAGTATTAACAATATAAAATATCACAAAAATAGATTAAATTATAAATCACTAACAATATTTCTAATTTGATGAAGAATCAAATGTTATACCTTTTTATCAATGCCACATAATTAGTAGAACCTCTTAAGCAACAATTGTCTTAAAAGCAAGAGATTTTAAATTGTCATGTCAATCGTCAGAGTTTTAATTTCAACTGGCAATTTAAAATTAACAGGAAGAGGAAAATCATTCAACAATATTACAGATGTCTGCCTATTCCTCTGCACACTTGATGGTGGTGCCCATGTCTACATCTTTTAGACAAGAAGCTGTCAGTGAACTATGATTACCCTGCCCATTCAATAACATAAAATAATTAATTCCCACAATCTCACACTTATACTTTAGGGCACAATGCCTTAGATCCCTGTGGAGTATGTCAATCCCTATCCCTCCTGGTAGACCTAAGGTTTGTTCAAAGAACAACCCCCAAATTTACTAAAATGTGCCCTATTTCTACAACAATTACTGGCAGTCCTTAAGATATTGAAGACTTGATTTGTTTTCTAGTAGCCTTTAAGGAACCATTGGCACATAAAGCCCACATACCATTGCATAAATCAACATAATGCCAACAAGGCAATTCTAGCTTTATCTCGCAGTTGGTCAAAATGTTTATTAAAATGTATTTTGTCATTAAAAAAACACATCGAAATATTTATGAAAATTTACTATGTATAGTCATTTATTACTGATGCTCCAGGTGAATTAAAAGTTTATACTCCCCACAACTAAAAATTAGTTCACACACTCTGGATTTTCTTACATACAAAATAAATCAGACCATTTTGCTGCACTCATTTTTAAATTCAGTTTCCTCGATGATGTTCACACTTGATCAGTTTCCAAAATATATCCGGATTCCAACTAGTGGTGCAGTAAATAGATGTTATTCCCAACAAGGTCTTGTTATACTCACCTATGCTTTCTTGTTAACTTTCAATGATCCCTCACATGCTATCCTCCAAAACAGTTTGAAGATCTTGGCCCAAATTATTTCGAGCATACAATTCCAAGCATTTAGGACATCGTCCTTTTCAGGTCGAGCATTCGAGACCACTTGTATATACTTTAGTGTATACTCATATGTGTATGTATTTTGTGAGCTCTGGAGATCAGCCCTAGGACTTGTCTGCTTCCGCTTAGGGACTTTTTTTCTGTTCAACTGCCTCTATTTAACTGTCTTAATATAAAACAACCAGCAGAGGTCAGTAAAATACCAGAATTGCTTTCTGCTTAGGGACTTAAAAAAAATAATTCTGGCAACTGCCTCTATTTAACTTTCTTGATAATAAAAAAACGACCAGCAGAGGTCAGTAAAATACCAGAATCCCTTTAGCATTCCCTAGATTCCAGTCCATAGAAATTGTCTTCCGTGAGCACCCGTAGACAATAATATTTTTTTCAAATTTTTTATTTTCAGTGATACGACCACTGAAGGCAGTGATTTTATATATTAAAAACAGAGCTTTGGACTATACCGTTTTCTGCTGAAAGGCAATATTTCTCTCTATGTGTTCCCATACCTGGCGTGTCACGCAGTTTGGTGCTTATTTTCCCTCCATATTAAAGAACAGTAGATGCTTCAGCACCCAGGCTAATGTGCTGCATAGCTAAACACATATAAGTTCCCAAAGGCAAGACTGAATGCATTGCAAATGCTTGTTCTTCTTTTAGGTAATATTTTAAATTCTTTCCATAATTCTTCATAACTAGTGTCCCTTGTGTTGGATTTCCAACGAAGAAGGTTCTTAATGCTCGTGAAATGTTTCTGCTCACATCCCTGCATTCAGAATCGCACCAAGATCCATAAAATGGTTGTCTTCTAGCTAGAATGCTTAAAAAATTAACCAACCTGCACAAAGTTGTTTCAAACTCTTCCACCAAGCTAGGGTTATCTTCTCTTTCATTATTCACAGTGCCTGATATCACTTCCATAGCTTTCACTATGTCAGGATTCTTCTGAATCACTTATTCTGTTTTAGGCACAAACCATTTTGAGTAATTATTTTTACCCCATATTATTTTTACCCCTTCACCAGTGTCCGAGTCCCCTTCATTGACAAATGATCACGCCCTTCGCAGTTTAAAACTACAAAATTACAATTTAAGCTGGCACCCCCTAAGTATGAATTTACAATAGCTGAAAATTTACAATACTGGTAGTCTGGTGGATTTTACACATTTGCAAACGTAGCATATAAATATACAAATCTATCAATCAAGCTGCAGTATTTACTATTCCATATTCTTTTTTTTCAGGTACCCTAAGTTCCACCTATTTGCACAAATAATTTATTTTCACTTTCCTAAGTTCCTAACAAACATATGCACCTGTTTTAATTTCAGGCGAACATAATGCATTCACTTTTGTGATCTATGTTGGGTTAAAAATGTGGAGCACAAAATGGTCATCTGGCGGAAGTCGCAGAATCCTAACTCTTTAATATTAATGAGGCAGGATTCCTTTTTGAGATCCTCCTTATTTCCAATGAATGCAAGGATGGAAGCCTGAGAGGGATAGCAGACATCCACCCATGCATTACAATTGCTATAATTTATTTTTCTTTTTTTTTAGGTCCACTCTTGTACCTTAAAGGGATGTGGGCTGCATCAGGGGCGTACTGCAAAATGATGGGGCCCTCCTGCAGAATGTGATGAGGGGCCCCCTGAGACTCCCATGTCTTACAGATATTCCTTGGCCTTGGGCTGAATGGGGATCCTCTTGGAGGGTTGCGGGCACCCTGGATGTCTGGGGGGCCACTTGTGCTGCAAGGGCTGCAGGGGCAGGTGTTATGCCCTTGGGCTGCATTCAGAAACCAGAAATGGTATGATGAAGAGAACCTCAAGAGGAGAATCCCTGGATCCCTTTCTGCTCCACCTGATGCCCACAGATATTATATAAAAAGTGTAAGTTGTCGGTAACCAACAGCCGCCACTTTAAGAATCCATTTCACTTGCTTTGAGAGGTCAGCATCCAGTGTTGGTCTGGCCTTTAAGGCAATCAGGCAACCGCAGCCCATGCAGGTAAGAGCAGTGGGGCAGGGTTGGGGAGGGGGATTCGACAGACCACCACGAGGGACAATTAAATAAATAATTAATTTTCCTTAGTGGTCGTCTATCAAAATCCCCCCCCAACCCAGCCCCACCACTCTGACCTGCACGAACCGCAGCTACAATCAGGCCGTGCCCAGTTGGCTGGTCTGAGAGATCTGTGTGCGGGCTGTTGTCTGTCTGTTTGCGGGTCTATTTTATGACCCTGTGGGCCATTGCTTACTGTTGATTTTCCTGATATTGCCACAAACATTGCCTGCAGGATGCGTAAATGCATGTACACTCCCCTACCTGGCCAAACACTTATATAGGGTCATACAAGATCAAAACTGCCCCGATTTGCAAAAGTGGGGCCCCTTTTTTAGCTATCTGATTCACTATTTTGCGGAGACTTTTTTGTGTCCATGCCTCATTTTTGTGCCAGTCTGACCCCACCATCATATGATTAATGTTTTCATTGTACGTCAACGGAGTGGTGGAGTATTTGATGCAACATCCTGCAGACGCACCATCCCTGGCTGGCAGGAGAACGCCTACCCTCTTATTCGCAGACGATACCCTCCTGATCTCCAAATCACCTGCGGGTCTGCAGAGTCTTCTAACCAGCTTTAAGACCTTCTGCGACTTAAGGGGATTAGTCATAAACACAGGGAAGACCAAGTTCTTGGTCTTAAATCCCCCGAAGAAGTCAGTCAAACCACCTACCCTAGATTCAGTTCCTCTCGAGAGGGTCAAGGAGTTCGATTACCTTGGCATTCGTCTCTGCGACTCTATGAGTTGGAAATCCCACCATCAAAAGATGCTGCTGACCCACAAGAGGGTGGTGGGGGCCCTCCTTAAGGAGCAACGTGCCTCTTCCCTCAAACCAATTGCACCGGTTCTCGATATCTACAGGGCACGAGGTGTCAGTGCAGCTCTCTACAGGGCAGAACTATGGGGTGTACAGAACGTGGACCAGTTGGCCCGCTCTGAAAGTACATTTCATAAGGACTTAATGGGCCTCCCTTACAGCACACCAACTCTTCCTCTTCTTTTAGATATGGGCACCTGCCCCATTAGCGATCAGGCGAGGTTGCGCCCACTCCTCTTGTGGGCACGCATTTGGAGAGTCTCAGAATTGTCCAGCTATGCAGAAGGATTAAAAGAGATCCTCCTAATGCCTGGCTGGGCTAAGATCCACTGGCTAAGGGAAGTCAAGCGCCTCCTTATAGACCTAGGCCTTGAAGATGCCTGGATTACTAGAACTGCCCCACCCAAGTCAATATTGAAGAAGCTATTCTGGAGTTGGGTGATTGATGGCAGGAATAGTAATGCCAACTTGTGCAGGTCCACGCTGGAATTTCTTTTGGTTAAGGAGGTGCATTTTTGCGAGCCATATTTGGATACAATCCTAACTACTTGGGACAGGGCTCTATATTTTAAATTCAGGGTAGGCGTACTTCCAGTGGGGACACGCACTGCCAGTTGGAAGGTCCCGGCGCAGACAACTCCTTTTTGTCCCTGTTGCTTGAATAGAATAGAGTCAGTTTCACACTTATTGTTTGAATGCCCGGCCTATGTAGTCCCTCGCCGCAGATGGCTGTAGCCACTCTGCAGAGAACTCGGGACTAGATCCCATAAGGAGGCTTTAAGAATTTTAAAAACGGACCCTAGGCCCCTATTTGCAAGTGGCCTGGCGAAATTTTTAGGCTGGGCTTGGCGTATTAGATCCAACAGGCTCTCGTAGCTTGTTTGATATGTATCCTAGATTGTTTTTATGCAATTTCTCATGTAATTTGTTGTCTGAATTGTATGCACTGGCTTTTACTGTTTTTAATGTACATGTATTGCTTTTTATGATATGAATTATATCGAAATAAAGCTATTACTACTACTTACTACTACATATGATTAATGGATTGGCACTGCAATTGTGGTCTCAAATCATTAACATGTGGCTTTGCTTATTAGAAGGGGAAGGGGTATAACTCCTTGACTGCCCCCCTTTCTTATTCACAGTGAGTTTTAAATTAAACTTTGCAAGTTGAAAAAGCATTTCTGATTCGCAAAGTATCTTATGAGCATTGCTAACTTTGATTTTGCTGTCAGAAACCCTGTGGCTTAGAAAAAGGGTGGTTTTGTGATTGCAAAATCCTTTAGTACATGTGGCCCTGCATGTTATGTGAAGATGCAATTGTTCATTGTAGATGATGTGTGATTTTCTCATCACCCTCCTCGACAGACCTTTTTTTGTTTTTTGGGGTGTTTTATATAGCGTGATCTTGACCCGAAGGTATCAGAGGCTTTACATGAGCACCAGTTACGTTACACAAGGACTCATTCAATTTTGTTAGGCACTGGGAGATTAAGCGATTTGCCCAGAATCACAGGATGTTGAGTGTCATTGGCGAGACTCGAACCCGGTCCCTCAGATTTGAGGTTGACTGCTCTAGCCGTTAGACCACATCCTCTCCCCTTCTTACATTCTTACAGCAGCCCTAAGGCACTCGCCAGAAACAAATATTTAGGCGAGTGTTTAGATGACATTCAGCCAGATTCAACATTGTCCCGTTTTGCGAGTCCTTAATAGCGATTATTAAGGAATCGCTATTAAGGACTTGCAAAACGGGATTCATGTAGGAATCGCTAAATAAATTGCGATTCCTACACATTCCTAAAGGCCCATAGGAATGAATGGGGAGTTATTCCTTATTTGCGATTAGCAATTTGCTAATCGCAAATAAGGATGCGATTTCAAGGGTGCCAGGGGTGTCCAAAGGACACCCTGTAGCACCCCTGAAATGAAAATGTAGACTGATGTTGCGCACACACATGTCCAAAGGACATGTGTGTGTGTAACATACAACTGAGAAAAATGCACAAAAGTGCATTTTTCTCAGTTTTTGCTATTTACCACGAAGTCAGACTTCGCTGTAAATAGCGGCAAAAAATAGCAAAATCGCTATTTTTCAAAGGTTCATGAATAGCATTTAAGGAATCTCAAATTGAGATTCCTTAAATGCGATCGCAATTGCGAGTTCATGACCCATTGATGAATTCCAAATGCCATTTTTGCGGGAGCAAACAGCCGAATTTAGCGATTCGCACCGTTTGCGCTCGCAAAAATGCTTGATGAATTTAGCTGCTAATGTGGAGTTGGCTGCATTCAGGACTTCTGTTAAAAAAAATGTTTTTTTTTAAAAAATCATAAAACTTCCTCACTCTGTTTCAAGCCAAACCATTTCTCTGCATGTCTGTAAGTGACATCTGCCAATTGCTGGCTGATGTCCCACTTCCGCCAAATTCTGAATCAGGCTCCCAATCTAAATGTGCTTTTTCCCATCACAGTTTCACATAAACAAAAAAAAAACACACCTTCCAAATGAGGTGTTAGGAGATTGTCATGAGATTTGCTCAATGCACGTCTGCCAAGAACACATCTTTCCCCGAAGCTCCAATCTCCCCTTCAATCTCAGAACACCTGCCCCAGAAGTCGCCTTCACGGTTCCCTGCGAAGGAACAATGCGATGGAGAAGTTGGCAACACTAAAGCATCACGTATTCTACTTTTCTTCTTCAAAAGAAAAAAAAACGTGGGTATTTGTGAAACTCAATATGAACAGGTGCGCGGATTTCCTAGATCTGATTTTCAATTAAATTGCAGGAAGAGACAATCAACGTTCACTTGGGGATTGAAATCCATCCCCGTTAATAAAGGCGCCCAGGAACTCTGGATTTAATTATGCCGGCGCTGAGTTGGCTAACTGCTGTAATCTTGTGTCTGATTACTTCTGCTCGCTGCAGAAACCTCTGCAGTCACTTGTTTCCTGTGAGAGGCAACAGTTCTTGACTGTGCAATAGTCCCAAACATTTATAGCCCTTAGAAACGGCCATAAGCGACGTTAAGTGTCGTATAATGAATATTTATTATTATTACATTAGACAAAAATAATAGCAAACTTATTATTTTTATTATTATGACTATGTAATACATGGGTGAAGGGTCAGTGAACCTTTATGTAACATAGCACCGGTAAGAACAAAAAGTTGATGCTGCCAAAGGAGAACGGATTTCCAATGTGCCACTGTAGCCACTATACTTAGAAGGGAGTTATTTTGCACACCATGCCACCCTATTTTGAGTCCTGTGCACACTGTCACTGGACCCAAGCTTTACCTGGCTGATGAGCCCTACCTATGTCACAACCGGCCCTGGGTGTCTTGTGTTATGTTCAGGGCGGACCTGGCCTGGCAGTTTGGGTTGGACTGTTCCTATTGGAGGAGGGTCATGAATGATTTGCATATGGCTGGGTTTAAACTGAAGTTGCATGGTGTGCAAAATATCAATAGACTGGGATGTAGCCCGAGTAATTTCCAGTGGCAGACATTTATTCAAGCATTTCATCCATCACTTTGTTGTATAATTGGGCATACCCGTCCGTCCCTAAGTGGGACGGACGGATATGCCCAGACCTGGCGAGGTGAACACGGTGCTGCTGGAACCAAGCTATACCAGACTGATGAGGCTCAACTAGGTCTTAACTGGGTCCTGGGCTGCTTGCGGTCTAGTTCAGGGACGACCTGGCCTGGCAGTTCAGGTCAGACTCTTCCTATTAGAGCAGGTTCAAGACTGGTTGGCATATGGCTGAGTCCAATTCTAAGGTGGCATGGTATGCAAATTAGTGATGGACTGGGAGGCGGCCCTGAGTAACTACCAGTGGCGGGGATTCATCCAAGCGTTCCATCCATCACTTTTCTGTATACTTTAGTGTGTTGCCCTAAGTGGGACAGGCCTGCCAGACGCGGGCCCTATGTGTCACTGGAACCAAGCTATACCTGGCTGATGAGACCTAACAAGGGCAAAACCGGCCCTGGGTTGCTTGTGTTCCAATTCAGGAATTACGTGGTGTGGCCGTTGAGACTGGACTGTTCTCACTGGAGCAGGGTCAAGACTGATTTGCTTATGGCTGGGGCCAAACTGTGGTGACATGGAGTGCAAAATAATGATTGAGTGGGATGCGGATCTTAGTAATTACCAGTGGCTGAGATCTGTTCATGCATGCCATCCATCACTGTTTGGTATACTTTATTGTAACTTTAAAAGGCGTCAAAAATCTCCCTGTAGGCGGGTGCAGTGGGTGACATTCCCCTTTGGCAGGGGGATGGCTGGAGGGGGTCTCTGTGATCCCCCTCTCTTCTCTTCCAATAGGTGCCCTTGGAGAACCCACTGACTCTGTGCTAACTCTATCTGGCACACATTCCGTGCACCTCCTCACAGCCTCTTTGACTCTGCGCCCATGTCTGTAATGTGGGGTAGGCGCAAACGATTACCTCACTTGCATGGTGACATGGCCCATGCAACTGGGAGAGCACCCCCTTGAGATCGTTTTAGCACATATGGAGCACCAGCATGAGCTGTCTTACAGAAAGGGCAGCACAAGAGTCTGCAGCCCCTTCTGTAATACCAAAGCCCCTTTAACTGCAAAAAGTTCATGCAAATGCGCATTGCACCACCGTACTTAGTGTAGGATGGGCTTTGGTACACCCAGTGCACTTTATATTCATAGACATAAGAGCATATTCCACTTACCCAAGCTACTGAAGATGCTGCACAGGCTGCAGAGGGACGTGCATGAAGGGATGATGCTACCAAAACTACTTCTGCAGTAAATGTCATGCAACAAATGTGTAACTATTAACTGTAACAACAAGTGAAGCTTTAACATAGGTTTTCTGTTTATTCACACAATAAAATGTTGGAGAGCACTGACCTTTAAAAATGCACACTGGTTGTGCTGTTAACTCATACATTATTGTATATCTTAAAGTACAATTAAACGTTAATGAAAAAAACAGCTAAACTTTCAGTTGTTTATTTGTACCTTTGTCTTCCCATGGTTGATCTGTAAGTGGTATGCTGCGTGACACTTGCTCCTACTTGTTATTCACCACTGTGATTTCATGTGCACTTTGTAGAGCCTGGATCTGCTGGAGGTACGCTACTTATACTGGAGGCCTTCCCACTTTCTCCTGTAGATGTTTCACTTATAACAGAACGTGTATTTGTAAAGCGCGCGTTCAACCCTAACGGGGTATCTTGGCACTGAATAACAGATGTTTATTGTTACCCAACTCAATGGTACTCATTTTTTTGACCTCAGATGGATGAAAGGCTGAGTGGACCCACTGGGATTTGAACCTGTGACCATCAGGTCAAACACAGGCCTCTGCAGTGGATGCAGTAGTCAACTGAACCACCAATTTCAGTGGATGTTGTACTGGCAGTATTAGATCTCTGCATCAATCCAGTGCATTGATAATCAATGCCAGACTCCTAGTAACTATACTGCTGTGGAGAGCCAATTTAACCTGCCTGCATGTTACCAGTATGAATGGTTATACTGGTAGTGGATGTATCTAACATAGCAACAGACCAAACAACTACCACTCTGCCTCTGTGTCTGATTCCTTCCATGGGAGTGGAGGTGGCTCTCTGCTGGGTATCCCAGATGTTCCTGCAACATCCTGCCTCCTTGTAGCAAGTTTGTCCTTGGCGTGGGAATGCTGAACAATGCAACTTTTTCGGAATTCGTTCACTGACCTGTTGGTCACTCCACATTAATTATCTGCTGTATTCTGTTCTAGATATGTTTTTGTAGCTATTTATACAAGAACGAGAGGCAAGTAACCCAGTTAAGTATGAATTAGTAACTAACATAAATAAAAAATCATGGATCCTCGTCAAAGTAGTTGATACATTTTCTTTATTGTAATTTCCTCAACCACACTGTAAACAAAGGCTTCACCAGGGCACAATTTGGATGTCAACCGGTTCTCCACACATTCGCAATCAATATTCACAAGTGCTGTGTAGGGCTACAGAGAAGTCGTCGCTCACAATCTTTTGTCATTGTATGGAAGGGAGAGACAACGTCTCTATAGCCAAACAAGGCACTTGTGAATATTGACCACAAGATTGTGGATTGTTACGTTATTGGACTCTGTGATGTTTACGTAACTCCTGAATGAGAAGTTCTACTAGCTTTAAATCCACAGATGAGTGACTACTTGGTGTTACCGCTACTGTTTGAGCTTCCTCTGCCCCTTGCAACTATGTGGAGAACCTGTAGATATACAAATTGTGCCCTGATGAAGCCTTTGTAAGGCGAAATGCGTTGGCTACGTGTTTACAGTGTGGCTAACGTTTTGTATTAGTTGTCTCTCTTTCTTATAAAAATAGTTAAATGTATGGTCAATAAGCAGCTGGCCATTAGAGATGGGCAATTTGGAAGCTTCGATAAAGTGACTACTTTTGAGTCCCTGCCTGGTTTTGTTGGTTCAGTATGTTTTGTAGCTCTTGACATGGTTATGTTGAATGTCTGACATAATATCGACAGACAGAATATCGAAATACAAAAATATCGGCACAAAAATATCGAAATCAAAAATATCGGAGTCATATCTTCATAAAGGTAAGTACAAAAATATTGAAAAATTAATATCGTAGTACAAAAATATCGAAATTAAAAATATAGTTTTTTTAAATGTATTAATAATAATGTAAAAATAATTTTAAAATACCTATAATTTTACAAATATTAAATAAAATATTAAAACAAAATTAAAACTAATACATATACATTTAAAATAAATAAAACACTTAATAATTTAATGTAATTTTATTTTTTTTAATTTCATTTAATTGATTTATTTATTTATTTATTTATTTATTGCTATTTGTTAAGCGCAGCATATACCCGAAGGCGTCTTGGCGCTAATTGTTTGCAGTAGTCTCAATGATGTTAATTATCTGAGCAATACCTTTAATGAGTTATTGAGTGAACAGCCATGTTTTAAGTTTCCTGCGAAACTGGAGCAGCGTTGGGCAGGTTCTTAAGTCCAGCGGGAGGGAATTCCACAATTTGGGTGCCGCGACCGTAAAACGACGGTCGCCCCACGATACTGTTTTTACACGGGGAATCATTAAAAGATTGTTATTGGAGGACCTAAGTTGGCGAGAAGGCTGGTATGGTTTCAGTTGCTCACTCAGTGAGTGTGGGCCTTGTCCATTAAGTGTCTTATAGACAATACATAATGATTTAAATTTAATCCGATTCTGGATTGTCAGCCAGTGTAATCGTGAAATTGCATCTGAGATGGATGCATATTTTGGAATTCCAAAAACCAGGCGGGCTGCGGCATTTTGTACTGACTGCAGTTTCCTAATGTAAATTTATTTTATTTTTACCCTGTACGCCTGTACCCCAAAAACCCAAAACTGACCCTGAACCCTAAAAATATCCCTGTACCCCAAAAACCCAAAACTGACCCTGAACCCTAAAAATATCCCTGTACCCCAAAAACCCAAAACTGACCCTGAACCCTAAAAATACCCCTTTACCCAAAAACTGAAAACTGACCCTGAACCCAAAAAATACCCCTTTACCCAAGAACTGAAAACTGACCCTGAACCCAAAAAATACCCCTTTACCCAAGAACTGAAAACTGACCCTGAACCCTAAAAATACCCCTTTACCCAAAAACTGAAAACTGACCCTGAACCCTAAAAATACCCCTTTACCCAAAAACTGAAAACTGACCCTGAACCCTAAAAATACCCCTTTACCCAAGAACTGAAAACTGACCCTGAACCCTAAAAATACCCCTTTACCCAAAAACTGAAAACTGACCCTCAACCCTAAAAATACCCCTTTACCCAAAAACTGAAAACTGACCCTGAACCCTAAAAATACTGCTTTACCCAAAATTAAATATTATTATTTAATTACCAATTAATTATTAATTAACAATAACAATAAAGTAAATATATTAGCACATTAGCTGTAATTAATTTAATTTAATAATTAATATTATTTTTTCCCAATTAATTAATTAAGAATAACAAAAAATTATATATAAAAAAATTACTCTAATTAATGTAATTAACTAATTAATATTAATTAATTACCAACTAATTAATAATTAAAAATATGTACAAAATTATATTAATTAATTAACTAATTAATATAAATTAATTACCAATTAATTATTAATTAAAATATTTACAAACATATATTAATTAATTAATTATTATTAAATTACTTCACACCCTATTCCCCTATAAACCCATAACCGCCTACAGAACATATTTATCAATTAATCAATTAATTAAAATTAATTTAAAATTAATTCTCAATTAATTAATTAAAAATTCCTACTAATTAATAATTAATTTAACATAATTAAATTACTTCCCACCCTATTCCCCTATAAACCCACAACCCGCTACAGTACTAAAAGACAATATTTAATTAAATTACATTAAAAATAAATAATAAAACATAATAAATACAATATAATATACACTAAATTTATTTAAAAATTGATATTAGTAACATTGAAATTATTTATTTCGATATTATTGACATCGATATTTAAAACTTCGATATTACTGATATCATACTAATATCGATATATTAAGACTGTCGATATTACTTACCTTCTATATTTTGTCCCATCGATATTTAAACTTCGATATAATTGTATGTCGAAATTTAAAACTCGATATTTTGTCTGTGTACCGGTTATGTTATGTTATGTTATGTTAGTAGCTTTTATAAGGCGCACAGCTGCCCCAGCCAAGGGGCGTCCCGGCGCCTGATCAGGTACCACAACACAACAAATCGATGCTGGGAAAGAGAAGAGGGAATCAGACAGCAGTTGGGAACAAAAAAGTTTTTATGGCGCGCCTAAAGGGAGTCAGGCTGTTCAAGGCTCGAATATGGACAGGGAGAGAGTTCCATAGTCCTGCCGCTAGAACTCGAAAGGAGCGCCCTCCCATCCTACTCAGTCTAAACCGAGTCTTAACCGCCAGATGGAGAAATTCCGATCTAAGAGACCGCGTAGGGACATAGGCGGAAACAAGATTAGCAAGGGCAGGAGGAGAGGAAAGCTTCAAGATCTTAAATGTCAGGCAAAGAGCCTTAAATTTAATTCTTTGTCTGACTGGCAGCCAATGGAGAGAGGTCAAAACTGCAGAGACAGAGCACTGTCTAGGAAGGCCAACGATGGCACGCGCCGCGGCGTTCTGCACCCTTTGCAGTCTAGTAGCCTACGCCTGATTCACACCGAGCAGCAACGCACTCCCATAGTCCAGCCGGGAAAGAATGGAGGCTTGGACAACCAGTTGCCGAGTAGGGGGGTCGAAGAATTTAAGGACCGGTCTCAGTCCTCGCAGAATACCATAACAGGTAGCTGCAACCTTCTTCGTATGGCTGGTGAAAGAGAGTGTAGGATCCAGCCAAACCTCCAAATTCTTAACTTCGGCAGCTGGGATGGGAGTCACCCCCAATTCTGGAGGCCACCACTGGTCTCCCCAGAGCTCCGCCTGCTTTCCTAAGATCAGGACCTCGTTTTTTTTGGCATTTAACTGCAAGCAGTTAGTTCGCATCCAATTTGCCACGGCTATGAGTCCTGCACGGAATCTGGAAGCGTTCACCTCGGGATCCCCGCTGAGTGTCACCGCCAGCTGCGTGTCGTCGGCATACGATGTCATGGTTAGGCCACATTGTCTGACGACTGCAGCCAGCGGTTTCACATATAAGTTGAACAGAGTGGGGCTCAACGCAGAGCCCTGCGGAACCCCCAGCCCCAGTGGATGGAAAGAGGACTGACCAGGTGGAATAGCCACTTTAAAAAACCGGTCCGAGAGGAAAGAGCGAAACCATTGGAGAGCAGTCCCCTCAATGGTAAGTATAGCTTCATCAAGACGTTTTTCATGTTCTCCCACACATCCTCAATAAAAATCTCAAGTTCATATGGCTTCTGGATTGACTTCCTCCTGTCTAGGATTTTGATGCCCATCTCTTCTCTTCTGTCCGGCAGCTATACTAACAGCACACTTCCTGGATTTGGTGATGTCATTAGTGGATGCTAGTGTGACAGTCACAGTTTGCATTTTTACCAATTCCTAATTTGCAATTCCTAATTTAAAAATTGCAAATGAATCCTTAATTTAGAACACAGATGGTAGTTACATACCATGTGTGATTCATAATTTGCAGTTCGTTAATTCTTCCACCTTCTAAATCACAAAAAAAAGTGTTTGTACATCTGGCCCTTAGTGCCTAGGAGCCCACACTTAGGGTGCAGGGATATGGGGATGACAAGACTGACCACTTAGACCTTTACCAGCAGTTGGAGAAAGGTGGGAGTTAGCCTTTTTTCCTACTTCGGAAGACTTGGACAAAACACTAAATCTAACCTAGGGTGGTTGCACCCACGGTGGGTAAGAACAACCAGGCTGCCTCACTCAGAGCTTTTTGTTGCACTAAAAATAGGTTTAGCTGGATCTCACAGTGAAGGTATGCAGCTTTGTGAAGCCCAGTTAAGCTATGGCTTGCCCCACTGGAGTATTTTGAGCATCAAAAATGTCAGAAGGCACAACTTTGCACCAGGATGACCAGCCTGAAGCATCTGTCTTCCGCACCTTCATGGTTGGCCTGAAACTGCACCCAGTTCCTGGTCAACCGTGAGCCGTGTTTTTCAGTGGTGGTTTTCACTTTTGAGTCAATTGTCGCCTTAAAATGTAAAGAAATCATTTTTCCAGTTCCCCCTGAATCGATTTGAGAATTCTATTGCATTATATTTTTTACTTTAACCCCTTCCACACTCATGACGAGCTGGGCTCGTCATGGTGTAGCCTCCTCGTACACTCATGACGAGCCCAGCTCGTCATAAAACAATGTAAAACAATAATTTGCAGCACAGAGGGGGAAAACGCATAGCAGCCATGGAGTTAAAATTGTTAGTAGCGCCTGCACTTAACACTCTTCTCTGTATATTGCCTGCTACTTATGCCACTGCTTCCAGGAGTTATTCAGAGATTCTCTAATAACTGTGTTTTGGCCTAACCAACGTCTGTTTACAAAGTTGGTGGGGTCACACCCTCCCAAGTTAATAACCCAGTTTCTGACATCTACTTCCTGGAATATGGATTTATTCCGCTCTCAAGTGCAGCAACCGCAGACTGTTTAATGTAATCAGATGATGTCATGCAATCTTTATAACAGCAATTAAAGCAGAGTAGAAAAATATTACAGAAATTAACGCATAGCAGAACATTGTGGCCTGTACTTGTGGCACACATCTGGCTGTGATGTGCTCACTATATTAAGACACAGAAATGATTTATTTTTTATTTTACACAATAATTAAACAGAAGTAATGCACAACAGAAAAGATGTGCATTCTTCACTTGCTCTCTAATAAAAGAGAGAGGGACCCTCTACCAAAGGGATGGGGTACCAACTATTGACTTTGTCAAATAAGAAATTCCCTCTGGCCACATTAATCAAAACAACATAAATGACAACCAACAATACAGGCAAACTTAATAGTGCAGTAGAAACCAAAACTATGAAACAACAAATAAATTACCAAATGTATAAATTTATTAAAATATAATTAAAAACTAAACAAATAGTAATGGTAAAATCAAGGGAACACAGTCAATATAGGGAACAAAAAATCTTCACAGTTAATCACACAGGTTCCTAAAGTATAATAGAAGGAGGAACTCAATAAGGTTATATTCAGCAGCAGTCAGAATAGTCCTTAGTTGGTGATATGAGTTCTCTCCCCCAACCTTATTGAGTTCCTCCTTCTATTATACTTTAGGAACCTGTGTGATTAACTGTGAAGATTTTTTGTTCCCTATATTGACTGTGTTCCCTTGATTTTACCATTACTATTTGTTTAGTTTTTAATTATATTTTAATAAATTTATACATTTGGTAATTTATTTGTTGTTTCATAGTTTTGGTTTCTACTGCACTATTAAGTTTGCCTGTATTGTTGGTTGTCATTTATGTTGTTTTGATTAATGTGGCCAGAGGGAATTTCTTATTTGACAAAGTCATTCTTCACTTGCTGCACAACAGCTGTCAGCATGCATTTTCTGTAAAAAAAGTTTTGAGTTCCTCAAAGTTTTTGGCTTCTCGTGTTCATGCTGCTATGCTGATGTAGGGTGACCAGAATTTTAAAGGAAAAAACCGGGACATTGGACAAAAATAGAAGAAGGACTATAATTTTACGTTAACCGAGCGCACAGAATGACAGTGCCTCTCAATAGAGAATTACAAAACAGGCGGTGAGAACATACATAAGATGCAATTTCTAAACCCAGTAGCTTGCCTGTGAATTAAATTGCTTTCTTGGAACAACTGCTAGCAATTCCTGCTTTGTAAAATATACAAAAATCACCTAACTTGTTTTTAGTCGACCCTCTCCAAAAACTGGGACATGAGCTAAATTTCTCGAAATCTGCCCGAACGACTGGTGAAAATTAGGGACCGTCCTGGCAACTCCGGGACGCCTGGTCACCCTATGCTGATGGGAGATTGCAGTCACCATTCAGAACTCCAGACAGCGCTACAGCGTCTTTGGTGCTCAGCCGAAAACACCTGGCGGCCGCCATGTAGATGTTTGGAGAATAGCTGCATACTGACCCGGGTGCTCCACAGGGTGACACCCAGCAGTGCGGTCGGTGCTTAAGTGAGGGCAGCTCTGTAATGCTCACAGTATTCAGATGTGGGAAACACAACATGGTCATCATGTCCTACTGCGCCCGGGCCCTAGAGAGAAAAAAACACAATCAATCAGAAATCTTGCCTTGGTGCCATTCAAGCCAATCCTGTATGTACTCGGGTTTAGATGTCCTAAAGGAGGCTGCTTTCTGTTTAGGGTTTTTTCAAGGAACAGGGAGGGGTCTCTTACTTAAATTATCTTAGATCATATTACATAGAGATACGATGAAATATATGTTAATTGTCCAAATGGAGTAGCAAATGCTATTATTAAGACATATAACTAATTAATAAAGTGGGAAATACAACAGAAAAAAGGTCAACAGCCTTTAGGACTCAGACATTTTACATGTGACAATGGTAAAGACAAGTAAATCGTGACACATATTGCAGAGAGTACCAATGCCCACATATTAAATTATAGATCAATGTTAGGAGTCATTGCACTGTTTGTCAAAGTTTATGATTAGCAGCCATCATGACTGAGAAAAGCTGGTGGTGGTAAAGTGATGTTTAGGAGTTAAGATTGGTTAACAAGAGCAACTTTAGGCTCATTCTGGCTGCACCTTCCCATCCAAGTCAGTTTCTGCTTTGTTCGACAAAGAGATGTATCGTGTTATCCAACTTTACACATGTATTTACACATGTAAACCCACTGTTTTATTAGGGGAATAAATTCTATTTGCACCCTCCCAGGAGCAAATGAAAGAAACTCACCAGACGAAGCAGTTTGCTCAGAAACAGAATGAAATGTATTTTATTGGTACCCATCGATGCCTGCTGGCCAGCAAGGAAGGAGTCAGTAGAGTTAGTGCACACACGGGTACTCGCAGTCTGCTTCTTCCCTGAGTGACTGGTTCCTGTGTCCTATATACATTTAGTAATGCCACCCTAGCAGAACTAACAGGGACATAATATGGTCAACGAGAGAAATACAAGATCAGCACCATGCCAATTATACTTCAGACATACAAGATGCTAAATATAGGCAGAAGATAAGTGCAAGATCGGCACCATGCCAAGTATACACTGTGACCCTTTTACCTTAACCACAGTCTTATTTTTTATATATTTACTCATGTTGTCAGCCATGGAGGGCTGAGGGGCTGAGTTAGCTTTGCAGTTAAGCACTCATGCATCTTAGAGGTGGGTCTCTGTTGTGAATGTTTAGCCCATGGAACTATTTTGCCAGCCTCAATTCACAAAGCTGTTCCTGTGAGTAGTTCTGTCTTACTCCCCACTTTGGTGTGAATTATCCCTAAGTTCTAGGTATACTTCAGTTCATTAGAAGAGGTGTTGGAGTTCCAAGCAAAATGCCATTTACTATTTTAGTGTTCCTTATCCTTAGCAATAATTTTTTTTGCAATCTACGCCTTCTTGTCACTAGTCAGTGATTCTCGATGTGCCATTCCCAATTCTTATCCTTCACTATACCCTTTTGTTATCCCGGTCCCTCACTCACCTCCCCGCAGAATCCCATATCCATGTTGCCTACTACCACCCCCACATGTTTAATGCTTTTTGTGTTACCCTCAATATAGGGCTGTGATGAAGAGGGAGGGCAAAGTAACAATGGATTTGGGTACTATATTGTTCACTGTCGCTCCACCTGCACATTACGGTATGCAACCTTTACAACGCAACTTTTACCACGTAGTGCTGTTACAACGCATGTATTACAACGAAAACCATTACAACGCATTACACTGGGGGGCGCTCTAGGATAAGGAATAGTTTTAATTTACTATCCAACACCTTCCCTAGTGTACACAGGGACTGGTGTTGGAATAGTAATTTAAACTATTCACTATCCAGCACCCCCAAGTGTAATGCGTTGTAAAGGTTTTCGTTGTAATACTTGCGTTGTAACAGCATGCGTGGTAGAAGCATGCGTTGTAACATCATTCATCCACACATTACACCAACAAATAGCAGTTATACATGACATGGTAGAATAATATTGTGTTAAGGATAAACATGTTCATGTGAAATCTTTTTTTTCTCAATACAGTTTAAATCCACCTTTACATCTGGGAAAAAAACTATCCAAAATAGGTAAAATCTTAAAATATTGGCGGCAATTAAATTTATTTTTGTCTCTGTGAAGATACATGTATTATTAACCAAGCAAAATACAATATGTACTTGTAAGGTGTACAACATGGTCTGTAGAAAAAAATATGGGTTCCTTGTGTCCAAAATAATAAAGGCATTTAAGTGAGACATGTTATTATTATTGACCCTTTAAAGCACTGTGTAATAATTTATATAAGTGCACATTTTATAAGCGATATATCTAGGATTTTCTGAAGTGACTTGCAGAAACGTATCAACAGTAAAAGTGACCATTGGTGCAGCACGCTTGCAAAGTCACTCTTAAATATGCCAGTGTTTCTTTACAGAGTCCTTTGCCTGATTCCACATCAATAGTGATGCCAGAATAATTTAGTATAGAAACATGCTATTCTGTCCTGCAATACTAATTAATAACAGGAGCTAAAGTCTATGCGTAGTAAAATATTCTGGGTTTTTACTTCACTCTGCAGGATCATATTTTTAATTTGAGCAAGGACAAAACCTGGAGTCAGAGCAATTCTTCATTCATTCTTCTCATAGCTGCCTCCAGCTTCCTTAAATCTGTGCCACTTTATAAGCCTTTGCTGACAAAGCCCTATGGACTGGTCTGTTAGAAGTGTATGTCTATCCCTTTGGGGAAACAACCTTTACAACGCAACTTTTACAACGCACTACCATTACAACAAAACTTTTACAACGCAACATCCATTACAACGCATGCCATTACAACGTAACCATTACAACGCATGACACTACAACGCATACCACTACAACGCATGTCATTACAACGCAGTCATTACAACGCATATCATTACAACGCATAATAGTAATTTTTACCCCTACGCTATCCAACACTTACCCTACTGTTGAACCCCATGGAGTTAGAATAGTAATTTTTACCCCTACACCATCCAACACTTACCCTACTACTGCACCCCTGGAGTTAGAATAGTAATTTTTACCCCTACACTATCCAACACTTACCCTACTGTTGCACCCTGGAGTTAGAATAATAATTTTTACCCCTACACTATCCAACACTTACCCTACTATTGCACCCCCTGGAGTTAGAATAGTAATTTTACCCCTACACTATCCAACACTTACCCTACTGTTGCACCCCCTGGAGTTAGAATAGTAATTTTTACCCCTACACTATCCAACACTTACCCTACTGTTACACCCCCTGGAGTTAGAATAGTAATTTTTACCCCTACACTATCCAACACTTACCCTACTATTGCACCCCCTAGAGTTAGAATAGTAATTTTTACCCCTACACTATCCAACACTTACCCTACTGTTGCACCCCCTGGAGTTAGAATAGTAATTTTTACCCCTACACTATCCAACACTTACTCTACTGTTGCACCCCCTGGAGTTAGAATAGTAATTTTTACCCCTACACTATCCAACACTTACCCTACTATTGCACCCCCTGGAGTCAGAATAGTAATTTTTACCCCTACACTATGCAACACTTACCCTACTGTTGCACCCCCCTGGAGTTAGAATAGTAATTTTTACCCCTACACTATCCAATACTTACCTTACATGCAATGTAATGTTATGCGTTGTAATGGTATGCGTTGTAAAGGTTGTATGCGATGTAATGGAATGCGTTGTAAAGGTAGTTTTTAAAAATTAATTGTAATGGCATGCGTTGTAATTGCGTTGTAAAAAATGCGTTGTAAAGGTGTGCGTTGTAAAAGTATGCGTTGTAACGTCATACATCCTCCTCTTTGTTGTATATTACTGTGGGATATCTTTGTATGGATCCATAAAAGGTCTGACCTGCCAAGTGTCTGTCCTCTTGTGTTTAGACTAACACATTAAGACAAAGCCTGCATATCACTGCAGTGTCTGAAATTGTAAAGAAAATTAGATGTTGGAAAGACTGACAGCACATTCTCTCTCTGTGCCTGCTCGAAGAGTTCCCTGCTGCTAAAATTGTAGACTAACAGTCAATGGGAATGGTGGAATATGGCACAGCTCATTTCCTTGTGTGTAACTGAGCCTGATTGGAGACAGTATGCAAAGCTGCCTTTTGCTTCCTTCATCCTCCTTAATGGACCAAGAATGTTAAGTTTACACCATGGTACCAAGTGCTGTTCAGATTTCAAAAGGTCTAAACTTGAGTTGTGCCTGATTTAGTATTATAACAGGTGCAGACTGTACATCCTGAGGAGTTTTCATTAGGTCAAAGCAAGCGTGAATGGGCGATTAGACTACCTTCTGTTCGCGTACCTCTGATTTCTCCACTGTAAGGTACAGAAAGAGAAATTAGGCTCTAGTTGTGCTCCTGGTAAGTAATAACGAATCCCTGTATAGTCTGTATTTATCTAGTTACATTTTGCACCCAGTAAGCTGAACATCTACTGGCCATCCTCTGATGTTATGTGCATTTGTAAAGCGTGCTCTCACCCTCAAGGGTATCCTGGCACTGAGCAGGTGTGTGCATCTAGCCCTGCATATGACAGGTTGGTTAATTGAAAAACCAGGTCTTCAGCTTTATGCGGAATTAAAGAAGAGACGCGGGGGCTCTGATGTGGAGCTCATTCCACGCTTTAGGAATTATGTAAGAGAATACCTGTCCTCCTGATCTGGTTCTGGGTATACATAGGATGTGTACAAGTATGAGTTGAGCACAGGTGTCTCAGTAGTTATTGTAAGGAGGTGCAGCTGTTCAGGTAGGGAAGCCTGACTTGTGTGGTGCCTCAATGAGCTCCTTAATTGTTTGCAATGCTACATTAGCTGAATATATTTCATATTTTAACCCACAGTGATATTGTCTTGACCAAAGAATGACTTCTCTTCCAAAAACAGTGCTGGGGCCAAGTAATTCTAGCTCCACCCACACGTCACAGCAGGCCCACTGGGTGAATTTATTTGGACTGAAACATGACATCTCATATAGTGAGTACTGTTGAGAATTGCAATATACAAAGCTAACAACATAGAAACGTTATCAAGTTCAAAGCTTCAAGGGCAAACTTACTGTCCCCATGGTATGTAATAAGAGTGGGTCCAAATTGGGGCTCAATGTCCCTGGCCCCCTCTCCCCGCCCCACCATACCAGAGAAAAAGCAGTTGTTGGGGAAAGAGTGGCGTCATGTAGCTTAACAGTTCGGGCTGGACTGTTCCCATGAGGCACTGGGTCAAGACTGATTTGCATATAGCTGGGTCTCAACCGAGTGGCGAAGTGAGCTAAAGAATGATGATGGATTCAACTCAGATCTGTGACTAGGGGTGAGTGTCTGAAAAGTTTCAGTGCTCTGTCCATCATCTATTTGTGTTCGCTTTGTTCGCCCTAAGTTGGCAGGGTATGCCCAGACGTCTGTCCCTTGCTCATTTTGCCACTGGAATCAAACTAGTCTGACTGATGAAGGGTGTTACCCAGAAACCGGTCTTAGGATGCTTGTTTCCAGTTCAGGGAAGACCTGGCTTGGTAGTTCAGGCTGGACTGTTCCCATGAGACACAGTGTCAAGACTGATTTGTATATAGCTGGGTCTAAACTGAGGTGGCAAAGTGAGCAAAAGAATGAGGACGAATTCAACCGAGATCTGTGACGGGGGGGGGGTGAGTGACTGAAAAGTTACAGCGATTCGTCCATCATCTCCTTGTGTTTGCTTTGTTCCCCCTTAAGTTGGCATGGTATGCCCAGACATGGGCCCCTTACCCACTTTGCCACTGGATTCAAGCTAGCCTGGCTGATGAAGGGTGTTATCCAGAAACCGGTCCCAGGATGCTTGTTTTCAGTTCAGGGAAGACCTGGCTTGGCAGTTCGGGCTGGACTGTTCCCATGAGGCACGGGGTCAAGACTGATTTGCATATAGCTGGGTCTGAACTGAGGTGGCGAAGTGAGCTAAAGAATGATGATGGATTCAACCCAGATCTGTGACTGGGGGTGAGTGTCTGAAAAGTTTCAGCACTCTGTCCATCATCTCCTTGTGTTTGCTTTGTTTACCCTAAGTTTGCAGGGTATGCCCAGGCGTGGGTCCATTGCTCACTTTGCCACTGTATTCAAGCTGGCCCGGCTGTTGAAGGGTGTTACCCAGAAACGGTTCCCAGGATGCTTGTTTCCGGTTCAGGGAAGACCTAGCTTGGCAGTTCGGTCTGGACTGGTCCCATGAGGCACAGGGTCACAACTGATCTGCATATAGCTGGGTTTGAACTGAGGTGGCAAAGTGAGCTCAAGAATGATGATATATTCAACCCAGGCTTTGACCGGTTAGTGAGTGTCTGAAAAGTTTCAGCGCTTCGTCCATCATCTCCTTGTGTTTGCTTTGTTCGCCCTACGTTGGCAGGGTATGCCCAGACGTTGGTCCCTTGCTCAATTTGCCACTGAATTCAAGCTAGCAGTTTGCCATCAAGACGGAAGATGAGCCAGAATGAGTGGACCCAGGAATAAGAGATGCCAATGCTCTGCGGGTGAGAGGTTACTGAGGAAAGTCGCAGCATTTTTGCTAAGTTATGACTGCTAAGTCTTGGAACATCATAGGCTTGTGCCACTTGAAGTGCACTGGGTGTTTATCTTGGGCCATGTGCAGAATGCTTTCTTTTAACTGGTAGTCATGAATGCAAACTAGGACGTCGGCTGGAGGGGCAGATTCTGATCTTGGCAAACCCACTCAATGTACTTGGTCGAGTTTGATCTTGTTGTCCGGTGGAGCCTCTAGTATGTGGAGAAAGAGATCTCTCACATAGAGACCTAAGTCTGTACCATCTGTGTTCGTCAGCACTTCTTTAATGTGGATGTTATTTTGCCTCAACCTATTTTCCCGGTCCTCGGCAGGGGCTGGCAACTCAATCTGTTACTCACAAAGGCAGATGACCCACTGTCTTAGCTGTTCCACTTCTTCGTTTTGGCTCGTTTCATGGTCTTCAATGGCTGAGTCCAGGTCTCTGATAGCTTCTAGGTTACGACGCACTTCTTAAGGTCATTTGACAGATCTTGTTTGATTGCTTGCAGGTCTTCATGGAGAGATGGGAGCTGGGCCTCAAGAAAGGAGCGAGTTACTGGCTCCTCTGAGTCTTTGTCATTGGGTAGATGACCCAAGCCTGACGTCGATGGACGATCCCCCTTTGGGATTCCAGAAGGTTTAGTTAGCTTGTATTTCAGGTTGTGGTCTTTCATCACCCGGCTGACGCCATATCCTTTGGGGTACATGGAGGAGCCCTGAAGTCGTGCTTCCACTCTGGTCTTGGCCCTGCCACTCTCAGGAGTGGGTAGGTTCCAACAGGATGCCACTGACACATATCAGCGGATAGCGGGAAGAGTTAATTAGTGTTATGCTCGGATAAGTGTTTTACTCTCCCTTTGCCCTGGGGGTTCCCGCTCTTTTGACTTGATGCCTGCTACCTCTGAACTCTGTGACTGAAAACGGGTCCTGCGTCAACTCTGGGGTGGGCCCGGCGTGACTCACTGAGTACGTCGAGGGGGTTGTTTTGTGACCAAATACCTTATGAGTATTAGAGATAGTGAGGCCTGAGAAGAGAAATCTTGGCAAGAATGGGACAATTTAATGAGCAAAAGAAGCCTCCTTTTCATCGGGTATCAGGAACAGATGGAAACTCAAGGTTCCTGAGGCTATCCAAGTTCTTTGGGATGGAAAAGTCTGAAGATGTTGCGGTTGTACTTGTGTAGTTGAACACCATTGGTCCTTGGAGGGGTGGTGTGAGATATGGCTGATGAAGTATCTGTGTGTTTTAATTAGTGTTGGCACTGTTAGAAGTTGGAGCAGATCCCATTGGACTTTAAGAGTTACAGACCTCTCAGCTTTACTTATTCTTACATAAGTGTGGCTTTATGCCAACACTTATTTCCCTGTTTTAGAAGACTTCTACTGAAGTTTTCATCAAGATGACATCTTTTGGCTTTTTAAAATTTCCCTAACATCTTTTTATTCTGAATCATCTTCTTTCTATACTTAGAGTTCTGGATAGATGACTTTAGAATCTATTGATATTAGGGAAGGAGAATTGGAGTTTCTTTAAGGAACATCAAGTTTGTTTGCCACTATTTATATTTTTGTGGTTGCGTCTGTTGCATAACGCTATTGAAACTGAATTTACTTCACCGATTTACATTTCCTTTTTGAATTTTGTATCTTTAGGATGCTTGAATTGCATTGGTTTGCATTGATTGCTTACTTGTAATAAATCAACATAACTTTAGTTATCGATTCCTGGTCCTTATTTTGTGACCAACTATGTTACATGAACTTTAAATTGATTATTTGAATGATACATCCCTTTTGCCTCTCATTGCACAAGAAAGATTTATCAGGTGAGAAATGGTAACCACTTCCAGCGAGCTCCCAGTACTTTGCTTTCCACAGGATGTGGAAATATGTGGTGTAAAAAATTGTGTGCATGGCTCTAGGCAGCCTGATTGTGCACCGGTGCTAGGGAGAGAGCAAAATAGGGCCATATGTTAGCAGATTACCTTAGTAGATATGGTGCTTTCCTGCTCGCTCCCTCTCACGCAACGGAGTGTGCTGCATTGTGTGACACTTTTGTAAATATGAGCCAAGGCAGTCCATCAGAGTTATAAACACATGAAAAGATGCTGATGGATCAATGGAGAGTTCTTGAATGAAAGAATCACTTTCTAGTTAGACCTAAAATATATATTTCTAATCAAGCACTGGGGGTAAGCCTCATTCAAAAATAGTAAGCATCCCAAAAAATGTCTAAATAAAATTTGACTCCCAGAGATTCATACAGTTCTACAAAACAGCTTCCACAGATGCCATGTGGGTTTGCACTGAAGATTTTGAGGCAACAATATCCCTATATTCACCCCTACAGCCTCTCAAAAACAATCTCAACATTACTCTTGTGTTCCACTTGATGTTTTCTTGCTGCAGAATGTGTTCTCAGTGCAAAGGTAAAAACCTAGATGGGTTCCAATCATCTCTTTCAGTCTGACACTGTGCAGTAATGGGTAACTCACTTGAGGTACTTAGACAACAGTCATACCTGTCGAGGATGCTTATGACCCGAACATGAGTGGTGCAGATATTGATGGGTTATTTACAGCCAGTGAGAAGCGAATTTTGAAGGCCCCCCCTCACAGTACATGTTGGTGGCCCCCTCAGCTATACACCCATGCCATGCTGGAGGGTCCCGCCTGGAGCTCGGGGACCACCCCTTGTACCGCCAGGGCTGAGGCGCTATTGTTACACCACTGTTTACAGCACCCTTCAAATGCAAGCTCTGCTGGGTGATGTGTGTACTGGGTGTGGTAAATGCCTCCCATTCTGAGTTGTTACTGAAAATGTGGTAATACTAACACAAGTTAAATACGAAAAGGCAGCATTTCATGCTCGTATTCCTGATTCTGAAGTTTTTTGGACTTCACACTACACTGTAATAAATCAAGACTGAAGTAGGGTCTACTATCATGCAGTAAGCACGATGTAAGAGAGCTATCTATTGGTAGATTCCACATGTTTGGGATCAGAAATAAATGCTGCCATCTCGAAGCATTGATCACTAACATCTGCATTTTTCTAAGTTTTCGCTATTTACCACAAGGTTTGACCTCGCGGTAAATAGCGGCCCAAAATTGCGATTTCGCAATTTCAAAATGGTTCATGAATTGCATTTAAGGAATCTCAAATAGAGATTCCTTAAATGCAATTCCTCGCAAATGTGCGAATTCTTTATTAGCGAATTTTGCATTTGGGATGATTAATCCCAAATGCAAAAATTGCACTCGCAAAAGGCCAGATTCTCAGAATATGGCCCTTTGCGAGCGCAATTAAGCTTGATGAATCTGGCCGTAAGGGCCTTGTTTCGGGTTTTGCGAGTGGATACTCCCTAAAAACGTGTCCGATATCCCATCCGCCATATTACAAGTGCCATAGGCTGTAATGCAATAACACCAGGGGGCGTGACATCTGCATGCTGTGATGGGGTATACATCTGCCAGACTCTAAATAAGTCCCTTAGTCATCAGAGTTCACTCCAGGCAATGGTTCATTTCACCCAGCATTTGTATAATATGTAACATGAAACACCCTGACATCCCTGGAACATTACTGCTAGCAACCCCAAAGTAACTTTCAATGTATAAACTTGGCAGCAGCATGCAGTCACTGAAAGCTGAACAGAAAAATGATTATGTGTTGATCTAAGTCCCCGACTTTCATACATATAAATACATTTGCTGCATTGATTACAAAAGGACTCAAACAAGCTTTACCCTGGGGTTAAAAGTTTCTAGTTCAGGAAGACTGAGTGTTTTTTGTTTATTGAAGATACATCATTCAATCCGCTATGTCTCTGATCTCTAAAACTGCTTAATTCACCCACTTAACTTAATATTGTAATTGTTCAAAATGTTCCTGACTTTAGCATTTTGAATATTTCATTATTCGCTGGGAATTTCATAATGTTGGGCAAATACTCAAGGCCGAAATGTGACTGACAGCTAACGCTGCTGAACTTGGAAGTAAGGAACCAAGGGGCAGATGTATCAAAGGGTTTTACCCGTTCTGTGTCTATGGGAAAATGTGTTCATACATAAGGCCCCAGGTTCGAAACCCGGCCTCCGCTCACCGTCGTGTGATCCTGTGCACATCACTTACTTTCACCGCGCCTAAAAATTGTGTATTCTCATTTAAGTTGCTTAGTCCTTACAAAAAGTGCTCTAATGCCCTTGGGCCAAGTTTGCTCTGTGCAAAACTGCATAAATCAGTAAATGCTCTTGTTCAAGGTCCTTTAATTTATGTTCATACCTCCGATGAGTTTCTGATTCAAGCATTACAGAATTCAGGTAGTTCTGCATTTTTAAAGTGCATATTCTGTGGGTGCAAAGATTGATGACATTTGCAATTGTTTCTTGCAACTCTTTCATGTGATAATATTCCATGTTAGCAGGAGCACCACTGTATGTTGGGAGGAGTGTTATCCCCACGGTATACAATCTCTACCGTTTATAAAAAATTTCCCAGGTGCAGGTAATGCACCTCACAAAACTTAATGATTTTCCATACGCATTTTGCTTCTGATAAAAGCAGAGCCCAGCCTGGAATCTGGGAAAACATGAGCACGTGAACTTAATAAAATTTGGGTCTGGCATGTTTTCCCCCCGATTCTGGACCCCAAAACTCATAATGGTTGGGGTTTGTGTTCACCATACTATCCAGAATTGGTATTTCCAAAGTTCTGTAATGTTGCTTCCCAACGGGAAACATCCATTACAAGGCAGGCATTACATAATTGTGTTGTAAAATCCGTGTTGTAGAAGTATGCATTGTAATGGTATGTGTTGTAATGCCATGTATTCTTTCCACATACTTCAGATCACTTGTATACATACAGACTACCCTGGTCAGCTGGTCTGTCTGATTATAGAGGTGATTAATATACTACACCAGGTAAGGATGGAGAGTGGGAAAGAAGGATCTCAGGTCAAGGAGAGGGCGCACTAAGCTAATATTACATAAGGAGGACAGTTACATCTGAGATAAGACCTCAGTCGCAGCTGTCTGCAAAGTAACACTCTGTACCAACTCCAGCTGTGCATAAATGCCCACCACTAGGCCTTATAATTGCTTGAGTTGGGACTGGGAATGTTGTGTGGTTTGCTTTGTGGAGTTGAGGTATTCTGGTCCTGACCTCTGGCTAGCATTACATTGTTGATAGGTATGGTCTCGGATGAAGGTTTTTCTGACTAATCCACATTTTAAGGTGGTTTCTAAAGACATTTCATTGAATATTGTTTTCAGTGTTGGACTGAGAGCATTTCAGACAATTTGACCTGAAACTCAGACAAATCTTTGCCACGTTTCTTCCACCTCAAAGTTGTTTGGCCGACAGAATGCCTTTTGGCCAAATAAAAATCCCTAACTCATTAATAGAGAGAGGTCATTTTCTGTAGGCAGTCTTTTTTTAGAAGAAATTGTACACAGTGGTCAGACCACGGATTTCATTCAGGAATAAGGCATTTTTACTTATGGGAGCTCACCTCTGGTATTGTCTACCACACCACCATTTATTTTATCACCTGGATATTTCATCAGATATATTTAACCATAGCCTACAATATTTAAATCTCAAGAATTCTAGTGGGACAAGTATAACATGAGTTACCAGTCCCATCAAATTTCCAAGTTGTTTGAAAAAAACACGTGTCCAAGGTATTTTACACAGAGACTGCAACGGCTGGAATGGATGTATGTTGGAATATTGAGGGGAAATATAGCATCACTGTAAATGTGAATTTCGAATTAACAAATAATGTGTTTAATTAGCACGAATATGTTGAATATAACATAACTGGGCCATATTTCACATACCAAAGTTTTTTAAAGTTGTCATGACTAGGCCTCATACCCGGTTGCATTTGTTGTACGTTGCACATATTTTAAAAATCTTGGGGCCTTATTTACAAGGAATTAATGCAGCGCGGTGCCGCCAGCCATTTGGCTGTCCCGCTCTGCTTTAATTCCAAAGCAAAGGGATGGATCATATCTACAACGATATGACGGTTCCCTGTGCTCTCCCCTGTGCCGATGCAGGCACCCTTGTACCAATGTGCAAGGGTGACTGCGACACAGGGATGTTTGTAGGTGTCTCTTCACAAGAGGTGTTTTGCTCTTTCTATGTGTGTTGCAGAATGCAGCATGCATAGGAAGAGAAAAAAATGAGGAGAAATTAAAATATTTCTCCTCACTGCGCCTTCCTACGCCTCCCCTGGGGAGGTGTAGCATTTCGACGCATTTCCATGTTTACGATTTCTCGTCAATCAGGAAATGCAGCAGAAGCCATGGATGTAGCATGGGAACACCCATGGCATGCCCCTTTCGTGCAAAGTGTTGCGTCCAAAGTGGCCATATATGTTTGTACAGCTCTAGTTAAAAATGCCAGTCAACATTTTGTAAAATATCTTTATTCAAGCAACTTCATGGCCTGGTTTCCCTAGCATTTTAAAATGTATTTTTTTTGTGTCCATAATGTTCCTGCAGGAAGGAGTAGAGGACTAAGAGCCACATGCATCAAAGTCAGGATTTGCGAATCCCAAATAGGTACTCCCAAATTGCGCATGCAATTTCAAGAGTGCAAGGGTGCCAAAAGGACACCCTGTTGCACCCATGAAATTGAGATGTTACCACATACTGCGCACTTACATGCCCCAAGGGCATGTGTGTGTGTAACATGAAACTGTGAAAAATGCACTTTAGTGCATTTTTCACAGTTTTTGCAAATTACCATCAAGTTCAAATTGATGGTAATTTGCGATCCCTCTTTGCGAATTTGCAATTTGGAATTGCATCATACATTGCATTTAGGGAATTGCAATTTGCGATTCCCTTAATGCATTCACAATTTAAGTAATCGCAAATTTTGCGATTACTTAAATTGTAAATTTGCATTTGGGTTGATGCATCCCAAATACAAAAATACTGTTTGCAAAGGGGCAGATTCTGCAAAGCTTGCCGTTTGCGATCGGTATTTTTGTTGATGCATGTGCCCCTCTATCTTTACAAGGCCACTTACTCTGGCAAGCAGAGGTTGCATATGTAATTTCAAATGTGCTATTGTTTTTTTGTTAAACAGGTCCAGTCACTAGTTTTTGGGTAAAAGTCACTGTTCATTGTTATGGCACAATGGTGGTATTTTTGTTCATATGATGTGGTTTCTATTTTATTGCTGGACATTGTGATGTATCCTTTGTTTCACACCATGCTGATAGTGCAGTTTCTGTATTAATTCTTTTTTATAACAGGATGTATTTGGGAAGTGAGCCAGACTCTTTTGGCTTTCCCTAGGGCACTTATTCCACATTAGTATTCTTTTCAGCATATACATGGAGCCTTTTGGACCTCTTTTTGATAATCCGGCATCTCATACCTCCACTATGCGGAGGACAGGCAGCTGTGCCTACAGCTCAAGTGTAGGAAATGGGAGTACTGGTTGAGGGGCTGAGAACCCAACTCAAATAATATTCACAATCCCTGCCAAGATGAACCTCCAAAGTCACTAATTAAACCTGTGTTAACCCTGTGGTAGCTTGGCACAAAAGCAGTTAGGCTTAATTTCAAGGGTATGTGTAAATATTTAGTTCAACACAGTAATACAGTGAAAACACAATGCAGAAAAAAATAAAACCAACATGACAAAAGTGCAATAAGTACAACCGGAGATATGAATGTTTAAACTTTGAAGTAAAAATAGTGCCAAAGAGCACAATGCGTCAACCACGGTTATCTGGTTGCGCAAGACTGGGTCAAAGTCAAAAGTTATGGCCGACCCCAATGTAGCGTGTGTCAGATACAGGGACCAGGTTTGTCCTAATGGAAAGGTTACATTGTCACTTAGAAACTTTGTGCAGAAAAAGTGGTTATCAATGAGTAGTTGGGGGGCAAGAGGTGGAGGCTCCATTACGCCGCTTTGCTCAAGCATGGGGTTTCGGTGTAGTCATCCAAAAATGTGTGAAAATTCAGAGTAGCTGACGTCCGTGTCCTAGAAGGTCTTCGGCTAAGCATCAATAATGCATTGTCTGATCGGACTTAGAAACTGGCTGCAACTTTGATGGTGATCCCAGTCTCCATCAGTTTTCCAGGCAGAAAGTTAGCAAAAAGTTACTAAGTCCCAGCTTTTGCAGTGTGGGAAGGTAGAGTACACCCTAATACCAGCCCAGGATCCCGACCTGGGAGTCACCAACTTGAGGTTGGGACTCACTCCAACAAAGGACAGCAGGAAAGTCCAGGGCAGATCCAGTTGCGACTGGCCAGCTGGGCAGTGGCAAGGAGAGAGTTCCCTGGACGCTTGTTGTGTCCCTGTAGCAGAAACAGGAGTTCAGCCAACTGACACATCAAGTGAATCCTGAGGTCCTGGGTTCAAGGCAAACAAGCATAGCTGTGCTTCAGGATTCAGACTGTCCTTCTTCTGATCCTTATGGGTCATGGACTTTCTGACAAGGGTTCGGAAGATGTCACCTTCATGCCCAGCGCCAACCTTGGGGAAACTCCTATTCACTCCCTAACCAATGGGGTAAAGGTTTCCAGGGGTGACTCTATCCATTATTGCAGCACTGTGTGTTTTACTTTTCAATTACCCCATAGTGCCCATCACTACCAAACCCTAACAAAGCAGTACCTTTCTCTCACTAATCCGCCCCTCCGCGCACCCGTGTGGGAGAGAAATGCAGCGCCGAAGTTAAAGGCGGCCGCCATTGCGGGCGCGGAGGGCGTGGCTGGCTGGCGTCGCGTGATGACGTCACGTAATCACGTGATCGTCATACGCGTGCCAGGTTGCCAGGGGGAGGTCATGTAAATAAAGCCTCCGTAACCGGAGTGGGAACGAGCCGGTTGTTAGAATTAGAAAGGGGCTCATTGAAACTAGAAGATTCATAGGGACAGAAGGCTCCGTAATCGGAGTCGGAACGAGCCAGTAGTAAGCCTCATCCACCCCATTGTGATGAGGCTTTTAGTACACAGTATCTGCTAGGCGAAGGGATTGATAGCCTTTGGTCCCTCAACCCCTATGAATCCTTTTATTTAAAGAGAAAGAATATATTTCCCTCAGTATACCGCCTTCTAATGATACATATTCACAAAATCCAAGGAGTGCGTTTGAATATCTGATACCTAATTCTGTTCCCCCTTTGTCCGATCCCTACTACTGGCTCGTTCCGACTCCGATTACGGAGCCTTCTGTCCCTATGAATCTTCTAGTTTAAGTGAAAGAATACATTTCCACCCCTTTCAGTGATACATATCCTAGGAGTACATTCAAAACCTTTTCCTTTTTTCAATGAGCCCCTTTCTAATTCTAACAACCGGCTCGTTCCCACTCCGGTTACGGAGGATTTATTTACATGACATCCCCCTGGCAACCTGGCACGCGTATGACGATCACGTGATTACGTGACGTCATCACGCGACGCCAGCCAGCCACGCCCTCCGCGCCCGCAATGGCGGCCGCCTTTAACTTCGGCGCTGCATTTCTCTCCCACACGGGTGCGCGGAGGGGCGGATTAGGTTATTAGCCGATTTCCAAGCAGAGAAACTGTAAGTAGAGCCTGTACTTATGGAAACGCTTCAGTTTCCGGAGCGTTTTCATCAAAAGAGAAGGAGAACATACGGTATTTGATACTGTCTCTTGACCTTATGGTGTTCCCATTTCTCTTTAACTCCACAGAATACGTTTTGAGCTCTGTAGCCTCTCCCCTCAATCCCCGTGCAGCAAGCATTTCTCCATTGAGGAGTGAGCGTTTTTTAATATTCTGGCAATGTGTGTGTAGTGTGTTGTTTGTCTTGTGTTAAATGTGATTTTGGATCAAGTTGGTATATTATCACGTCGGTAATTCCTGGCACTAATCATACAGAGTCATGACTTAGGCACGCACAATCTAGCTTGTGTAAGACTGGTTTAATATATAGAATTATATGTGCGTGTTCACCTTCACACCCATATTGATAGGTGTGACCTCCTAGGAAAAAATAGTTCCCATTTAGAAATTATGCTGATACACCGCACTATGGATAATTCGCATTAACTGAATGTGGAATGACTCACAGATAGAGCGGACTACGTCACTTCACTACGTTACAGGCATGTAAACAGCCTTTATGACTTATGATCCTCTCTCTTTTCACAGGTTTTTGCAGTTTTTATTGTAACCACATTTGGGTTGCAATTACCTTTACCCACTTAGCAAATTTGCTATTTAGGGTCCTGAAAGGGTTGCAGGTATGGCAGGGTGTTAGTGTACCCTGACCACCCAACTCCTTTTACATCTTTTTGGTCCTGAAGAAAAACCGGTAACTCCCACTTTGGTTTGAAACATGTAGACCTAACACATACCACAGATACACTAGGTCCTATTAAAGCCTTTATTGTATCAACATACACTGTTTTTAATATTGTCCAGTAGCCTTAGAATAAATAATGTTTGGATAAGTCATACCAGGACAATTTTTAACTCACTGACTTTTTTTCTTTTTTCACATTCATCACTCACATACCCGCTCCACTGTATCTCAGGTGTCGCAGCACACCTTGACGGCACTCGGCTGTCAAGGTGGCCCCGATGATGAAGCATGTCACCGACCAGGTCGGTGAGTGAGGGGTTCCTTAAAAACAAAGAAGGACTTCTTCTTTCACACTAGTGTCTCATTCCACCAATATTGGCTGTCTAGCCTCATCTTTGGTGGTACTCCTTAATTTTGTTACACTAGTGATTTATCTCATTGACTATGGCAATACCTTACAGATTGGTTTGCCCAAGATCAACCTCACCACCCATGCAGCCGCCCTTCATGCGTCATCTCACCTCAACTCATACTTTCACAATTTGGACCAAATCACATTGGGGCTGACAAATCTTAAATGGCTCCAGATGCCCATCCCATTCATAAACTACATTATTTGCTTTCTACTAGCAGTCATATGAACAATCCTACATAACTTCCTCAAGGATTTCTCATTTGAGGGACTAATGATTAAGTAAAGGCAAAACACTTTCTGACTAGCAGTTTCTCACTTTTCCTGCACTCTTTTTGAGGAAATGCATTTTGCCTCAGAGACTACCAAACACTAACCCTCCCTTGTTTCACTCTTTCCAGGTTGACCTCAAAAACAGTAACTTGATGAAAGCCTCAAGATTGACAATGGCTGCTGCCATCCTATGCTCCCTTCATCTCCCCAACTACTTAAAGTGTAAACCTACCACACTCCCTAATTGTTTCTCATAGCCTCACAACATGGCTGGTCCAGTAGCGGCTGGTGCTCGGAGTGCTGCAGGGTGGTGGGCGGGGCGGTGGAGGAGCATTAGTAAATTACTGCATACGGCCGAACAGAGGTAAGTAAACAAATACATAAATAAAATGAATTTCATTGTGCATTCTGCATCGCCAAATGTGATGTAGCGCATGAAACAAAATACATTTTATTTATTTATTTGTTTGCTTACCTCCGTTGGGCCGTATTCCATAGTTTACTACCCCCCACCCTGCTCCACTCCTGTCCCGCCTCCCCACCCCGCACAACTCCCACCAGCGGCCGCTACTGGACTGGTCTGTGTTCCATCTCCTGCTGATACCCATACCCTATTGGTTTCCAGTCCTGGTACCTCATACACATGTGTTTTTCAGTTTTCTGAGACCAACATTGGGAATCTCCTGCTTTGCCAATCTATATGCAAACATACCAGCCATTACTTTTAACTTTGCATCTCTTGTTCCTGTACATATATGTGCCATTTTTACTGAGTCCTTTAGTATGTATCTTACTCCTTAAATATTGTATCTTTAATTTAACCTTTCATTGTCCCTCTGTGAACATCAGAACTGCCCTATACATAGAAGGTTTGCAGTCCTCTGTCTACAACATTAAAGTACTCTTTGCTCTACAAATATTTACGGAAATCTCTGTCCATTACAATTAACAATGTGATCTCATGCACCTCAAAGTATATTTTCTAAGTCCATTTGTATACTGCATTTCATACTTTTTACACAGCCTTTCCTTTAAGGTACATTTTATTGTCTCTGTGTGGACGTGAAGCTGCACATATCTAGTTTTCTCTGCAGGAACTACAGAAATTTACTATCTTGCCCATTGTATTTGTGTTCTACACTGTGATGTTCCTGCGTGGACCATACTTCCAGCTTGTCACTCATGCACAGCTTGCTGATGCACCTTGGGCCTGGTCCTTGCTTGGCAAAATCTCATAAATAAATAAATAAATACAAAAGGCAGAGACATGGGGTAAACAGACTATGTGGAAAGGCATGACTAAGCTCATTACCCGCTTTAAACAACAAACCAGATGGTACTTAACAGTTGCTGATCAAAACACCTCTTGTTCTAAACTCAAGATAAGATTCTTAAAAGCGAAAGTGTAATTAAAAATGTTCACAAATTTTGACAGACACTTTTACTATGAGTCAGTGTGACATATCCTTGTTGCACCACTGACTCACCTCTGAATTTGCTCATGAATTCAAGAGTGATTGAGGTGTGCTACAAGAGTAAACAAACATTAGCACATGTCAATAGGTCAGCTTTAAAGGAATGTTGTATGGTAAAGTGCTGCATTACAAGTATATAGCATGGGAACAGATATGTATTTGGGTGGAAGCAAAGAGCTGTAGAATAATATTGGTTTAGGTTTAAAGGTCAGGTGACAGTTGCACTGTGAAGCCAGACCTAAAAATCCATATAGATTAATGACTGCCCTCCTCCCATCTGTGCTACTGCCAGAGAAAAAGAACATACATTATCTAGTTGTATAGGGCACCTTAATAGCATTCAATTGTCATTTCTGTGCCCTTGAAATTTCAAGTTTAGCCAGCTGGGTAAATAAACAAAATGATCACAGCTGCAAGGAGGGCAAGCACACAACGTCTGTCCAATCAAAACATGTACTCCTAGAACCAAAGCCCCTTTCTAGTGATGTTCAGATAATTGTCTGGCAACAGCTGCGCTGTCAAGCCGACCATAAAAAGAGTGAATCCAACTTGTAGTAGTGTGAATAATGTACTACTGTTGATACTATTGGAATGTATGTACATGTTCAATTAAAATCTTATAACTGTAAAAATACAATCGTGCATAGTTGCAGATTTACGATTTTTCCGTATCCACAAATAGAAGGAATCCACCTAGAATGCTGCACTAGTTTCCCAGGCGTACTATGGGGAATACTATGCTACATTATTCAGCATTGCTACCCCATAGTACACAATTCTATGCAGGGCTGTCGAATAGCATTATTGCGCATTGTTGTCCTCCACTGGGAAAACCTATTTCCTTTGGAGAAACCACATTCCCCCCAGCCACATCAATGGTTAGGGATGTTCCATTCTCCTTCCCTCCCTTGAAGAGGATGTGCGCTTTGCAGGAGTAAATCTCCAACTAGTTCCATAGTAGGAAATAAGCAAGACAGAGTTGCAAGGCAAACCATGACTTCAACCTCCCACCCCTTGCGTGGGACGTACACATATGCCCTGTACCTGGAACATTGCATGCTGATGTAGCATACAATAATGGAGGAGTAAATGGATTTACGGCTTCTAGGTGACGGTGAATGGCTACCAATGGCAAATCATTGCATTTGTCCTGGTGCATCTGATTCACCAGCGCAAATTGCTTTTAGAAACAGGGCCCATGGACAGCAAAATGTACTTCTATGTCCCATACACTCTCTGCTCTTCTGTAATCTGTATATATTTTCATTCCTTTTCCTTTAGGCCAAATGTTTGCCATGAGCAAGAGCTAGCCATGGTCGGACACAGACAATCATGCATCCAGGTCTTCACCCGCATGGTCAAAGTGTGGAAACCGGGCTGCACGGGACAGCGGTGGTGCGCAGGATATGAAACAAGGTGAGATTGTATTTTCATTATCCAAAAATGTAGAATTTATGTTTGTATTCGCATGTTCCATGACCTACCCATAAATATTGATATATATTTTTTATTTACGGATTTTCCTCCAAGGACTGGATATTACACAACCTACAAGCAAATGTACAGTCTGGAATATCAGACTGTGTATAAGTGCTGCACAGGCTGGAGCCAGAAAAGCAACGAACCTGGCTGTCTGCACTGTAAGTGATGATTCAGAATTTCAGATTTGTACTGCTCATTCAAACTATTAGCGTAGAAAAAAAATCACACATATCACAATGTTAGTACTTTTAATCAGCATTTGTATCTTTTCATTCAACTGAGCCCTCAAGACAAGATTATGAAACTAAAGAATTAGAATTATCCAAAATAAATCTGACTTCTGTTTTTTTCAATTTTCTGCTGCATAAATGCCTAGGGACACTGATAAAACCAAGCCAAGTCTTCCTGGAAACAAGATAAGAACTATTCATGTTGTAATGTGAATAAAGCTGTCTTCTAAAGGTGTCAAGGGGCCCGATTCACAGAATGAATTTAAGACTCAATCCTAAACTTACTACTATTTTGGTGTTCACAGAATGCACTTACTACTTTTGGCATTCACAGAATGAACTTACTACTTTTGGTATTCACAGAAGTTAGGATTTTGTCTTAAGTCTGTCTTAAGACAAACTTAAGACAAAATCCTAACTTCTGTGAATACCAAAAGTAGTAAGTTCATTCTGTGAATACCAAAATAGTAGTAAGTTTAGGATTGAGTCTTAAATTCATTCTGTGAATCGGGCCCTTGGCGTCTGATTTAGATTTGGGTGGTGGGATCACCAGGCTGCCAGAGGGATGGAAGAAATACTCTGTCACCCTGGTGACAGAAGGTTCATTGCTTGTAACGTTTGTAATGTTTCTAGCAAGGTGACTTGGCCCTGACACATGGTCCGCGTCACCTCAGCCACTACTGTTCCAATATGACCACATTTTTAGTGCACACATGAGAAATGCCCATGATGTACAGGGATCTGTTTCCTAGTACATCAAATACATTGCAAGGCTTTCTGGGAAAGGCCAACTGGGTTTAAATTAATTCTCCCTGCTTAGTGGGTGTCACCAAAAATGGTGGCAGACCAGTGTGTGTATTATGTGGCCAGCCCCAATGCCATTTCTGGCCACCATAGAGATCTTCGGATTCTTTCCTCTTCAGCATCCTCTTTTCACTCTTCCCCAAATGCCCTTCCTTGCATCTCTGTCACTTCACTGCCCCCAACATGCACTGCACTCCCTCAAATTTAAGCACTTTAATTTCTCTTACTTTTGCCTTACAAATATTTTGACATGAGTGTACCCCCTTCACACACATACCCACAGAATTTCAGTTGCAAATGGAATACACAAACATTGTTCTGTGTGCTCAGCAGAGAGGCCAACCCACTGACAGGCACTTTGTTTGACTTTAGCTTTAGCGCCTGAGAGCTCAATCAAAGCCCTTCATAAACACCTGCCATGGCTCAAGCATCACAGTATGCGGTAAAAATAGAGATAAATAACAACATTATAAAATAGCTAACTTGAGGGGAATGCAAGATTAAGTGAAACAGGTAAAATAAGAGAGGAACTATTGAGCTGAAATGCATTCCCTTGACGTTTTTAACATTCAACCAGCAAGTCAAACCATGTTCTAAGCATCAGTGTTAACTTAGGGGCATGTACATAGGGCTAGTTTTGATGTCATACAGAACTGGTCACTGTAAGCACATGTTACACTATAGCACATATCTCTCGTTTTGGGTCTGACTTGGATATATGGATCCATTTCGCAAGAGACCAAGAGCGAACCCTGCTCCTTATTGGATCCATTTCACAAGGGAGCAGATGCCGCAACTCCACTTCTAAAGAAGCGAGCAATGTCTATTGAGGGCCTGGGGTGTCACAGTGGGGAAGGAAAGAGTGATGAGGGATCTCGGCACAATATACAGAACACAGCATTAGCTTGCAATTACTTACCATTACTGAAAACAAGGCACCGGATCAGACGTGCTTGCATCCACTCTCACTAATGAGGAAAGGGTGGGATCTACGCCTTTGAATGACGGACGTCTGAAATCACGCAGGGATTAAGTCTCCTACGCCCTATACCATGACGCTTATTGAGTCACTGGTCTACAGTGTGCATACAACTAGAGACCCCAATGGCAATAAAGGGATTTAAAACAGAAAGCCCTGCATTGTGCTTCACGTTAAGAAAGTTGATTTACTGCCTGTCTTCCGTTTCCTGCTTCCGATTGAGGCAAAACAGACAACCCCAACTTAAATACATTAATTTATGTAGAGATACAATCGTATCTCTAAATAAATCGAACTATTTTATATTTTTTAATGTAAATGTTTAGGAATTTTCAGATGGGCGCAGCACCACAGCCCTAATGCAGAAACCGCCCCTGTGCCAAATGACCCTAAATACTTTTATAGTACTTACATGTCAGATACTACAATCCAAATACCCTGGGTGTCTTTGGAAAATCAAATTCTAAGGGGAAGATTTGTGAGTTTTTGACTACCTACTCAGGTCTTCGGGCCTTCTTACTTTTCCTATGTATGTCTTTTCCTAAACCCCCACCCCCCAGCTAACCCAAACCCTTGTACTCCTGCCTAAACCCCTCCGATTTAGTGGTATGTTCCTTTTTCCAGCCACTCCCCTGGCCCCTCTCACATGTACAACTTAGTAGTAAAGTTAAATATGTGAGAATCTCCCCTATAGAAAAGATAGAAGAGGTGGAGATTTACACTCAGACGTTTGTGAATAGCATTGTGTAGTACTATTGTGGTACCACTAAAGTACTACTAAATGCGATTTGTGATTAGAGTCTGTTCACCGCTCATGATCTTCTAACTCTTTTTGTGATGGCTCCGCTTCCCAAAAAAATCATACATAGGCGTACAAGCGCCTTGAGACCCTTGCGGGTGAGTAGTGCGCTATACAAGAATCAATTTATGTCCTCCCCACAGCCACTCCCCAACCTGAAATTGTCTTCCCTTTTGTCCTTCTATCTATTCAGCACCCCATTTGCTTACTTTTTGTAAGCTGCTCAGAGCTTATCTGTTTACTCTCCGAGTTACCCTCAGCCTTATTTTGACTTATGCCAAGACACCCACTAGTATTTGAGAACTTAATAAGAATAAAACTCAAATCAATTAATCATGGACATCAATGCACAAAGTAAAAAAAACAACATGACGTGCCAAGCCCTGAAGAACTTAAAACACTTGGGATCTGCGAACTAATGTTTGCATTTATTGAAACTTTCACCCCGCCCCTTTTCAGCCAAACATGGTTCCACTTCTGTAATGGTTCACATGCACCTTTTGTTTTCCTCCAAGACCCCTTCTCTTAAGGCTAGCTGGTGAAACAGGCAGGCGTTCACAGTGCCCACTTGCCAACAACACATAAACTATTATCACAGACCCCTCGCCCTGTTGAGTTCTAGAAGAATGCATGCTCTTCAGACTGACAGGACAGTGCTTACAAAGGGGGACAATCAGTCCTTTTCGCAGCACAGGTATTAACTTTTCGGTCTGACCCACCACTAAGAAGACTTCCGGGTTTCTCGGGCAGACAACACCCGAAGGAGGAATGGGGAAGATTAGCCTGCTAAGGGTCTGATTAATCATGCATCACTATGGAGATGCTTTGCCACTTCTGAGGAAGTGAGAAGTAAATGTTCCCATGTTTGGCAGGAGCCTTGAGTTTGGTTTCACAGAGGAATGAAACAGCCTGGTGTTATTAATTAGCGAGGAACAAACCTACTGCACGTATTGTAAGCCGAAGGTCTCATAATAGGTAATAACTGATGCCTCCTATAGATGTAAAAGCACATCTGGGTTTTACAGTTTATACTGGCTTGGAAAATATGTACTTTCAAATCTGCCCTTTAAGAGAACAAGTATGAAAAACATCAAAAAGCATGTGAGGCACACGCCATACTCCGCAAAGGATACAAAACACGAACAATGCACGGAGCACTTTAACCGCATGCGCGCTAGCGGGTTTTCCCGCTGCGCGTTGAAATTTCAAAAATCCCGCGTTACGTGACAAAGCCAGCTCGTCATGCGCGCAGCGCAGGTAACGCCCATGACGAGCTGGCTTTGTCACCCGCATCGAAGGGGTTAAACATACAATATTAGCAGGCCTTCGAATAATGCCAATTGATGCATGGCAGGAAAAAATACATTAACCAGAGGCGCCACTTCTGTCTCTATAGACCTGTAGCCGCCGCCCATATCAGCAAACTTTATGACGGGAGTGGCATGTGTGCACCTTGTGACCAGCCCTACCTCAGCATACCGATCAACCCCCTGGCCTCCTCCCATCTTTCTCCCAACTCTTGTTGTCACATAGCAACGACCCCCCTCCACAACAAACATAAAAGTTTCTTTTCGCAGACCCAGTCAATCGATTATGGCCAGCCCTGTGTGTGACCCTCTGCAGGCCTCCTCCCACAGCACTGCCTCTACCACAGTGAACTGCTTCTCCACACTATATTGCCTCTCTCTTCTCCAACACGCAATTGACTGTTCTTTCATGCAGCGTTCACGTTATTAAAAGCAGCTGGAAATGGTCTCTGGTGTGATTTGTGAAGTGTGCGCGCTTCATAATTCAGATTGCGCGTTCGGAGCAGAGTGCGCATGTGCACTCTAAATTTCGTAGCACACCCTGCATTGCATTTTACGATGCAGGGCATGCAACGGAATTCGTTTTTAAAATGTAATTGTTTACTTACCGGCAATCATCCATATTCCGGTGTTTACCACCCTCTACCCTGTCCCTTCCCCGCCCCGCCTGTCTGCCCCACGGAACACCCACCACGGGTCGCGGCTGCCTACAGGGAACACTGTTCATGACTTAACCCTTGCTAAAGTTTTAGAGCCGGATTTAGAGTTTGATGGTAATGAAAAATACTCAAGCCTGTAGAGGAAAATGCTAAATCCATACAATCCACCTCCTGTAATCCTTCCCACCTCTAATCCCATTGTGGAAGAAATTAAGTCTGCAGATCCACTCTCTCCTTTATAGTGCCTTTAAAAAATTGGAGGATTTTCATTAGCACCCAACTCTAAACCAATCCCTTTTGACTGGAGCTCCAATGGGACACTCCCAATAAATAGCATTTGTAAAGATATGAAAAGATGGGTTATTTATTGTTTCAACAATCTTGCATTGGAATATCTGTTTTATACATTAGACAGAACATTTCAAAACATTTTTGCAGAATCTTACATCGGAAGAGTAAAGACATTTCTGTGGAAAATAAATACAAACTTGGTGAACATTATCGGCGCCATCTTGCCCCTTTTCCAAGCCCATTCGTGCGCGTAAGCGGCAGCCATTTTGAGCACCATGGCCTCCCTGCCCCTCGCTGATAGCCAGCGCGTCTCTCTCTCTCTCTTAACCTCGCAAGCATTCCCCCGCACGCTGACAACCCCCGCTCTCTCATGCCTTGGGTCATAAACCCCTCTTCAGCGCAGCTTCACCACGGAATCCCATCCTGTTCCCAGCGCGACACCTCCCCTCATTCCTTTCATGGCCTCAAACCCTTTTGATGCAAACCCCCTTTTCCTGTGTCCCCGTTTGTCTTCCCTGTTCCCAGGCCGCCACCTGGCCCTGCGGATACTGTTTATTACCCCGTACAGTAGGAAGTTTCCCCTCCCCATCAAAAGACCCCCGAACCGATCAAAGCCCCCACCCCATGAGATCCGATCAACCCCATGCATTCCGTGAATCGGCGGAATGCCCTGCTGTGCGACAACCATCACCTGTTGTGACCGGGGTGGGGAATCCAACTGTAAATGTATGTGGGAACGGGTCTGAAGGGGAGATTCCGAGGATGTTCTTTCAAGTACTAAAGTATTGCGAGAATGTGTTATGTGCAATAAAGATCATAAACCCTAGTATAAGAGGCCAGGCCTCAGAGATGTGGTTAGAGCACCTCGTGACGATACTTGCTGTCTGAATTGATGTGTTCTCCTCCGGAGAGAATAAAATCCTCGTTTCCCGCCTTCCAGTCTCCAGCGCCTGCTTCTTCATTGATTAATATTGGTGGGTCATAGAGGCGATACCGCCGGGCAACATAAAAGGGTCTTTGGTTACCAGTTGTCTTTGGAACCCTTTTTAACAATTGGCGCCCAACGTGGGGCCCATCAGCGACTCGTGGATCCAGTGGGAGAGGTCCCGACGACAGAGTGAACGACTGCAACGATCGGAAGGTACCCTGTCCGATAGACCCTCGTCTGACAGCCGATCATCCGAACTTCACTGGTTCCGAACAGACCTCTCTCGAGTGATCTGCGGTCCTGACTGGGAACCATCAGGAGTGCCACGAGAAGTACGAAGAGAAGAGGACGATCGGGCGCTGGATTCGGAAGACGAGAAACTGTCCATGCGGTCCGGGTAAGGTCGTGTAAACACGACGAATTGCGAAAGTGATAGATAATTGAAAATAATTGATAATTGTTGAGAAAATACTAGTATTACTTTTTGTTAATTTATTGGAGATTCACTGTCTACAAACGGAGAAACAACAGGCTCTCCCTTTATAAACAGCGAAGGATAGGTACGCACCCGTCGGACCTATCTTTCTCCCCCACTGAACAATTGCCCCTTCCCCCTATTGATTAACTGTTATAGATTGTTTTCTGGAGATTCTCTGTCTGCAAACAGGGAAAAATAGGTCCCCTCTTTACAGATAGTGAAAGGGTAGGTGACGCGAACCTTTGCGAGCCTACTTATTCTCCCCATTGACCATATTGATTTTTTATTTTTGACCTAACATTGATCGCTCAGAATTGGTTCATGAGGTATTCACTACGTGCAAACAACGTAGAATAGAAATATTCTGTCTAGTCTTTGCGCGCAGTGATAAGATAGGTAGTGCTGACTATTATCCCATTGTGATCCGTCATGCCTGTCTTCTCCCCATTGGTTAGTAGCCTGTTTTGCCCGGACCGCTTATTAGAGATGAACCATCCGGCTCCGCTGGAAGGCACCCCTAATAAGGACATGTTCATGAAGCATGGATTAATTGCTATAGCCTATAGTGAGCTGTGGCATAAATATACGAAAAAGGATCGAGAAAGACAGTGGCCACTGAGAGGATCCTTTGATCTCGACAAAATAGAAACAGTAGAAATAGCCCTTCGTAGGAATGAAACAACACCTATTATGCTCGATAGTCTCGGTATGTGGCGCAAAGAAGCCACGCAACGAAGGGAAGGCGACGAATTCAGAAAAGGTGAGGGGACACGACGGATAACCCTCCAAACGTCTAGTAGGCAAAGGGAAGGGCCAGCGATGGCACAGTCTCGAGAAGTAGACATGAAAAGCGAACGGTGTAAAGGGATGTGCCGACAAGCCAACCCCGGAACACAACGACCCGAAGGTAATCCCCCGACATTACGCACAGGACGGACAGATTTAAAACAAAACCAATGTGCTTTCTGTAAATGTCTCGGGCACTGGAAAGCCCAATGCCCGACTCTGCAAAGCATAGGTAAGAATGGAGGGTTGACAGAAAGGACGGACCGACAGAAAGGAAAAAGGCGTGAAATAAAAACCAATCAGACTAGTACGGACAGGACAGATAGAACCACCCCGTTCGATTATGCTCGGTGGCACAGATTTCGTCAGACCAATTTTAACGACATGTTAGAGTTCTGGGACTGATTGCTCTCTGTTGCTCCCCCACTCTGAAAAACAAACACAACTGCAGGTCAGTGTAAACAACCCCCCGTTAGAGAAAAGACTCAAGAAAGCCAAGCGTCTATTATATAACTTAGGATTTAATTACGGTAAAACACACAACCAACAGTGAATAGAATAACTAGTAGAACTCTCTAAAAAACAAACTTTACTAATAGGAAAAGTGCAAAACATGTTATGCTCACTCCGGAAGTCCTCCAATGTAACAGTTCGATGGTCCCGCCCATCCGAAACACATAGCACGTGTGGGGCGGGGCCTGCCAGCAACCATGGGCCAAAAAGAGATCGCTGGCGAGAAGGTACTGGAGACTCCACCAAGCAGGCAATGAAATGGTCTTCCCATACTACCCTTCCAGGGATGGTGTCCCCCGGGCCGCGAGTAGGGAGGGGGCGGCTGCAAATGACCCCCTCCCTCGTATCTCCTGGTCCGGCCATCACGAATTCCTCCATCGAACGGATGCAGGGTGGGCAGGGAGGAAGAGGCGACGCGGACGAGCCTCTTCCACCTCCACAGGTAGGAGGCTTCCCTGCCCTGGTCCGGCGCCGATGTCCTCCAGCCGGGCGACGGCCATATTTCCGCAACACAGGACACATAATGCCCGGCTGGTATATTTTCTCAGCACAGGACATACAAGACCCGGCTGGTATACTTGCGTAGTACAGGACATACAATGTCCGACGGGCATATTTACGGAGCACCGGACGTACAGTGGTCCCCCAAGAGTCGGAATCAGGGGTGTAGGGTGGTCATCATGTGCGCCCCTGATTCCAAGAGACGGCGTAGGATGCACCGGGAGAGGAAGGCGGCACGGACGAGCCTTTCTCACCTCCCCAGACGAAGGCTCCACTGCTGCACCCTGGCGCCCCGAACCAGAATGTCCTGCTCCAGCAGCATGATGCTCTGTCTTTCGCCATCACAAGAAGTTTCGTCCACTCCTGATGGATACGGCAAAGGTGACTGCCACAGGGTCTCAAAATGGCGTCTGGGCCCTCGAAAGGCGGGTCTAGGCCGCTGGAGTAACTTTGTCCGAAATTGCAACTCGGGCACTTGCCCACCTGGGCGCAAGCCCCCACCATCGACAAACATCCCCTCGACTTTGAAGATTCTACCAAAGTCCCAAGAGCCCTCGGCCCCTTCAGGCTTCCGGTGAGGAACAGTTGCATTGATCTCAAATGAAATAACCACGGCACAGCAACAAGATGGCGGTGCTCTCGTGTCTGCATCAGCTTCCGTCTGAACCACCCAGGAACATTATGGGCTAACGAACTCGAGCAAGTTCCGGCTGAACATCAACATGACCCGGTAAGAGAGACTCTACCCCCTCCCTCTCTTGATTGACGGTCCACACCACCAGCCCCTCTGTTAGCACAGTTTTCTTTTGAACTGCCGAAAGGGACTCTGGTCCAACCGCCAATTGTCGGGGATATTTTGCCCCTGATGCTACTTCCGGACTAAACCGGCCTCGCCCAAAATGGCGCTGGTATCAATGGAAACTAACGGATGCCTCGTGGTGTTCCTTAGCTAATGAAACTTGATGTACTAAGATATATATATATATATACGAACCATTGCGCATTCGATGTTAAAGGGAGGAGGGTTCACTTGGCGAACATTTAAGAAGGGTTCCGTAAAATGTTGATTTCAATGAACAATTTATTTTTGATATTTGTTGTAACTGATACATAACGTCGCTCATGATGCACACCCGCGGTTTACATCTAGGAAATGTGATTACGATGAGCTTGACTGTGTTTCCATTTATGAACTGAAATGCCCCTGATTCCTTCGTCACGCAATGAAATGTTTTTGGTTACTTGCAAATAATTAATTAGACCTTTTTTACATGTTCTTGTGCTACAAAATAACCCCCTACTGTATGTGCTTCCATCGACGACATGTCAGGCCAAAATATGAATTGCGCTCTCACATTTTACGTACTGAATAATTCTACAAAATAAAGGTCTTAAAAAGCTCTGGATAGGCATCGCATACTTTTGTAAATGCGGGTATCGGTGGGAGGGTTTTTCTGTGCGCAACTGTTCTGCTCTTTTTTTAAGGTTATCCGAGAAATGGTTGTTCGGCCCTGGGTTGATGGTCGAATCAAAGGTATGATACGCTGCCTCCAAGATATGCGACTAAGCTCAGGAACTGACGTATGAAGAAGGACCTCGACTTCCGAGAATGGGTAAAGTAAAACGGTGTGATTGATAAAATGTTATAAAGATATGGTGGTCGAAGGTACTAAGGTACAGGGTTGAACGAAGAACTGATATGCCTTAGAACATCACAGCTTTGGGAATGATTTAGGGATCCCGATGGCCGGATACATCTACAAAACCGGGTACCTCACGCTAGGCACCTCTGATTCCTCTTTTTAGCGTTTTCACTACACACGATCCTTAATGCCATCCTCGAACCTCCCCATGAACAACCTATCACATTGCCTGCCCCCATGACTTTAGGAAACCAGAACCCTAAGGGATTATATCCCGAAGAGATAAGTACGAGTATGTGGTAAGTAAAGGACTTTCGTGCCCATACATTTGATGTGTCCGAATGTTGTCCCCCTACCCCCCTTTTTTCCCCCTCTTTCCCTCTGCAGGTTACATTAGAATCCCGATTAGAGTATCATAAGGGATCTGGAACCACGTCACGCCCGATGCATGAAGACGGACTAGCGCTGCAAAACGGCACAACAAGGACGCTCTACCCAATGCACGACCTTTTTACCTGATCTAATGCTTTTCTGTCCCAAAACTGCATGCTTTCTACATCCTAACATAGACCCGAAACGTCTAAACGTTAGGTAACGCACTGAATAGCCCAAACAATACATGGTCATTCCCCATGTCACACGTGTACTGTTTGGCCTATTGTCTGTCTCTCTCTCTCTCTCTCTCTCTCTCTCTCTCTCTCTCTCTCTCTCTCTCTCTCTCTCTCTCTCTCTCTCTCTCTCTTACTCTCCCTCTCTCTCTCTCTCTCTCTCTCTCTCTCTCTCTCACTCACTCTTCCACCCCTCCACACTTTCCCTCTTCCTAGCAACTGGCACCTAATTGGCGAACCTGGTGCACCTCCTGATTGGCCCCAAATACCACAAGTATTTGCACAAATTTGTCCTAAATAAAATTGTATCGGTACCACGTTACTACCTCTCCTTTTCTACTAAAATATGGATGAAATTTAAATTGGCCAATAGGAAAGGGACAGGTAAGACGACTAAGGTTCCCTAAATTTGACCCACTCTGAGGGAACTATTTGTCAGTGGCTTCTATGATAAAATGTGTCTGTGGTAATGCGACCATCCCCATTGCAAATTGTCTCCGTACCCCAAGCTGTAAGAAATGATCGAGACACCCCCATCTACCCAAAATGCCCCCAGTTTGGTATCAGCTGCCCTGAACGAGAGCTTGAAAAACGCCCCTTGCTCCGATTCGCTGTGCTCCTAATCGTTTTTCATAAGATCCCACCTTCCCCGAGGATAAGTTTAATAATTATCGCAAACCACCCCCCCCGAGTTTTTGTAGTAACCAGGTTGCGAGGATTTATATAGAAAGTTAGAAAGATGTATGCAAAGTTAAAAATTAGATCGAAAATCGAAAGACCTTGTTGCTGTAAGCCTTGCTGAAAATAAGATGTTTTGATGTAATGAAGACTTGTTTAGCCTATGTTCATCCCTCAGAAGGATGCCTATCAGACTATGGTGAATAGCACGTTGCACTTTTTGTAAAATGCAAGGCCCTGAAGACCAGCCTAGCCTTTCAAGACTCGTACTAGGGAAATGGGTCTCTGCCAGAAGAACTGACATCCACTATAATAGACATATGACAAATGAACGTAATAATCATCAAAGCGTCAAAGAATTAGCCAACAAAAGGAAGTTGTAAGGAATCCAGCAAATCCATCATCAATTGTTTATAGGTAAGCCGCAAAAATCTCAAATGTAGCGAGTGCTTACCCCAGTTGCTTGGTGTTGGGAGAGAAAATAGATTTATGTAACTACCTTTTTCTGCAAAATCTCTAAAGACTGTCTTTTCAACACTCATTTAAGGGTATCACTGTCGGAGGAGAAAGAGACCGGATGTGGGAGCACGCGGCCTGACTGCGGATGATGGAACATCAGCGACGGAGGCCAAGGCGAGACCACAGCAGTAAGGAGTCGCAGGACGGGGCACTGTTCCAAACAAAGCTAAGGAAAGGGCTGACCTGAAGCCCCTGCTCTATGATCAACGTGTGCCAAAAAGTCCCCGCTCTCTGAACATGGTTACGGACCCGCCTGTCGCAAACCCTCCGTCCCCCTGATCTGTTCCCGACTTGGCCTTGCTCCATCCCCTCCTCCTCCGACCTACCATAAGGACTGTTCACACCCGCACCTTTCCACCCGAACTCCCAAGTTCCTCCAAATCCTACTGAGCTACCCAGAGAAGAGTACTCCCTGCGTCAGAAGGGAGGGAGCTCCGACTAAGTAGACCACGAACTATGTTAATCCCAGAACGGTGACCTAGAACTCCACCAAGGGTCGCCCCCGAAGAAAAGATAAACGAAGTCTGTGGTTCTGCCCGCTACCAAGCACCTTGAAGATGATGGAAGCAACAGGAAATGCCCACCACAGAGACTCAAGAAACGAACAGATCTCACAATTCTGGAACAATTGCATTTTCCATTGCAAAATCTATGCTCTGCATTTCAAAAGAAAGTGCACCTGCTCCAAAACCGTAACGCATTGCTCCTATGAGGCCTGGCGAAGCAAGACAAAATGTACCCCTGCCCGCAGACCTCCAACGACTCAATCCACATGAACATTCCTGTTGACAGACCGAATTGTAATCCAGGTGCTTAACAGTGCCAACAGAAGACGACAAAAGACAACGAGAACTCTGACATATATATTTTTTTTACTGTATCTCATTTCTCTCCCAATCACCATTGGACTGACTGTGCACCCGCCGTATGCAAAAAGGACTTACTTATATGATAACTTACCAGTTCTTATTCTATGATCTGTACCCAACGCCCTCGCTACATAATTCTAGTCTGATATTGCATTACGATGACTTTTTCTGCAACCAACTTAATGATGAACCCGCCTACTAAATGATGAGATTTTTCAATATGATGTTTATAATGTGATGTTTACGTACAGTTCTTTCGCCTAAGTCCCCTCTCCCTTACTTATGATCGCTGCATATAGGTGTAGATAGGAAATAGGCCAGCAAGATGTCTTGGAAATGTTAAAGGGAGGACTGTGGAAAATAAATACAAACTTGGTGAACATTATCGGCGCCATCTTGCCCCTTTTCCAAGCCCATTCGTGCGCGTAAGCGGCAGCCATTTTGAGCACCATGGCCTCCCTGCCCCTCGCTGATAGCCAGCGCGTCTCTCTCTCTCTCTTAACCTCGCAAGCATTCCCCCGCACGCTGACAACCCCCGCTCTCTCATGCCTTGGGTCATAAACCCCTCTTCAGCGCAGCTTCACCACGGAATCCCATCCTGTTCCCAGCGCGACACCTCCCCTCATTCCTTTCATGGCCTCAAACCCTTTTGATGCAAACCCCCTTTTCCTGTGTCCCCGTTTGTCTTCCCTGTTCCCAGGCCGCCACCTGGCCCTGCGGATACTGTTTATTACCCCGTACAGTAGGAAGTTTCCCCTCCCCATCAAAAGACCCCCGAACCGATCAAAGCCCCCACCCCATGAGATCCGATCAACCCCATGCATTCCGTGAATCGGCGGAATGCCCTGCTGTGCGACAACCATCACCTGTTGTGACCGGGGTGGGGAATCCAACTGTAAATGTATGTGGGAACGGGTCTGAAGGGGAGATTCCGAGGATGTTCTTTCAAGTACTAAAGTATTGCGAGAATGTGTTATGTGCAATAAAGATCATAAACCCTAGTATAAGAGGCCAGGCCTCAGAGATGTGGTTAGAGCACCTCGTGACGATACTTGCTGTCTGAATTGATGTGTTCTCCTCCGGAGAGAATAAAATCCTCGTTTCCCGCCTTCCAGTCTCCAGCGCCTGCTTCTTCATTGATTAATATTGGTGGGTCATAGAGGCGATACCGCCGGGCAACATAAAAGGGTCTTTGGTTACCGGTTGTCTTTGGAACCCTTTTTAACATTTCCAAATGTCTTCTTTGTTGTTCTGTATATTAATATCTTTCCTGTCATGTCCATCGATTTCTCCTATATTTAACATAGTAAAATGAAAAACATAACATAATTCATACAAGCAGATTGGCAGAATACATACAATTTGTTATCTCTGTTAAGGGATGGGAAGAGCTTCGAGCCATTCGAGGTGTCATCTTTTGTGTGAATTACCCCTTCCAACACTCAACAATACCGAAAGTATATTACACTCTGCACATTTGCATAAATACAAAACACTTACACGCGTCATTTCCAATTATGTGGGAAAAATCATTAAAATCTCAGTCAATCAGGAAAGGCTGGACTCTGTTGGAAGTTGGTGGTGATATTTTTTCTGCTTAAAAAGCCAGCCTCAGTCTACGACGGTGTATTACCCCATAATTCTTCCCCGCACTGGGAAAATTCAGGCAAAAATTACAGAGCTTAATTTGGTGATGAATAAGTGCCGGTGCCCAAAGCTCTGCTCAGAAGTCAGCGGCCGGGACATGGAATACCAAGGCTGCATAGTCTGTCATCAACCTCTTGTCTCTTTAACTGACTTCCAGACTCCCCCTATCCCTTTATCTCTCAGTTGCAGGTTCCTGCTTTCTCCCTTTATGAAGGACTTTCGATTTTTCTCATTCTTTCTCTGTTGTGCAGTTTCCCTCTCTTGATCACAGGAAATGTTGGATGAGGAAAAATCAATGCCAGTCCAAAAAAAGAAGTCCCAGTGTGCCCACCGGCTGCAAAAATGAGTGCCGCTGGCCCCCACTGAAAAATTGTCACATTTCAAGAAGCAAAAATTATATTCAACCATTGCTAGTTTGATGTCACCCTAGTAGAGGCACAGAAGATGCTACTGGCCATGGAAGAATTAAGAAAAATACTGAATCAAGATGACACAGCAGGAGTTTCCCACTTGACATCTCCTCTGCCTTTGATGTGGTGAACCACACCATCTTAGCAGGTCGTATGAAAGAAGGCGGGTTAAAACAAAGGTATCATTCCACATTTGTTCCTTTCACTTCTGGAAGGGTTCACTAACCATAAGGTGGACACACTTAACATCTCCCAACACTTTGGTGAACTTGGCCATCTCATAGGTTTCCTCTCTATCGCAGCGGCTTTTTCCAACAGCAGTGCCTTTTGGTTATAAAACATTTTCTTTTGCAGAGAAATGTATGGAATTAACTGAAATACAGAGGATTAACCTCAGGCTATGTGAAGTCCTAACATGTACATTTGCAGGGGCAAAACAAAGAAACTAAAAAAAAGTCAGTGTGCTAAAAAAAAAAAAAAAATGCAAATTTCCAGTTGAAAACGTATTCTTCTCATGAAAAAGTAATGAAAGGATGCTCATTCTGCTTAGGACTTTTGCCCAGCTAAAATTCTTGAATGACAACAGAATGGACTGTTGAGGGAACTTGAAGCAAATCTTGTGTATTTTTCATTTCAGAACTTTATTGGGATAAACATATCCATAAAAGAAAAATAGTATAATGAATAAAACGTTCCAGAAATACAGCAGTGAAAGTAGCGCATAAAATAGTAGAAGCTACAAGATTATTAAAATACAGTCATACAGTGTTAATAGAGTTTCGAGCTCGGATAGCAGTTTTAAAAAAAGCCCCATCACAAATAATTAATTCATCATTGCCCAGTCTTGTGTATTTTTGTGAATCCCCAAACCTGCTGTGGATTTGGTCCTTTGTGGGTGTTAATCTTGTTTGTTTTGTCTGTTGGTGGCCCCTGCGTTGGCGCACCTACTGCGCATGCCTTCTTTGCCATGCACATTCACAATGCGGATTAATAGGTGATTTTATCCTTTTCAATAAATTACTTTTTTTTTTTTTTTGAAGTTCAACAAAATCTTTATTGTCGTGTCTTAGGCATAGTTAACACAGCCTTTGGCCTACAACCCTGGGGCCGGCCGCGGTTTGCAGAATCACAGTATCAAAATCAACACAGCCTTTCAGCTGGCAACCCGGGGGTCCAGCGGCGTATCTTTAGCGATACTACAGCAATATATCTCTTTGTGCGGATCCAGCTGTATGCGTTTTCATGTGCAACTTCATTTTTTGGGTTTTAGCCGTTTTTATTAAAACATTCAGAACAGTAAACCTGGGAACCCCTGGACAATTCTACACTCCGTCACCACTCGTGTGCAGCATGATGTATGTGCGTTAAATATAGGCCTAATTTGTTGTGTAGTGCAGATTTCACACTAGCCATGCAGCATCATGGGCGAGTAGAATAAGTTAATGCCGATCTATACCTCCACTTCTTCCTCCTCAATAGTCAATAAGTAGTCTGACAAATAACACCAATAGTCCTTTGAACGCGAGCTTCTGGGCAATTCCTCTTCGTATGTTAGCAGTGTGTCCCTACAATACACCAGATCTTTTAGCCATGCCTTAGAGTCTGGGACATTCTTCCCCTCCCAACACCTGGATACCTGTCTCTTGGCAATTAACAGCGCCACAGCACAAAACTTCAGTTTCCCAGCTTTAACATTGGGTAAAAGACCAAGCAGACAAATTTTCAATGTACACTCCACCTCGACCCCCACCATTTTACTCAGTGTGGTTGTGATCGTACCCCAATACATATTTATCTTTTGACAGTACCAAGCCAAATTAACAAAATCCGCCCCATCATATCCACATCGCCTACACCTGGCATCCTCACGTAACCCATATTTATGCAGTCTTTGTGGTGTATAGTATGTTTGATGCAAATATTTAAGTCGTGTAATGTGCAGATTTCCATTTGAAGTGAGCAGTTTAAGGAACGTGCAAGCAATAGACCACTCACGCTCTGTAAGCGCTTCCGACAGTGAGTCCTTCCACCTCTGCAGTGCCCTGTCCGCATTATGTGGAATTTCACTTTGAGCCACCCTGTATAATCTAGAGACCAGATGGGATGTGTTCGATGAGGTGATAATGAATTGTAGTGATTGCAAAGTTGGCGGTTCTTCTGGGTAGTTTGGATATAATTCTTGAATTGCCCTCTGTAGTCTATAGTGTGTGAATCTGAAGAGTAGTGTTGGGTTACTTACATAGGTCAGGTCGTCGGCTTTGCGAAAATTTCCTTCAAGATATAAATCTCCAAATGTGTCTATACCTGTGTTTTTCAGTATGTCCATTCCAACTTGTTCGTTAGTCACCGATACTTTCGGGTGGAAGTGCAGTGGGAGTGCCGGGGCATATAACGGTAGCTTGAGAGTCAACCTCCCCAGTGTTCTCCACGTGTGAGCCGTGGTATCAATCGTGTTAATGTCTTTTGAGTGTAACGGCGGTCTTTTATGCATTACTATCGCAGTCAATGGTATCGGTGATGCATCACCCTCTTCTACCGCTGTATGCGTGAGATACGGGGTGGGATGATACCAGTGTGACGCGTATTGGGCCTGTGCGCACAGGTAGTAGAGCCGAAAGTCTGGTACACAAAACCCACCTCTTTCATAGGGCAGCGTTAATGTGCGCATGTCTATGCGTGCCTGTTTTCCAGCCCATATAAGTTTCAGCACCAGGGTCGTTATGTGCGTAAAGACTGCTTTAGGCGGTGTGATTGGTATGTTATTGAATAAATAAAAAAACTTCGGAAGGATGTTCATTTTGACTATTGCAATCCTATCCGACAAGGACAGCGGTAGTTGTATCCATCTTGCTACTTTACCTTCCAGTTCTGTAAATACCCTACCATAGTTTGTCCTAAAAACTTCTTCAGGGTCTCGGCTGTACCAGATTCCCAGTTAGCGCGTGGGGTCTGTCTGCCAGTCCAGTGGAAAGTCAGGTGAATGCGGCGTGGTGGAATCAGTAAGTGGAATGATTAGTGATTTCTCCCAGTTAATCTGTAACCCAGAATGGCGTCCGAATTTCACATATTCACGCAATAATGGGCTTAGATTCTGTTTGGGATCCCGCACATAGAGAAGCATATCATCCGCATACAATGAAATATGCAGGGGCCTCCCGGGGAAATGCAGGGCTGAGTGGTTATGTGTCTGCCTAATTATGCATGCGAGTGGTTCCAAGGCTAAGACAAATATTAAAGGCGACAATGGACAACCCTGTCTAGTTCCTCTAGCAATATTAAATGGTGCAGAGATGTATCCATTTACTCTTACTCTCGCCACAGGCCTCGTATATAGCAGAGTCACCCAGGTTATGTACCGCGCCGGAAATCCCATTCTCTGCAATATCGTGTGTATGTAAGACCATTCAATGGAGTCAAATGCTTTGGCTGCATCAAGCATGACGGCAGCCGCTTTTGTCTGGGGGTTTAGATAGTGAGATAGTGCAAATAGCGTTCTTGTATTGTGGGATTTGGCTCGTGCTGGAATGAATCCTGCCTGATCTGGAAGTATCAGGTTCGTCATTAGGGGCTGCAAGCGCTCAGCCAAGAGCTTCGCTAAGATTTTGGAGTCTACATTTAAAAGGGATAGCGGACGATATTATTTGCAGAGTTCTGGTTGTTTACCCGGCTTTAGGAGAGTAATGATCATCGCCTCACGTAGCGACGGCGGCAGTACCGTTTGGTCAAAGGCCGCACCATACATTTCAACTATGTGAGGGGCAAGGATGTCAACAAATTTTTTATAGAACTCACATGTGTAGCCATCGGGTCCCGGTGCTTTCCCGTTTGGCGGTGCATGTATAATGGCGGTCACCTCTTCTACTGTAATAGGTTGTGCCAGGTATTCACGCTGATTATCGGACAACCACGCTATTGCTATATCATGCAAGTACTCACGTGTTTCCTGTGGTGGAGCAGGTTGCTGGGAAGTGTACAGGTCTGCATAGTTACGGACAAAGCTGTCGAGTATTCCCGCAGGTTGCGTATGTAAGGTGCCGTCGTTGTCTCGCACTTGTGTGATCATCTGCGACTCTCTCCCTTTACATATTTTCTTCGCTAACATCTAGCCGGGTCTTCCACCCTCCCCAAACTGTCTGGCTATGGCCGTTTGTTGACATATTTCAGTTCGTCTTCCGCATATTTCTGATGTTCTATGAATATAAGCTTAATTTTCCCCAGCAGTTCCACATTACCAGTGTGTGCGTACTCCCTCTCTAGGACTGTCACCTCACGTTCAAGCCTGGTTAACTGCGCCCTTATGTCTTTCAGTATCCCAGCTGTCGTGCTGATGCATATGCCCCTGAGCGTCGCCTTAAATGCCTCCCAGATGATGCATGGGTCGTCAACTGAGTCCACATTCAGTTGGAAGTAATCCTTTATTGCTTTCGTTATGGTAGTGACATATAAGGGGTCTAATAGTGCCTGTGCATTGAAGCGCCAGCTGAATGGAGGGGGTGTGTAGTGCAGTATCTGCAGTGCAAGTTCTACTGGATTGTTGTTCGGACAGCGTGCGTGGGTGCGTCATTATCTTTGTAGCCCATAGCACAGCGCTATCTGTCCCCAGACAGTAATCTATCCTCGACCAGCTGCCGTGTGCCATGTTAACATGTGTCGCACCTGGTGTTGATGGATGTTTAACCCTCCAAATATCCTTGAGTGCAAGTTCTTCCAGAATATCGCCCAGTTTGTCCCTGGCTTTCTTGTGTGGTTCCATGGATGCTGTGGAGCGATCTACAGTGTCACGTAGTGCTATATTAAAATCCCCTCCCCAAATTATCGTCGTATCAGTAAATTCCAGCAAATGATCCCATAATTCCTGAAAACATTCCGGAGAATCAACATTCGGACCATATACATTCACTATCGTCATGTCTTGCCCTCTTAGCACCCCCGACACAATTACATATCTTCCATCTTTATCGACAATTGTACGTGCAATTCTGTAATTAGTGCCCCTTTTGACCAGTGTCATAACCCCTCTGGAATAGGATGAGTATGCCGCTGAATGGTTTGACTCCGCCCAACGTGCACCAATAGCTCTATGCACTTTAGGGTCCATGTGGGTCTCTTGAAGCAATGCTATGTCTATATGGTGCCTATCAAGACATGCAAATATCTGTCTGACCTTTTTGGGATTGGTAAGGCCTCTCACATTCCACTTTAGTAATTTCAGGCTATCTCTACTCATATTTTCTACTCAACTCTCTGTTTGTACCACGTGTAACATTCCCTCCCCTTAAGTTTCAGCACAGTATTGCACAGTATCATAATGCTTGATATCGACCTATTAGCAGTTTTCACACGTCGGCGTACAGCAGTGCATCTCGATCGCCCAGGTAGTTCAAAAAACAACAAACCCCAACTACCCCAGTACCCACCCACTCCAGCAACCCAATTCTGCTGAAGCCATTTTACCCTTATAACTGTAGTTGTCAACATAACTTTTCGGGGACTGCCCTTGTAGAGGTCCGCCGAGGGAGCATAACCCCATCCTAGTGAAAGGATGTGGGCGAATCTATGTTCTGTAAACAGACCGCCTAGGTCACATAGCAACACCAGTCTTATTAAAAGTCTCTGGAACGATAGGTGTTCAGAACGGTCTTACAATTCGTGACAAGAAACATGGAGCCTTTCCATCATTTACACAGAGGTTGTATACTGCATCATAGCAAAAGTCTATACCCTTTAGCTTTTTATGTCCTTCTGCTATGTTTAACATACTGAACCTCCCCTCAATTGTCCAAATGCGCCTCTCTACTACATGATACCCACACCTCCCAGTGTCTCATTATATACTTCACTCGTTACGGTTAGGAGTCACAAGTTGGGTTTCGTAGTTCATGAGGAGCATAACCTTAATCTCCTAGAACCGTAGGTCTTTCATTTGGGCAAGGTCAGCGCAGCGTTCATCAGAAGGTCTAACCTTTAATCTGACTCAGTGTGTCTGTCTCTGCGATTGGACCGTGTACCTTTGGCAACCGCTGTTTTGATGAAATCCATTGCAGCTTTCGGGGTCGATAAGAAAATTGGTTTGTCCTCCCACGTAATCCGAAGGCGAGCAGGATACAACATGGCATATGGGATCTGTAGGTCTCGAAGTTTGACTTTAACCTCGTTGAACTCTTTGCGTGCCTGTTGTACTGCAACCGTGAAGTCCGGAAAGAATTCTAGTTTGTTTCCCTGATGTTGGATCTCACCCTTTTCCCTCACCAACCTGAGCACGGTGTCTCTGTCATGGTAATTCGGGACTCTTGCCACGATCGGTCTAGGAAGGGCTCCCGGTTTTGGCCTTGGCGCCAAGGATCGATGTGCTCTTTCGATAATGAATATCGGCGATAGATTTTCAGGGCCAAACAGGTCTTTGCATAGTTGTTCCGCATATGGCTCCATTCGGCCTGTGTTGGTCGATTCTGGCAGACCTGCTATACGTATGTTGTTCCGTCTAGACCTAGCTTCCAACTCCTCTGCCTTGGCTTTAATCACTTCTAGGACTTTCTCCATTCCTGTGCATTTGGTCGTCGTGGTTCGTGATTCGTCCTCAACAGTCGAGATCCTGTTTTCCGCCGTGTCCAATCGTTCGCCCTGTTTGTCGAGTTTAGCCGCCATACTGTCCACTCGGCCCGTCAAATGATCGAGTTTGCCATTTATATCCTGCAGGTTTGCTTGTATGGATTTCAATATGTTTTCCATGACACTACCTTCTTGGGATTCAGTTTCTGGGTCTTCCTCTGCAGCGCCAGTCTGGTTTTTCGGCGTCTTCCGCACCTCGAATGTTAGTTTGAGCTGTTGTTTATCTGGTTTGCCCATTTTTTATGATAGGGGGGTGCTGGATTGGTACTCTTTTGAGTCGTATGACTCCCTGACGTTTGGGGCGCAGAGACCTATTGTGCAGCACCTGGAGCTGAGAGGAGGAGGTTCCGCACCTATCCACCCTGTTCGTTAATCTCAACCTTGCCCGCAAAGACTGGACCCAACAACCGGAATGCGTCTTTTGGCTGTTAGTAGTGGTATCTTGACACTGCAACAGGCCTCCGTAGATTGTCACGCTAGTTTAAGAGCAGGGACTGGCTCCGACTGTTGAGACTCACCACCACCGGCACTTACACGCTATGTAGGTGATGTGTGCTAATGTTCTCCCAGCCATGTAAGGGGCAATCGGTATCAGCAGCAATTACATTGAACACCCCTCCGTTCTTGTAGTGAGAAGGTGGCCACGTGGATTCAGCATTAGATGCCTGTGTGGGGGTTTAGTGTTTTGCGCCTTGCATTCTCAGGCTTGTGCTCACACTTCGAGGGCTCCCACCTTATCCAGTCATATATACGGCACCCTTTCCTCCTTATTGTTTGTAGGGCTGAAAGTCTACAAGCGCTATATTGTTACTTGTGTAGGATAACCCCCTTGATAACCGCCTCGTATGAAGCACGCTCCGATCTTATCTGTATATGGGCGCCGCCATTTTGTTTCCCGCCGTTTCTCGGCAGTTAGTAAGTAGTTCTATAGGCATTGGGGGGGGATCGTTGTCTTTATGGGCACTGCAAATCTGTTCTGTTTTTTTTTTTTTTTTTTAATTGGCCCTTTGTGTGCCCAGGGTAGGTCGCGCTACAAGCCTAAATGCCGACATGGATATTAATGACCGGAGGTGTTCTGATACGCTGCTCCAGCCTCATACCTTCAGTTTCGCCATTACCCTTCCATATTCCCTTACGATGCTTGCCGGTTCTGTGTCCCGTGCATCACCCGCTGCAATCGATCGCCACTTCTTTTGTCTTTTCACCGTGTATGCACACTCACTCTCAGTGGTGCCGGCGTGTTCAGTCTCCAAGCGCTGCCAGCAGAATGCCGTCCGCCATGTTGGTTCATGGAGCTCACCGAGACTTTCAGCCTGTGTTGCGACACCCGTGTGTTGAGGCTCCTCTCCTGTCGTCCCTCGCATGCACGACTTGTTCCTATCCTTGTTGGTGTGCCTGCTGACCTGCAGCGATCTGAGTTAATATGTTTTAATGGCGATTTTGAGATTCGCCCGGCGGAGCTGCACAGCTAGGCAGCCATTCCGCTGTGCGCCCCCTAGCGCCTCCCTTTTCAATAAATTACTTAACTGGGATTATAACGGATTCCGACTATGCCACAGTAATCTAACAACTCGCTATCCTTTAAAGCCAAAATCCATATCACATGTGTTGGCAGCTCTAAATGTATTATTTAATACTGTATAGGTATAATAATATTAAATATATTACATATTAATAATAGGTATTGTGGCTGTTATTTACTGCACCATTTATCCTCCTCAGTTTTATCAACACTACCAAAAGATTATTTTCCTTTACACATGAGGGTAGTCTTTGCTCCAGGAGTGGACACTTCGATCTAATGGTTTCTATCACAAATTCTCAAGCCTATTCAGATTTGCAGTGAAATACACCCACACAATCAGGAGCTAAATGTACTTCATCTAGGAAATACCATCTCTCTGTGTGAGGAATGTATGTGTTCGTAACTACATTTAATATTTTACTTTGTTTTTGTATATTTACTTTATAGCCTTGAGAAACCACCAGGAGAGCTGGGGAGTAATAAAAGCCCCCGTGGTGTGGTCATTCCCCCAGTGGCGTGGCTAGAACTTCTGCTGCCTGTGGCGGCCCCTGCTTTTGCCACCCTGCGGCCGCCGCATGTAGGAGCAGAGGGGGGAGCCGCCCCCCCTAAAACCCATGCTGCCTGGGGCAGACTACCTCCCTTGCTATGCCACTGGCCCCCCCTCCTTCAGTGCCCCTGTAGTGTAGTTCCGATAGTACCCTTTCATGCAGGCCCTACGCTGTTTACGGTTAACATATACCGTGGGCTTGGTGGCAAACTGACTCTGTACGCCCCCAACGAATATGTCAGCCTATGTTTTTGCATTAGCTACCTCACAGTGCCACTAGCATCTCCTATTATCAAGAGATTCGTTTTTGGCAACCTCAGAACACAATAACCTCAGACTCGTGGAAACAATATACTACTTTTCACCCAGTCACTCGTGCTTGCTTGTTTTGCTGGCAGAGAGATACACAGAAGAAACAGTTGAGCGTGTTTACAATAAGAATTTATTGTACCGTTGTTCTTCTCATGTAAAATAAGTGTGCTGCTACAACTGTAACACAGTAGCAGAGGTATAGAACCAACTGTACAGTGAATAAAAAGGAATAGTATTGTTCTGCCATTTTGCAATAGTCATGAACACATACATGAATATGAAATGCATTTATAAAATAAAGTGTGTACTCCTAAGATGCCTGTCTAGAGGTACCTAAGTGTACCTAGCATGTGAATAGGTGCGAAAGAGCCTAAGCCTAAGAGCCTAAGTCTAAGAGCCAAAAATCCCGCTAGGATTTAGTCGAATCCCCATATCTGAATAGTAAGAGTGTGGGACCCCACAAGAGATCGTCAGACCACTGTAAGCTGGAGCGATGGCATGCCAGAGCCGCAGGGTCTCTGGTCAGTGTGTCAGCTTTGAAGTCTCGGTTCCCTCCTGCCTTTTGATAGCAAGAGGTGCTGTATTTATAGAGACTATGGGGCCCATTAGGATGGCGGGCGGATTGCCCCCGCCAGGCTGGCCATAGCCACCGCTGGCCTGGCGGGGGCAATACGCCTGCCATCCGCACCTATATTCCACCCAACCATATTAGTATGGGGGGAGCGACCACGGTGGACGGAAAGACCGTTGGCCGCTTTTCCACCCTGTTCGCCTTGCGGCCGGGGAGGAAAAGGATTAATATGGTGGCAGTGTCTATTAGACACCGACAGCCATATTACAATGGGCTTGGTTAGATGCCTTTCAGTGGCGGCAATGCCGAGCCCCCAGAGTGAAGGAGAGGTGGGAGGGTGTACACTTGCATACACGAAGCAGTAGGCACCGCGCGGTGTCTGCCGCTTCGTGTATGCGAATGCATACATGTGTTTTTAGCATTGTGGCGTGTGGTGCTCTCTGCTAAAAATGAGGGATGCGGGCGCATCATAATCCCCACCACGGGACCCCCGCCCTTATGGCGGGTGGTCCCAATCCCTGTGAGGATGGCGGGCGGGCAAAGTCTGCCAGCCATCCTAATGACCTCCTATGTGCGTATGTTCCCCATTGTTCATTATGAGGATGACATTGGGGATTAAACCTTGTGCGTCGATGGGAGAGGTGAAGTATTCCCCCTGGATAGTGTAGTCATAAATTATCCATATGTGTTATGAATGACGTCTTAGCAATATCGATTGGGAAAAAACCACCCTCGGCATGGAACTAGGTGAAAGGTTTAGGCCATAAAAGGCTACAGACCTTATATGGATAATGTCCATACAAGACAGTCTGTCCCTATTTGGAGTTATTCCCTTATAAGGCTCGTTCATATGAAATGACGGGGAGATGATGTAGGGAAAGTGTACAATGTTCCCTGGACCTATATCAGGGTACCGATATGAAATTTCACACCCCCAACCCTTCAGGGAGCCTCCAAGGGCTAGAATTCATGTGAGACATGGGCGATTTAGGGGCACCTTATCTCATTTTTAAGGGGGAGCATCCTTTTGCTTTACGCAGCTGCAGGTTAGAGACGTAGGTCATGCTAATCACGTATCAGCAACTCCATACTCGCAAATAAGAAATGGATACATTCACCTATTACTTCCTTAGAGGTTGTGTACTTGAAACTCAATCATTGTATGTGGAAATATAAGGGTGCCATGTTTTCAAAGTGCATTAAAGTTGTATGTGTCAATATTTAAACCTATGTGGGATATGTTACACATTTGTAAATTGCACATGCAATTCATTTAGTGATTTATGTGAAGTTTATGCATGAGAAAGTAGTGACTCTTCCTGGTGTGTCTTGAATTGCGATGAACATAAAAATTATTTGTGGATAGACCTGTGTTCCTCTTCCACAGAAATGTTCACTCTTTTTTTGCATCTCAGCTCTGTGTTCTGTGGGCATGTGCTTCAATGGAGGGAAGTGTGCCGGTGGAGGAGATCACGTCTGTCAGTGCCCAGAAGGATTTCAGGGCCCCCGGTGCCAGTATGGTAAGCTAACTTTCACAAGCTACATTCACACACTGAAGCTAAAATACAAGTTTCAGAATATTCTCGACAAAACAACATTCAGGTCATTATCCATGTGAAACAAGATACTAAAAACGTAAAATATATTGGTTCTTTTCCCAGATGTAAAGTATATCAATACAATAGTGAGGATCTGTGTTATTTGAATACAAAGGACCGTTATTTGCACTATTTTTGGATTACAGTGTATCATTCATAGTTTAAAATTATGAATTGACACTATAATCGTATATGAATCCATACAGTGTTTTTTCTCTTTCGTCGTCTTCTTTTTAAAAATGTATCACAAATCATATTCTAATTAGCTTAAAGAACTATGCTGCGGCTGAATTCACTGAAAACTTCTGTGTTTTAAGTTATTTCTATGTTTGCGAAGCTGGGTAGTGGCGGCTCGTCTGCTAAGGGGAGGGGTGTCGCCCCACTGCTATTGTGACAGTGAAAAAATGATAATACCAAGACATTATTATCATTTTCTTTCTGAAATTGGGGCGGGGCAGGCTCCCTGACGCCAGAGCAGGGGAGGAGTAGTTTGCACTCCTCTAAGTGCACATGATTGCTTGGCCAGCTCTCTAGGGCCAGCCAAACTGTCATGCACACTTGGCATGTTCTCCATAGGGCTGTGCTGCACAGCCCCATGGTGAACATGTCCAGCCTCTACAGGCACTGCCTGAGTGTGCAAACCGGATGCTCAGGCCAATCACGACGCTGCTCCTGCAGAATCCTGATTGGCTGGTAGAGCCTGGAAGCCTGAGTGCTTCTGGTATTCCCAGCAGAAGAGAGGTGTGCGGCTGTGGGAGAAGCGTGTGGCAGGGAAGGTAGGTTATTTATTTTTAATTTTTGTTTAATCCCACCCACTACACCACACCCATTCAGAGTGAGCTGCCGCTGAGCTTGGGACGTAATTACTGTGACACACCATGAGGCTTTTACCATTGTCTACAGTGAATTATTGAATAAACCATTTCACTTTTTATTGCTTGAACATATTCATTGGAAATGGCAATTTGATGGTTCCTAAGGATCTCCTGCTCAAGATTCACTGTTCATTGTGCAATATGTCAATAAGACAGCAGGTGTGTATCAACGCATTAGATTGGTGTCCAGCTAGAACTATCTTGGAGCAAGGTTTTTATCTGGCATATGGTTCTGAAGCGAGTTTTGTTATATGTACCCTAAATGTTCCTTACCAACAGATGATAAATGCATGAGCTGGACTGTAGAGTGTGAGTGTATATTCTGATAGGTAGCCAGTTTCACTCACTAATGATCAATCCATTAGCAGAGATGGAAGATTTTGAGTAACCACCACCAACTGGAGTGCCATTTAGGATGAAGAAAGCACAGAACTGCTAAGGTTTCCATCTTTAATTTGACCTGGCCCATATCACGATTAACTCTGCTGGGAATCTAAGCAATTTCTCCATGTTCAGGCCCAACTATTTAGTCACATTGTGGCCACTAAGGCCCCCATTACAATTGACTGGAAAGTTGGATGGATTTTCCCCATCCCTAGAGTACCAGTACTGGTGAAAATGAGGCCCATTATGATTCTGGTCCTTAGGGGCTACTAAGAAATGAGGACTTACTTGGGAGATTAGTAACTCCATCTCTAATTCCTCCAGTAATTCCTATTTTGTCCTGGACTTTAACAAAGTGTTTTCAACTGTTTTCAGCAATCAAAATGTCCATGTGAAAGTAAAAAACCTATCATTCCTATGGGGCTGAACCTGCTGTTGCCAGCCTGGTGAGAAGTTAGAGGGCATTCGTAATAAGGGTCCGCGTGTACTTAGAAGCATGAGTGGATGCAACATACCCAGAATGAGAGCACTCTAGGACACTTTCCCAATGAATTATGATCCCATCCTTTGCATGACCCACATTTGGACTAGTCACAATGTAAACAAACAAACAAATAAACCTGCCTTAGTTTTTGTACCACCTTTGTGGGAGTAAACATCATCCCACATGGACTTCATGTTCATTATGTCGTGAATTATTATGGGAGGGTGAAACATGTCTTTGTTTTTCGCACTGGTTGAAGAGATGAAATACAGCCATTTAAATTATTTACTAATAACTATTATGACCGGCTGTGTTGCTTTTGCCAGGATTCATCCTGTGGTTCAGATCATACCTGTGGCATCTCATGAACTGGTTCACTGGCAGAGAGTGAAGGGTGAAGATGTGTGTGTGTTAGTTCTAAGGTAGAATGTGCCTCCACCTTGGTTCCAGTTGAGTGTGCAGATCTTGTAATATTATGTGGGATCTGGAGCAATCAATGGGGATCACCTGTGCTGTCAATGTTCCTCCACAAAACCCAAACTAAGAATTTGGAGTCTGACTCGTGTCATTCTTCATAAAAGCTCTTTAAGAAAGTTGCCCATATTTGGATGAGTTCTTGTTTTAGTTTAAGGCTCATAAATTGCGCCTCTCAGTAAATCATTTTGGTATTGTAGGATGCCAAACATTTAGTTCAAGCTGAAGTATTTCACGTCCACTCATTTTTTTAATGGGATTACTTATAGACTGTCTAAAAAATGAGGTCTATTGGAGTATTTATCTGAATTGACATACCTTAAAACAGTATATGGAGTAAGGAAGGATTTCTAACCTCCTTTTCCATTTTATGAACGCTCTATTTCTTTATAAATTTAAGGATCTAAGGAAAACCTGCCAATGATGAACATTTTCCCTGTAACTTCAAACTCATTTGAAATACAAGAGTTCCTCAGGGTTACTGAATAAAGTTGAATATTTATTTTGTCATTTTATGCCTGGTTGCTGTCATTTTATATATGCATTGATATCATTTTCAAACACAAAATTGAGTTCAAGTCTTTGAGAGTGAAAGAGAGGGTGAAAAAGTGAGGTGGAATGGAGATCCCACAAACCACTGAATTTCAAAAATGTTGAAATATGTTTCTTGGTAACAACCATAAACCTACTTTGGACTTCCTTAAAGTGAAATCATTAAGAGATTTTGTTTAGAGGTTAGATTGAAAATTATATGCTATGTGCACATCGTCTTCAAATAAGTGGGGACCTCGGTAGACATACACTTTTGTATCATGATAGTAAATTTGAACTGGGAGGCATTCACTGGATGTAGCAAATGTAGGTGATGTAAACTGGAGGCACACAAATGGATTAATTTACTCCACCATGGCTCTAGGAACTGAATTTTAGTTTTTCGTAGCTTGCTCATCGAGGTCAGTGTGTGGTGGGGTGCAAGTTTTAGTTAGCTCAGTAAAATGTAACTAGTGAATTTCGGTGTTCTTTTGGTTTTTAAACATTCGTTTTATTCTTACTTCAACACCTATCTATAACTTCAATGTAACCTTTGTTTTTTATAGTGAATGTCTAGGAATTGTTTTCTAATATAAGCTAAAATCGCATTATCATACCTAACAATGAAGTCACTTTAACGTTTGATTCTTTCAGTGAATTTCTGGGACTTCTTTAATGTAAGGGAAGAATGGGTTATCTTACCTAACTGTTGTTAATGCCACTTTAACCTTTGTGTTATTCTACAAAATTATGGGGTATTTTTATTATATTTAGCCAACTCTCCCACTACCGACAGCCTTCAGCCATGTGGAGGGTGGTGTTTGGCTGCAATGCCTGGCTTTCTGCCAGGCTCTGCTCCCAACCCCCATAGACACCCAACTCCCCCTGTGCACGTCCTTTGGCTGTGGCAGCCTACAGCCCATTCCTACACCCAACTCCCCTGCCAGGCGGTCAACCAGCCTGCAGTGTATAGATTCAGCCATGCACAGAGGGTTGTTGGTTTCATGGCCTGCCCACCCAACCCCCTTGATGGTTTTCCCTTCGGACACCCAACCACATTTTGTTGTTTATTTTTTTCTTTCATTGTTTTGCCGTGTACCGTGGTACTCCCACAGTACCTTTTGCTCAAGCTTAATTCCCATGGCACTTCAATACCATTTAAGCCTCCTGAAGAAGCTTGTACGGTACCACACTAGCATGGGGGTCAACCCCGAGCCACAGCTCCTGTGTGAGTATCACACTGAGTCCTGCGTTTCTTTCTTAATTTTAGCCCTGGGGTCCCTTTGGCCTCTCACAAATGCATATTTTCGAAACTTTTTCACAATAAGGGGACTGAGTCCAAAGACCAAAAAGAGAGGCTCCTAATCTACATGGTGGCATTCCTCTAATTGTTTTGTGGTGCTCACCCGCAGTGATTTGTATCCCAAGTTTAATAAATTGATTTGGAAAAATCCATGTTCCTTTTATGACTTAATAATTTCCCCCATTGAAATGTACTGTAGGGAATTAAATTTGTAGCCCATGACCCGAGACCCTCGTGAAGCGGGCCCCTTGGTCATAGGCAACATCGTCACTTAGGCATTTGCCCTTTTTGGAAGACTGCTGAGAATTTACCCACGTCTATGACCCACGACGTGAGCAGCATTTGCACCCTTAGTGTGGGTTAAGCGTCCTATGAATATCAGAACTGCCCACTTGAGTCTTATGATTATTCATTACATTCTCTGTTGTGTGTGCTACCTCTTTTCTCAGTGAGTATCCAGTGGGATGAGGTCAGACAGATACACAATTGTGAATTAAGTTGAAGATTCAGCACATGTACAGGATAAGGATTTTTGTGGTCACTGGCACAACGTGGTATCTACAGAGCCACAATGAGATCTTTCCTCATAATGATGTTGTAAATAGTGTGCCTTTTGTCTCCTCTCTGCTGTTTCAAATGGCATGTGTGACAATGGGGAAATGTAAGAAAAATACCAGCAATTTATGTCTTCTGCAGGGTGGTAACATTTCTTTTACCAGATCAGGCCCTGGAGCTGCATAATAATTGGAGCCTCAAGCAGCATCCTTCCTCCCAATTCCTGCCTGAACCACAGTTCAGACAGTTTGCAGGGAGGGTTTTGGCATCATTCTTTTCAGAGACAAGCCAGTGCCTGAAAGAAGTTGTCCTCACAGGGAATTGTTGGCTCCTGTGCGTTATCTCTTCCAGCACTGCATTCATGACACAGATACATGTTCTCTGTATCACAAGCTCTTGAAAATTAAGGGGAATAGCTCAACAGCTGATCAGGAGAACATGTATGCATACCCCTGTGGATTATGGTAATCTGGTTATGGATAACCTGTCAGGATCCACGGTGCTGTTCAAGGTTCCGCTACCCATGTTGTAGGGTCAGTAAAATTAAGGCAGACAGAACAAGCTTACCATATTTCCAGAAGAAATAGACCATTAGCTTGGACATCACTGTGGCAAGCATGGTCTCACAAGATGGCGGCCAAGATAATTAAGCGGTTACTGCGCTTGTTTCAGTGTTCATGAGGATTGGAGCATAGTGCGAATCATGTGCGCAGCCTCTCTAGCGGGGCACTTCACTAAAGATTTCCTCAGAGTTAATGGTGTTTCTCAACACATGTGGGGTTCTATAGAAATCGTGTTCAGGACAAGACTCATTGCGCATGTCTGGCAGTGTAGTTAGTGGCGCTTGATGAAACGTTGGTTCCTTGTTATATTTAAAAAAATATATACATACTTACTTCTTGTGATGTATCAGGTTACCTGCTATTTATTTTTACTGTGAGAAACTCTCCCAGATAATTCTTATAAAAGAAGATAATGGCAAGAAATACTGCTGTAAAGAAGAGAGAGATACTTACCAAAACGTTCAGCTACTGTTTCATGACACCTTCCTTGTTCCTCCTCAGCTCTAGTCACACAAGTATTTCCCGAATAGAAAAAACTTGAAAAAAACTAATTATTACATATTGAATAGAAGTCAAGGAAAACAAGGATAAGTGTTATATCAAGTATAAGACACATATACGTATTATATATTATATATTATATATGTATATATATATATATATATATATATATATATATATATATATATATATATATATATAAATATATATATATATATATATATATACATATATACTAGCGGCCCGTCCCGACGTTGTCCGGGTAAAAAAAGGCTAGGCAGCAATGGTTTTAGTATTGAAAATAACATTTACTTCAAAACTTCATGGTACACCACATTTCGTGTTTCATGAGAATCAGGAAGTAGAATAAATTGGTTGTCGGCATTCCCCAACCTCGATAGCGCGACATATAACTGTCCATGAGTGAAGCAGTCCTCTTGTAAGTCTATCCCAATGACTTTGTATGTCTGACCTTGTGATTTGTTAATGGTGGATGCAAAAGCAATGTTAATAGGGAATTGTAAGCGTTTTAATTGAAATGGTAGATCAGTAGGGATCATGGGTATCCAGGGAATATGGGCTAACTGTCCTGCAGCAGGGCCAGTGAGAATAGTAGTCTCTATTACATAAGGTAAAAGAGATTTAACTTGTAGGCGCGTCCCATTGCAGAGATTTGGTGGATGTAGGTTTTGTGATAACATGATAGGAACACCTACTTTCATTTGGAGTGTATGAGGGGGAAGCCCTGAAGGGTTAAGTGAGTGGAGGAATTCTTGGGGATAATGCACAGCGTCTTGTGTATCTAATACTGTATCAATGGAATTATATATTGTGGTTTCACCTGGGAATAGTTGTAGTATGTGTTCATTAATATGATGCACTGCAGAGTTTCGGGCGGCAACTATAGACCTTTCGCAAATCCATGTGTAATCTTTGCTGAGAAGATGCTTGATGTCTGGGTAAACATGTTGTATGAGTTCATGTAGGGTACAGAGACGCTTACCTAAGTTTTGTATGTTGATAAAGCCATTTGTGTCAGGTATGTCTCCGTTGGCCACTTCTATTAGAAGATCTGCAAATTGTGTATCTCCACCTCCTAAATGTGTCCTCATGTTGGTGCGCAAGGTAATAGATTGTACAGAGTTCCATAGGTGTGATGCTTTTAAAAAAGCTTTTAGTATATCAGCCCGCGCTCCTGTAGGCACCACAGGAAGAGTTTGTCGGAAGTCACCAGCAAACACAAAAGTAACACCTCCAATTATGTTGTATGAATTTCTAATGTCTTTGAGAGTTCTGTCAACTGCCTCAATATGTGAGCGGTGTGTCATTGTACATTCGTCCCACATGATAAGAGACACATTTTGAAGCAGTGTCCCCAAAGGTCCGTTTTTCCGAATAGAGCATATTGAATCCTTTTCAATGGAAACTGTTAGAGGCAGTTCAAAGGTAGAATGTGCTGTTTTCCCAGCTGTTAGCAAAGTGGCAGCTATTCCAGATGAAGCAACAGCTAGAGCCAAATTCCCAGAAGATCGAACTTTGGCAAGTATGAGGTTGATTAGGTTAGTCTTTCCTGTGCCACCGGGGGCGTCTATGAACAATAGTGTGCCTTGCTTCTTTTCAACACTATCATCTATGGTGTCGTAGGCGAGTTGTTGATCGGGAACTAAGTTAGGCAAGTATTGAGCAAGGTAGGTATTTAGCTCTGGAATATTGTGTGCGGTAGCGATATTGCGGTATCCAGTTAGGTTAATTCGGACCGCTGGTGGCAGGCTGAAATCTTGTAAGGACTTCTCGCTTAATAGATACAGTGAGTCTTCAATTTCTATAAGTCCTTGGTTTATGATTTCATTGTTGATAGCAGCCCGTGCCGACGTTGGCCGGGTATGAATTGCTGCCGGCCAGTAGTATATTGTTTTGTAGGATTTCGTTTTGATAGCATTTCTTATCTGTGACAGGCCTGTGAAACGCTCCGATTCACAGTACACTGCTGATGCACTGAAGAGTGCGCGTTCAGTAGTGTGTGAACTCGAGTTTCCCTACTTTATTTTTCCTTGCAAAATTATATAGCGCAAACTCGACAACATGCCATAAGCACAATTTACATTACAGAAGAACACATTCATTTGTGGTAGGCACGGGGAGACAAAGCGATTTGCCTGGAATCACAGGATGTTGAGCTGATGCCGAGATTCGAACATAGCTCCCCAGCTCTAAAGTTTGCAATTCTAGAACTTGTGGCGGGAGGTGTGTCTAAAAGTGTATGTTGGTGCTGGCCATCAATGAGAGAGACCTGTGCATTTTTCAAATGGGTGGTGAAAAAATATGAGTATGTTGCTGGAGATGTGGGCCGCCGTGCCACCAATGCACTTACCGGGGGAGGGTAAACACCGATTATTCCTCAACTTTCTTTCCGCATACCATCACTCCGCATACTTTCATTACGAAAGTACCATGACTCTGCAATGCCATTATAACGCATGGCATTACATTTTATATGCTTTTACTACGCATACATTTACAACGAAATTCGTTGTAAATGCATGAATGGTAAAAGCATGTTTTTTAAAAATGTTTGGATAAGGTAAGTATGGGTATAGGGGTATATGTTTTGGGGTACTGAGGTATATGTTTTGGGGTGTTTGGGTATTTTAGGGGTTCAGGTATAGTTTTGGGTTATGGGGTATAGGGGTAGTTTTAGGGTTTAGGGATAGGTATGGGTTTTGGGGTACAGGGGTGTTTTTAGGGTTCAGGGATAGGTTTGGGTTTTGGGGTACAGGGGTATTTTTAGGGTTCAGGGGTAGGTTTGGGTTTTGGGGTACAGGGGTATTTTAAGGGTTCAGATATAGTTTTGGGTTTTGGGGTATAGGGGTATTTTTAGGGTTCAGGGGTAGGTTTGGGTTTTGGGTACAGGGGTATTTTAAGGGTTCAGGTCTAGGTTTGGGTTTTGGGGTACAGGGGTATTTTTAGGGTTCAGGGCTAGGTTTGGGTTTTGGGGTACAGAGGTATTTTAGAGTTCAGGGCTAGGTTTGGGGTACAGGGGTATTTTTAGGGTTCAGGGCTAGGTTTGGGTTTTGGGGTTCAGGGCTATTTTTAGGGTTCAGCTGTAGGTTTGGGTTTTGGGGTATAAGGGTATTTTTAGGGTTCAGAAGTAGGTTTGGGTTTTTGGGTACAGGGGTATTTTTAGGGTTCAGGGGTAGGTTTGGGTTTTGGGGTACAGGGGTATTTATAGGGTTCAGGGCTAGGTTTGGGTTTTGGGGTACAGAGGTATTTTAGGGTTCAGGGGTAGGTTTGGGTTTTGGGGTACAGGGGTATATTTAGGGTTCAGGGCTAGGTTTGGGTTTTGGGGTACAGGGGTATTTTTAGGGTTCAGGGGTAGGTTTGGGTTTTGGGGTACAGGGGTATTTTAGGGTTCAGCGGTAGATTTGGGTTTTGGGGTACAGGGGTATTTTAGGGTTCAGCGGTAGGTTTGGATTTTGGGGTACAGTGGTATTTTTAGGGTTCAGGGCTAGGTTTGGGTTTTGGGGTACAGGGGTATTTTTAGGGTTATGGGGTAGGTTTGGGTTTTGAGGTACAGGGGTATTTATAGGGTTCAGGGCTAGGTTTGGGTTTTGGGGTATAGGGGTATTTTTAGGGTTTAGGGATAGGTTTGGGTTTTGGGGTACAGGGTATATTTATAGGGTTAAGATGGGTTAGTGTTTAAGGGTGTTGGGGTATTTTAAGGAGTAAGGGTTGGTTATGATCATGGGGTGCAGGGGTATTTAAAGGGAGCAGGGTGGGATTAGCACACAATATGAGACATGGCATGAAGGGTGGAACGTACCACACGCCCCCAGTGTTTGTCACGCCCCCCAGCACACGCCCTTAGCACATGCCCACAGCACAACGCAGACACGCCCACAAGGGACTACTTTGCTGGCACGGTTCTTTTACCTTTTAAATGTATATGGTTGGCGTCTGTATAGCCTATGTCCTTCTGCTGCAACTGCCCTTTCCAACACTGTATTGGGTGTTGTGATTGGTGCTGTGGTTCCTGAGATTACCCGCCTCAAAGGTTTGGGCTCTCTCTTTATATTATTAGTATGGATATATATATATATATATATATATATATATATATATATATATATATATATATATATTCTAAATCGCATAATACAAATGAATTGAAAGAAAAGCAGTCAATGTAAAATCCTATGCTTAACATATGTGAAAGTATATCAAAACTATCAGAAGATTACTTTAAACAGATAGAAGAGATGCAAAGTCTCAGTCCAAACAGGAATGTAGAGCAAATAGAATTGTTATAGAATATTCTTTAGAAAACTATAGTTTTAGCATAGGAAAGAAAAGGTAAGGAGTTACTAATAGTCTGTTTGTTATTTCAGTTATGTACAACACCAAAAACTGGTCCAGGAAAGGAAGCAGGCAAGGTGACTTGTAGCAAGCGCAAGAAAAAGGGGAGGAGGTCTCGTCTTCTTATCTCCCCATCCCCTTTCCCCTCTTGGAGCCCTCTAAGTCTCTAGCTGGTGATCTAGCTGGTGATACCACTGAGATTGGGAGTGGTCCTGGAGGGACATTGGGTTTCAAGCATCATTCTGCTCCTGTAAAGACTGGGAACTACAGTTACAGGTTATTGACAAACTCTGAGGGTAATTATTGGCTCGCTTTGCAGGCTCTGCCATGTAGATGATTCAGTTTTAGTATCAAATCCCAGAGAATGAGCACCCGAAAAATCCCGCTATGTACAAAGCAATTCATAAGAAATTGAAAGACTTGACTCTACACCACAGTCCGCGAATCATGACTCCATGTGTATGTTCTCCAAGTACGAGGTAGAAAGTATACTCTCATACTTCCTCCATGCCTTCATATGTAGCTGACAAAGCTCCAGTCACTGAAGAAGATGCTGGCATAAGGGTAGAACAGAAAGTGCAAAACCTCAAAGATAACTTTGTAATATGAACTCTGCAGATTCCAATTAAATCCTAAGAGGTGTTTTGGTCACTAAATGGAACTCTTTGCTCCTCCGAGATCCCTGTATATCAGCTGCTGAATGCTTTTAATTCCATAGAGAGTTGACCGTTTATATATTGTCTAACTACCGCTTCACTTTAGTACATTTAGTTCTTTATGAAAAATATATTATCTAATAGGAAGACCTTCAGAACAGAAGATTTATTAGGAAAATATTTATAGATCACCTTTCCACTGTCAAATCTCATCACAGAAACTCTTCCTTAATTAAACAGAATGGTGTGGGCTTCATATTTGCATTTTATTTTTCAACCGAAATAGCAAACTTCCTTGTACCTAAGGTCCACCATTATTGAACAGGGAAGATGGTGGTGTTGCTGCCTACGTAGGGTAGTCCAGTCCCTTTTCCATTATCCTTCTTTCCATCATTTCCAATGAGTAGCAAGCCTTAACTCCTTTGGTGCATATAGGAGAAGGTTGAGCTAAAGGTATTTCTACACAGATAAGTTATTTACTTGCATGCTATTCATTGCTGCCCTGTCAGGGTTTGCTTAGATCAAGTTGTGTACAGAAATAAATACCATCTCATCTCCAGCAAGAAGTTCTCCTCATATTGGTGGGTGTTGCGTGAGTTGGCTCATACTGCTGTGGAGGACTACAATTTCAAGTGCTAGTAAGCTGGAGCATTTAACATTAGAACTAACATTCTGAGTGCTTTGAAACGTTTGGCTTGAAGCTAGACGCTGTTGTATTAACCAAAGTAATTCTTAGAGTTTCATTGATTATAGGACAGAAGATGCTACCCTGAGTTATCAAGTTGATCAAGTTGATGAAGGAATAGTGGGTGCCTCAAAACAGGTGTGAGCCGGTCCATGACAGCAAAGGGCTTTTCACAAAGGCACTTATGAGTACTTGTGGTACTCCTTTAGTACCACTTCACATAAAATTAAGTGCCTCTGTGACTTGGTCCCAACACATATAAAATGGAAATTATAACCTACAATGAGCACAAAAATTACTGTACCTTCTTTGCATTTTTACTAACAGAAAGATGGACATTTTGTGGCCAGTTCACAAATGTTTTACTCATTATGTGAGTGAGGACAACTACTACCTGCACCTCCTCCAGCCACTTTCAGGTAGAATTTGTTTTCCCCATATTTATTAGTGTTTAATATACTGAATTGTAGATCAGTAGCCATCATACTAGTTTTGTATCAAGAGTTTCCAAATGAAACCATGGACAATGAAAATGAAGCATGGGCCATGATGTCACTTGGATCCTGAGTAAAATGCTCAACAATGTCAATAGCCATACATGCACAATTACACATTGTTGATGAGGGCCCTCCCTTTGAGAGTACAATCCCTGTATGTTGATCCTATCCATTTGTAGTACAGAAAAGAGGACTGTAGTGCAGGAACCGAACTCAATATTACCTTCATCAATCCCCTCTAACTTCCCTACTCACCCTAATGAAAGTGGCAATAAAAATAATGCCTAATCTTTTGCCAGCCTGTCACCCAACCAACCATACACAACAAGTGTCCCATTCTCAAAGATGTTGCTGTTATGGTACTCCTGGTTTCCTGCACTATTCATGGAATAAACAAGGAGTACTCCTGACTTACACCTGGAATTTCAGATAAGCCATGACTACTGCAAGAGTAAGTCACATTTACAACAATTATTTTGTGAAGCGGTTACTACGCATACAAAATACTACCTAGCCTCCTTCCACCTTCTTCTAGCACCTTTGGCTTTCTCTTCCCTTCCCAGGTCAAGTCTGAGCTCTCTACTCTCAAAGAGCGAATGAAGAAATAGGAGGAACAGTGATTGTCTAAGAGATACTGATAGCATCAAGAGGAATACTCCATCAGCCACAGGTCGGCACACTCTTGTGGATGACCGGGTGGATAAAGTTTAAGATGCCAGAATGTTACCCACTTTCTTCTACCTCATTCAGGTTGGCAGACACCAGAAAATGCAGGGGAAGGCGCAGCAGATTGCGAATCACCATATTCCATTGCGTTAGCTCCTTCAGGTATCTGGGGTCCTAGGCAGCTGACGAGTCACCACCCAAACCTTCCCCGACTTCGCTTTGGAGACCCAAGAAAGGCATGGATAGATGAGGAAAAACTGTTATCCTCCATCATACCACCAACATCTATGGCTGAGAAGCCATACACAACAACATTGTTACACCATTTCTGAGCACTTCTCTTGAGTATGCACTACTTGAAATTAGACTCTATGAGATAACTATTTTTCCTAAATCAAACACATTTGGGGGCATATCAACAAGCCACCGCGATAATTATCGCTCAGCACACTTAGCACGAGTATAATTATCGCCAGCTATCGCTGGAATATATCGCAGAGATAGCGCGTTATCATCAACGCTTATCTCCAATGCGATATAAAATCCAGCGATAGCAGCAAAATGTGCGATTATCACTGGAAACCCAGCGATAATTACACCGCGATAGGCAAATCCTTGTGGATAGGGCAGGGTGGTCGCATCCTTATAATCCACCACCTATAGGCTATAATGGCTTAGTAAGATTCAGAGCAGGTGTAATGAAACCTGTGATAAGCGCGGTTAGCGCTACTTTTATCGTCGCTACACAGGTTAGCGAGCAGATTGATAATTGGAGCAATGTCTGTTAGCAACATTTCACACGTTATTTCTGTCAGTTACGCCCACTTTGCATATCATTAACGTTGCAAAGCTGGGCGTTGAGGAAATAGGCGCAGGGGCATAATAACACGCGCTAGTGTGTTTTTGCTGGTAGTGCAATAAAATTATCTCTGCTTTTCGGCCGAAAACGGACGCTAAAGCTGCGATAATTTTATCGCGGGACCTTGATGATATGCCCCTTGGTCAGGTAGAGAAAATAAGATTGAACGTTGATCCCTGGTTTCAAATAAGTCACCTTAACCTTTGAGCTAAATGTATTCACTTTTAAGTAAAGAAGTGCTTACAATGCTGCCTAATAGGATATTACATATTGGTATCCTGCCCTCACCCTCTCTTAATTCTCATTCTGTTGTTTGAAAATGTTTTCAGCAATATCACTCATCCATGCAGAATACAGAAATAGCTCCCAAGGCATCATTGCACCTTTGTTTTATGCTAGTCCAGTGAGCTTCTCTCAGGCAGCTGCATGTAATTGCAATTCTGAAGCACTGGTTTCCACAGCAACCTCATGGGAATAAGCTACGGGCAAGAGCCTTCCACACCACTCATTTGGGAAGACAGAACTTTGGCAGAGTGTTAACCAGTTGACTGAACATGAATTCCAATTATAAAGTTTTTCATCCTCCGTCCAGTATTTAATGAAAACGTGCAAACTTTATTGAATCCCAGGCATAAATATATAATTATATATATAATGGCATCTACACAAAACAAAACCATGTACTTGTATATTTCCACTTTTCCAACCGAAAGTGTTGAGCGACTTCATATCTGTCCTATTCCATTTACTAAACACATTGAGCCAGATGTTCCATAGTATTTTACAGGCACAAGCAAGGCATCCATTAATTTGACGGGGACTGACTAAGCTCCAATCAGTGATTTGAGAGCGCCAACCAAGCCAATAAACCAAGCACCCATATCCGATTCATAACTTAAACTGAACGTAGCTAAGACAGAACGTTTCTTCATCGCCATTGCAGAGAAATAAAACCAACTGGAGATATGGTTGTATGGAATTAATGTACATGACTCCTTGCATGCGCTCATTATTGTGAATCTCTGTGTCTTCCTTTCCTGTAATGTTATTCAACACACAGGTCTTCCAATTACGCCTTGAATCAATGGGCCCGATTCACAGAACTAACTTAAGACAAAATCCTAACCTTACTACTTTTCGTATTCACAGAAGTTAGGATTTTGTCTTAAGTTTGTCTTAATACAAACTTAAGACAGACTTAAGTTAGGATTTAGTCTTAAGTCTGTCTTAAGACAAACTTAAGACAAAATCCTAACTTCTGTGAATACCAAAAGTAGTAAGTTTAGGATTTTGTCTTAAGTTAGTTCTGTGAATCGGGCCCAATGTGTTTACGATCGCCTTAATATGTTGCTTTAACCCATGTTGTGAAGCGCGTCAATACCTTCGGGTCCGGCTAGCGCTATACAAAGCTCTACAATAAGTACATTAATCAATAGCCTCATCCCAAATTCATCAACGTACCCTAATGCCTTGGCTTTCCAATAGGAATTCACCTCAACTTCGCAGCACAAATCGCTGATGTAACAACTCTCATAGCTGAATAGAGCAAAGGTTTATCTGTAGGAAATGAATTCTGGACAGCATCTCAAGTCAGGGGCGTAGCTAGAGCTTGTGGCGCCCGGGGCTATCCCTCAGATTGCCGCCCCTTGTGGGGTGCTGGGGAAAAAGGACGGTGAGCACTTGAAAGATGTCCGAGAGACAAGTAGTATTGCTGCTACTAGTTACCTCGATCATGCAAGTTATATGCACATACATGACACAGTTAAAGGCTACACAGTTGAATACATTGGTGACTGGCAGTACAAAAGGCACACTAGGCAGAACAGCCAGGGCGAGTAACCACAAAACCGCACGCAGCAAAATTGAAAAAGGCAGGGGAATAAAAGCACACAGGTCTCAAGTCTGTTCAAGACTCCCACACACCAGTGGCATAAAGCAAAATGACCCCCACCCTGCAAAGTGGGCCCCGGAATCTCCAATATCTCATATCTACAGAGGCTTTTGGCTAAATGGTTGCCCAATGCGCCGCTGTCCCACACTCCTGAATTGTACATTTGCGTTCCCATAGCTATTCATCTGATGATCAACATTCTGGCTTTAAACATCACAATGTCGCATATCTGTAATAATCCGAGGCCAGCAATTGGGAACAGAAAAGATGATTCACTCAAACGGATTGTGCTTAACAGAAACCAAATTCATAGCTGCCAAGGTTTCAGATTGCTATGTGTGACATTTTCATAATTTCATTGAAATTATGAGTGACATTTCAAAGACTATGACTGACACAGTGACACTTTCTCGCTGGCAAAATGAAGCAATGAAGATGAGGGAATCATGTAAATATCAGAAAGTACACCCATTTGAGTATAGCTGCTAAAGTATCAGATTGATTATGTGTGACATTTTCATAGATCCAGTGATTTAAGAGAGTCACGCTAGAACTAAATATGGAACTCAAAGGGGCAATTTCTTGCAATCAAAATAATGGAACGAAGTCAATGGAAATAGACAAATAGCTGAAATTAACCTCATTTGAGCAACAGTAAGTCGAACTCAGCAGTAGGTGCTGTAACAATCAGCACCCTCCACCCCAGGCTCTTCAGTACCATAATGGGCCCCTGAGTCAGAGCGTGATCTTCTAACGCCTGCCTCCACCCATCCTAAGCAGCAAGAGCACAGTGCCAAGACTCTCAAGCACAGTGCGCGGGGCCACAAAATGTTGGTAGAGTGAGACAGAGCCCCCCAACCTGAGTGTCAGTCCCAATCCCCAGACTACCCCCGCAAACTCGCAAAGCAGACACAGAACTGCGCTAAGAGAAGTGCCCAGGGTAGGACAACCTGGGAGAAGCACATAGTGCTCCCCGAACCAGGCCCAGACCCTCTAACATCACCTGCCCCTGTTCCAACGGATGAAAGTATGACAGACAGGGAGGGGCTGTAATCACCCTTCTCATCCCTCCTCCCTGCCGAGAAAACATGTGGGAGAGCAGACTCCTTTAGGCTGCACTGCTCCCCCACAGGACCCCAAACGTCATCCTTCAATCACTCCCCATGATTTTTTGGGCCATCTCTGTGCAGGTGGATTTGTTCCCCAAAACGTGGAAAAAACAGAGAAAAAGGCCCGACATTACTGGCTCTATGCGATCTTTCCACATTACAGGTGCTAAACAACTATTCTGCTTTCAATTATTTTCAAACAGGCAGCGCTGCCTGACTGGCTTGTGTGCGACTCGAGGCAGCTGGCAGCTCAGGCCTCAACGAGCGTGCCACAGCACCGACCTCTCCACCTCGACCCTCCCAGACACACACACACGCGCCCGTCTTACTTGGAGGTCCAGGTGGCTGTCGGCCTGTGTGTCCTCAGTGAGTCCTGGTGATTGCTGCAACGTGTCGCCGGTCGTCATTGAGTCCCGTCCCAGGGCACTCTCTCTAAGCCGGCATGGAAATATACATACTTGAAATGACATAGTTGCGGGCGAGCGGCTAAAGGCCACAAAAGGGATGGGGTGAGCTGCAGCGGGCCTAGTACAATGTGCGGCCGGCCCCGCCTGCAAACCAGTGACCTGCCAGCCTTAGACCACAAACTCTCCCCGCGCACAGGGACGTAACGTTCCCCCATGGCGCCACACCGGTCACACGTGTGTTCTCTGCAACAACGGTCGGAGTGTGACGTCACTAACGTGGCGGGCGGGACTTAGGCCGCGTTGCACTGCAGCGCAGCCTGCACTCCTCCTGACCTGCGGTAACTGCAGCAGGCAGGCACAGATGCACAGTGCAAACGCGGGACTCTCAATTGCATTGCCAAAAAGTAAGTCCCGCGTTTGTGTGTACTGTGCATGCAGCTGCAGCCTGCAGCTACTGAAGCAGAAACTGAAGCAGGTAGCCCGGTATGGTCACGTCACAGAACTTCTAGGCGGCCGCAACGGGCCTCTAGACACTGCCTGCCCACGCGGCCGCTGCCGCCTCAAAAATGATGCCGCCTGGGGCGGACCGCCCCCCCCCCCCGCCCCCCCCCCCCCAGCTACGCGGCTGTCTCAAGTCCTGTTCCTGTGCCACCAGCTGCAATCCCCATTTACACTCTTATATAAACATCAACCTCAGTATCTTTAGAATACATATATGTCATCATTGATGTCATTGTAAGGTATTGTACATTTTCTCTTTCTACCATTGTCACCGCTCGTGGTAACTCACGAGCTATGTAACATCTTCATCCTGTGTTCCATGATATGCATCCTCGAGAGAGAGTGTTCTTTCAAACATGTTTATGTTTGAGGTGTGCATCTCTCGAGGATGCAATGTCTGTTATTCTACTGTTTCACCTAAACTGTATGTCTACTGGTCAGATTAATGTTGTACTTGCTACTGGCCAGTGGCACTCCCGTGAGATGCTGGAAATGCTGGAATAAACTTCCTACTTGGATTATAACTCAAGCCTGAGACTTCTTCTTATCATCCACCTCCCTTCTTTACATTTGGCGACAAGGATTTGGGATTTTTCTGCATTTTCGGCATTTTTCACTATTTTCTCGGTCCGTCTAACAATAATTCCGAGAATATTTTTGTGTTTCACTGTGTCAAATTTCAAAGAAACAAGCGTTTCTCACCTCGTGTTGAAATTTTTTCTTAATGAACTTTCTTCGGCGTTTTGTGGATTTTTCGAGGAATCATTGCTTTTCATGAACCCTTCGAGTTCAGATATCGCGAGAGTTACCTTCAGTGAACTCATCGCGCAACGGAAGCATTTCATTTGAGGAAGTGAATGTCAGTTTCTTCGCCCAAAGTAAGCGTTTCATTTATGACCCTGATTTTTGAAGGAGACACCGCTTTGGTTTCCTTCACTTCGTTTTCCTTCGCGCATGTGCCGATCTCTTAAAGGGAAACTCAAAGAAAATGGTATGTGCATTTTGTTTTCACTTCTCGAAGTAACTTTAACTTTAACAGAATAACTATAATTCAGTGGCTCATTGGGCATTTCACCATCCTTTCTAAACTGACATTTTATATTTTTAAATATTCAAGAGTTCAAGTACTTTAAACTGACATTTTATATTTTTAAATATTCAAGAGTTCAAGTACTTTTTACACATTTGGTGAATATTTGAACATTCCCATCTCCTACAATTATTTATTTTAAAACATTTAACATTTTAAAGACTTTGGAGTTTAAGAAAACTGCTCTTACTGAAATTCAAGAAACAGCATTTTAAAGACATTTGACAAAAATGTCTTCTGGGGCATTTTAAAGGCAGTCAGCATTTTAAAAAAAAAAAAGAGGTTTAATATTTTAAAGACTCAGCGTTTTAAAGACATTCAGCAGTTTAAAGACATTTAACATTTTAAAGACTACATCTTCAGCATTTTTAAAGACATTTTACATTTGATTTAAAGTCTACAAAGCTTAGTTAAAAGCTATAAGAAAGGAAGAGTACAAGAGTTGCATATTTACAAACTATATTATTTACAGTACAATTTATTTATTTAAAAAAAAGAAATGGCTAATAACCAACAGGTAATTATTCTGAACAAATTCTTGCCTGTTAATGGAAAACCTGTGGAACCGTGGAAAACTTGGTTTAGAAGCTTCGAGAATTATTTAGTGGCAATTGATGCAGAGGAATATGCTCCAAAAAGGAAGCTTGCTATTCTTTATAGTCACTTGGGGAGAGCTGGTAGAGAAGTTTACGATAACTTACCCCTTTCAATTCCACCTTCAGGAAGAGGCGAAGGCTGGAATGTTTACAGAGATGCAATCCTAAGACTTAATAGGAAATTTTTGGAACTTCCAAATGTCATTCTGGAGCGTTATAATTTTAGAAAAAGAAAGCAAAACCTGGAGGAAAGCGTAGAAGATTTCATTTCAATTTTGAGGAACATGTCTGCTGATTGCAACTTTGGAGCTGATTTAGACATTTACATCAGGGATCAATTTGTTTATGGTTGTTGCCATAAAAAAATTCAAGAAAGGATTTTAAGTTGCAGAGATCCAACATTGGCTGAAGTGATTGATATGGCCAAAAGTATCGAAAGGAGCATTGTTTCATCAAAAAGTATTATGGTTGAAAATGTTTCTCCTGTTAACTTTGTACAGAATGATGTTTCTGTTAATGCAGTGTCATTCAAGAATAATTTTAGTAAACCTCAGCAGAGAGGTAGTAATACATTTTGTTTCAGGTGTGGATCAAGAACACATCTCAGTTACAGTCCCATGTGTAATGCTCTAGGGAAGAAGTGTTCGAACTGTCAGAAGTTTGGTCATTTTGATAATGTGTGCAGGGCCAGGCCTACCGTACATGTTAGATCTGTGTCAACACTTGAGAATTTTGATCAACATGATCAACATGATATTCTTTCAGGGTTTGATGTCCTTCCCTTAGAATCTGATATGCAACATGTTAATATTCACACCTTAGATTTACCTTCAGTTTCAAATGAGTCTCTACAGGGAGGTATTGTTAAACTATAGAAACTTTAGCTCCTTTGGGGGTGTTTGAGAAACCTAGGGTTTTGGTTGGAGCACACACTTTGTCTTATTGGGTTTCCACAAAATTTATACAAAGGTTTGGCAAGAACTTTTATCTTAAGTAATATTTTGATGTTGTTACTCTAACCTGCCTTTACCCTGGTATGGCCTAGTGGTTTTTGTTGTTTCAGTTCCATTTTTGTCACATCCTCACTCCTTATTTGTAGCGCAGATTCCATTTCTTTACTTACCTTTTTTTTTTTTTGTTTTAGAAGAAGGGGTGGTGTCAAAGGGTTTTTGTGAAGACATTCACGTTCTGCATGTTCTTTGCAATGTTTTTTTCCCTTAAGGTTTTGAGATAGGCTAACCTCACTCATTTCAATTTTGTTATTATAGGAAGGGAGATGATGTAAGGTATAGTTTTTCTTCTGTTACTTCTTTCATCACGTTCTCACTACACCAATTCCCTCCCAAACATCTTCTATGTTAAGTGAAAGGTATGAATCAGTAAGATCAAATCGCATTTGTTCTTTTCCTTCTAGGTTCAAGGATTTTCATATGTCTTAGTTCATTTTGTTCTTTTATTTTATTCTCCTTTATAAAAAGGGAGATGATGTAAGGTATTGTACATTTTCTCTTTCTACCATTGTCACCGCTCATGGTAACTCACGAGCTATGTAACATCTTCATCCTGTGTTCCATGATATGCATCCTCGAGAGAGAGTGTTCTTTCAGACATGTTTATGTTTGAGGTGTGCATCTCTCGAGGATGCAATGTCTGTTATTCTACTGTTTCACCTAAACTGTATGTCTACTGGTCAGATTAATGTTGTACTTGCTACTGGCCAGTGGCACTCCCGTGAGATGCTGGAAATGCTGGAATAAACTTCCTACTTGGATTATAACTGAAGCCTGAGACTTCTTCTTATCATCCACCTCCCTTCTTTACAGTCATCAATAAAGTAATTTGAGATGTCATCAGTCATGTCATAAATGATGTCAAAGCACATGTCATGAGTGATGTGATATGTGAAGTCTTATGTTTATGGCACAGCACAAGTTATAATTAGCTCTGCTAACTATAACTTGTGAATTACTGTGTTTTTTTAGTTCAAAACTTTAATGTTGTCACTGACATATTCTTCCTAACTGTAATATCTCTTTAACCTTTGTTTTTTTCAGTAACCTTTTAAGGCTTTTTTTTATCACACCTAACTATAATGTTACTTTAACCTTTGTTTTTTTCAGTGAATTTCTACTTTTTTTTAAATGTAAAATACTATTTTATTTCCATACATTATGCCAGCCCTCACCAAACCCCCATAGACAGCCAGCGCCACACTATGCATGGCCTTCAGCTGTTCACAGCAGAATAGCAACAGGGCCTGGCCTGTTGCTTGCAACCATGCCCTGCACAAAACTCCCTGCAGGCAGCCAACCCCACACTGTGCATAGCCTTTGGCAGTGCGGGGTGTGGGGTTAGCCACAGAGCCTTGCTTGCAGCCAGACTCTGCACCCAAATCCCCTTAGGCAGCCAACCCCACGCTGTGCACAGCCTTTGGCCCTGCACAGCTGGGGGGTTGGCCACAGGGTTGGCCTGCCACCAGGCTCTGTCTCCAGATCCCCAGCAGGCTGTCAACTTCATGCTGTGCACAGACTTTAGCATGCGCAGCATGGGGTTTGCCTTCGGGTCCCAGGGACCCTATCCCCTCGGGTCAAAACATATATATTAACCCCTTCGCCGCGGGGCTAATTCCCCGCAGCGCTGGGGGGAGGGGGGACGCGCTCAGCGCCACGGTGCTTGCTGCACGGTGGCGCTGTGCTCATGATGAGCTGAGCTCGTCATGACCATGCCCATTTCTTTAGAACGCTCGGCACAGCGGGGGAATTAGCCCCACGTGTGAGCGCAGCGCGTGTCATGATGAGCATAGCCTGTCATCAGCAAAGCGCAACCGTGCCTCATGACGAGTTGCCTCATGAGGAGCTAATGGGGTTAAGGGGTACCTTGTAGCAACCAATCTGTTTGTGACTTACTGGAGTCAACAGGAGGGGTAGCTGGCTCCCAAGGATAGCCTTTGGGGGCCAACTACCCTTCCTGTTACCTCCAGTAAGTCCTACACGGCAGGATTGCTGAGAGGTTGTTGGAGACCATGCCCTCCTTTCTCCACCACTCTTTAAACACACCTACTGGCACACTACTAGTAAGGAGATGAAGTCCCCTTGGCTATTAAGGGCCTTGGGGGCCAACTACCCCTCCTCTTGCCTCCAGTAGGTCCCACACAGCATGATTACTGAGACGTTGTCAGAGGACACTCCCCTTTTCTCTACCACTCTGCAAACACACCTCCGGGCACACAACTAGTAGGGGGTGAAGTCCCCTCAGCTATAGAAGGTCATTGGGGCCCAACTACCCCTCCTGTTACCTCCAGCAAGTTTCACGCAGTGGGTTTGCTGAGAGGTTTTCAGTGGCCACGGCCCCTTTATCCACATGGTCCCTCCACCCAGACCTATTTTGTGCCCAGGAAACCCATGCCCTGGGGCCTGGCCTCTACTGTGGGTGCTCTGGGTGGGACTAGGGTACCCACTCATCTGTTGGGGACCACAGGGGGAGTCCCTGCCGGCTACCTGCATCCTGTGGTGGCCGGCATTGCTTTTGGACAGAGGGTGCTGCTAAACTTGCAGCTCCTTCTGTCCAAAAGCAATTCTGCTCTTCTTTGAGTAAGCAAGAGCATTATACATGTGCACGCTTACTCGCAGCAGAACAAAGTTTGCTATGGCCTAGGAGGCGATGATCCCGGGGCTGCGCTGCCCTGATTTTCATTTTAAAGAGTAGCCCCGGAGAGGTGCTGGTCCCTGGGGCTGCAGCGGTGCCCCATGGGCCCGTACTCTAATTTCATTGTAGCCCCAGGGAGGGAGTGATCTTTGGGGCTGTGTGAGGCGGCACGCTTATTATTATTATTATTTTTTTTAAAATCAGTGGGATTCGCGGCTATTTAAAACATTCGTTTTTTGCCCCTTAGAGGTCCCTGTAGGCCTAGGAGATCAGAGTGTTTCTACCCTGCTCCCTTTTCTTGTTTTTTTGAGTTTTTTTTCTGTGACTTAGTTCAATCGAGTCACAAGATGGTTGCCAACACTTCCTAGTTTAAAGTGTTGGCAGCCAATAAAATCTAAGCACATGATCAGGAGGGGTCACAGATCCACCAACTGGAAATTTCTCCAAATAACTCAGCAACTACTCAACCCATTTACACCATTTAACAAAAAGGTCACTTTCTGCACCTTCCTGCCAGATTCAGTGTGATTATGTTCAGCAGTTCAGACTGTAGCCTTATCTAAAATTTCCTATGGTAATTAACATGGGGAAAACATGTTTTGGCAGCCCCCATTTTTCTCTGCCCCCGCTTGACAGATCACCTTGAAATTTTCAAGACTACAGCTGAAGTAAGCATCGAACTAGTTTTTAGAAAATTTGCGAGGATTCGTCAAACAGCACCAAAGTTATTGGCAAATCAAAAAATGCTCTTCTTATGGAAACCACATCCTAACTATAACTACCTACTGGCGACTGCCAGTAGGTAAAATATACATATATATTTTCACTGCAAAAAACTGTTTTTACTGGCTCAGATTTTACTTGTACAAAAACATAGAAATTCAGTAGTTATAGTTACCTGAGCTGACTATAACTTACGTCCCTGCAATGCAATGCTTATGACCTGACATATTACATCACTTATGACATAGTCAGTAACATCACAAGTGAAATCTGAATCTAACTTAGTTCCTGTAAACTTTGGTTCTTGCAGTAAACTTCTAAGGTTTTTTAAATTCTATTCCCTAAGTGTAACACCCCTGTAACCTTTGTTTGTTCAGTGAAATTCTATGCTTAACATTTTTTAATTCCTATCGGTAAACTGTAACCTTTAAGAGTGGGTGTGTGACTTGCTGTATGGGTCTGTGAATGAGTGTGCAAGTGGTTTTGTGGGTATGTGAGTGGCTGTATGGGGTTGTGAGTGGGTGTGTGAGTGGCTGTATGGGTTAGTGAGCGGTGTGTGAGTGGCTGCATGGGTCTGTGAGTAGATGTGTGAGTGGATTTATGGGTCTGTGAGTTAGTGTGTGAGTAGCTGTATGGGTCAGTGAGTGGGGTTGTGCGTGGCTGTATGGGTCTATGAGTAGATGTGTGAGTGGATTTGTGGGTCAGAGAGTTAGTGTGTGAGTAGCTGTATGGGTCAGTGAGTCGGTGTGTGGGTGCCTGTGTGGGTCTGTGAGTGCCTGTGTGGGTCTGTGAGTGCCTGTGTGGGTCTGTAAGTATATCTATGAGTTCATGTGTGGGGCTGTGAATGGGTGTATGAGTGGTGCTAAGGGTCTGTGAGTGGGTGTGTGAGTGCCTGTGTGGGTCTGTAAGTGGGTGTGTAAGTGCCTGTGTATGTCTATGTGTGACTATGTGGGTCTTTGAGTGGATGTGTGAGTGGTGCTATGGGTATGTCAGTGGCTGTGTGTCTGTGACCTTGTGTGCCAGTGGTGCTATGGATTTTGGGCATTTGAATACTCTGGATATTTAAAAGTGAAAAACATGAACTCTGCTCTCACCAGGAGACGACAAGAAAGAAACCACTCATCACAGTCACTACAGATCAGATTGCCCTCCAATAGATAAATGATGCATTCACCTCCGTTAAGGATTTCATACAATTTTTCAGTGTGGAATATGAGAGGAATCACACTTGCTTTGCCTTTGCAAAGTGAAAGAACTTAGAATTGTTTGTGCTTTTCTGAGTGGAGTTTCAACTGGGGCATCTGCTATGTTTATATTTGTGAGTGCTTCACATTGAGATTTAATGACTGGGAAATGCACATCAGGGTCAGAATGGAACTTAATTTTTTCCAACCAGAGTCTTGCCGAAAATGACTACTCGACTGGAGTACTTGCTACTAGTTAGTAAGTGGTACCTCGTTGGGTAAATGTCTATTGCAAATTCTACACTACAGCTGGATAAAGAAACACAAGGGAATGTCTCCAGTGACCTTCTGTGCATGTAATTTTGGCAAAGTGATGTTTCCTGCAATGCATACACAAATCTGTGATAACATGAATCTTCGTCAAGAGAAAACGTTGAGACTACAAACAGGTGAATTGCAGTCAAACAGAGGAAATTCATCTTAACTAATTAAGTAAGTGCTTCTTTGTTTGGTGGAGATGTCCTCATATTTATCTGCATCAAGAACGAGTTACCACAATCATTGGCAAATGCCCTCGGGGGCCTTCTGGTCAGCTGTTCACCAATGTGTGGAAAGGCTGGAAGACCTCTGCATCCTTCAAAGGAAAATGGGGCAGGGACAAATGAGTGGACCTTGCAGATGATTTCAACATTTGCATACGAGAAAGAAGCCACTTGTCTCAGTCAGCCCAGATAAATTCGCTCCAATAGATCAATGATGCATTCCCCTCCATTCCGGATTTCGTATAGTTTTTCTACGTGGAACACGAGAGGCAATACACTTGCTTTACCTTTTCGAAGCCCAAGAAGTTAGGGTTGTTTGTGTTCATTACACAGGAGGAGGGGGGCTTCTTGATGCTGGGTGCCCTGAAGCCCACCCATGGCACCTAGTGTGCAGCGTTGAGGACTGCAAGGGGAGCCAGCATTGCTCCTGCATGTAGCCAAAAATGCTGCTTCCTGCACGTGGGAGCAATTTCTTCATCTGTTTTCCTGCCCAGTTGACAGCGGACAGGAGAACAGATGAAAGTCCTCTCCCAGCGAGTGGAAGCAGTTTCCCTGCTCCAGCCCACTGGGAGCGGACTTACTGTTTGCTATTGCTTGGTGAGGGGCCACCCTGGGAGCCTGCCCTGGTGGGCGGTGGTCCCCAGGACCATTATTGAATGTAGGAGGGGGGCTGCCTTCCTTGTCCTTCTAGGGTCTGTCGCGAGGAGGCGGTTTTACCGGGGGGCTGAAATACGCTGTTTAAAATATATATATTTTTATGCGAATTTGCTTATCTATTGCCATTTTTGCTGTGAAAATTTTAACAGATGTGCATTTTGACCCTGGCGGAGTCCCTGGGGGACCCCACCACCAGGCTTAGGGAGTTCACAGTATTCATACACTGCCCCTCCTCTATTTTTGACATTGTTTGTTTGGGACTCAGCTGAGTCCAAGTCTCAAAATGGCTGCCAACACTTCCTGGTTGAAGGGTTTACAGCCAATTGGATTCCTGAATGAGATCGGTTAGATTCACGAAGAAATTCAAACTTGTTTTTCCTTTAATATCTCAAAAACTACTTAACGGATTTACACAAAATTATCAAAGCACACTTTTTGTACCAAGATCTAGCTACCTGCCAAATCTGGTGTAATTCCGTTCAACTGTAAGGGCTGTAGCTGTTTCTAAAATTCCAATGTGAAATTGCATGGGGAAAACGTGATTTGGGACCCCTGTTTTCCCGGCCCCCACTTGACAAACCACCCTGAAACTCTCAAGACAACAGCTGAGTTGAGTTGCAAATTAGTTTTGAAAATTCCTTTAGGATTTCTCAAATGGTGCCAAAGTTATTTGCAAGAGAAAAAACTATTTTTCTAAGGGAACAAGGCCCTAACAATAATTACCTACTGGTGACTGCCGGTAGGATATATATACTTATATATATTTAGAAAAAACGCCTCCATCGGCAGGAGCCCCCAATCCTGCACGTCGGCTTTAGCTGTTAGCGGGGGCGGAGCATCTCCTTACAATCAAATGTGATGTAGAAAAGAAGTGCTGAAGCCCACTTCACAGGAGAACCAGGCCTTCCATATGCAAAATAAAAATGCACACTTTCTTCCTCTGACTAATTCCAGCTTGACTATTTAAGCCTTGGTCACAAATGAGCAGGTTGATAGCATGAGACAATCATGTCCTTTTAAGTCAAACACATGTGATTCAGAAGCATACAATACTATACTGTCCAGATTTCACCTGAACTGAAATTGTACATTTCATTGGACTGTAGTGTGTAGTATACAATGATGCTGAATACTGCAGTTAACAGCACAATTGTATTGCCAATCATGCTTTTCAGTGTGCAAAATCACAAAAATGTCATCCAAGTTAAAGTGGTCTCGTTCATTTAAAATGGGCCTGATATATCATTAATATAGTCCTGAAATCCTCACTCATTATAGTATTGCCTTAATCAGTTCAATGTCTCTTACAACACAGGCTGTCCGGTATCACAGAGACGAGGTCAATTACCTCTCTTTTCTCCTTCTCACCCCCATGCTTATGAAAAAACACTCAATGCCATAGAGCACCCTTATTGGCGCATTTTCATGTTTTTCTAATTCCTTGTCCTCATAAATCAAGATAGTTTTGCAATTACTTTGTGAATTGGGCCCACAAACTCTAGAAAAAGCTCCACTTCCCAAGGGATTCGTGGAGAACACTCCCCCCCAATCAAAAAAGTATAATACAATTCTCTAATGCATCCATTTCTTCAGATCCACTCTGAATTCCCATCTGCACAAACTGCTCTCTGTTGAAAGGCCTCACTCATGTTAACCTAGCAACAGCCTGGATATGCAATTGTGATGCATGTACATTTTCTGCTTTATTGTAACATGGTCCCTAGGCACTTTTTATGCAATAAAAATGTCCTCAATAAAAAAGAAAAGACAACAAACTTGGGTCATAGGGTAGAATGGGTTCTAGTGTACAATACCATGTATTCTGTAATACACCCCCACACATTTGCACTAGAAGAGCATCATGAAAATGAAAATATTTGTAAATAACCGATAACAGAATATGAATAAATGCCTGGAGCCCTGTCAACGTTTGTAAACTGTAATGAACAATGGGGCATAAGAATTATGTTAGATGTTGTCAAATGTGGGAAATAAATATTAAAAACTAACAACACTAAGCAACAAAATACCCAGATCCCACTATTTACACATCCATCAATTAACCCAGTACACAGAGAGGGAACACCAAATGTACTGCAGACCCTTAAACTGATACCAAATGTGATTCAAACTGAGCAAAAGTATAACATGAGAAGGAACATGTAAACAGAACAAGAATACAATGGGACCTGTACACCGTGGAACTAAACATAAAACACAAATGCCACTCTTTGTTCTGCAGCTACAAGAAGCAGATGCACAATCACTTGACAGTCATGAAGGCACCAAGCAGAAAACTCTAATAGAACAAGCATTTGCAATGCAATAGGTCTCGCAGCATTAAAGTTTGAGTTACTGGCATTGTAAATGACAATGCTTTGCATATATATTTTTTTAATTTGCAATTGGTATATAAACACTGTTTGTGAATGGTTAGCTGTTGCTTAAGCTAAGCTAAGTTGGCAGTAATATAGAGTGCTAGTCTTGCTTGTTATAAGCATGCTGATTTAAAGCGCTCTGATACCTGCGGGTAAAGCTTGTGCTATATAAAAGTGAAAACTAATAAATAAATAAAAAACAGCCTACCTGTACCATGTCCGTTCTTATGACAGAAGCATGCACAAAGAGAGAAGGGATAGAGGTGTGCACACACAAGGAAGCAGGGACGTGCACACATGAAACAATAGATGCGTGCGGACAGCTGGCGGCAGAGAAAAGTGCACACAAGAGATCCTAAGAGGGTCAACACGAGGGATGAGGCAGATTAAGACGCATCCTTTTGTGCAGCACCTGTGTGTGAGACTAGTGCCAGTTTCGTAGCGCATCGGCCTGAGGGCCTCGTGGCGCTGAATCTATCGGTGCTCCTGCCCGAGTTAACCCAGGCTTGCCCTTTCCTGTGCCCCCCCCCTTTACAGACAGGCGGTCTGTGGTCTCTGTCGCTGCCCAAGCTGCGGGCTGTGCCATTTCCGGTTAACTCCCGCCATGTACGCAAGCGCTCAAGGGCTATATTCGCATTTTAGAGGCCCTCCCTCAGTGTGCCCCCTTTCTGATGCGGGGCTCCCCGACTCCCCCAACCCTGCCTGTCTCCAGCCTTGCCACATGCCTGGCATTCCCGAGTCAGAGGACAATCATTAATTTACCAAACTACTGACCCCCTCCCGGGGCAGAGCTCAGCACCCACATCCCTGGCCTGGGAGTACAGCATCCTCTTACAGCCACCGCACCGCCATCCATCCCTGGCCTCAGAAACAGCATTGTCAGCTGAGGTCTGTCGCCTACATCCATTCTCTGACAGAATTACTGCTCCACGGTTCTTACGCAAGGGTGTGACGTGAACCATCACTAAAGTATCACTATTAGCAACAAGAGGCACTCTGGTATAGCAAGCCATTTAAAAGAGCGGATTGTCTTTGGGATGGCAACTTTTCAAATGTAGTGACTAATGTCTGCTGGTGGCTGGATTTGATTCGATAACAATGGGGGCAGGGAGGAAAGTATGCTATGTTAATTGTTTTACAGAGCACTGCTGTTACCCAGTGTCCTGGGGCTAAATACAGCATCCAGCAAAACCATATCAATATTCAAATGAATAAATATACAGACTGATGACGTTTTTCTTTTTTTCATTACATGCCATCCATTGTCTCATTTGCAGCAGCTGTGAGGTGGGACTTGATAGTTCACCAGACAGAGCTGAATATGAATTTCCTCACTCAAAAATCACTTTACCATTTTACTGTAGATGGCCTTAAAGTTGATAAACCCAACAATTTAACCATAGGGCTGCACTTCATTGCATCAGATCGAGCTTTAGTTTTGTTTGACATCAGCACTGGATTCATTTTTATAAAATGTACGTTTAGTTTGTGTAAATTATGATCCATCAGAGCCCTTGCCTAATAGCAGGGATTGTGAACAGCCTTTCCAAAAACCCATGTGAATCTCTATTAATCAATATGTCAATAACGTACAGGGCCTCATCTTTGGTGTTCGGTACCTTTCTTTAAAAAGCCTGTAGAGGAGGAGAGACTGATGGGAGGAGGTAGCCTTTCCCTTGGACGACCTTTTGTAGTGATGAGGTCCCACACAGTAGATGATGTTAAGATGTTTATTAGAAGATATGCAGATAAGTTGGTATAACGGCCCCACCAGGAGCATCCAGCATGATGCTCAGCCCAATGTCAACTGTCAACCACAGCCCACAGAATCCCAACATTCTCTAGTGCATCATAGCTGCAACATTCTACAAGCTGGATGTCAACTGTCGACCACAGCCCACAGAATCCCAACATTCTCTAGTGTATCATAGCTGCAACATTCTACAAGCTGGACTGGTAGAGGAGAAAGCATGTAGAACATAAACAAGATGCAAGAATACCACACCTTTCTATAAAAAATAATAAAGAAAACACAATAAAATGCTATACAGCTGTACGCCTTACATAACATTGTACACACGCGAACGATACACAGCCTCACCGGAAGTCAGGCAAAGTCGCCTGTGACGGGGGCGGGGCCGCGTCCGGACCGGAAGAGGAGGCAGGCGGAGTGAAAGCGTCTCGTGGCCCGGGGCTACTGTGAGCGGTGGAGAGCCCCGGGCCGCCAGAAGGAGGTTGCGCAAGTGTTGCACATGCCCGGTGCCTGCCGCGTGCGGGGAGCGGAGTCCCCCAAAATTGGCCCGGTAAGTTGAAAAGGGCGGGGGGGGGGTCTCGGTGCACTCGTGTGTGTGCTTGTGTGTGTATGCATGTGTGCAACGGGGGGGCTGGGTGCACTTGTGTGTGTGTGCGCGCGCGTGTGGGGGGGTGTGTCTCTGTATGTATGTGCGTGCATGCATGGGCACTCATGTGTGTGTCTGTGTGTATGCGCATGCGTGTGTGGTGTTTCGAGCTTCCCAGGAGACAGCGCCTGGCCACAGCGAGCGTTCGCGTGCGCGTGACAGTTTCAAATCGCCTCCAAGGCGATGCGCGCGGCCAGGATTGTCTCCTGGGAAGCAGACACGGCGACAATAGGTTCTCGGCGAGAACGCGCTTCTGCGCGCTTAGCCGAGACCTAAAAAGCAGGATCACCTTGAAATGGACAGGCATATACGAATGAACAGACAACAAAGACTGCCAATGCAATGAGAAACTTAAGTCTAAAATATGAGTTCAAGAATTGTTAGTATGTCAAAATGATTAACTCAAATATTTTACCATATCTGCAAATAGTTTACTTTTGCAGTGTCTTAGAGAAGATAAATATGACAAGAACAAAGTAAAACACCCCAAAAACAGAAAACATGAACATTCTTTTCACACTGGGAAATATAACTGAGAATGCAATAAAGGCCCTACAGGCAAGAATGATATGGTGCAAAAGAATAAGGAGGTTACAAATTAAAAAGGTAAATGCTTATTGCTTAAAAGTAGAAGGTATGCATACTTTGCAGCAACAGAAGAAAAATGAAAATCTCTCCAGATGTCAAAAGATTTTAAAACATATGGTAGAAAATAGTATGAAACAAAATGCTCATATAAAATCTATACCTATCGACATTTGAAAAAAGTATTTCACATGAATTTACCACTAGAAAATGCAGTATGGAAGTATTTTAGCACAAAAATCTAAGAAGACCTAAAACGCAGACCCATTTAGTTTCTATAATTAGCTACAGGAAAACAAACCTACATGAGGTAGTTTGGAGATCATCTTAACCCTTCTATCAAGTACAGACTTATTGATGAAGAGCTCAAAAACTCAATCCCTTCAGGAGAAGACCCTTCATTTAGATGTAGTGGCAGCTGCCAGTAACAAAGGGTGGTAGGTGGGTGGGGGAGCGCGGGGGCAAGAGAGCTCAGGGGGAATTAATAATTTTTTTTTTTAAGTACCTGACGACGTTGGCTGCCTTCCGCATTGCGTTGCTCCTGCTGGCCGTTTCCTGGGTCCCAGGAGCCCCAGGGACAGACTCCCAGCCAATCTCCGTGCTTAGGGCTCAGAGGGCGGGGAGGGGGTGGGGAGTGGTAACCTTAGCCACGCATGCTCCTTCACCATGTATGCCTTTAGCATGAAAAATCGTGGTAAAGGCATGCATGGCAAAGCAATGCGTGGTTAAAACGCTGTAATAATAAAGACCGCGTTCTTTAGGTATGCGGGGTTGAGGAACTCAATGTTCTGACAAACAACCGTGCTGGGAAACATCTGGAACAACGAGGCCAGAGCCTCGAGTTCCAGAAGCCCGCAAGTGTAACCACGTTTGCCCGAACAACGACATTGCCTTAACCATGCACAGACAAATACGGTCTAGTGTTCGGAATGAGCGGGGAAAGAAGAGCATCAGGAAGCGGACACTGACAGGTCTGGGGCCGGGTCTGGGGGGGGTTGTGGTCGTTTTCAGTGGAGGTGGTGGTTTGAGATAGTTTTATGGGGTGGTGGGGGTTCAGGGTAGTTTTATGGGGTGGTAGGGGTTCGGGGTAGTTATAAGGGATGGTGGGGGTTCAGGGTAGTTTGATCGAGTGGTGGGGGAAGTTTTAAGGGATAGTGAGGATTTGGGGTAGTTTTAAGGGGGTGGGGGTTTGGGGTAGTGTTCAGTGGGTACACAGACAAAATATCGATTTTTAAATATCGATATACAAAAATATCGAAGTTTAAATATCGATGGGACAAAATATCGAAGGTAAGTAATATCGACAGTCTTAATATCGATATTGGTATGATATCAGTAATATCGAAGTTGTAAATATTGATGTCAATAATATCGAAATTAATAACTTTGATGTTACTAATATCAATTTTTAAATAAATTTAGTGTATATTATATTGTATTTATTATGTTTTATTATTTATTTTTAATGTAATTTAATTAAATATTGTCTTTTACTACTGTAGCGGGTTGTGGGTTTATAGGGGAATAGGGTGGGAAGTAATTTAATTATGTTAAATTAATTATTAATTAGTAGGAATTATTAATTAATTAAGAAATAATTGTTAATTATTTTTAATTAATTGATTAATTGATAAATATGTTCTGTAGCGGGTTATGGGTTTATAGGGGAATAGGGTGGGAAGTAATTTAATAATAATTAATTAATTGATATATGTTTGTACATATTTTAATTAATAATTAATTGGTAATTAATTTCTATTAATTAGTTAATTAATTAATATAATTTTTGACATATTTATAATTATTAATTAGTTGGTAATTAATTAATATTAATTATTTAATTACATTAATTATAGTAATGTTTTTTATATATAATTTATTGTTATTCTTAATTAATTAATTGGGAAAAATAATATTAATTATTAAATTAAATTAATTACAGCAAATGTGCTAATATATTTACTTTATTGTTAATTAATAATTAATTGGTAATTAAATAATATTAATTAATTTTGGGTAAAGGAGTATTTTTAGGGTTCAGGGTCAGTTTTCAGTTTTTGGGTAAAGGGGTATTTTTAGGGTTCTGGGTCAGTTTTCAGTTTTTGGGTAAAGGGGTATTTTTAGGGTTCAGGGTCAGTTTTCAGTTCATGGGTAAAGGGGTATTTTTAGGGTTCTGGGTCAGTTTTCAGTTTTTGGGTAAAGGGGTATTTTTAGGGTTCAGGGTCAGTTTTCAGTTTTTGGGTAAAGGGGTATTTTTAGGGTTCTGGGTCAGTTTTCAGTTTTTGGGTAAAGGGGTAATTTTTGGGTTCTGGGTCAGTTTTCAGTTCATGGGTAAAGGGGTATTTTTAGGGTTCGGGGTCAGTTTTCAGTTTTTGGGTAAAGGGGTATTTTTAGGGTTTAGGGTCAGTTTTCAGTTTTTGGGTAAAGGGGTATTTTTAGGGTTCAGGGTCAGTTTTCAGTTTTTGGGTAAAGGGGTATTTTTAGGGATAAGGGTCAGTTTTCAGTCTTTGGGTAAAGGGGTATTTTTAGGTTTCAGGGTCAGTTTTGGGTTTTTGGGGTACAGGGATATTTTTAGGGTTCAGGGTCAGTTTTGGGTTTTTGAGGTACAGGCGTACAGGGTAAAAAATTATTTTTTTTTACATTAAATCAAATAAATTACATGAAAAAAATTAAAATTACTTTAAATTATTAAGTGTTTTATTTGTTTTAAATGTATATGTATTAGTTTTAATTTTGTTTTAATATTTTTATTTAATAGTTGTAAAATTATATGTATTTTAAATTTATTTTTACATTATTATTAATACATTTAAAAAAACGATATTTTTGATTCCGATATTTTTGTACTTCGATATTATTTTTTCGATATTTTTGTACTTACCTTAATGAAGATAGGATTCCGATATTTTTGCTGTCGATATTTTTGCTCCGATATTTTTGCATATCGATATTCTGTCTGTCGATATTATGTCAGACATTCGTTCAGTGATGGTGAGGGTTTGGGGTAGTTTTAAGATGTGGTGGGGGTTCGGGGTAGTTTTTATGGGTGGGGTTTCGGGTAGTTTTAGGGGTGGTGGGGGGTACGGGTCGTTTTCAGGGGTGATGGGAGTTCGGGATAGTTTTTCAGGGGTGGGGTCCTGGGTTGTTTTCAGGGGTGGGGTGTTCGGGGTAGTTTTAACGGGGGGCTCCGAGTATTTTTTAGGGTTTGTTTTTAGGGCTCTGGGAGGGGAATGGGGTAGCTTTTAGGGATTAGGGGAGGGTGGGTCGCTTTTAGGGCTCACGGAGAGGGGGTGGTAACCTTAGCCATGCATACACTTTTACCATGCATGCCTTTACCATGAATAATCTTGGTAAAGGCATGCATGGTAAAGCAATGCGTGGTTAAGATGCGGTCGGTATACAGACCGCGTTGTTTACGTATGCGGGACTAAGGAACTCGTTGTTCCGACATACAACCCTCTGCGCTACTTTATGTCGAGTGAAAACTGCCACTAGACTAGACAGAACTCTGATCTCTTTCTCTAGCAGGAACATTAATCACAAGAATTATCATGACATTTTTTTTGTTGCATGAAAGCTGGACGCACAAGGAAGTCTGCAGCAGGTGCTTTTAAATCTTAGTGTATTGCTAACACAGCGGCTCCCTTCCCCCCCAGGTCAGTGCCCCCCTCCAGCCCAGCACCCAGTGCTGCCTCACCGGTCACAATGCCCTAAAACCGGCCCTGGCTCCAGTACTGGAGCAGGATAGGTCTACTTTCTGTGGTGTCGCGTGGATGCTATGTTTGTCAAATTCAGCCACATCTCCGTTGGTGCTGCTGTGGCGTCCTATTGGTTTTATTGATGGCCATGTTCTAGTTGAAGACCTAGGACCCCTCATCTCAGTCAGTCAATTCTTTGCCTTCTTTGGCCATGAGCTTGTAGAAGAGGTGACTCCCAATGTCTTCTCGTACTCTTGTTCTATGAAGGAGAACAGAAGTCAGTACAACCATTTCAACTACTTTCCACAAACTGCTCTTGATGCTTTGATCTTAAATTGCAATATTGGTCTTAACTTGCCATGCTGATGTTTCTTCATATATCCATTCTCATTTTAGGGCAATAACATTTCCTAGGCGGCCTTTATTTCTGCAGCATTTGTTTCACCTATGACCAACATCCTGACATCAAGTATACTTTAAATTACCAAAAAATAGCGCCGACATTTATTTTTAGCACCCGATATTAATTTACCATATAAAGTGCTTCTTTCAACCGTTTTTTTTTACATTTCCAAGCACTGGAATTATTCGGCGTTTTTATTAACTATTTTTCAGGAACCAAGGGCCAAATATTCAATTTATTGGTTGCAAAATAGGGGTCGTATTTTGCAAGTAATATTTTTGCGACCAGTAAATACTTTTATGAACTGAACCTAAGTACCATTCTACCGTTTCACAAAATCACACAATCGATTGATCCGGTCTACTTTGAATCAATATTCATTAGGTGGTTTCGAAATTGTGACTCAATCAGATTGCCAACAATCACAAGGATGGTGGCTTGCAAACTTTAGCAGGCCATCATGTCTGTTAGTGATTTTCAAAAAAAGTTACTTTTTTTAATGCTGTCCTGTTTTTCTTAAAGAAAACAGGCTTGCATTAAAAAAAAAAAGTTTCATGTTTAAAAAAAATGTGTTTAGAAGTTGACATTGGTCCCCTGGATCAAGGTTTACCCATCAACAATTTCTATTTACATTCACAAAGGGGAAGGGCCCACAAGGGAGCCCCTTCCCTTTTGCAAGTGATTTACCACCTACTTTAAGGTGTTGGTACAGTTTTAATATTTTACAAGTGGATTTCAGTTGCAAAACATTGATAAATAAAATATTGATTCGGTATTTGAAAGGGACCCCTAAAACAAGCCTCTTCCAGATACCAAATCAATACGCAATCAGAATCCCATTTTAGAGTCTGAAAACCTTCCCCATTCCTAAAATAGGATTAGTACTCAGGAAAAACATGTTAACAGTTGCAAACACTGAATAGGGGCATTTGGGGACGTTAAAATTCTTGTTACATTTGGTCCTTAATTTATTGCCCTTGGAAAGATGAAATGCTGAGTTCACTTTGCCATGATATCAATATTCCACCATATGTTGTTGAGATGTTCAAATACTGTCAGTTCAGAGTGAAGCATTCAGACTAGAAAATGATGTGAGCCTTCGAAGAAAAGAGTGGATAAGCGCATGCAAGACATCTAAAACACCGGCACAGGTTTGGGTTATGGCTCAGACAAGACTAACTAAATTATTTTTAAAAATGTGGGAAGGGGTTAATTCCCAGAATGTCTTTCCCAATGCTGATTCAAATCCAAAGATAATGAGAAAAACAAACTGGTGGGCTCTCTTTACAGATGACTACTGTTTCCACCCTCTATTTCCAGTAATAACATGGTCGAAATCGCTAAAGACATAAAAACTGTTCTAACAGCAACAATTTCTGCAGTCTAACAAATCACCAGACCACTGTGAGAATATTTGAGTGAAGGGAAAAAGTGATGCAAAAAACCCAAGGGTTTGCTTCCCATTACAGCTTGTCGAAGGATTTGGGCAGATGGTGGATTCCCCATTGGGCAGTATGGTGGAGGTGAGGGTGAATGTCTTTCGGGGTATTTAAATGATTAGTACAGGGGGTGGCAGAATTGCAATTGCCCCTCCAGACAGGAGCGCAGGCCCACCTGCTGAATAGAAAGATCTGTGCTACTTCCTAGGTTGGAGGGCAACTGCTAAGCCTTGTGGGTCATACACACCTGTCCCATGGGCCATGTATTTATTTGTGGGTTTTATATAGCGCAAACTTGACCCAAGAGCATCAGGGCGCTTTGCAGAGTAAGCACAGCAATAATAACAAGAGATACATCGTGAATGCATAGAGATAAACATAGTAATGATAAAAATAAGCACAACAATAATAACACGAGGAACATAAAGGGTACATAGAAATATATATAGTAGCAGTAAAAATTCAAGAAATGTATAGTAAGGGTGAAAATTAGCACACCATAATAACGTGGTACATAAAGGGTACATTAAAATATATATATAGTGGTGGTAGAAATGCAAACGGTGTATGATGGGAAATGGAACTCCATTGGTCAGGTTCCTGAAAACATAGTTTTTTTAAAGCAAACTCCAGCTTTAGGACTTTGTTTCCGCAAAGCAAAAATCCAGGCTGACTTTTTTGCCATGACCTGATAGCCAGTTGACAATATGCTCTTACCACTTCTGTTAGACTAATATACAGCAGGCACAACTGACCGCCACACTCAATGTGGTGCGATAATAACAGAATCCCAGATGGGGTCTGAAGACTGCGGTGCAACGGTGGCAAAATCCTCACCCAGCACCACATTGTTAGGTCGAGCATTCGAGACCTCTTGTATATATTTTAGTATATATGCATATGTGTATGTACTTTGTGGGCTCTGGAGATCAGCCCTAGGACTTGCCTGCTTCCGCTTAGGGGCCTTTTTTCTGCTCAACTGCCTCTATTTAACTGTCTTTTTAGAAAACGCCCAGTAGAGGTCAGTATAATACCAGAATTGCTTTCTGCTTGTTCAACTGCCTCTATTTAACTTTCTTGATGAAAAATGGCCAGCAGAGGTCAGTAAAATAACAGAATCACTTTAGCATTCTCTAGATTCCAGTCCATAGAAATTGTCTTCCACGAGCACCCGTAGACAATAATATTTTTTTCAAATCTTGTATTTTCAGTGATATGACCACCGAAGGCCCTGATTTTATATTACAAACAGAGCTTTGGACTATACCATTTCCCACTGAAAGGCAATATTTCTCTCCATGTGTTTCCATACTTGGCGTGTCACACAGTTTGGTGCTTACTTTCCACCATGTTAAAGAACAGTAGGTATTTCAGCACCCAGGCTAATGTGCTGCATAGCTAAATACATCTAAGGTCCCAAAGGTGAGACCGATTGCATTGCAAATGCTTGTTTTTCATTGATCCGCAAAAGCAAGTGAGCTTCCAAAGAGTGCAGCAACGGTTTAAAAAAATCGCGGGCATTATTCTTCTGTGACATCCTTGGGGCGGTCCACCCCCACACGTGTTCTACTTTACTCCTCCGCGGACCCTACACCGCACCACCACCAACCCACAAGCGCCACTCCAGGATCTATTCTTGAAGTGTAACACCAGCAGATGGTGCAGAGAACATGATGGTGGTAACCCAACCCAGTCAGGTGATTTATCAGGAGAGAAGGTCTAGTAACAAGTGGTCCTCATTAGCCCAGGGCACTTGACCTGTATTCAATCAACTGCATAATAATACCCTTAGACCTGTGCATCAGAAGATATCAACTTTACCTGAGGAGCAGAAACAGGAGCAGTGACCCGAGCCATCTCCCTGTGAACATTTTAAAGCAAGTCTCCTGGAGCAGAGATGTCTCGCCTGTAAACCCTGTCTGGGTTATGTCTGCCTCCCTGAAAACAGGCACTTCCTAGAGGTTTTCTTCATTACAAAAGCAAAATGATTTTATTAAAAAAAAAAAAAAAGAGTTCCAGATGAGGTAACCTTGAAGCATGGAAACAATCTTTCACTTTCCTTTACAAACCAATTAAAATACTTAGGGCCGTTCAGCTTGTGCTGACATTTTCAGTAAACGTTTACATTTGCCTTCATAGTTCCAGAATTTATTTGGCCTTTTGAGCAATAATGTGTGTTTTGATTATGTTTTCATCTTGGTTATAGGCCATCCTTAACTGCTTTTCCCCCATGTTAAGGGATTGAACGTGCTGATGAATGGATGCGGGGTGTTAAACTGAGGCACAACTAAAAGAAATCTACACTGGACCGCTCAATAGCCAAAAAGATACAATTAGCCAGTTCAGTTTTACTACAAATAAACAAATTAAAAACCTTTTCTTTTTTTCATGGCACCTGTTTTGTTTGGAAACAACCAATTAGTAAACATGTTAGAAGTGTTAAAAAGATACTTTCGCCGGGGCTGCCCTCCTACTCAACATATTTAGGCTTTGTAGCCCTGTTTAAAATGATGCTCCTCACGCTCCACCTTGACGTCCTCCACGATTTCCCATTGTTGATTCCAGACCGATGGTTCCCAGACCTCACCTCTGTAATCCGTAACTTCCTATGGGCTAACCAATCACCTCGCTTAGCGTGGCATAATTGCCGACTATCATCGTATGATGGAGGTATGGAGATGGCGGATATGCAAATTTACTGCAGAGCCACACAGATACTGGTGATTGATGACTGGCTCCCTGATGGCTGGGACGACCCCGCATACGAATATATCTCCTTACAACGCATGTGAAAACATTGCATGCCATTACAACGTGGTTGTTCCAACTACCGCGTTGTTACAACACAAACCAGTACATCGCAAGTCATTGCAATGACTTGCTGTAGGGGGCGCGCTCGACTTAGGAATAGTTTTATTTACTATTCCGACTCCAGTTTGTGCAACAGTAGGGAAGGTGTTGGATTTACAATCCGACTCTTTCGCTACTGTTGCACAATCTGAAACGACTTGCGATGTAATGGTACGCGGGGTAGCAACGCAGTCGTTGTAACGACCGCGCTGTAAAGGTACTGTGTTGTGGAGACAGCATTGTAAACGCTGTTAACCCTACACAAAGGCTCAAACTAGCCCTATTAATCCTGGATAGGGCATGGGTGTGCTCTATGAAGACCCAGTCCCCAAATGTTTCCAGAGGTGACACGAGTGGTGTTCCTGACTTGGCGGGAGGCACTGTGGTCCATGAAGTGCCACAACACACTTACCCAACAGACCTCAATGGGGCAGGGTTGCCATGTCAGGCATGCCTTCAGCCTCCAAGGCTTTCAGGCAGGCATAGAATAACATAGGTTTATCGACTTTGGGCAACATTTGGACTGGGAACCACATGAAGCCCTTTCAGGATCTCCAGGCACAATACACACTCTCCAAGATCCAATTTCACAAACATCTGCTGGTCAGACATGCTCTTGTCATGTACAAGTAAGTCCTGGTCACAGTCATTGGATGCAATGTGTTGGAAGCTCAATTACAGGTAGGTAAACTGGGGAAGGGTGGGGGGGGGGGGAGGCATCTACTGCATCATCATTAATAATGCTGCAGACATCCTCATCCCTTTGAGGAGGTATTGGGAAGCCTGGATTGGTCCCATGGATGACACAGACTGGCAATTGGCCTTTAGCTCACCGTGAGATCGCTGCTCCTGCTTAGGATTGATTCAACAGAACTACCTTCCCTGTATCTATATCACCCCCCTTATTTTATGGCATGCGGGTAGGGTACCGTCCCTCACCTGCATCCTCTATCTGAGTCCAGGTGCAGACTTCTTCCACATGATATGGCTGTGCCTTCTAATCACTACTTACTGGCAATACATTATGTCCTCCCTCCCCCAAGTCCTGGCATACACACTCACCCTGTTGCCAAAAGAGGCTCTGCTAGTGGTCCTGGATAACATCATCAATACTAGGAGGAATAGTATCTAATAGGGATGACCACGATAGTGGTGAATGAAGAGAGACACTACCCGCAAATGGAACCTGACAAGTACACCGATGGGAGCCGAATGGAAGACGGCCATGGACCGGTGTGCAACACAAGAGGAGCCCATTCATGCGGTAAGGGGTTGCCCTTGTAAGCACAAATGAATATAGGGGATTTGGCTGAATCATTATGTGCTTTGGGGGACATGTAGGTTGCTCAAATGTCTTTCTATATGAAAGTCGAGGTGGGGTGAGAGAATTGGTGATGAAAATCATTGTGTTGAGTGCTCTTCTGTGTATGCTCCTGAAATCAATAAAATTGGTTATCAGAAAAAAAGATAATCATATTGCTGCTTAAAATGCAAGGGAGAAAACCATAAACCAAACCACACTAGGTTACATCAGAAGCATGCTTACAATTGGTATTTTGGCAGACACATGAGAATGGAACGAATTAAATAAATGCCTAACTGGATGCTATTGAGGCCCTGATTCCCAATTACTGCACAGTTTTTAAACCTTTCACATTATATGTTCATGCAAGTTGACAGCTAGGCTCAAATGACATCTAGTGCACACTTTCCTAATTTGCACCATGGCGCACCTTTAAGAAGGTGTGCTTGGCACAAACAGGGACAGTGTGCCCCTTCAGTGGAGAAGTGTGGCTCACTGGTTAGAGGAGGCCAACCCTGAAGCAGAGGTCTGACCCGGGACCAGGGTTCAATTCCCGACGCGGCAGGGTCTTGAGCCCAATTGTCCACGGACTCGATAATTCTCGCTTCGGTGCCCACTCTAATCACGGGTTCACACTCTGCAACTCTGGGCATTAAGCTTGCTTAATCTCCACAACGGCCCCCCGTGGCGGGATGCCTGGCTTTCTCCTTGGGGATGCCCAGTATGGGTTATCTCACAGGGAAAAGCTAGGACGGGTTCCCAAGGCAAGCGCTGAGATGCCCTAGGGTAAGTCGAGTGCTATATAAGAACATACATACAATGAATGCACAGGTCAAGGGCAGCTGTGAGCTCATGCTATCCTGGAGGCAGCGTATTCAGTGAAATATGGAGCGGCTGCTTCAAAGCAGCTCTGTGTTTCTCTGTGCAGGGGTAACCTGCCTGAACTGTGAGGGATTAGAGATATGCCTGCAAGGGATGTCTGGGGGGTCCTTGAAACCCGCTTCCTGCCACCCCACTTCCCAAATGGCTGTCCTAAGAGGGCGCTCTGACAGTGCATCACTTTTTGGTGGCCCACTTTTATTGCGCCTCTTAAGGGCATGTTTGCCTCTGTGCCTGCGTCCGTAATACGGTGTGGGCAAGAGGCAAAGAGATTTCCTCATTTGCATGTGGCCATGCCCCATGCGAATGAGGAAATTCCCCCTGAAAATAGCTTTTTGCGCTACATGTGCTCTATCAGTATTATAGAAGGGGCTGCATACATTTCGAGTTAATAAACTTTTTTATTTTTCCCTATTTTTTATCATGTGGAAATTTCTGACCAAACTGTGGAGTATTCCTATGGTGAAGTATAGGTAAAAGTTAAAACATTTATTAAAGTCAAACATAAATATAAAAAATATTTTTGTTAAATAACCCCTTAACTACTGGGCCTGGCTCCCCTCCCCCATCCTCACAGTGCTTTCCACTTCTTTGGCTTTCTGGGGTAGTTTGCACTTAGGGCTCCATAACTTTTTTCCACAGAAGGTATCTGTTGTAATCTCCTTTGTAAAGTAATATCTGCAATGGTATGTTCCACTCACCCCTCCACTTTCACATTGTTATCAGCCCCATGGAATGTTGGTGGGGCGCTTCAGTTAGAACGTTGTGTGAGAAGCTGGCAGTGCCGAGACTAGGACGTGAATAAACCAGCTCTTCAAAATACATCTGTGTGCTGTGTTTACATCTAACAATTTGGCGACGGGGCTGCACGGGGGGCAGGTCCTGGTCTTCCCCCATTTATACAGCACTGCTGTGAGCCAAGACGCCGATCTTAGAGACAACCGTGAGTCATAAGAAATTGGAGATTTATGAATGTAACGTCAGGCGTTTAAGAGAGACTGCCGGTGTGACAGGGGCGTTTATTTATCTTATAGCACTGTGAGAGACGCCTTGCTCCTGTGGTGTGTGACTTCAAATATAGTCACGGAAGGCGTACATTTAAGCAGTAACTGCGTCCTATTGATGTTAAAGGACAGCGCCTGCTCCGTGAACTGTCAGCCTGTGACATTAGCAAAGTAATGACTGCTACAGCGTAGACGTTACTGAAAGGTCGGCGAGATAACCGATATTCATCACGGACTTCCTGCTTTATTGTGTTAGTTCGGTGCCAAAGTAAATGTGCAGCCGTTCTTCCTTTCCATCGTGTACAAGTCGTGTGAGGAGACTTGATGGATGAGGAAATTGTTTAAAATGCGGGTGGAGTCTGTCAGCTGTTGCCAGCCGTGCGAGGTGCCCGGAGTGCTGTCATCTGCGCAGTAAGGCTTAGGAGGGCGCGAACGCTTTTCAGACTGAAGAGAGCGCCCTGTGTGTGTGAACTGCGGCACAGGGGTGTGAGAGGAAGCACTTGTCCGGAGGAAGTTAAGCAACTCCGAAGGAAAACCGATTGTCATTGAGGTTGGCTACACGCTGATAGGCACAGCTTACAAGAAGCCTATTGGTGTTCAGGAGAAAAGGAAATATTTAATTTACCACGCTGACTGGCACAGCTTACAACCAGGAAGCCTGTCAGGATTTCCCCTTGATAATCACGCTGATAGGCACAGCCATAAAGAAGCCTATTGGTGTTTAGTGAGGAAAGGAAGCATTTTTTGACAACGCTGACAGGCACAGCCCATAACCAGGAAGCCTGTCAGGAATCCTCCTTGGTAATTACGCTGATAGGCACAGCAATCGCAGAACTTTAAAAAAAAAAACTTAGTGTGGCCATTGACATTGGACACTGGGTGCGTGAAAGAAATTAAATGTATCGTGATGTTGAATTATTGTTGAGGAGAAGTCCAGTTCTGTGTAGGTGAAGAAAGGGCATAATTGTGTTGCATTTTAGGCAAAGTGATTCAGGGCACTATATGTGAGTAAAGTGGTGTAGCTAGGTATTTTCACCTACTGTACCTGCTCATATACTTACACTTGGCACTCATTTCTAGTTTCATTCATTAATGGCTACAGCAATGTCAATGTCACAACCACCTCCTTTCCTAAATGAGGATGGTGAACCTCTCACTCCATGGAAAAATTGGGTAAGGATTTTTGAGTCCTATTTAATAGCTATAGGAGGGAACAGGTTCTCATCTGTCAGGAAACTGCACATTTTGCTACATAACTTGGGAAAGCATGCTAGAGAAATTTATGATAATTTACCCGAAATTGTTAGCGAAAGCAGTGGAGGAGGAGAGGATGGTGAAGCTCCACCAGATGTATATCAGGTTGCTTTAAGGAAACTAGATGCACAGTTTGGGAAGAAAATTAACGTAGTTTTGGAGCGACACAAATTCTTTTCAAGGTCTCAAGGGAAGTATGAGAGAGTTGTGAATTATATAGCAGTCCTTAGAGGGTTATCTTCTACTTGTGATTTTGGAAACCTCACTGATTCCCTGATCAGAGACCAATTGGTTAGGTGCACATCAGATAAAAAGATACAAGAAAAGTTACTAGCAGATGCCCCCGATTTGAAACAAGCTGTGGATATAGCAAAAAGCATTGAGCACACAGCATTTTGCATGAATGAGATGAAGGATGCTGTTGAAGTGAAGCAAGTTTGCGAGGAAGAAATACTGAGAGTGTCTAATAAGCATGACAAAAGTAAACATGTACAAAAAGGAAGTTCCTTTCTGAGGGATGAAACCCAAAAGTTGAAATGTTTCCGTTGTGGCAATCCTAGTCACCTAGCGAATAGTGTGAAGTGTCCAGCAAGGGGAGCTATGTGTAGGAAGTGCAACAAAAGGGGACATTTTACTAAGGTATGTCATGACATGAGGAAAGAGGTAACCCATGTGGTTTTGGATGAGGAGGAACCAAGAGGGGACATTGTATTCCAGGTTAACGAACTTCTGGAGAGTTCTGAGTGTAATTATCCGGAATGTGAGATTATGCTTGACAATGTGGCCTATAATGTATATGCAGATTCTTGTTCACCCTACACACTCATAAATGAAGCCACATTTAAAACAAGGTCAGTTGACAAGGAATATGAAGTGTTACCCATAGACATCAACCCAGGAGGATACAATCATGACACCATACCCTTGGTAGGAATGGTCATTATGCACATCAGATTCAAGGATAGAGTTACTGTGGGAAAAGTGTATTTAACTAAGAAAGGTTCATGTTTACTGGGGTGGAAACATCAAAAAGACCTAGGCATCAAATTAGATCCAAATGCCCTCAAGCCAGTTTACTTGATAGAACAACCAAGCATTGGTACTAAGGTGTGTGAAGATTACCCCAAGGCATTTTCAAATGAGTTAGGATTATTGAAAGGTTTCCTACATAAGATAAAACTGAAGAAGCATTACAAGCCTGTGGTACATAAGGCTAGATCCGTGCGGTTGGTGGTGAGAGATGCATTGAAAAATGAACTTGAGAAATTGGAATCCATTGGAGTGATTGAAAAAATTGAGAGCTCGGAGTGGCTCGCCCCATTTGTGGTAGCTTCAAAGGGAGGGGGCAAAGGGATTCGCCTGTGTGTGGATCTCAGGGACCTTAATGCCAACATCTGGGTAGAGAGGCATCCTCTCCCTAGAATAAATGAGATGCTCAGTGTGTTGAAAGGTGCGAAATTCTTCAGTGTTTTGGACCTCTCTGCAGCTTACTACCAGGTTGCCCTACATCCTGAGTCTAAAAGCCTGACTTCCTTCATTACGCCATTTGGGGCATACCAATATAACCGTATGCCATTTGGGTTGGCGTCCGCGGCGGCGGTTTTCCAACACATTATGCAGCACATCCTAGATGGTCTTGGTAAAGTCCTGTGCTTCCAGGACGATATACTAATTTATGGAGACTCAGAAAGTGAGCACAACTTGAACTTGAGAGAAGTTTTGAACAAATTGAGTAAAGCAGGTTTTACCACCCAAAAGGAAAAGTGCAAGATAGGAGTAAAGTCTGTAACTTACGTAGGGCATACCATTTCAGGAGAAGGAATTAAGCCCAAAACCAGCCTGGTGGATGCAGTGATGTTAGCGCCCGCTCCTTCCACCAAGGATGAGCTCAGATCCTTCCTGGGATTGGTGGAGTACATGACCAAGTTCGTCGAAAACTTTTCTAGTCACACACGAACAATGAGGGAACTCTTAAAGAAAGGTAGTACTTTTGTGTGGAGTAGTGAATGCCAAAAGGAATTCAAGTATGTAAAGTCAGCCATTGCCATGGCACCCACCTTAGGCATGTTTGATCCAAATGAAAAAAACACACTTACTACAGATGCCAGTAGCAAGGGCCTGGGGGCATCCTTTACTCAAAGGGTTTGGCGGATGCGAGAGAGTAATCGCTTTCGCTTCCAGGGCACTGAAGGACCCAGAGTCTAATTGCTCTACCATCGATAGAGAAGCTCTAGCGTGCTATTGGGCCATAAATCACTTTAAATTCTTCCTATGGGGAATCCCTTTTACCCTGAGGACCGACCACAAGCCACTAATTCCCTTATTCTCCACAAAGTACTTTGAGAGGGCCACCCCACGCATTGCAAAATGGATTTTGGCATTGCAAGGATACAATTTCACCATGTGTTACGTGGCCGGTGAGAAAAACACCATAGCAGACTGCATGTCAAGGTTGCCCATACAGGGGGAGGACAACGTGGGGGGTCCACCAGAGGAGGCAATTCTCGCAGTAGGACACCCGGCAATCAGTAAGGAGGAATGGGAGAAAGAATCCCATAGTGATCAGGTGTTAAGGGAGTTGAGGAAGTTAATTGAGGAAGGGTGGCCGGAGAATAACATTGAGTTCGCTGAAAACCTCAAACCATATTGGACAGTGAGAAATGAGTTATCCAACATGAATGGTCAGGTTTGGAGAGGGAATAAAGTCATTCCTCCGGGTGGAATGAAAGACAGGATCATACTGTTAGCACACAAAGGTCATCCTGGAAGAAGCATGACAAAGAGTAAGATCAGAGAACATTATTGGTTCCCTAGGATGGATGGGTTGGTGGAGAGCACGGTGAAAGACTGTGAAGCGTGTGGAAGGTGTGACAAATCTAAAGTAATACACAAGGTACTACTCATTCCAGTAGAGGTACCAAGTAAACCATGGGACAAGTTGGGGATTGATATAATAGGTCCCATGAACTTACTTAACACCAACCAGAGGTTTATGTTTGTAATCATAGATTACCACTCTCATTGGATCAGTACCAAATTTGTACCCTCAATAACTACACAAGATCTGAGGGAGTTTTTGCAAGAGGTGTTCGCAACAGAAGGTATACCGAGCACCTTGGTAACAGATAATGGCGTTCAATTTACGTCGGAAATAATGAAAAGGTTCTTGTCAGAGTTAGTCATTTCACATATAAGAACACCTTTCTACTGTCCTAAAGCTAATGGCATGGTGGAAAGGGCAAATAGGATGTTGAAGAACTCTATTCAAATGGCTGTTTCAATGCATGAACCTGTAGAGGAAGCTATAAGAAAAACACTTTGGTCTTATCATTCTTCCCCCAATGCGGTGACAGGTGTATCTCCATTTGTATCCCTTAAAGGGAGGAATCCAGGGTCAAAACTCAGCCCCAACTGGTTGAATGGTGGTAATCCGGTGTGGGTGGACAGGGAGTCTGTTAAAGAAAAAGTGGAATCACATCAGATGGATAACAAAACCAGGTACGACCAGAAGTGGGGCACCACTAGCAGGAAGTTGTAGTCTAAAGACCTGTTGTTGGACGTGCAAAAGTGTCCTCTTTCTCTGAACCAGCAAGAGTAAAGAGAGTGAACAATAACTCGCTTGTCCTGGAGGATGGAAGCACATGGAGCATAGACAATGTAAGTGCCTGCCCGGATGTGTGCGTTCCAATGGCTGATTGTGAGGGGAACCAGGAGGTTACTCCTCCGGACATTCAAGAGGCCAGAGAAACCAGGGTGCGTCAGCCACCAAGCTGGCAAAAGGACTATGTGACTTAGGGCTGTTTAAGTATACCTTGCCTCCCCCAGAGGTCTTTTCATAACTGTTGTTATTTCCCTTACAGAGGGAGATGTGTTGTAATCTCCTTTGTAAAGTAATATCTGCAATGGTATGTTCCACTCACCCCTCCCCTTTCACATTGTTATCAGCCCCATGGAATGTTGGTGGGGCGCTTCAGTTAGAGCGTTGTGTGAGAGGCTGGCAGTGCCGAGACTAGGACGTGAATAAACCAGCTCTTCAAAATACATCTGTGTGCTGTGTTTACATCTAACAGTATCCATGCCAAGTTTACAGCCTTTTTTCCAACATCCTGGGAATACACTGAATGGCACCAAGAAAATAGGCAAAATAAAGCTAATTTTTTAGTTTTGGGGAGGAATATAAAAAAAGTGCTCAGGGCTTTTGTCCGAAAATGGCATCAATGAATGGTTGCTGTGCTAAAGTTACCATATTCCCAGCTTTTAAGAACATGTAAAGCTGAATAAAAATGATTTTTTATTCACGCAGTATTGGCATCTGCTAAGGAGCTTTTGAAATCAGTTAAACAGCTGGCCAAACCGCAGCAAGAAAACACATTTAAACCAGATCAGGATATGTGCAACAAATGGTGCAAGTGATATATAACGATCTCTCGAACACTTGGGAAATACCTGACACACAATGTCAACTGCCCAGTGTGGATGGTTTGACTCATTGCAGATTATCCTGCTTTCGGACACTTACTAGCGAGGAGGTACAAAAACGTTCTCCTCTCCATCACATCCGGTTCCCCCAGAGACCCATGTCCACCAGCTATTATGCACCTGGCCTCTATGAGGATCTGTGATAATCTTACACCCCTTATCTACCAAGTTCTGGAATCGGGTAGCTACCCGGTAGCCTGGAAAAGAGGTGCTATTAGGCCAATTTTTAAAAAAACATCCCTGGACCCCACTGAACCTAAAAACTATCGCCCCATTGCTGGCCTACCAAGACTAGCTAAAATCACGGAGAAGTCAATAAATAAGACGCTGACTAACTACCTAGATACCAACAATCTGCTCGACTCTACGCAGCACAGCGTTCGGTCCTGTCATTCTACCCAATCAGCCCTAGTTACTGCTACGGAAGAAATCCGAAAAATACTGGATGGAAGAGGCAGAGCGGTCTCGTGCTCTTCGACCTATCAGCAGCATTTGACACCGTGAATCACACTGTGTTAGTGCAGCAGCTGAGGGACGTGGGATTCGAGGACATGGCTCTAGCCCTCCTCTCCTCGTTCCTGGAGGCAAGGGAGCAGAGCTTGCATTGGGAGGGTCTGCAACCAGACAATTTCTATCTTCCTTGTGGGGTCCCTCAGGGATCGGCCCTATCTCCGATGTTGTTTAACGTCTATATCACCCCATTGGCCAGACTCATCAGGAGGCATGGATTGGCCTTGGTCTCTTATGCGGACGACTCTCAACTTGTGATCGCTATATCCAACCAGCCAGAGGTCACAGATGTCAATTTTCATGTATGTCTCACTGGAACTATGACGTGGATGAACCATAGCTTCCTGAAAATTAATACAGATAAAACCGACGTGATAGAGTTTGGCCAGGCTGCTCCCTCTGAAATAACTCCTGGTGGCCGGCCAAAGCCTGTGAATGTCTGAGCCCTTTTGTCAAGGTTAGGAATCTCGGAGTCATCTTCAATGACCAGTTGAACTTTTTCGCCCAAGTCAACAGTCTCACCACCTCCTGCTTCTTCTTATTAAAAACCTTGAGGAAAATGTTTCCTTTCATCTCGCAAGAATTACAGAAGACGGTGGTGGTCGCCCTTTTTCTGTCCAAGTTAGACTATTGTAATGCCCTCTTTCTGGGAATTGATAAGACGCAGATGAAAGCGCTGCAATCGTTACAGAATGCGGCAGCACGCCTGCTTTTAAATATACCAAAGGGACAACCAATCTCGGCAGGGATCAAATCATTGCACTGGCTCCCGATCCAGCAGCGAGTGGAATTTAAGGCCTTGTGCTTGGTGCACAAGGCACTCTACGGGGTGGTGCTGAGGAGATTTTAAAAAATGTCACACCCTACACCCCCTCACGCGTTCTAAGATCACCAAATTTAGGCTAAATAAATACCACAAAGATCAGGCGGGCAAGGTGGGGTGGTAGGATGCTGTCGAATTGTGCAGCAAAACTTTGAAATAGAATGCCAGTAGCCATGAGATTTCAGTCCAACTGGCATTGAAAACATGGCTGTTTGCATCCACTTAGTCTCACTGATAACACATGAGGTTTCCCCCTTCCGCATATACCAGGGCCAAGCGCATTTGAGTGCTTTAAAAACAAATATCCTATCATATCCTATTTTTCCTATTTTGTGTGCTCTCAACCTACTTCTAGATTATGGTAGAAACCAGTGTGAACCCCATTGGTGATCCAGAAGAGCTATAGATTTCTGAAATGTAGACAACATTCTAATTCTGCAAGGGGTCAAATGTGTAGATCCCAGGAGCGTCCCGTGCAGGTAAGAGTGGTGGGTCCGGCTTGTAGTGGTGGAGGGGGTATTCAACAGAGTACCACAGTGAAAACGTTAAAAAAAAAAAAAAATCCCTCAACGCTGTCTGTCAAAGCCCCCGCCCCCCCCCCCCAACCTGGCCCCACGGCTCTTATCTGCATGGACCGCGGCTGCTAGATTCCTCAAGGTATTCCAAAAGAAACTATTTGTTGAAATAAAGAAAAATTGAAAACGAATAGGAAAAAACAACTATGTGTGACAGCGTTCTTATCTGTAACTTTTTGTCACAATGGCTGATTTACCACATCAACATACATTACATCCGCAAGACCTTTCCAATAATGTATATATATATAGGGATTGCAGGTTCTCCAAGGAACCCATGGTACCCAGAGCCAACAAATGTACAATGGTTTTGTATTGTTTACTGAGTAGAGACAAATTCATATGCTGAAATATGTGGAGTGAAAAATGTGTATCAAGGAAACATTTGTATTTTTTAAATGGTCACAAGATGTGGAGTTTAGGGTCAGTGGGTATTTGTACATCTCTGAATCTGTGGGTACCTGTACTACGATTTAGATGGTATTTTTCAAAAAGTCTTCTTTCTTACATACTGGCTTACATGTGGAAGGCACAAATGTAGTGAAATCCAATTTGAAATTGCAAATATTCTAATATTCTATGCTCCAACATGTCTTCTGATAAAAAAGTTGCCTCACTTGTGTGGGTAGACCTAGTGCCTGCGGGAGGAAACGGCCCAAAATGCAACATGGTTACATCACATTTGTTCACAGTAAACAGAGTCATTTTTGATGGGTAGCTGTGGATTCTGGGCCATAGTTAAGCCCGCAACTAGGGAAACCTAGCAAACGTACACATTTTTTAAAACTTGACTCCTGTCGGAATCCAGGGTGGTGTGACTTGCATGTCTCTCAATAGGTTTATTCATACAGAATTCATTGCATACCTCAAACTTTGACTAAAAAAAACACATTTTCCTCACTTCTGTGATGAATACTTCTGGTACCTATGGTAAGTCACAAACCTCTTTCCAACCAGCCTTCCCCCGAGACTCCTGATACAAATGATACCTTGCTTGTGTGGGTGTCCAAGTGCCCGTGACACAAAATGGTCCAAAACGCAACATGGATACAATTATCCACTCAAAACTGACAGTTTTTGGAAAGTGAGTAGCTGTGCATTTTGACCCCTGGCTCAGCTGACACCTAGTGCAATCTAGCAAACTTGCAGATTTTATAAAACTAGGCAACTGGAGGAATCCATGGTGGGGTGACTTGTGTGGCTCTCACCAGGTTTTGTTACCCAGAATCCTTTGCAAACCTCAAACTTCAATTAGAAACACATTTTCCTCATATTTCTATGATGGAAAGTTCGGGAGTCTGTGGGTCCTCCTAAACCTCCTTCCACCAAGCATTCCCCCAAGACTTCTGATAAAAATAGTACCCCACTTGCGTGGGTAGGCCTAGTGCCTGCGAAAGCCAACAGCCCAAAACTCAACCTCGATACATCATATTTTTCCGCTGAAAACTGACATTTGGTAGCAGTGGATTTTGGGCCCTAGCTCAGCAGGCACCTAGGAAAACCTAGCAAACCTGTACATTTTTTAAAAACGAGACAACCAGAGGAAAGTACGGTTGTGTGACTTGCGTGGCGTTCACTGGGTAATTTTCCCCAGAATCCATTGCAAAACTCAAACTTTGACTAAAACACAGTTCCTCACATTAAAGTAAAGTTCTTGAATCTGTCTGGAATCACATATTTTGTACCACCCTGTGTTCCCACTTGTCCCCTGATAAGAACAGTATATCACTCGCGTTGGTTGGCCTCGAGCTCACGACACAAAAAGACATTGAGAGATAAGCAATCAGGGTAGCTGCAGTGTTTGGGCGCGTGCTGTGATGTCACACATGCAAACCTACAAACCACATACATTTTTGGGAACTAGACAACCAGGAGTTTCCAGGGTGGTGTGCCTTGCGTGGATCCATGTGGTTTTTCCTACCCACAATGCCCTGAAATCCTCAAACTTTTCCTGAAATAACACATTTCCCTTACATTTCTATGATGAAAACTTCCAGAATCCACAGGAATCCACAAACTTCCCCCCACCAAGTGCTACCCCACATGTGCCGATAGAAACGCTGTGCCAATTATGTAGCTGGGACTACTGTCCAGAATAGGAACAAATCAAACCAAGGTTAATGGAAGCCATTTCGAGTGTAGTCCAATTGACCTTGATTTGATCCATTCCTGTTGCGGGAACTAGGCCCGCTTGCTGATCTTCATTACTCTAAAGGCTAAAAAATAGACTCAGGCTGCTCGGGAACCTCTTTCCGAGAAGTCTGTTTAAAATGTTATAAAGGAATCCGGCTGGTGCTCTGCACCAATGGGGTCCTTGATATGCCTTCCCAGTGTTGGCCAATCACTGACAGACGCCCTTGGGACGTTGTGCACGTGTCGGCCACTGGCCTACACCCACACTGAAATGGTTTATGTAAATTCATTTTATATATTTACCTGAAATGTAGAAAAAAATGTAAAAAAATATTCAGCACTACTGAATTTAGAATTCTCAAGTTTATTAATGGAAATTAATTAATAGAATTTAAAAAAATATATAATTACAATTATTTTTGGGAAGTTTGAATTAAAAAATAAATTCCCACCTAAAGAAAAGAATTGTGTATTAATAATTAATAGTGATGTATTGAATTAATTAAAATGAATAATTGTAGATTTTTTTACATACAATTTATTTATTGAATTAAAATAAAAATATATTTTTGTTAAATGTAAAAGATATTATGAAAATATTTTCCAATTAATTAATATGTACTATTTTTACTTTTTGTACAATTACTATATATTTATTTATATTTTTACCTATGTTAAATAATTTTAATTAATTTAACATTACTGCCTAGGTTATTTTCTAAGGCCGAGTGTTGCAGTTCCAGTGGTTGGCCATATGTCGTTCTAAACTTAATACAAACGTTTAACTTATTACAAAAGTGTAGTTTGTGAATACTGAAAAGTAGTACTCTTACTCAAAAGTGTAAGCTTACTCAAAAATGCAGTTTGTGAATCAGGCCTATAGCTTGCAATTTTCTCTCATAGTTTTATATTAGTTAGGATCTCGTTTGGAACCTGATGGGCAACCCACACTTTAAAATGAGGTGGGGGAAACCATGAATTTGGTTTGGGTGTGAATTTCACCAATTTATGTTGGAGCACCTGCTCCCCCAAATTCTGAATGAGTCCCTTAGTTGTGAATTACTCAGTTAAATAGTTTTTATCAATACTGCTTTTGACGTCTTCCTTCAGAAGAGGATATAACATTCCCATGGGGTGTACAAAAACATACATGAACTTTGCAAAGCCATAAGATCTGGCTTCCATCAGTTCAAGTAACTTGCCATATTCAATTAACAAACAGAAGGATACAAATACAACACATATGTACACATGTACATGCAACAACCAACACCTATCCAGGCTCCCATGCTCACAGATTAACAGACATAGAGCCTCATGAGAAGAGATGTCAATGGACAGGTCTATGGATGCATGGGTATTTTGTAATGTGTTTTTATTTAATGTATATTTATAGAGCACACTATCAACTGGGAGGGTATCATGGCACTGAGCAGGGGTGTATCTAGGCACACCTAAGGTCTAGAGGGACTAATCAAAAAACCAGGTATTTGGCTTTTTGGGGAATTCAAGATGAGAGAAGGAGGGTCTCATGTGTAGCGGCAGGTTGATCCACACTTTAGGAGTGATGTAGGAGAAGGCTAGACTACCTGATCTGGTTTTCTGTATGCATGGGAATTGTGCAAGTACTCTGGCTGAGCAGAGGTCTCTGGAAGGTTTGTGAAAGCAGATGGGATTGTTGAGGTATCCTGAGCCAGTGTTCGGTAGTGCTATGAAAGTGTGGATGGTGAGTTTGATGTGAGTGTGGCTTGGGAGGTCGAGAGTGAATGTGGGTGTAAAGTTCTGAATGGTCTGCAGCCTTCGTATAATTTTTTTGATGATCCCAGCATAGAGGGCATTCCCGTAGTGCAGCTTGCTTGTGACCAAGACATGCTTGAAGGTTTTTTCAGTGCTGATTTGGAGTCATTTGAAAACCAACCTTCCTCAGCATCTTCAGGGTATGGAAGCATGAGGCGGTGATGGCATTGACTTGGGCGGTCATATCGAGTAGGCTGTTGATGATGATCTTGAGGTTCTTGGCATGGGTGGTGGAGGTGGGTGTCGGTCCTAGCTCTGTTGGCCCTCAGGTGGAGCCAAAAGGTGGATGCATACGTGTTGGTGGATACATAGCTATGTAATAGATGGACGAAGGTGAATAGCTGAAAGTAAGATTGTAGGTGGATGTATATTTGGGGGGAATCTGCATGCATATGTGATGGTGAATTAATGTATGAAGGCAAAGGTGCAGTAGATGGAGGAATTAATTTATGATTCTGGTGGACCATTCTGTGAATAAGTGCATGTTTAAAGGGATGCATGAGTGAGATGTGGCCCACTAGATAAAGATTATGTGGAAATATGGCACAATCATTGGTTTGTCCTGTCCTCAAAACCCTATCCTTGCATTACCCACACACAATGTTGCAGTGCTATTCTAAAATGTTAGGCTATTCTTAATGGAGCCTCATTTTGGTTTGAAAGCAAACAAAAAAGATTAAGCCAGAAGCCTGAAGTTGTGTCCCTTCCCTTGTGTACAACATATAATCCAAAAAGCACATAAAAAGGAACTCTTACCTAGACGGGCTCTTAAACGATTGGTATTACCGAAGGAAAAGGGTGGTTTATCCCTACCGAATTTTAAGCTGTATTACTGGGCCACTGTCCTAAAATACTGCGTCAATTTGATCTCGATAGATAATATTAACCTGGAGATCCCGACCCCTCAAGAACTTCTATTAGGAGAAGATTGTGCTGGTTGCTTTTGGCGACATACTAACGACAATTATTTTAAGAAAATCAAGTTTAAGACTATCTTAGGGGCTTATAAAGCATGGAGTGGTATTCGTAAAATGTTGGGGCTTGGGCGATTCTCATGTTACACACCAATGTATAGTAATAATGATCTGCCTGTAATATTTCATGATAATTGCATAAATAGATGGATATCGGCAGGGATAGTGCAATTGGGTTGTTTCTATAAACAAGGATGTCTTAAAATATTTGAAGATCTGCATGAGGAATATAATATTAGCCATAGGGATTTCTTTAAATTCTTGCAGGTTAGAGATTTTTTATTAAAGAAAACTGGTGGGCGGGAGAACTTCCGGAACAATCAATTGATTGATAATGTATGCAAAAAAACAACTCCTAGGATTGGGGAAATCTATGAAACATTGAATTTAATGACCCCAGATGATATGGACAAATATTGCGTAATGTGGCAGGAACAACTAGGAATACATTCCAATATCCCTCGCATAGCATATGAGTTTGCACAACATTCACTAATGTCAATAAAGCTACAGGCGCAATTTTATAAAACTTTCTTCTTCCTATATTATACCCCTAAGAAAATTGCTAAATGGGGAACAGGGAAGGGAACAACTTGCCCTCGTTGTGCTCTATATGGGGCCGATATTATACATATATTTGCCACATGTAACACATTGACTAAGCTGATTAATGACATATCTGAATTCCTATCAGATGTTTGTCAAACAAGAATTGAAATCTCAACGGAGGAAATCTTGTTGGAGGTAGCAAATCGTGAATTGCAGACAAACACTCAGGGCCTTATATTTGTGGCCATGGCTATACTTCGCCTTACTATTGCCTCAGCATGGTTAGATCCTGATCCACCGGTATTTCAACAATGGAGATCTAGACTATTAGCCACATGTAGCCTGGAAGTCGCAATCTATAAAAATAAAGGGGCTAAGAAAAGACTAATGGGCATGCGGATATGGTCACCAATGTTATCGTGGATCCAGAGACATACATGATTGCATTTTGTGTACATAGTATTACTTGCATCTTTTTTTATTTCTATTTTTTTAATTTTTATTATTCCTTTTTTTTAATTATTTTTTTTCTCTTCTCTCTCTCTGTTCACCTATGGCAAAGTGTATTATCTAGGATCTGTTTCTACTGTATGTATATAATATGTTATTTTGTTTTTCATTTTGACGTGTTCTTGGTCAAGGAAAGGGGGGGTGGGGAGGGAGGGAATGTATATAATGTAAATGTCAATAAAAAGATTTAAAAAAAAAAGGAACTCTTATAAATGGAGGAGCTCAATGGAATCTTTTTTTGAGCAACATCTCACACCACGATAAGGCAACTGATAGTAATCATGACTTTCAGAAGAGTCTAGATTGAAGCATGAAACCAACCACTTTAGCAGTCCCATGCTAGGATTTTCCCAGATGCAATACATTTTATCCTTCCTAGAGAGAACTCAAAGATGGGTAAATCATTGGCAAAACAGTGAAGACAAGAAGGTGAGAATTACAGAAAGAAACACATATCCTCCCTCAATGATATCCAAAGAACAGTCTACAGTAGAACAGGCAAAACTGGCAGAAGGTGATTGTCCACAGAGTATCCCATGAATATTCCCATGAGTACAGATAGATGCCATGGCTCCCCACTGGAAAGAACCACCCTCCAAACAGAGGAGTTCACTGTAGGTAAAGGAGCACATGACATGAACTATGCACATTCAGGTGGCGAACTATTGTTGCTGCCGACCACCCTATAAGATACAACAGAAATACTCCAGGACGAGCTAAAACTGAAGAAGGATTCTAAAAGGACCAGTACCAACCAAGTGATGGGCACAAGGCTGAGAGCAACAAAAGATAATCCTGTAATCTACATGGTACTGACCCAATCCAAGGCCTGATTTAGAGTTTGGCAGACAGCTAATGCAAAGGAGGATCCTGGCTACCAAACTGAAACGTTGCCCACCTTGCTTAGAGTCAGGAGAATTTGTTGAAGGAGGCTCAGTTGACAGAAAGATTACTTTGATGAGTAGAGGCAGAGAATTACACTGTCTGTCTTATTTAGGATGGTCAGTCATGTTTTTTTTTCTGTTTGACATTGCTGCTAGATAAAACCTGGCAGTGAGGGTCAGAAAAAAATATATACTGAGCCACAAACCCAGGAAAATTAGGTGCGGGAGTCATCAATTTTTTGATTTTCAATAACAAAATACCACTTTGAGAGTTTGTTTTTGAAAAACAAAATCTTTGTTAGTTTGGTGGACTGCTGTCAAAGCTGTCAGCGGATGTCCACCAAACTTTTGCATCTTGATGGGAACTGCAACAATGGCACTCATTAGCCAGCAGTAATCTTTAAATTTGGAGATGGTAGTCTGTCAAGGTGGCAGATGTTATGCCCGCCATCACTCTGATGTACCATCTGCCAAATTCAGATTAGGTCCCAAGTCAGTGACAAAAGGCACCTCTAGAGGAACACCTCTAAACTGCCTGTTGTTTGCACACAATTTCAAATCCAACACAAAGAAACATCCAACCATATTCACTAAATTTAAAACTCACTAGCCCCCTGCATAGCCCCATACACAGATGCCTCTTTGGCACCAGATTTCTTTTCAAGGAATAGCCAAATATCTGGCAATGTTTTTAAATTTAAAAAGGGATGCCAGAATTACTGACTTTAAGATGAAGGGCATGACTGAAGATAAAAGAAATGTTACAGCCTCTAACATCCACAGTATTTCAGGGCAGAATCCTTAGAAAAGGCATCAGAATAAGATGATTGCTTGACTGAGAACCAAGGTTGGGCCAGGTCTGGTTAGGCAACTGGTCTTCAAAATGATAAAGAGAATTGATCATGATAATTTATCAGAAACTCCTTGGAGAAGTATGCAGCTGGGTAGAAAATCATGTGTTTGCAAAATAATATCTGCACCCCTTTCTACTGCTACTAAATAATGGGGCTCTCCTGCAGACTATCAGAATAGACTTTTCTACTATGGACTACGGCCTTATAAGGGGTTTGGCTGACAGAATACTCAATAACAAACCACAATTTAAATAGATCTGGGTAAAATTTAAATTGCACTAGCGTAATTCGTGAAATTATGCTTGTATTACAAAATTCCCCAAATTATGCCATTATGCTACTTGATGTAATTATGCACCATTCACTGTAAAACTTGACTGCAAATGTGAAAGGTGCAGTAAAAATGTTCAGGAAACGTACAGGAACAACAGAAGGTGAGTGGCTGTTGCTCCCAGTGCTTCTGATTAAATGCGTCCTCATGCCAAAAAGTTGATGTGAGGACACCTTTTAAACTAAAATATGGCCCGAAATGACAGATTTCCATTTCATGTAATTATTCCTTATTGTGCCGTAATTTCAAGTAATCGCAGGAAAGCGAACTATGCGAATTTTGCACACCGCTAATGACTCCTAATAACAGATGCTTATTGCTCTTGTAATACAGCGGATGAGATATCCATCACATTTTGACAGAGTATACCATCCATCAAACCATAAATAAGGCCCAATATCTTGAGCCAATGTAATGCTGCTCCTCCTTTTTCCCTTTTATCCTTTGTCCTTTTATCTTCTGTAATTTACTGCTTTCAAATAGTCTAATAGTTTTAGCTGCAAATTAGCTTTTTCAACAGAGGTGCACAAAAAGCTCTGGTAGCTAAATGTTTCTGTTAAATAAAACTAAACTTGCATACATGGGATGGATAAACATATGAATATACGGTTGTAGCTTGATGTATAAATTGATCAAATTTGACTGGCTCAGTGTGGTTGGAAGAGAGAGGGAGAGAAAAAGAGAGAGAGAGAGGGAGAAAGAGAGAAGACCTCTAAATCTATACTACTATAATAAAGCAAGAACTTTCAGGCTTTGAGGCGGGTAAACTCGGGAACCACAGCGCCAATCTACACACCCGATACACCGTTGAAATCGTCAGGGTGTGTAGATGGTTATAGGCTATATAAATTTTAAAAATAAACGTTATTTAAAAAGTTATATTAAAAAAAAAGTAGTCCCTCCAAAGTAGCGCCGGCCGCGACGTGCGTCCTGACATCAGGAGGAGCGGCGTACAGCGCGCGGAGGAACAGTGACGATCAGCGCGGGGAGCAGCGGACATGAGCAGCGATCGGAGGGCAGGCAGTGAGGAGCGGCGGCGGGGAGGAGCGCTAGGGTGAAAGCGGAGGGAGAGAGGAGCGGTGAGCGAGCCACAGGAAAAAGAAACGTGTGCAGGTAAGTGGAGCGGGTAGCAAACAGCCCATTACAGGAGGAAAAGGCGGCGGCGGGGACGTGGGCAGTGAGGAGCGTGCAGGTTACGAAACTTGTGCAGGGCGCCAGCGGCCGCGGAAAAAGAAACGTGGAGCGGGTAGCAAACAGCCCATTACAGGAGGAAAAAGCGGCGGCGGGAACGTGGGCAGTGAAGAGCGTGCAGGTTAAGAAACGTGTGCAGGGCGCCAGCGGCCGCGGAAAAAGAAACGTGGAGCGGGTAGCAAACAGCCCATTACAGGAGGAAAAAGTCACAGAAACGTCTGCAGGTGACAAAAAGTGGCGTGGGCAGTGAGGAGCGTGCAGGTTAACAAACGTGTGCAGGTTACAAAAGCCTCCAAAAGTAAACATACAGCCATAATACTGCACTACGTCAGGCGGGCAGGGGCCCTAAGCCATGATTGCTTCCGGACAAGGTCGGGCTGGGCTGCTAGTTAAGAGATAAGTGAGTGAATAAATGCATGCAACCTTGTTCTCTGAGATGGTTGAAAACAATACGGTGGTGAGGGAGAGGATCAGCTGGGTGTCGTCGGCGTAGGAGATGATGTTGAGGTTGTGTTGGCGTGCGATGGCCGCAAGGGGGCTCATGTAGACGTTGAAGAGGGTTGGGCTGAGTGAGGAGCCTTGAGGAACGCCGCAGATGACTTCGGTGGCTTCTGATCTGAACAGGGGGAGGCGGACTCTCTGTGTCCTTCCGGCGAGGAACGAGGTGATCCATTCCAGTGCCTTCTCCTGGATTCCGACGTTGCTGAGGCGCTGTACTAGGGTACGGTGGCAGACAGTGTCGAAGGCCGCGGAGAGGTCTAGGAGGATGAGGGCTGCTGTTTTTCCGTTGTCGAGCAGGGCTCGAATGTCATCGGTAGCTGCGATCAGGGCGGTCTCGGTGCTGTGGCTGGCCCGAAAGCCAGACTGCGAGAGGTCGAGGGATCCGTTCGTCTCGAAGAAGGCGGCCAGCTGCTTGTTGACGGTCTACTCGATGACTTTAGCAGGGAACGGGAGCAGCGAGATGGGGCGGTAGTTCTTGAGGTCGGTGGGGTCGGCTGATGGCTTCTTTAGTAGAGCGCTGAGTTCGGCGTGCTTCCAGCTCTCCGGGAAGGTGGCGGTGTCGAAGGAGGTGTTGATGATGTCCCACAGGTGGGGTGCGATGACAGCGTCGGCCTTGTTGAAGACGTGGTGAGGGCAGGGGTCGGTCGGAGATCCGGAGTGGATGGAGTTCATCGTGCGGATGGTGTCTTCGGTGCTGATCGGGGTCCAGGCGCGGAGGGTGGTGGTGGGGGGCGGTGGTTCAGTCGTGGCGTGCGTCGGTTGAGAGCTGAAGCTGTTGTGTATGTCCGCGATCTTGTTGTGGAAGTAGGAGGCGAGGGAGTTGCAGAGGTCCTGCGAAGGGGTGATGTCGTTGTTTCCGGCGTTGGAGAGCTCTTTAACGATGTTGAAGAGTTCCTTGCTGTTTTTTTTTTTTTTTAAATATATTTTTATTGCAGGAATCAGTAAAACAATACAGTAACGACCAGTATCGTATTATAAACAACTTATACAAGATATAGCCCACCGACCCCCTTCCATAACGTTGCTATATAGCCAATCAGCCCATATCCCTGGGGTTGGGCGGCAAATGCAGCTGGGGTCAGTAGGATGCTGGAGCTGGTCCGGATAACACACTGTCCGTCATCTGCTTTTCTAAACAAACCCCAAACCCCAAAAAGAAACCCCCCCCTCAAAATTCCCAGTTACTGTGAAACCCCCCCCTCCCCCCCTCCCCCACCATCAGCGCCAGGGAGCTCATCAACATAGGATCCACTGCTTGACCCACGGGGAAGGTAATAGTGCTGTCATTGCTAATATTTAACGGGACTCGGGTCGAGTTGCTTCTTCACTTTCGGAGTCGCTGGGGGTACAATAATCTCTGAGGGCCTGCACCAGCGTTTCCCATTCTAACGCGGCCTCCTGCACCTTCTCATTGCCCTGCCTCCAAGCCAACTGATACCGCAGCGCGCTCTCACCCGCCGCCCATTTCAAAAGCTCACTGTGCCATCTGCTGCCTGTGGGACCAGCTCGTGCCTTCCAATTCCTGGTCACCTCTCGCTTAGCAAGTAGGAGCCCCAGGTCGATAAATTTACTGGTGATTTTATTCCGGGGGGTATGGGGGAACCAGTGCAATAGCCCTACCGCCACATCGAATGATAAGTGCCTCCCCGTCACCTCTTCCAGAGTCGCCGCCACCTCCTGCCAGTAGGACGTCAGTCCTGGACAGGCCCATAGCATGTGTAGGAGGTCCGCCTCCTGAGCCGGGCACCTAGGGCACTCCGCCGAAGCCGTGGCAAAATAACGCCTGATCTTTACCGGGGTCAGGTACGCCCTATGGAGAACATAATAGTGGACCAGTTGGAAACGGGCGCCACGTGTGCCCTTCCAGGCACGTCTCACCAGCTGGGACCAGGTCGTCTCCGGGATCTCCCTACCAATGTCCTCTTCCCAGCGGGACTTCAGTGTGGCGAGAGGAACCAACCCCTCGGCAATCAACCTGCCGTAGAGGCAAGTGACCGCCTTCACCGTGCCCGCCGACATCATGACGTACTGGCACACCTGAGACAATTGAGGTTCCTCTAGCCCGTTTTGCCAGTGCGCCTGGATCGCTCGCACAATGGCCGAGTGCAGCAGAAAGTCGCCCCGGGGGATCCCAAAGCGGTCAATGAGATCCTGAAAGGACAGGAGCGCTCCGTCCTCGTACAGGTCCCCGACGAGCTGTAAACCGGAATCCTCCCAGTCCGCCAGTCGTGACCAATCTCCTCCATGTGGGAGGGCCGTCAGCATCCCCAATGGTATTTCAGGCGCATATGGCGTCCGTAGGCGACCTCTGTTATGAGCCCGATTCCAACAGAGACGGACAGTCCGCTCCTCCATCGACAGGTCCCGTAGGACTAAGCGCTGTCGCAGCGCGATAAAGGAGAGGACGTGCCTGGCCATACCCGTCCCTCTACCGTCCTCCGGGCCTCTGAATTCCCTGGCTATCTCCTGGGTGTAGGTCTGGAGCTGCGCCGCTAGGTAATACTTCTCGAAGTCCGGCACAGCGAGCCCCCCCTCGTCTTTCGGCCTCATCAGGGTATTGAGGGCCACCCGCCGCCGGCCCGTTCCCCAAAGGAACCCGACCACCATAGAACGCAAGCGACGAAACGTAGCCGGTGGGACCCAGATCGGCAAAGTCCGAAAGTAATACAATAGTCGGGGGAGCGCCACCATTTTGAGCAGGGCGATGCGTCCCGCCACGGAGAGCGGCAGCGTGGCCCAAAAGTCCATGCTACCTCGGAGTGCTCGTATGCAACGGGCAATGTTTCCATCTAGGAGGTCGGGTTGGTCGTGGTACACAAATACCCCAAGGTATTTAAAGCAGTCGGGCTCCCATCTGATCTCCTTACTTAGCGCAGGAGTGGGGGTACCCCTACGCATCGGGAAGAGGCAGGTCTTAGACCAATTCACTTGGAGGCCTGAGACCGCTCCGAACTCCGTTAGCGCTAATTCCGCTCCCCGTAATGCGTCGACCGGGTCCTCCAGGAAGAGCAACAGGTCGTCCGCATAGAGCGAGACGTAATGTGGGCCCGCTGCTGTCCATAAGCCCGTATAGTGGGCTCCCGAGCGAAGATGTATCGCTAGTGGCTCCACCGCTAGTGCAAAAAGAAGCGGGGATAAGGAGCACCCTTGCCGCGTGCCACGCTCCACCGGATATCGCGATGAAATCAAAGGGCCCGATCTAACCCTGGCCGAAGCGGAAGCGTAGAGGACTGCTGTCCATTTGACAAATCCCTCCCCGAGGCCGAATTTCCGTAATACCGTGCATAGGTAGTCCCACTCCAGGCTATCAAAAGCCTTCTCCAGGTCCACCGATAAGACTACCGGGGACGGGGCATCCACGAATGGTTCCCCAAGCAAGCGGAACAACCTTCGGATGTTCATAGTCGTATTTCGCCGTGGGATGAAACCGGCTTGGTCTTCATGCACTAGGGAACTCATATGTCCCAGCAGCCTCGAGGCCAAGATGCTGCTCAATATTTTGTAGTCCACCGTCAGCATTGAAAGGGGACGGTAGGACCCCGGGTCAGACGAGTCTCGGCCTGGTTTGAGGAGAGGAACCACCAACGCCTCACACATCGAGCCAGGGAGACGACCCAATCTCTTCGCCTCCCTGTAGACCACCAGTAATCGAGGGGCCAAGAGGTCAGCATAAGCTGCATAGAACTCCACCGGAAGGCCATCTAGGCCCGGGGTCTTGTTCCTCGCCATCCGTTTGATGGCCCCGCGGATCTCCCCTAAGTCGATGTCAGAACCCAGGGTTTCCGCCACTTCCTGTCCTACTGTGCGGAGTTCCAGTGGGCTAAGATAGTTGTCAAGCCGGTCTGGGTCACGTGCGGAGCGACTGCGGTATAAACTTTCGTAGTAATGCCGGAAGCAACTAAGAATCTCCGGTTGGGTGCACACCTCGGTCCCATCCGCCCTACGCATATTTGTCGTCGTTTGGGACTGGCGCGTAGGGTTGGCCAACCATGCCAGTAACGCGCTCGACCTGTCGCCCTCCGCAATAGACCGGACCGTATAGGCCTTATAATCGAAACATCGGAGCCGTTCGACCTCCACCGCTACCTTCTCCCTCGCCTCTACCGTTTGTGTTTGCAATTCCGGGTGTCCGGGGCGGCTAATTTCGAGCTCGCGGAGCGCTCGGTCCGCTGTGTCTAAGTCAGCCAGGATAACACGCCGCATGCCCACCTTCTTAGAGATACAGTAGCCCCTCACCACCACCTTGAAAGCGTCCCATTCGAACGCCCTAGTACTCGCGGAGCCGCCGTTGGACGCAAAATAATCCGTGATTTTCTCCCCTAGGTCCGCCTTGAAGACACTGTCCTCGAGGATCTCGGGACGCATCTTCCAGGTGGGTACTGCCGGTGTCCCAGGGAACCAGCGAATGTCCAGTAGGAGGGGGTTATGGTCCGAGATGGTCCGCGATAAGTACTCCGATCGGACCGCTGCCGAAACTAATTCGGACGAACCAAGAAAGCTATCTAGTCTGACATGCAGCTCATGAAGGCTCGAAAAGTATGAATAATCTCTAGACGCGGGGTGATGCGCCCTCCAAATGTCCGTCAAACCCCAGCGGGTCTGCCAATCTTGACGGCCCTTAGCCGCCCGCCGGACCGGGGAATCGGGGAGCGGGGGATGCGAGCGGTCTATGTCTACATCCACTACGGAGTTAAAGTCTCCCCCCAGCAGGAGGGGCCCGGCGAAAAAGTGGGCCAGCGAGCCCGATAACCTGGAAAGGAAGGCAGTCTGGTCCACGTTAGGAGCATACACACAGCAAACGTTCAGGTCCCTCCCTCCTAGCGTGCCTGATATGGCCACGAAACGCCCCTCTGGGTCCAACACTGTCCTCGTGACCTGGAAGGGGACTCCTGCCCTAATCCATATTAGCGCCCCCCTGGCATAAGCAGAGTACGCCGTGGAAAAGACCTGCCCTCGCCACCTACGCTGAAGCGCCGCCCCTTCCGCCTTGTTCAGATGCGTTTCCTGCAGCAGCGCCATTTGCACTCCCCTACGCACTAAATAAGCATGGACCTTGTGACGCCTGGACATAGTGTGAAGCCCCCTCACGTTCCAAGTAATACATTTCAAGTTAGCAACATCAGCCATTGTCCCAGAGTGTTCTTGCACAGTCTCCCCGTTCGGGTCCCCACAAAGAAAAAGCATCAATCCTCCCAGCGCTGACGGCGGCCATTTTCCCCAACCAGAACCAAACCACCCAAAAACCAACAAAGCCCCCCCCCAACCACCCCAGAACAGGACCCAAACTACACCATCTAGATCCCATCCAAACCTCTACGGAGATCAACCCCAAAATCCCCACTAGTCCTACGGTCGCCACCGTAGGAAGGCCTTATGGGCCAGGTGCGGGCTGAGCGGAGGCAGTGGGCCCTCGTCGCCCAGGCTACCAGGACTATAGTAAGCCCCCCCCTGTGTCAAAACCTTCCGGGGCAAGAGCAGCAGCCCCCCAACCCTCCCTCCTTCGTTGTCAGCAATAAAGAACGGCAACCGCCTCCCCCCTGCCGGGCCCCCACCCAAAACAAGGCAGCATATCCCGTTACCCTTGTCCGTCCAAAAGGTCCTCCACCGATTTCGGTGTGATCACCGGTGTATGGGTACTGTCTGCCACTGAGTCTTCCGAGTCCGATGGTGCCCCCTGAGCACCCGGGTTTTCTTCCTCCTCCTCGATGACTTCGCCTCTTGCTCCCGACAGTTCCGACAGAACTTCCAACACTCCCCTCCGCTCCGATGATGTCTCCGCAGTCGAGGGCCCTCCCGTGCGGCCGCGGCGGTTCCTGACCCTCTTAGATCGCCTCCTTTGTTCCGGCTCCTCCGCCTGATGGGTCGAGGCGCTATAACCATCTTTCCCTGTCCGGTACAGTTCGAGCCAGTCACAGACCTCCTCTGGGGTGTCGAAGAACTGGGTTTTGTCGTCGACAATGACTCGGAGCCTTGCGGGAAATAGGAGTGAATATTGGATGCCCTCACTCCTGAGTTCACGCTTAACCGCCAGGAAGGAGAACCGCTTGCGCTGCGTCTCGTAGGTGTAGTCAGGGAAGATATTCACCTGACTGTTTGCAACCTGGAACGGGCCATTGTGCCTGGCGGCATTTAGGATCAGGTCTCTGTCCCGGAAATGTAGCAACTGCGCCACCACTGGCCTTGGGGCTCGTCCCTGCTGTGGGGGCCGTGCTGGGACTCTGTGGGCCCGTTCTAGAGTGTAAAAGGAGGACAGGCCCTCCGGGACCACCGTGTCTCGGAGCCAGGTCTCCAAGTATCGCACCATATCGCCATCCTCGATTTTTTCCGGCAGGCCCACCACCCGAATGTTATTCCTCCTGTTGCGGCCTTCCGCATCCTCCGCCCTCCGTTCGAGGGTCTCGATTCGGGACATGGCATCCTTTATCGTCGCAGCCAGGGTTCTCTGCGCCGGTTCTAAAGTCTTCACCGTGCCCTCCACCTCCTTGACCCGGTCTGAGAGTTTACCATGGTCTGCCCTAAGGAGGCCCAGGCCGGTCGCCACCTGGGCAATGTCCTGTTGGAGGGCCGACCGAGTTGCCTCTATCGCTTCCAGTACACGGTCGAATTGTTGCTGGAGTGGTGCGCCACCAGGTCGTTTAGGGTCTCCATGCTCTTCCTTGTCCTGGGCTTCAGAGTCTGAGGTGGTCTGGCTGGATCCCTTGGCTCCTTTAGGCTTCCCCATGCTGCCAGGGGCTCTCCGCGAGGGTCCCGGAGTGGGCGTCTCCGTGTACAAGTGTCCAGCACGACCTTCCCGGGATTTCGTTCTCAAGTCTGGTACGGGCGATCTCCTTCTCCAGAGCCTGTGGAGACTCCGCCGCTTCGGCTCACGCCACCGCCACGGCGTCCGAGGGCACCGATAAGGGGGCGGAGACAACCGTCGCCGAGTCGGGCAGGCCCGTTCACCCACTATAGCTCCGGGGCGAGGGCCACCAACTCCCTCGGTTGACCTGTGGCGCCAGAGTGTCGCGCCATCCATGTAGTTGGGCTGGCCAGGAAATCGTAGCTAGTTGCGGAGTCGCGGTGCAGACCACCGCCTGGAACAGAGGGCACCCGCGCCCGGTGCCCTCTAGTGCGTGGGCACCCGCCCGGTCGTCTAATCGAGTATGAACCCGTTATAGAAGGTCCGAACCTGCCAATGTCCAATGTCTAAAACAACTGAGGATGGTGAAGCCGGGTGCCAAGCGACACCCGCGCGACCTCCTCAACTCCGTATTTCCGATCAAGGGGACAAAGGGGTCCGGGCGCCATGTTGGGTCGCACTCCGCAACTCCGCAAACTTCGGCATTTCTTCGAAGCCACCCCCGTCCAAACTCCACCAAGGCCCCCGGCAGGGTGTCGTCGCCTCGCTCAACCGAACGCGGGGTCTGGGGCGCCCCTCAGCCTCCGATGTTCAGGATAATTTCGGGCTTAGTCCCGGAGCCGAGCTCTCAGGCGACCATCGCCATCGGCGCCCAAGCCACGCCCGAAGAGTTCCTTGCTGTTGTGTGCGTTGTTGTCCAGTCGTTCCTTGAATGCAGTTTTCTTGGTGGCGTGGATCAGTTGGTGGTGTTTTCGGGTGGCGAGCTTGAGGGCAGTCATGTTGTTCGGTGTTGGGTCTCTGCGTCAGGCTTTCTCGAGGGCTCGGCAGTTCTTCTTGGAGCTCTTGAGTTCGTCGGTGAACCATGGGGCTTTCTTGCTGCCGGGTCTGCTAGGCGGGGTCTTCAGAGGGGCGAGGTCGTCTGCGCAGTTGCTGATCCACTTCGCGAGGTTGGTGGCCGCCTGGCTTGGGTTCGTTGCGCTGGTGGGAGGGTTCATGCTCAGGGAGATCGCGAGCTGGTCGGCTGTGATCTTGTTCCAGCTTCTGCGTGCAACCTGTTGCTGGTGGTGGTGGATCGTGGTCCTTCTGAAGCTGAAGTGGACGCAGCTGTGGTCCGTCCAGTGGAGTCCGGTGGCGTGGCTGAAGGCGATGTCCTTGCTAGATGAGAAGACGGGGTCGAGTGTGTGTCCGGCGTAGTGGGTGGGGGTGGTCACCAGTTGCTTGAGACCAAGGTTGGCGAGGTTGTCCAGCAGGGTGGTGGTGTTGCGGTCGTTGTTGTTCTCCAGGTGGAAGTTGAGGTCCCCGAGGAGGATGTAGTCAGCGGAGGGGAGGGCGTGCGGGCTGATGAAGTCGGCGATGTCTTCGCTGAATTGTGTACGTGGTCCCGGGGGTCTGTAGATGAGGGTGCCGCGGAGGGTGGTCTTGGGGTTGATGTGGATCTGGAAGTGCAGGTGTTCGGTGGGTGCGAGGGTGTCGTCGGTGTTGGTCGTGATGCGGATGGTGTTCCTGTGGATGATGGCGATGCCTCCTCCTGTCTGGTTGATGCGGTCCCTCCGGATGATCTTGTAGCCGTCTGGGATGGCGATGGCGATGTCGGGCACTGAGGAGGCGTTCATCCAGGTTTCCGTGAGGAAGGCGACATCTGGGGCTGTGGTGTCGAGCAGGTTCCAGAGCTCGACGGTTCGTCTGTGGACGGAGCGGGTGTTGAGCAGGATGCACTTGAGGTGGTTGCTGCTGGAGTTCGGCTTGGTCGGTGCTGGTGTGGTGCAGGTCCGAATGCAGGTGAACTTGCAGGAGTGGCAGCAGAAGGGTCCGTGGGTGCGTCTCGGGGTGGCTCGATAGCAGCCCTGGATTCTACCGGCGTTGAGTGCGTAGAGTTCGGTGGCGTCGTAGGTCCGGCGGGTGGGCTGGTGAGTGTGGAGGCCAGGGGTCCTGGCACTGGGCGCGGTCCAGGCGCGGATGGGCGCAGACGGGCTTACCTTTGGCGCACCTTCGGCGCGCTTAGGGCGCGCCCGCTGCGTGTCAATGCTGCACATGCGCACGGTCGCCATTTATGGCGAAGTGCAGGGAGTGCGGAGCAGCTGGGAGGGGGGAGCGGGGAGGAAGGGGGCGTGTCCACACTCCCGGCGGCGGGAAGCGGGAGGAGGGGAGCGGGGCGGGTGGGCGCAGGCGACAACAGCACAGGGGGGGGGACAACACTACTAGCACAGGGAGGCAAAGAATTTAAAAACCAAAAAACAGTACAATGGAAAAACGAAGGAACACAAAGGCAGAGATGCGGGAAACAAAGAGCGGCGGCGGGGGGCATGGCCCGAAGGCGGGAAGGCTCAGCGAGGCTGAGAGCAGCGGCAGGCAGGGGGCACACGCGACAGCTGGTGGCCGTGCGGCGCGGGGGTGTCCTACGAATAGGTCGCCAATTATTGCCTCAGGGCATCAGGCAGAGTTATCAGCAGTAATCTAAAAAAGGATTTATCAGTTTAGAATGCCTCTACAGGGTGAATACAAAACAGCCACAGCTGCAATGTCTCTGGCACCAAGTAATTATATTAGTGATGGGTCTTCCCAGTGCCACGTCATTTTTAAATATATTCTGGAAATTAAACTTTTTTTCACCAAATATTACCTCGTGAGTTCTGAAATGACACACTTTTTTATCTTGAATGCATGCTTTTTCATTTGGGCATACATATATTAATTCAGCTAAGCATGACCTTCCAATTTTGCAAGTTGGGCTGGACAGAGGATAGCTAACTAGATGTAGCTAAAGCTACCCATTGGAGAAACCGGTATTAAAGTGTTCCATTCTCACCGACACAGAGGCACTCAGTGATTGTTCATTTTGCATTGTTATTATTTTGCACATTCTCTCACTCTGTCTTATTTGCTCATATCTCTAATCCATGTTCTCTGTTTAGTCACTGTCTGACTTTCTCCAAGAGTATTCTTTGTGAGCTTGCGGTTCTTTACCTGTGGTGATAATGCCAATGGTATGTTTTTTCCCAGTAATACTCAGGAGGGAACTTCAATCTCATCTGCCTTAATCATTTGCTGGTCCCTACCCAAACAGTTCAATTAGTGAGCTACTTGCAGGAAATAATTGTGATCTTCTTTCCCTGACAGAAACTTGGCTCTCAGACTCCTCTGCCCGGACTTAGCTCTTTCCATCCCGGCTGGCTTCCGAATCCAGCTCATGGATAGAATGAATAAACAAGGCAGGGGCTGGCAATAGTGTATAGAGATTCCTACCAGTGCTCTATATCTAAACTTCTCTCATTTGTAATTACCCTTAACCACTACTTCACGGTCTCAGGACTACTTGTCTGTAGACCCCCAAACTGTTTGTCGGAATCACTTAGGGCCATATGCAGGGCCGGACTGGGAACCAAAACCCGCCCTGGCAAAGTGCTCGACCGTTCCCCCCGGGGGCAGGGGGGTGTGACCGCGTTCTTTGCCAGGGCCGGTTTTCGGCAGATTTTGTTACGGGGCACACCCATGCAGCCCACCGGGAGATTGCCCGGTGCCCGCAACGGCCACTCCAGGCCAGGTTTTATGTATCAAGCAAAATTGCATTCGCAAACACCGACCTTCACAGAATTTCGGCGTTTGCAAATGCAATTTTGCCAAATGGTATGTATTAAGGCAAAATAAGAATCGCAAAATTTGCGATTCCTTATTTTGCGTTGCATTTAAGGAATCACAAATTTTGCGATTCCTTAAATGCAATGTTAGAAGCACCAGAAAAGTGCAATTTGGCCTTAAGGAATCACAAATTACCACCAACTTCAAGTTGGTGGTAATTTGCGATTTCTTTGAAAAATTCACTTTTTTGCATTTTTCAAAGTGCAATGTGAAGCACATACATGCCCATAGGGCATGTATGTGCGCCACATGTGCACCCATGCTTATTTCAGGGGTGCAACAGGGTGTCCTTTTGACACCCCTGCACCCTTGAAATTGCATTCTCAATTTGCGATTCGCTAAATGCTAATCGCAAATTGAGAAGGTCTTCCCAGTCATTCCTATGGGGCTCTAGGCCCATAGGAATGAATGGGGAGGTATTCCTTAATTGCGAATCGCAATTTTCAAATCGCAATTAAGGAATATGTAGGATTAACAAAATGTATTGCAAGTCCTACATACATAGCATTTTGCGATTCTCAAATAGCGATTCGCAAAAAATCGCTATTTGAGAATCGCAAAATGACTTCTTGATACATATGGCCCTTAATCTGCTAACAGACTTGATAGGTCAACTTTCAATTCTCCCCTCAAACGTTCTTCTGTTCGGTGACTTCAACCTACACATTGGGGATCCTAACTATTCTTTGGCTAAACAATTCCTCATTAATTTAGAGGGATTTAACCTTACTCAACATGTGATGGGGCTAACCCATAAAGCAGGTCACACACTCAACCTTATCTTCTCGTGTTTCTTGAATATTCCTACCGATCCCATCCTTCAATTAACATGCTCATATCATATTCTAGTGCCACTTCAAATTGTCAGGGCCTGCCCTAATAAAGAGCAGCTCCCTTTCCAGATCATTCCCAGGTCTTGGAAGTAAGTCTCGCAATCTCTGTTCTCGGAGGCACTACAGGTAACCTTGCTAAAACGTGGAGGGGCAGTATGCCCTGATCTGGCCAGTGCAAATAACGGGCTGTCCTCTGTACTTGATCGTATCCCTCCTCTAAAAGCAGTATCCCAACGGAGATCAACTCCGAATGCATCGTGGTGTGCTGCTGCATTAATAAAAGATAGATCACACTATAAGTTCTATGAACACAGGGGGATGAAATCTTATGACCAGATGCGAAAGAAGCCTACAAAAAGGCGCTAAATAATTTGCGGAGCGCAGTGTGCAAGGCATGTAAAGACTTTATTTAATCTTCTATAGCCACCAATAAACCCTACATACTCTTTAAAAGGCTGAACTCTTTTCTATCACCTAGTGCTTCTCAAAACAAATTGATTCCTTCAGCGATAATCTGTTAAGAACTCTTGAACTTCTATACAAAAATCTAAATGATCGACTAAAATTTTCCCCACAAGAGGCTCCAATCCCTATCACCAACAGGAATACCTATAATGGGCCATTGCTATCCAACTTAGATCCCTTCACACTTAAGGACACATCCACTCTATTGTTCAGCTGCAAATCCAGGTCTCCACTGGACTTGTGCCTCCCCGGATATCTTCAAATTGGCTGCACCAATAATCAACCCTATCTTTAATAGGCTAATGAATTATTCGCTGGAGGCAGCAATAGTGCCACAGAGCTGGAAGCAAGCTAAGCTTCTACCTCTTCTGCAGTAAGCTAATACAGACCCCAAGGAGCATACCCCAACATCAGGCCTATCTCCCTGCTGCTGGCTGCCTTCAAAATGTTGGTGAAGTGGGTCAACCGAGAACCCCCCAGTTTTTTAGAAAACAACAACCTACTCCATGACACTCAGTTGGGCTTTTGTGCGGGCTACAGTATGGAATCTGATCTCCTGGAGGTCGCTAAATTTATCAAGGTCATTATCAATCAGGGTTCGGTAGACATGGTTGTCCTTCTTGACTTGTCAGCAGCCTTCAATACTGTCTTCTGCTCCATTCTCTTGGACAGATTATGGGTCCAAAGTCAGTCCAGGCTGAAGTCCTATCTGGAGGGCTGATCACAAAGGGTTCTCCCTTCACCTACACAGCCAAACCACTTGATTGAGGGGTTGCTCAGGGCTCTGACCTGAGTCCAACTCTTTTTAATATTTACTTGGTACCTTTAGCTAAGCCAATGAGTTATGGGGTATAAGGCTAATATCTCACGTAAACCACACACAGTTGATGCTCTTATTTCAGAAAAAGGAGGTGGGAGCATTGATTGCATCTAAGGGTTGTCCTTCGGTTGTCAGTCAATGGATGAATGTGAGTTTCCTCAAATTGAACTCTGACAAAGCAGAGATACACTTTGTGACACTGACAGTCACCCAGATGCCTAGAACTTCTGGCCTGGGGAGCTAGGCTCCTCTTCCTCCCCAGCATCGGTGATAAGAAATCTTGGTTTCAAATTTAACTCAAGCCTATCATTTGAACCTCAGGTTAGAGCTGTGTCTGCTAGCTATTTCCTCATGCTGAAATCGGCCAGGAAGATGATCCGCTTAATCCAGGAGTTACCCATGCTCTGGTAACATCAAAACTAGATTGCACATAAACCCTATACTTAGGTCTACCATCCTATTTGCGTCACTGCCTGTAGATTATTCAGAATGCAGTGTGTGAGCAAAAAGTCCTCTGCTATCTAAGGAAATATTGCTTCCTTACCATCAAGAGATAGCACTTTGGTCCAGTGGACAAAAACTTCTACGTGTTCCAAGGGTCAGCAAGGCATGAAAAGGTGGCTGCTCCTTTTCCTACTTAATCGCCAAACTATGGAACCTTTTGCCCTCTGAATCAATCTACTGTAAACATCTGAAGACTTACTTGTTTGATAGTTAGGAATTCTGCATTGGTTGTTGATTAATTCTGCTAGTACACCTGAAAGTCGCAAGCGACAGGATACCTCTTTGGATGCATCTGTGTGCTTTACAAATATATGTTTTAGTGTATTGTAAAAATAGTGCAAGGCTGCTATCCTGAGTGCTCTTGTAACATCTGCCCCACCCTTTCACCTGTCCATAATGGTCCCAAAGCCCTTCAGTGGCACTAGCCTGTTAGAAAATGCATTATTTGCTACTATACTTGTTCAATTATTTATGGGACAAATTGACATACCAGGGCTTTATGTCCACAATAAGATATGGGTCTACTTGTCAAACATCCCTTCAATGTTTTACAATTATACCCAGTTTTGCCACCAGTTTCCATGCCACTAGCTCTGTGCTGTACCTTTGAGGCAACTCCCCTCTGGCCACCATAGATCACATTTGTCTCTCCCATATAATGTTCTTGTCTTTGGAGGTGGATGATTGCTCCAACCAGCAACCCACTCTACCATTAACACTTGCACATCATCTGCAGTTCGGCCAGGTCTCCATACCTCTACACATTTGGAGTCTCAAAGGACGGTGAGATAATTTGATCTTGGAAGTTGCGCCTCTTAAACCCAATGGACATATGAGCATTTTAGGAGGATGAGGAAGGTAGTATGGTCGGTGATTTAGTTAAATCTATGGGAGGTATTTCTCTTTGGATCTTTAAGATGATCCAAGTATGATGATGGCCTCTTAGTAAAGGTGAGTTAAGAGACATGGGTTTCAGCAGAAGGCCGAAAGAGTAGGGCCCCAAAACACCCATCTCAATTGCTATCACTTTTTTGCACCCTTATCCTCTGTCAATTACATCACACAGGATCACCATCTGCAGTGAATATTCAATCACAGAAATGATGTATAGTGCAGGCTCCACCCACAGTGAAGTCAAGCGAATCAGTTGTCCCCACCCACCCCTCCCATGCATTCCCGCAGCTATGTAACTTCTGGGGTCGTACAGTAAAGTAACTGAGGCGACCCAGGGGAAGCAGTGGGCATCTGCAGTAGATAGATTCTTGAGACCCCAGAGCAGTATGGTATTACTTCAGGGGCCGCAGACGGTTGTGAGCCCCTTCTGTAATGCAGATTGCATTTGCCCTAAATATATGCTAGCACAATCCCAAGAGGACATTCCCCTCAAGCAAATGAGTTAACAATTTACTATGATGCCTGACCTTAATACAGATCCAATGGCAGATACTGTGCCAGAAGGTCACTGATTATGCACCACATAGAGGTGTTGCTCGGTGTGCCCCCCTGGACGGCACCCCTTGGAAGCAGGGAATGAGGAGTCAGGGATCCTCCAGGCATCCTCTGCAAGTGAGTGCAGTCACTTGCTGAAACACATGTGTGGGTATCCCTGCCTCCTCCTTTATGTATCTATATTTACGTAAAAAAGCAAAAAGGAAAACTTTAAAATGCTCTGTAAATGAGAAGGTATTGGAAATTGGAGACTAAAAATTAATTTTGTGTCGATATCTTGATTTGTGGGAGTAGTGCATGTACAGTAAACAGAATTTAGCATGGATGATTGGCGGCCACTATTGCATGATTGTTGTATACCGACAAATAGTCAATAGGGGACTGCAGCACATATGGTGCCACCAATAAACGTACAATTGAAAACATGACCCTCGGCCTGCTACTGCATCCTAGAAATGTCAGTTTTAAAATTGCCATTTGGACCGGTTAAAATCACCCTTTTAACAGGCCTACATGTCTCACATGTCCTCACAGTGAAAAAGAGCCACAACTCATTTTTTATTATAGCAAGGCTGGCGGCGCCATAGGTAAGACTGGGGTACTTTGTTGCTCTTAATAAAGCTAACTTCAGATAGGCACTTGCTAGGAAAATGCTTCAACCACTCTTTTCTATAGTTATAGAAAATCCACCTTAATGCTAAAGTTGGTTTATGTCTAACTATATCAAAAATAGTGACTTTAGAAAGTCACTGATTTTCTGCCTAAATCTCTTGCAGCCTTTTTGATGTTAATCCCTATTGGCTAGGCAGTTATTCCAACCAACAAGCTGGGTGCCTTCCTCTGAACACTTCTGGGCCTGTGGAAGACCAAGAAAGGATTGTACCTTCTGTTGAATTTGTGGCGAGAAACCCCAAGGATTGGACCTAGTACTCAGGACTGAATAATGGACTCCAAGTGCTAGTTGGCTAGCCTCCTTTAAAGCTCCAGGAACACGAAAGCTGCAAGGACCCCCAGAGTCAGCTGAGTCCAGCTGACCATTTCCTACTGGATTTGCCCAGGACCATGCCTGTGGCATCTGGGAGGTGTGCCCTAACCCCCAAAGTTGTGCCCAAAAGGTCCTGGACCCTTGGCTGGTGTTAGAGTGAACTATTTTTTTCCCTCCAAAATTGCTAGACTGGACAGTTTGAAAGATTTTCTGAACTTCTCACAAAAAGAACCGCAGGCGGTAGCCATCTAGGTCAAACTGCAGCTTGGGCTAAACTTGCTGGTTTGGCCAGCTGAAAGGATCTGGACTTCCAAAAAAGGTTTTAAGTCTGAACATAGATAACTTCACTTTCAGCTAATGCCAAGACTCCCACCAAGGTCCTGCACAGCAGTTGGGTACTGTCAATGAGTCCCTTCTCTGATACACCCTGACTCCCGACCAGCCAGTGACCTAATTGACAAGGAGTAAGAAGGTTAACTTTTCACTGGTCTAAACATTGTCCCTGTAGCCACAGTCAGCCTTAGCTTTTGACTTTGTCCCAGTCTAGTGTGTCCAGGCAGTCGCAGTTGGCACTTTGCGCTTTTGGCGTTAGAAACATTTGAACATTTTTGTATCTATTTGCTCATTAAATGTTTTCTATTTTTATAATTTGGAGTGGGAATTTTAGTATGTTGTGTAGTCTACTTCTTAATTGTTTTGCAAGGAATGCCTTAACTTAGCAGCCTTAACTTAGGAGGAATGCTTTACACATTCCTCCTAAGTTAAGGCTGCCAGTTCTGTGTTACAGCTGCCAAGGGTTGAGCTCAGGTTTAAATAATTGAGACCTAACTGGTCCTAGTAAGGAATAGTGCAATTTTCACTTGGAAAGGACTACCATCCGCTTCAACTAATAATCCACTTTATCAGAGAGGACAATCCCATTCCGCACTTATGCTCTCGGCTGTTTGTTGGAGACCTGTGGGAGGGAATGCACAGCTTCCCACCAGAGTGGACCTTGTAAGATTGACTTGTGGTTCCGAACATACGCAGAGGATTATGCACTGCCCACTTATATAGAGCCTACAACTAGGGACACTATTTTATTGTTATGTTGCTTTACCACTGTACTCATTGAGAATTGTATCATGTATTGTCTTTTGGGTAAGTTCTATTTTTCCAGTCTACCATTAATTATATGTATACCTTTCAGTTAAAAGTGACGTTCTTGAAATGGTGCAGCAGGTGCAGTGGCACCAGGGTTAAAAGCTCTAGGGGTGCAGCAGGTGAAATGAATCCGGGCCCAAAAGTTGTCAGAACTTCTCTGAACACCTAATATTGCTATATTTTAATATAAATATAAATATATATATATATACATATATATATATATATATATATATATATATATAATGCGTTGTGTAAACGGTTGAATAAAGAAACATCTTGCCTGACGTCCTGTGGGGTCTGCGCCTCCTTCTTCGCCGCCGCCGCCGATGTGTGGGGAGTGGAAGTTGCGGAAGCAGTCTTTTGCGGATATATATATATATATATATATATATATATCTATATATATATATATATATATATATATATATATATATATATATATATATATATATCTTGTCATATTTTATTACAATGATGGGTTACAGCACAACTCCACAGTCACTTCTGTATTGCACGTGTAATAATTGGGTTGTACTTTACCTGGTCTTGACCTACTCTTAAACGCCTGAGCTAACCCTTGAGCAGGTGTGGCCATTCCATTTGGGCGGATGGGCCAAGCCCCTCCACCTTTTGTCCCGTACAAACAATGTCTGTCAGGCTGAACAAATATCAGCCTGATAGACACTGTTCACTTTCAGTTCAGGCAGCCAGGAGCCAGACATGCACATTTAGCGCTGGCTCCTGGCTGCCTGAACTGAACTTTGCTGAGCTGAGAAAGTCACAGCTCCTGTGGGCGTAACGTTCTCGGCTCAGCAAAGGTTCCTGAGGCCCTCCCCTCAGTGACGAGGGGTAGCGTCACTGATTGCCACTCACCTGGCGCTTCAGTTTTAAGCCCTGAAGCGCCCAGGGTCGAGTGTCAATCAGTGACACTTCATCACAGACCCCATCCCACTCTGTGATGACGTTGGTACTGCTGCCTACCGTCATTGGCTCAATAAACAAGCAAAGAGTGTCTTATGGTTACACTAAACCACATTAGGGAGCAAAAAAAGGAGGGAATGGCCTCACTTAGGATGTTAAAGAAAGCCCTCACTCACCACCTGGTGATGATATGCTTCATCATTGGGCTCCACCAAAGAGACCGAGTGTCTCTTTGGTGTGCTACAACACCAGGTCTACTGCGGAGCAGGTTAGTGAGATTTAGGACGTGTTTGTGCAAACTAAACTAATGGGTGGTGAGGGTAATAAAAATTGTCTGTAGTGTATCAAAAAGGAACTTTATTCTATGATCACTAAAGACATTATATTAAAATCTATGTGTATGGAAGCAGTCCACATTTAGTTGAGTGGTAGATTCCTAGATATCAGTCGACATGGGTCAGCCGCTGAGGGAAGGCAGCAGTTCTAAGTATTCTAGAACCGTTGAAGCAGCGCTGAGCTGGCTGTAGGTAAGTGTGTGTTTTGTTTTCTTTTTAAATTATTGTTGCGTGCGTGCATGCGTGTATGTATGAATGTTTGAGAAAGAGTGTTGTGAATGAATGTGTTTGTGTGTGTGTGCACTTGTGTGAATGCATGGTTGTGGGTGTTCTGTGTATGTGTGCATGTGTGTGTCCTGTTCGCCCCCCTCCCTCCAAAAATTACCGGCCGACCCTGCCCTTGAGTACTTATCCTCTTCTATCCGGAGATTCATGCAAGCTTAGTGAGGTCAACCGTCATGTAGGAGCACTGGTCTCTAAGGCCTAAATTCATTGATTACAACTGACTATTTTGAGATGTGTGCTCCTGACATTTTTGAGCATTGGAAGACATTTCCGTCTGAACTTTGACCCAAGATTACTTTTGCCACATGTCCCTGAACTTTGACTCACGATTACCTTCGCCCCATGATTTTGTTTAGAAACCATAAAGGAAAAGGATCTACTGTTTTAATCGTTTTGGTGGCAGGTTTGTTGGTGGCATTTAGGATTTTGAACACATCACACTTTGTAGCATTGTTCTCGTCTGCTGAGCAATGTAGCTAGCTACAGTTTTACAGTGAACTTAAAGAAACACTGCTGCAGCAATTAATTCCCTTGCCAAGCCATGGTTGCTACTAAGTCATGGACTTGGGGGGGCTTACTCTTGTGTTTGAGTAGAGTTAGAGGCTGATTCAGAAAAACCAAAAGTAGTTCCCTCCCTATGTACTGCAGAGAACATATTGCTCAGGGGCAGTATTTCCCTGTTGGGTTCAGTGTTATAGTTTAGTAGCACCTTCAATGAGCCTTTAAAAATGTGGGTTTTTATCTTGACCCCACAGAGGGGAGAGATGTGTTTTGATTGCCTTCCAGAAGGCCAAGTAGTTATTCAGGCTGCTGATCTGTAAAGGAAGGGAGTTCCAGAGTGTTGCTGCTAGGGTGCGAAAAGAACGCCCCAGCACAAATCCTCCTCATCCGGGGAACAACCACCAGGCACTGCCCCATAGAGCGAAGTCGGCATGTAGGTACATAAAGCACGAGTAGGTTGGCCAAAATACCTGGGGAGAAATAATTCAGAATTTTGAAGGCCTAGCAGAGAGCCTTAAACTCTATCCGCTTAGCCACCGGCAACCAACTCAGCCAATGGATGGCCTTGGCTGTAGAGCAGCTTCTGGGGAGACCAAGCAAGGTTCTGGCAGCTGCATTTTGGACCCTCTGCAGATGCATAACCTCTGCCTTGTTCATCCCTAAATAGAGCGAGCTGGCATAGTCCAGTCTTGACACAATGGAAGCCTCTTGCGTGGAGTTGTCAGAGTGCCACCACCAACTGTGTGTTGTTGGCGTAAGAGACAATAGTGAACCTTCTACCACTGGCTATTGCTGCCAATGGTTGAGCGTATAGATTGAATAATATTGGACTGAAAGCTGAGCCCTGTGGCACACCTTGTCTAATAGACTGGACACAGGAGAGAAAAGGGGGTGGCTGTCACCTGGAACGTCCTCTCAGAGACAAAGGATCTAAACCAATCCAAGGCATGGCCCACATACCGGCCTCCTCCAGATGATATAATAGGATCTGGTGGGAGACCGTGTCAAACGTGGCACTGAGATCCAATAATATCAGTGCTGCGGTTCGCGCAGCTTCTAATATTGTCCGCAGATGTTCGGTCACAGCTAGAAGAGCTGTCTCAGTGCTGTGGCCTGGGTGGAAGCCATTCTGAACGCAATTGTTGTTCAAAAACTCTGTTAGCATAGAATTGATGTAAGCCTCAGTAATCTTGGATGCCCAAGGCAGAAGAGATATAGGGCAGAAGTGTTATGGTTTTGCTGGGTCCAATATGGGTTTTTTAAGCAGAGTGGCCATCCTATTTGCTTCCACATCTTAGGGAGGACTGCTGTGGAAAGAGATGTTTTCCACTTTTCTAACAAAGAAAGTGGCACGGTCCTCGCATTGCTGATCTGTTGTGATCACAGGTGCAGTTGAAGTCTTTCTCGATTTAAGATCTTCAAGTATCGAGAAGATGCTTTTGGCCGGATTGCTACTCGCCTTGATTTAATTCGCAAAGTAGGCTGCCCATTCTGATTGAATAGCCCTGTGGTAACTCTTGATGGCGGACTGATAGCATCCCTTTGAACCCGGCTCATAATCCCGTCTCCAAACACGTTCCAGTTTTTTACAAGGGTTGGAGTTAGAATTACGGCTCTTTGAACACTTTGCAGGAATAAGTGAGTCCAGCGACTGAGAGATCCATTTGCATATCGCTTTATAGACTGTGTTCGGGTCAGCCGGTAGACTGGGAGTATTCAGAGAGAGAAGGGCATGGAAATGCTCCAGATTCAGTTCATGCCAGGGGTGCTTAAAAGAGGTCTTCTGAGCTACCTTTCGCAAGTGTTCTATGCCCGGGAGAGTCATGGAGATCAGATAGTGATCTGACCAGCACACTGGGACAGGAGTATTAATTGTAAGGCATGAAAAGGTTGGAAAAAAACGGGTCCAACAGATGGCCAGCGGAGTAGGTGGGACCTGAGACCAGTTGAATTAACTGACAAGCTGCAAGGTCTGCTAAAAAGCTACCCACTTCCGTGTCCATGTGAATATCTAATTGCAAATTCAGATCCCCAATAATGCTGAAAGTTGGCAGCTCTCATAGCCCAGACACTGGCTACATCGATGAGTGCAGCCTTAAACTCCTTAGCTGGACCTGGTGGACGATAAGCCAACAACCTGGACATGGTGTAGTTAGCGTTAAAGGAAATCCCAAAACGTGCACATTCACAGCCTGCCACGGTTTCTTTGGCAAAGGTACACGTATATCAAGATTTGAAAATGACTGCAATACCACCTCCTCTAGACTCTCTATTTAGAGTCAAAATGCTATAGCCTTGGGGAAGCGCCAAGCCTGGCTCAGCAACCATATCATCGGAGAGACAGGATCCATTAGAAAAAGTAAGGAAAAGTCCACCCTCACGGGCAAGGGAGGAAGGTGTCACCTGCCACAGGATAATAGTGGAGCGTAACTACGTCTCCTATGGATAAAAATGGGTGGTTTTCTTTGTTCCAGGGAGAATCAGATACACAGCAAAATTACAGCTAAACAAGGATACAGTACAAAAAAAGATTTTATTTAGAGGTATTGTAAGTACAAGTTATTTGACTTTCAGTTAATAAATCACGGAGCAAACAAGAAAACAAGATACACAAAAATATATACAGTAAACATACAAAACAGAGAAGTCTGGACTGATAGGAATAATTAAATGAATACGTACATTCTCTCTACCCCCACAAACGAGCTCTACACAGTGAAATGAACCTAAAAGACAAAGACATACACATATACTTCCATCAGTCTTACCATTCATACACTCCACACTCTCAGAAAAGTCAAATGAAACAGAATATTTACAAGAACAAGCCATATATATATATAAAAGGCAGAAACCCTAAGAAAGTGTACAGGGCAATGGTGCATCTAATGATTGATATCAGTGGTTTGTCGCCCAATGGTTTCTGTCTTGCACGGTGCCGACGCGCGTTTCGGTGTTGGGCTAGCGAGTAGTCATCACCTTCCTCAGGGCACAGGTGACTAGAGTATCAAATCAGTGCACTAGGGTGGGAAGGGCCAGGCGGCGGAGAGTATATTTACAGATACAGCCTGGGTACAAAATAGACACTTCTCATAAACAGCAGCTCCGGACAGGCTTTAAAGCAAAAATAAAAACAATTAGAAACATTTTCCAAATACTTCACCTGGAAAGAAATGTGCGAAGAAGGAAGCACTTGTTGATAGATCCCAAAACACTTATGAATTTAAAACCAAAAATGCCCCTGGATGGAGCCAGGAAACACTAGGAAAGATCCGCACAAGCCAAAAGGTCTAAAGGAAGGAGAATTCATGCATTTCTGAGATGGCTAGAAAAAGAACATTGGGGGATTCATCCTGCACCAAGTCATGTATGTCCAGGAAGTGTTTAGCTAAAGAGCGGCAGTTGTGGCTCATGATTTTAATGATGGGCCTAGATAAATGCGGGGAGGATGTGGGCGCGTTGTTGCCCAAGAATCAAAACCACAACTATTGCAACAAAACAGGCCCTCAGGGAGACTGGATAGAGGATGGCTGCAAAGACTTACCAAGTTGACAACTCACCACGTGAGTAAGTCAACACATCTCTCACGCCACCGGTAGCATTTCTGGCGTCTGGCGACGTCCTGGCGCAGACGAGCTTGCCTTTGGCGCACCTGCTGAGCGCGTCCGCCGCGCTTCCGCACCATAGCCTCCTTTTTAGTTGTCACTTTGGGACCTCAGCAGAGGTATGAGGCGCGCTACAAATTCTACAATTTAATACAATACTACCCAACCCCTTTTATGACCATAAAAGTACCACACTTGTGAAGTCCTGAGTAACCACTGCCTACTGCCACCACCCTTGTCCTTACAAAAACAGAGGTGGAATAGGAAGGAAATCAATTTCAAGTTGCTAATATAAATCTAACATAAAAAAGGAAAACTTGTCTTCACAGCTGTTGATTCAGATTAATAATAGTTCATTTTCATTATTAACCATTAGGATAATGATACTTGGTGTGAGAAGCCATTATCACTAAATGTTTCATGGCACCAGGCAAGGCTAGGACACATTAAAACTCAAAACAGATTCTGCATGGTAATTTGGATAATTGATGAATGTGTGCCTGGGAGTTAGCATTCCACACAGATGGAGTCTTGAAGTGACAGTTCAATGGTGTTGAAAGGAGCCTTTATAGCTCTGTTTAATGTTCTCCCGGTCAGTTCAGCAGCCTTTAGAGGAACTGAAAATAAAGAAAAACACAGCTTGAAACATGAATGCTTTTCATCAGGGTGTGAACGATTTTCTTAATTTCTAGAGTCAAGAGAGCATTTCGAATTATTAGCCCTCCACGTTGGTATAATATCAACATTTTTAAAAGGGAAAAGAGCTTGTACATGTTCCAAAACCTAATATTTTTCTGTTAGCCCCTTGCATCGTTGCAATAAATGCATATTTTGGGAAATCGAAGGTATACATTCTTTTTAGAAGAACAGTCACTTCTTAGGGCGAGGGGAAACGCTTTCACTGCCTCTGCCCTTCCATCGATTGATGCTGTAACAGTAACGCAGTACTCTTTTTTTTTACACTTTGTTCTGCTATTCTCCCACCCTCATTGCTTCCACTTTTTGTTTTCATCCAGCCACAACTGATTATTACTCCATGTATTAGGGCCTCTGGTGCATATTACCAACGTTTAGCGATATTTACCGCTAACGATGCTTAGCAACAAATTTTTTAACGCGAAGCATCGCCGGAAATTATCGCAGAGATAACTTGCTATTAGCAAGGTTTATCTCAGTAGTGATAAAAATCCTCGCGCTAACTGCCAATTGAGAGATTATCGCTGGAAAACCAACGATAATCTCTTGAAGTTTGGCTTTAGCTTGATGATAGGGGCTCGCAAACTTAGCCATGATATCCACCTTCCATAGGATATCATGGCTAAGTCAGGAAAATACCAGGTGTAAAAAAAGCAGTGCTAACCGCGGTTAGCGCTGATTTTTTTATCACTAACAGGGTTAGCTAAATCCTTGATAATAGGAGAAATGTTGCTTAACATTTCTCCTTTATTTTTTCTCTGGAACGCCCCCTTTGCATCTCATTAGAGATGCAATGGAAAGCGTAGAGAAAAAGGGTGCTAACATGGGAATTTGCGTGTTAGCACCCTGTTGCTGATAGGGAGATCATTTTATCTCATCTTTCTTGGCTTTTAAAGCCAAAAAAGCGGAGATAAATCCCTTGATAATATGCCCCTCTATTCCTTCTTCGGGGGAAGTATCTTAGCAGTTGTTCATTTCGTTGCACACTCCCTTTTTGTTGCCAGTTCTATGAGTGCCTTTTTCAGCATCTCTCTCACTATTATATCTCAATTTTCCACCTTTGTCTCTCTTGCTCAGGGTCAAAATCTGAAGATGAAAATGTGATACCAGTCTCAAGGAATGGGTGCTTCACACTATCACCAGCAGCCACCTGCACAAATTAGGTATATACATGAATGTCCTCTCCCTGGGATGCTTCCTTGAATCCGGATATTTCATAATTCCATATCAAGGAGTCTTGGCAAAAGTTCCATTCAGTAGCCCCAGAGTGTCAGTCTTTGTTCGACAACTTTTGACTTACCCCGGCAATGTTCCACAAAAGCAATTTCAAAATGGGTGTGCCCTCCATTGGAGCCAGTTTGCTCTGGCTCGCATGGGTCACTCTGTGAGATGGTTGGCACAGGAGCTGGCAATACTTGGCATGTCTAACCAAAATTTAAACCGAGCTCACAGAATGTGTGCCATTCCATTTGGTAGCAATTTACACGTATTTTTGAGTATCCACAGTAATCTGGAGGCATATGGTAGATTACGCGAACTGAATAATCATGTTACATTGCTCTGACTATGTCCATACATTTCTTTGCTTTTACTGAATATAAGGTGCTTACAAGGTGATAACTTTTAACAATCAAAGTTGCTGTCATTCCCTGGAGATCTTTGATTAACACACAAATTTGCTTCCAAAAACCTTCCCTTTCTTTTGCAAAGCTGGGCCACTTGCTTTTTTTTTTGTTTCCTCTGGTGGTTTGCTTAGTAACAAAAGAAGTGGCACCATGTCCGGCTGTGCAGACGTCTGGACAACTACTGAGAGAAAATATCTCCTCACAAAAGTCAATACTGATTACCAGTAAAATGACAGATGCTGGCCCATTCATTATTTTATTGCAGGAATCCCTACAGCCCGCAGAGTTGAATAATAGAGATGGATGATAAAATGTACGCCCAGCTGAGAGCATATTAATGGTGACATTATTTATTGTTTAGGAACAGCTAGCCTTCTCTGTCTCTCTGCGTGAGATAGGGTGCCCCAGGACTGCAGCGTGACTCGCCATGCCTTGCAAAGGCGATATTCCAGCCATTCGCCTGGTTTTATTTTTAACCTGCAGTGAAGTCTGAGCACCAGGAGCGGCATGCATCCGCTCAGAGAGATCTTGGGCGCAGGTAGGGTGCATGTCCATGTATGCGCTCAGCTTACAGGGAACATAGGTCATCAGTGATTCGACTACTGTGGCTACTGACTTACTGGAATGGGCTACTTCAGCTTTGATGGCTCTGGTGCTGGTTCCAGGGGATCAGCCAACTGACCCTTGGAGTCAAATCTATGGTCTTGGGCTCGGGAGCACATTGTCCATGAGCCATAGGCACAGCCCTCTCTTTGTAATACTAAAGTGTGGCAGGTGCAATCTAGCAGTCGGGCAGCCTCTCTTGTTAGAACCAGGGGTCAGCAAGGCAGTCCTTCTTTGGTCCTTTCTCCAGTTCCATTGTGATCTGAGGCTCCGGGTGCCAGAGGTGCCATATTAATTCCGAGAAAGCGCCCGGGGGTATGATGCGGTCACTAGTCAATGGGCGACCAGGATCCCTCCTGCCCTGTGATGACTTCTGGCTATGTGTGATATCTAGCAATTCCAGAGTGCACTATTCTGCCCACTCCCATGATGTCTAAACCCTTCCTTGGAGCTAAGGAGCTTGGTAGTCCACTCAATAGGTGTGGCTACCTGTGGGCTACATGCCCATGAAAAATCGTTTCAGCAACTTGTGTCCTCTCTCTGTTCCCGCCGCCAGCCTGTCTATGTGAACAAAGGGACAGCCCTCCACAAGTGTGATGGCCATTTGCCCAGTAAAGGCGGCTTCCTCTTTGAAGCTCCCCTTTTAGGCTAACATTGGTTTCCTGCAAAGGGAGGTGACACCTCAATCTGAGGCAGACCACTATTGCTCCTGAGCCTGGGAGTCATTCACACAGCTCCCCAGGAGGGCAGAAGGCTGTCTGGGGCCAGCAACTGTGCCTGGCCACTAGCAAACAGTGTGGCAACGTTCTAAAAGTTGCATTTCCATAAAAGTGACATTAAATTCAGTTTGGGCATCATTTTGGCTTTAATGCCACGATTAATTTGATACCTTGAAGTACCATTTTATTTGTCCCATTCAGAAGTTAGGCAGGCTAGGAGGCCTGCTGGAAACTCTGAAGTAGCCAATGGGACTTTTGTGTTATTCAATCCTAAAATGCCCTTGGGCTGAAAATGCCCTTTACGCATACATGATATGGTACATAAATATGTTATGTTCAATTAATAAGAAAACTTTCTTTCGAGTTCTGAAATGGTTCATAAAATTACAGCCAGATTAAATGGAAGCATCTAACAATCAGATAAAATAGCATTGGATTGCGGCACCGTACTGCAGATTTAAAAAATAAATCAACAACAAAACACACAAAATCGTGAGCAAAAAAAAAATGCACAGTGGGTTTTGAAAGTGCCAGATCTAAATCTAATAAATTAGAGAACTCTCTCAAGTTCCCTGTACCAGTGTCAGGTTATGTTCTTTTATGTTATTTTCTAATGTGTTATGTCATATGTTATGTTACATGTTATGTTCCACGGGAGCACGTGTGAAAAATAAATCACATTTCACTCATCAATCATCATCATCAAATAAGCTTTATTCGGCTTTTGACCATAAAAGCAACACAAAGAAATGCATACATGCAAAAAAAATTCAACATAACATTGCCTAATTAAAAGAAAATAGATTTAAACCCAACTAAAATAGTTTAGCATATCAACGATTCAAAATAATAACCCAAAGTACACAGAATCCCCCTTTTTCACCCGCTGTTATGGTGTTTCGGTGGTCGGGGACCAGGGTAAAAGTCATGCAGGTCCCAAATACAGATGGAGCCATCTTCAAGTTTGGGCTGGGTAGATCGCAAGTAGGGGGCAATGTTCCTGTCTTTAAACTTAACCAAAATCAAGTCCCCCGGAACATTTTTGGGCAGATGACCAAGCCACCCACCCTTCTGACGCCAGTATCCCACCGTCTAGCGCAGAAGGTAATGGTCTATTGTTTTTGAGCCAAAAGATGGCTTTGTTCAGTAGGTCCTGGTGCAGTTCACGTTTTCCCGGTCTGAGTGCGGGGACCCCAGAGAGAACGGTGACATATGGGGCTGCTTCGGGGGGTAAATCAATGCAATGCCTTCTTTCTAGTGCGATCACAGGAGCTCTATGTGGGGCATGATCGGGATTAAGGATATCATTGCGACCACTTTGAATGGGTGGTATAACAGGGGAGTCACAAGTTTGCAGTATCCTGGGAGCATTGTTCGTAGACCTTTCCTGGGTGTTAGTGGGGGTAGAGCGTGTGGGAGTAACAGTGTTTCCGGTTAGTGGGTATGACCGTGCTACAGTTTTTTCGATCCTGCACAGTCTGTCCCCCAAATCATTAGTTTTTACTACCAGTGGAGATAGAGCAGTGTATAGCAGACGCTCGATTTGGGCCAGAAGGGTCGATTGTAGGGGGGATCGAGTCTCAGCCTTATCCTATAGTAATGGGGCTGTATTGGGGCCAGGTACAGAGGGGCTGCAGTTATTAGATGGAAGGAGGGTTGTATCGAGGGGTGCCTCGGGAGTGCAAATTGCTTGATCAGTGACTCTGGTCACTATGGGGGGGGATGGTGCATCCGGGATATAGTTTGTGCCACAGAGAGCATTCAGCTCTTCCCAGATGGACATTGTAGTTGGGTGACAGAATCCTGGTGACAAGAGTAGACAGTTCAAAGCGGTAGGGATAGAAAGGATAGAACCTGACTGTACCTTCTCCTGTGATGGTGCCAAGAGTGGTGGCCCGTCCCGTCCTCCTTGTGCCTCTGAGGGCCACAGAGGGCCCGACCTTTGCCCGGGCTTAGCCCGGCGCCCGCCCGCGCGTCCCGCGGGGCCGGAAGTGAGGGCTCACTGAAATAGGCTCCGGTAGCAAGTGGGTGTGGCCGCCGCCTCCCGAGTCCTCCCGCTGCCTCCTCGAGTGTCCGTGCACTTCACTGTGCACGCTCTGCGCCTCCCGCGAAGCGGGAGACGCGAGGTCTGCTTTGAAGTCCCCCGGTAGCAAGGGGGTGTGGCCGCCGCCTCACGAGTCCTCCCGCTGCCTCCTCAAGTGTCCGTGCACTTCACTGTGCACGCGCTGCGCCTCCCGCGAAGCGGGAGACGCGAGGTCTGCTTTGAAGTCCCCCGGTAGCAAGGGGGTGTGGCCGCCGCCTCCCGAGTCCTCCCGCTGCCTCCTCGAGTGTCCGTGCACTTCACTGTGCACGCGCTGCGCCTCCCGCGAAGCGGGAGACGCGAGGTCTGCTTTGAAGTCCCCCGGTAGCAAGGGGGTGTGGCCGCCGCCTCACGAGTCCTCCCGCTGCCTCCTCGAGTGTCCGTGCACTTCACTGTGCACGCGCTGCGCCTCCCGCGAAGCGGGAGACGCGAGGTCTGCTTCGAAGTCCCCCGGTAGCAAGGGGGTGTGGCCGCCGCCTCCCGAGTCCTCCACTCTTCAATCTACAAAGAAGTCTGCTATCCACCAATCAAAGCTTTTATGCCATGGATTCTTGAAGTCATAATGTCAGAATGTCGGAACCATCTGTCTGAGATCAACCACATTGAGCAACATCGTTTTTTTTTTAGAACCTCCGATTTGTTTGGTTTCAAAAGACAGTGAAAAAAGACTTTCCAGGGACTGTGGTGGTTTTCAATAAAATCGTTCGAAATAAAAAAAATAAAAAATTATGTTTTTACAATGAAAATCACCGGCGGAATAGTTCGCAAATTGTCTCCCTGCTGGGAATGCAGACATGTTAGAAGCAAATTCTGGAAATCGGGATCATGTTTTCTGAGGAAGCACAGTCTCAGGAAAAGTAAAACAGTTGCAGAAGTGAATGTATACCTCATCCCACTTCAATAGGGGTTGATCACAATGTTTGAAAGTTGTATTTTCAAAAATATATATGTGGATGTTGTTGCCATTATTATCCTACTGAAGGTCTTTTAAAATAAATTGGTTGAGAAATTTAGTAAATTGCGGTTTGCCTAGCACAGGCGTCTCCGACAAGTAGCTCATGAGCTACTGGTAGCTCTCCCACTGCCTGTAAGTAGCTCTCCCGTGTGCAGACAATCCTGCTAAATTCAAAGCTTATGCTTGGTTGCGTTAATATATCTATAGTCAGATTGAAAAGAAGAATGTAATCGAGAATAAATTATGTGAATTTACAGAATTCATAAGGTGATTTTGGAAAAAATTGGTTGAATTTCCACAAAATATATTTAAAGCTGATATTTGAGTGATAAAACTCAAATCGTTTTGAGTAGACTTATTACTAATACCAATTAACTTGGTGCTTGGGGCTTTGCAGCTATGACTGCAGGGCACAAGTCCTAAAAAAAGAAGTAGGGGACGCTGACGTCACGACAGGAAGTGACGTCACAAAAGGTGGCTTGCACCATCAGACTCATTGCCTCCCATCGCTCACCCCCTTAGATGCGATTGCATCAGAGAAGCCAGCGCGTGAGCAGCGTTCTGAATGAGCTCCGATCCCGCCCCAGAGAGGCCAAAGAGTGAATGTGTGGCTCCATTTGCTCCAGTTATTGAGCTCCCGGTAAAATAAGTGGGGGAACGCCGCCACCCGCGTGGTACCCCAATTCGAGTTCTGTATGACTGCTATATATTTCCCATGAAGGTGTATTTCACATTGTCAAAGCCTTTTTACTTTACTACTGGCAGCTGTTCCTGATGCGTTAAAAATATCACTGCTGGCCATCTTTGCATATGGTGGCCACTAATGTAATCTTGTCTGATGTGGTTACTGTTGCAACACTCATATTAATAGCTTCTGTGACTTTTAGTGGAGCATAGCTAGCTTTAACTACAGAAATGGTTGGAGATCCCTGCCCTAGTACCAAAGACAAGTTAGGAATATTTGGGATCAGCTTTAAAGCTGCAGCAACGGTAAACCGTCTGACAATACCATTTGAAGCTTTTTAGTAGAGGTGGATAAACCACTGAAAGCTCGTACAAGATGCTCTGGCTCAGCTCGCGGTTCCATTGGACCCTTAAGCAGGGCCGGACTGGCCGTAGCGGGTCCCGGGCAATCCCCCGGTGTGCCGCACTTTGGGGGCTGGTTTTAGGCCCCTGGGGCTGATTTTGTTACAGGGCAGTTTTTGCAGCATAGCTGCAAAATCGGCCCTGTAAAAATCGTCCGTAAACCGGCCCTGGCAAAGAGCTCTGTGGCACCCCCAACCCCCTGGGGGCGGCGAGAGGGGGCGGCGGCCGAGCACTTTAGTTTTGGTTCCCAGTCCGGCCCTGCCCTTAAGCCCACAGAGAGTCTAGCCTTTATGTGGCTTTTGCCTGCCACCTATGCTGTAACCTCATGCACCAAGAATGAAATATAAAGCAATGAGCTTTAATGCAAAATGAGAAATAGGAATAAGTAGCCGACTAGTGATTGAATTGCCCAATGTGAAACCAGGTAACTTGGAATCAATCCCGGCTTCCTTGCTTGTCCAAATAGTGTGTTCCTTCGCATATATTTTATTTTGCGAAACTCCTTTTAAATTAATACTCCTATTTGAGCACCTTCAAATATATGAGGCCAATACTTCTTGTCTTTGAATTAATAGACTATAATGTTGCTCCATCTTTAGTAAGAATGATTTAATAGATTACATTGTTGCTTCATCTTTAGTTAGAATGATTTAATATACTATAATGTTGCTCCCTCGATAGTAAGAACCTATGCCACCTCTAGTGTGCACATGACAACTGACTTGCCACTTTGTTCACTAATGGCATTGTCATCATGGCCATGTGCAGGAATATTTTTAAATTTATGTTTAAAAATGACATTTAATACATTTCTCAAAATGCAGTCGTATAATCTTATGTACTAAAGTGAATGACACTTTTTTTGTTAATGAGAATATATATTGTATTTTTACATGATTATTGTTGCATGATTTTCTTGCCAGATGTTTTTCTCAAGTTCTGCCTGTGCACGGGCTCTTAGAGCCAAGTTAGACCCATTCTTCGGCTCTCCCTGTTCATTTGGGGCTACTGTAAGTTCATAAACGCGGTCCAAGTCCATGCAGTCAGGGGTGTAAGGCAGGCCCCTGCAGACCCTGGGTGGCCCCCAACCATTCACGGGGCCCGCATTCAGCCCAAGGCCAATGACTATCTCTGAGGTATGGAAGTCCATGGGACCCTTCGTCTCATTCTTTTTGGGGTCCCCATCATTTTGCTGTTGCTGCTGCCTATGATAGTGCGCCCAGCTACATCATGCTATATTTTTTAACATATCTATTATGGAATATTCAGAAGTAGCCCACTCAAATGGGGTGCAAATAAATATTGTTTGCAAGTGTGGTTGCTCATTGTTCACACCAATGCATAAATCAGAGTTGCACTTGGGCACCACCAGGGAGAAGTGCAAGTTTTTACAATTTGTGCTTGCAGTGGACTTTAAATGACCTCGTTTGAGCTGAATCTCGAAGCGATCAGTGCAGCTTGAATAAAGCCAGGGAGATAATGCCTAGTAGCTTTGCATTTAATATCAGAAATGGAGTCGCCCTTAGCACAACCTCTAGAAAAACAATTCGACTGGCTAGGAAACAATGCCTATAGTTGATTAAAAAGCAGATTTGAGAAAAGATGATTATTATGATCTGTATAGTTCGGTGGTTTTGTGCAGGGTGTACTAGCCCCAACGGAAATCAGTGTACTTTGTTATCCTATTACTCAGGCCCCATGTGGCAAGACAGAGGACACATGAAGTGACAATGAAATATTTTATGTGCATACCCTTGCACTGTATGGCATGTCATTAGCGCTTATCTATCCCTTAAGAGAGCCCCAAAGCGCTTCAGGGTAATAGGAAGAAATGGACATCTAGGGCTAGATGTAGGTCGGCTTTTACCGGTCGGTAACGGCCGAATTCGGCCGTTACCGACTGCTAAAAGCTTTTTCCAATGTAGGAGGCTATTTTTCCGATTCGGTTAATAACAAATCGGTATTTACCGGTTCGGTATTTACCGAATCATCATTTACCGATTCGGTATTTACCGAATCGGCAAATGAAATGTAGAAAGCACTGTAAACAGTGCTACAGGGCTTTAAGAATTTGTTATATACCAACAACTATTAGTTGGTGGTATATAAGGAATTCCTATGTAAATGCATAAATGTGCATTTACACCTGTGCCATGTGACAGACATTCATGCCCTTAGGGCATGTATGTATGCCACATGTGCACACCAACACTAATCAGGGGTGCAACATGGTGTCAAAGTTACACCCTGCCACCCTTGACTTTTTCACAATTTTACTGAATCGGTAATTACCGATTCGGTAATTGACATTCATTCCTATAGGAATCAATGGCAAATACCGAATCGGTAAATACCGATTCGGTAAATACCGAATCTTACCAATTCGGTATTTTTTACCGATTTTTTTTACCTACATAGGATTTACCGATTCTGAAATACCGAATCGGTAAAATTTGGTATTTTAGAATCGGTAAATCTAATTTACAATTTACCTACATCTAGCCCCTAGTGATTGAATTGCCCAATGTAAAAAACAAATAACTTGGAATCAATCCCGGCTTCCTTTCTCGTCCAAATAGTGTGGCCCTATGCACATATTTTATTTCACCGAGACTCCTTTTAATTCATTATTCATATGTGAGCCCCTTCAAATATGAGGTCAAAAACGTCTTGCCTTTGAATTAATAGACTACAGTGTTGCTCCATCTATAGTAAGAATTATTTAATAGACTATATTGTTGCTCTATATTTATTTAGTAAAGATGATTTAATGTACTATAATGTTGTTCCATTGATAGTAAGATCCTTGAATGAAGCCAGGGAGATAATTCCTAGAAGCTTTGCATTTAATATCAGAAATGGAGTGGCCCTTTGCACATCCCCTAGAAAAACAATTCGACTGGCTAGAAAACAATGCATAATGTTGATTAAAAAGCATATTTGAGAAAAGATGGTTATTATGATCTGTGTAGTTCGGTGCTTTTGTACAGGATGCACTAGCCTCAACGGAAATCAGTGTACTTTGTTTTCGTTTTACTCAGACCTCGTGTGGCAAGACAGAGGACAGATGACGTTACTTTATGATATATTTTATGTGCATACCATTGCACTGTGATGTATTGCACTGGTATGTAATTAACGCTTAAGAGAGCCAAAGCGCTTCAGAGCAAACCCTCCTGCCATCCATGGAAAACGACTGTCGCAAAAAAACTTGGATGACATGAATTAAACGAGTAGTTTTCCAGTTGAGGCAAAAAGATAACAAAACTAACTACATTTTCGAAGAGAACTGCCAACAAAACACATATGCAACAGCACATTCAAGTGCCGCCTCAAAATCATCTCACTACCTGTGCGCACCATGCAAGTAAACCAAGTCCTCCAGGACAGAATCCACCTCTGAGTAATATGTACCTCTGCGTAATATGTACCTCTGAGTAATATGTACTGTAAATAACTTGTAACGATTTCCTTGTTTCGTTTGTGGTCTTACATGGAGTACGCTTCTAAATCATCCTACCTCGGTCTACCCTTCCCATCTGATACAGTTCTTATTTGTCAGAAGTACTGCTCCTATTGTAGTAAGTCTGAACCAGCTGGAACCTTTGCTGGTCATACCTATACATATATATGGCAGCCATATTCACAGGTGTCCCCATCCTACACTAGTCATTGCCATCATCTTCACAGGCTCACATATTCCCTGTTGTATACTAGTCAGTACCACCCATTGGACAGATTCTACCTATTGCATGTCAAGTGAATACTATGAAGTGAATGTGTGTCTCCTGTATGTCATTCAATGCCAACATGTGCACAGGTGTGGTGCTAAACACGACAGGTAAAAGCACCATGTGGTAAGTCATGCGCATTAAATGCCCGTTAATGCCTTGATGCATTTAGAGGCCCCACTGTGAGAATTGGTGGCACTATATATTCCGTCAGTGTGCCCTTAAGGATGCTGTTTCTAAGGGGGTAAGGGGGTCCTTGGACGCATTGAGACATCCCCTGCAGATGGGTGTAGTCACTGACTGCACACATCTGCAGGGGGAGCTCTGTGCCCCCTTTGAAGGGTGCAGTCTGCACTGTGAAAGACAGAGCGACTGCTTAAAGCAGACTTTCTGCCTTTCCCTGATACACTGCCCTCAGTTCGTGGCAGGCCTGAGGGCAGCGTATTTTATATATTAGTGCATTATATATAGTAACGTAGAAGTTCTTAACCTGTGGTCCGTGGACCCTTGTGTGCCACGGACGCCTAGAAATAAAACCACATTTTGAGCATTCAGGTTAAAAATAGATTTTTGCAAATTTGTTTGTGAGTTAAAGACAATGTTTCATAGTTGGAGTATGTCTTTGATGTTTACTTGTTTCTGTATTTTTGTGTAATGGTTTGAAGTGCAAATCTTGGAAATTGCTTAGGCAGGGATCCAGTGGGGGGGGGGGGGGCGGTGGGGGCACATGGTTAAAAAGAGCTGTAACAGTACATTATATGTACTGGCGTGTACTGCCTACACCCGGCACACCTCGCAAACAGGACAGTAGAACTTTAGAGAACAGCCTATAGATTCACAATTAAGGAATACCTCCCCATTCATTCCTATGGGCCCAGAGCCCCGTAGGAATGAATGGGAAGACATTCTCAATTTGCGATTCTCAATTAGAGATTCGCAAATTGAGACTGCAATTTCAAGGGTGCCAGGGACACCCTGTTGCACCCCTGAAATCTGCATATGGGTACATCTTGCACACACACATGCCCTAAGGGCATGTTTGTGTGTAAAATGGAACTTTGAAAAATACACTTTAGTGCATTTTTCAAAGTTTTTGCAAATGACCATGGAGTTCAACTTCATGGTAATTTGCTCCCCCTATTAGCAAATTAGCAATTTTTTTTACTTTAATGCATTGCATTTAAGGAATCTCAATTTGAGATTCCTTAAATGCAAACGCAATTTAAGTAATCGCAATTTTGAGAATCTGCCCGTTTGCGACCGGTTTTTAGCTTGATGCTTCTATGCCCAAATCTTTTTTCCCTTGAAATAAAGTTTTAATTTTCCAGGCACTATTTTCTTCTCCACCTTCTATAAAATGTTTTTACCTGTACTGGGACTGAAACACGCATGTTGCTGTTATACTGGATAATTTCTACTGAGCTACTTTGCTTCCATATCTTATTGCATATTCAGTAGCTCTGTCTGTTCCTTGCATTACTCTGACTTTGATATGATTTGTTGACCTATTGCACATGCTCCCACTCTAAAGAAGTGGGATATTATGTAAACTTCTCCTCATGGGGTTTACTGGAATTTCATTTGTGTCCAATTTAGGATTCAAGTTCCATGAAATGATTTTATTCCTAATGTTGTCCCGGATACCCAGCTCCTGTTTTAGCTGCCCTCACTGCTGGCAGGCATTGATTCTCTCCAAGCCAAGTGTGCCTGAACAGCTGAATATCCTTTGGTGTCTCCATATTGATTTTCCCCTCCAGCGTGCTCAAAGCAGTTGTAGATTTCTACTGCGTAGTCTCTCCAGATGGAGTGAACAGCCTGCTCAGCATCAATCAGAAGGCAAAATATGCCATTTCTAGGGAAATCCCTCTTGGTCTGGGCTGTGTATTAGGCTGGATCATGATACAGTTGCTGGAGTGTGGTTTTAGCTTCCCAGCTTTGTGAAGATGGCACTTCTTTGAGTTTCTTTCATCTTATGTACATAGATCGGGGCGGGCTAGGCTGGCCAGAGCAGGGAAGGAGTAGTAAGCACACTCTAAGTGCGTATGACGGTTTGGACGGCTGTCAGGGGCTTGCCAAACAGTCATGCGCACTTTGCATATTCTCCACCCGCTATAATCCCGAGCCTGGGTGAAGAACATGCACAACCTCCCAGTCCCTCTTGGAGGACTGAACCACGACGCTCGCCAATCACAAAGCTGCAGAAAGGCAGTGTTGTGATTGGCTAGGGAAGTCTGAGAGCAGGTGTGCTTCCTGGTTCCTGCCTCTTACTCCTGGAATCGTCCGAGGAGCCAAAGAGGACCAAGAGGCGGTGGCGGCTGGCTTTCAGGTAGTGTTCTTTAAATTCTTTTTTTCATTTACCCCCCTACTCACACTTGACTCTGTAAGAGGTTTGGCTCAGAGCCTGGCCCAGCAGCCAGCCACCACTGTGCCCAACGAAAGGCTGTTCACAGCAGGGGGTTGAGCGCCAGTTCAGAGTTGAGCACAGGAACTGGCTAGTGCAGCGTGATGTTGGCCAACCTTTGGGGGTTGGCTGTCCATGGGGTTGGCCACCTTCAGAGGGGTTGGTTGCAGGGCAGAAGGTCTTGAACACTGGTGGGTTAGCCACCTGCAGGACACTATACTCCGCTGCAGATGGCCAAAGGTAATCAGCATGGGTGGTGAGCTCTGCCCAATTCAATGAGTTTCCGCATACCGCGGAGTGAAGTTCTTTCCTTGCTCGTGCTTCCCAACTTTCAGTTGGCGAGCGTGGAAAATCCAATGCTAGACCACCTACCAGCGAGATTTCTCATCGCGGGAGGTTGCGAATGGTCATGACCGCCCACGTTGAGAAACCTTCTTTTCGCGCTGAGAATGCCGTTCTGCAAGTGACGCACCCCGTCACTTGCAGAACTCTGCGTAGCGTGAAGGGACTTCGCAAACTCCACCCAGTCCTAAAAGGTAATGCAACAGGTATTTGGGGGCCCACAGGAAGTTTAGTGCAGGGCTTGGCTATATGCCAGGCCTTGGAAACAGTCCACTGCTGTGCATCCCTGAAGGGCAAGTGGGTTGAGGTAACAGAATAATCGTGTAAGATATACTACATTCACAATGCACAAATGGAGCCTGTGTTTTCTTGATGCAGGGAGAAGCTAAACAGGGTTAGTATTTGTTTGGAATATCTATGCATTCCTTACCAGGCACAGCCATTGATTTTCCCATTTTACTTGAATTCTGGTTCAGGGAGGACCTGGACTAGCAGTTCGGGCTGGACTGCGCCTACTGGATGAAGGTCGAGAATGATTTACATATGGCTGGATCCAAACTGAGGTGGCATTGTTTACAAAATAATGATGGACTGGGATGCAGCCGAATGACTAAGATTAATTCAAACATTCCGTCCATCACTTTTTATATACTTTACCGAAGGCCGTTGACAGCAGGGAGGATGGCTGGCCAATGGTGGGGAGGGGTTGGTTGCTCACAGGGAGTTGACAGCTAACACCCTGTGTGCACGGCTGATGGCAATATGAAGCAATGGGTTTGGCGCTCATGAGTAGTTGGCTGGAGGGCCAGGCTGAATGCCAGGCCTTGCGGATATTCTACCGCTCGCTGTGCACAGCTTGTGACCATGCTCAGGGGGCGTTGGGCACTCACATAATTCAGGAGCAAGGCCTGGACAGAGGCAAGCCAACCTTCATGGCTGAGGTCTGTGTGCAGTGGGGGGGGGGGGTCGGGAGGGGAGGGGGTTGGCCGTAGTTCGTCAGAGGGGTTGGGAGTGTGCTCAAGTTGCAATTTGAACAAAAAGGCACAGAAATGTACTAACAAAACAAAGATTTACATGACGATATGGTCATAAGATCTTAACTTGCATTAAAAATTATCAGAATTTCACAGAAAGAAACAAGGTTGATTGTGTTGGATTAGAAATTAGGAGCTGATTACGAGGGCAGTAAACTCGCTACCAACAGACTGTTGGTGGCAGGTTCACCGCCATCATGAAGCCATTTTCCGCCCGCCATATTATTAAGGTGGGCGGTACTTGGTCCGACCGCCACGCATCTGATAGGCTCCTTGAGAGCGCCTGCAGTAGGGATTACGATGGTCTATCTCTGCCAGCCGTTCTATAGCGGTTCACCTGCCGTGGAAATGCTGGCAGGGATGGGTTTTGGGGCGACTGTGGTTTTGGGTTTGGGGGGCACCTGTGGCACCCCCTGCATTTCCCTGCACCATGTGGCAAGTACTGCGTGGTGCCTGCCACGTAGTGCAGGGAAAAGCAATACCTGACTTTTCCCATGGTGGCGGGTTCTGCAGCCAGCAGCACCCACCACAATGGAAAAAATGCCTTTTGTGGCTGCCGTTGGGGCAGCCGTATTGTAATTTGATATGTGGGACCGCCGCCTTATAGGCCAGCCGTCCCCATCCCCGGGAAGATGGCAGACATACAGAAGTCCATCCGCCATCATAATCAGGCCTTAATATTTAAAAACTGAAAAATCGCTGAAATTCTCAAGTTATAGTTTAGTGAACTAAGTATAACTTGCGTACCTGCCATGCAATATATCACGCATGACATTGTAATTACATCACTGCTGACATCTAAAATTAAATTATTCAGGATTCTGCTATTCACGTTACTCCATAACACCTTAAAAAATTATAGAACATAAAGTTGTTAGTAAAGGGCCTATAGTCATATACAGCAAATAGTGCGTGTACGTTTATGGGTTACTGGAATGGAAAGAGTGCAAGTGTTTGCGAGGGTAATCCTTTAAAGGTGAATTGTGCAAAAACAAATGCTAGGCATTTACTGGGGCATAATCTAGTGTCAACAGAAGCTTGCCATAGATTTGTGGCAGCAGGCTTTAGCTTTAAGCCACAACCTATAATGAAATATGCCTCTGCAACCCACATCAGAGGCACTTAGCTGTCACTTTCTTTATCAAGTAGTATTACTTACACCTGAACTTTACTGGTTTGTAAACGGTGTCCCACATAATTTTCAAGAAGCACACTTCCCTCCAGGGCACCCTTCTATCACTCTTGCGGCCCAGTTCCACCACTCATGCTGCTCACGCACAACACTCATGCTTCTCAGTTCTACCACTTGTGCGACCCGTTTCTTCCATGCACATGGCTCACTTCCACCACTGGGGCATCAAACTTCCACCACTTGTGCACCCCCCTTCTACCATTCACGTTGCCATTTCTACTGCTTGAGACCACTTTTAAGACTCGTGTGGGCATTACCACTGCTTGCGCTGTCCACTTTCACCACTTACGCAGCCCACATCCACCACTGATTTCAGGCCACTCTCACACTACAAATAGCCTTTTGTGCTTTCACAGCCCCTCTGTCAAGTTATGCCAGTTATGCATAAGATATATGATTCTCACCTTGTAATCAATTTGGGGCACTAACAAGCAATGTTGATGATGATGAACAGAACAGGTAGCAGTTAGGGTTGAGCAGTACAGTGTTATCTGATAGGGGGGATGAATTCACCACAAGATGATCTGTTGTCGCAGACTTATCAGCCAGAGGAAAAAGGTAGCATTCCAGTTCCCCTTTCTGCAAATGCTGAGAGTGGCCAATGAATGCTAACTAAGAAGTATTAGGTGCTACATAAAAACTGAGCACCATCCTATTTCCGACAAGCAGTACGCATCACAGCCAGGTCTCAATTAACCAGTCTCTGCTCCCATGATTCTCTGAATTTCCAAGCAACAGTTGAAATAACTTTGCAAAGTCCATAGTACTTGGATGGGTTAAAAGGTTTTTTTTCTGGGGATCTGGCTATACCAAGAAAGAGTACACTGAAACCTTCCAACACATTTCCTTCCCCAAGAAACCTATTATAGCAAAGTGGGTTCTGCCCATTTGTCTTACAGGAATTTTTGCTTTCGAATTACCCAATTTAAGACCTTTGCTGTAAATGAGTTTCACCACCTGAGTCTCGCTCACAATAAGTTATATAGAAATGGACTGAGCGTGCTAACCGCCAGTGTCCGCTTATTAAGAAAAGCCCACTGAGTGTGTGAGACAATTGTGGAGCTCAGTGCCAAATCTGCTCTCAGGTAGCCTGTTGCAGAAGGGACCATTTAGAGATTGGTGCTGACCTAGAGTAAGCCTTATATTATGAGTGGGCATTCATAGTGTAGGTATATACAGTGCTTAATGAAAGGGTGTGCACTCACTGCATTATAGTACCTTATGGGGGAAAATCTGCACCACTGCACAGGTTCACTATACTTGGGCCTAGAGATACAGGCTAGGTATCAACTTTAGGGTAAACATGTATACCAAGTGCAGATACACTGTCACTTTTGTGTCAACTTTAAGAATTATCATATTTTCCTGGTTCAACCATAATCAGATTCCAGGCTTTCCCCCCACCGCTAGGACAGGTTACCATTACTCTGCTGGCCACTGGTAGGATCACAGGCCTCCTCACACAATAGAGCCAGTAACAGTGCTTAGCAAAAGTAGTAGTGTGAACGTAGAAATAAGACACAGAGAATCATTATTTACTGTAATGCTTTCTCAAATATATTAATTATTGACAATGCAAAGTTTTATACTACAATTAATACTATTGAACATTGGTACTAACCCTACTGTTTTCAGTAGGGAAATGGTAGATTTTAACATGTTTCTGGGTTTGCTAATGTGGAGACACCCAGACAAAGTCAGTAGGCATGCCTTAATGATAATGGCACCTCCTCATATTGTGATTTCATCTAGCATAGGCAGAGTAAATGTGATGATGGGTTCAGGTCTTGCTGGCGGCGTGAACAGTTCTCCAGGTGTCACCAAAGTTATTTCCACCTACCTGATTCTATATAATTGTAATTAATGAATAGTATTTAAGTGAGGGTGTTAAAGATTAGGGTAATTTGCTTTTGCATAATTATGCAAAATTTCTGCAAAATTAATGCAAAATGCAAATCCCTCATTTAGAGATAGATTTTAGTACGAAATGCGTCCTCATCAATTTTTGACGTGGGAATGCATTTCATGCTAAAACGCTTCCGAAAAACAAAAGCACTGCAAACAACAGCCAGTAACGTTCTATTGTTCTTACTCGTTTGCTGTCAATTTTTACAATGAATGTTACATAATTAAGGGCCATATGTAGGTAGCTTAATACCGGTCGGTAACAGCCGAAAATCGGTAAATTTGCCGTTACCAACCAGTATTTAGGTATTTGAGATGTAGGAGGCCAAATCTAAGGATTCGGTAAATATGAATCGGTAAATACCGATTCTACATTACCGAATACTAAAATACCGAATCGGTAGTTACTGAATCCTTATTTACCGAATCAGTGAATAAGAAACGGTAAAAATGAGAATAGAGATGTAGGTAACTTCTAAAATACTGAATTTCATGAAATTCGGTATTTAAGAGTCAGTAATTACCATGGATTGAAAGCAGGTGGTAACCAGGTGCAGGCCATAAAACAGGCCCCAAAATGCAACACTGGCGGCCTTCTATGTGATAGCAAGGCGGTTACGGCTACAGGCAGCAGGAGAGAGGCACTGGAGACGGGAGGAGCAAGTCTACAGACAGCGGATCACACTCTTCCAACTTACTGAGGCAGAGATCCATGAAAGGTACAGGCTACACCCCCACACCATCCTGGACTTGATAAGGGACCTGCACCCACTCCTGGAGCGCCCAACACCAAGGGCGCACGCCATAACACCACATGTGCAGGTGCTCTGTAGCCTATACCAGGGGGTGATAGCTGCGATAGGTGGGGTGTCCCAGAGCTGCCTGTCCCATTTCTTCAGGAAGTTCCTGGAGGCCATGATACAGAGAATGCATCATTACATCAGCTTCCCTGACACACATGCGGAACTGCTGAAGACCAAGACTGACTTTTACCAAATGGCACAGTTCCCACATGTCATCGGCTGCATTGATGGCACACACATCCCAATCTGCCCACCTACAGCCACTGAGTATATCTACAGGAACAGAAAGTCCACACACTCAATAAATGTGCAGGTAATCTGTGATGCTGCCAACATAATCCCAGACATCGTGGCCAAATTCCCAGGAAGCACCCACGACTCCTACATCTTCCAGAACAGTAGGATCTACACACACCTGACAGCGGGGGAATTCAGAGGATACCTGCTAGGTAAAACGCTGTGACACACCCTGATAGATACTGCAGATGTAGGTGTTGTTGTGCATGTGATTAATGGCTTTCTCTTTTCCACATAGGCGATAGCGCATATGCCGTCCGCTCGTTCATCCTGACATCCTACCTGAACCCATCAACCCCGAGTGAGAGACGGTACAAAGTGGCACAGAAATCTACTCGCAATGTTGTGGAGCGCACCTTTGGGCTGTTAAAAAGCAGGTTCCGTTGCCTCCACAAAAGCAGAGACGCACGTCATTACTCACCCCTCATCTGCTGTAAAATCATTGCAACTTGCGCAATGCTGCACAACCTTGCCACTAAGAAAGGAACAGCAGTAGAATTAACACATATTGAGGATGACGATAATGAATTTTCAGAGCCTGAGCCCAACACAGCAGGAGTGGCGCCAGCAACAGATGGGAGACAGAGAGGGGCAGAGATCACATGCAACTATTTCTGAGTAAGTAAGGAGACACAGCCAGTTGTAGTATTATACACGACATAGTTTAATTATTTGGCACTACGCCAGTACACAAAGGCCCAAATGTACCAGTCCAATTGTAGCCATCCATAATGGAAGTCCTGGGTTACTTCACCCATTCCAGGTCACAGAGTTTGGGCATCCTCAGTGTTTGCGGGCAAGCATACCGGTGCTAGAGGCCAATGGCTGGCTGTCCTCACTGGCTGTGTGGGCAGTGCCAGCCCCATGAAGCCTGCTGCTCCTACGGGTGTCAGTAATAGGGGGGGTTATGCTGCTCCTACTGGTGCTCTCCTTGCTCTCCACCACATCCAGGGCAACAGTATTTGCAGACTGAGCAGTCAGCAGCACCTCCACGGCACTTGTCACCCTCACAAGGCCCCTGGAGACTTCACTGTTGCTGTGTGCCAGTCCCTCCTGCATGTTAACGCAGCGCCTGCACAGCAGGGAAGTGGCAGTGGTAGGCGGTTGACTGCCCTTGTGTGCTGTTCTGACCTCTGTCTCTCCTTCTGCCTTGTTGCCCTGTCCTCGCCCAGCTTGATGCACAAGAGCAGAACAGACTGGAGCATGTCCCGCATGCCCGTAGCCATCTCCGACATTCCCTCAGCCATAGAGCTGATGTCCTTATTTATGCTTTCAATATTTACATTTAGGTGCCTCATCTGTCGTTGGATAGACTGGATGGCCTTCCCCTGCATGCGCTGCACTTTGACAATACTGGCCTCCAGTCCGCAGAAGACACTAGGACCCTCGCCATGTTGATATTGACTGCTGTCTCTGGCCCTGCGTCGCTGCCACCTTTGTGGGGCCCGTCGGCGGTGGACTGCTGATTGGCATTGCTGTCCTCAACTGCCACAGTTGAACTATCACCCCCCACCATGTCTCCTGCAGAAGACTCAATTTCCATGAGTGTGGCTACAACATGCCTCTTGGTTTTTTGAACTGCAGGTGTTGTTGCAGCCGGTGATGCAACCAGTTCAGGTGAGGACAGGAGTAGTGGTGAGCCAAACCGCTCTGGGGAGGCCTGCAGCTGTGGTGACGCAGGAAGGTCTTGGGAGGCCTGCAGCTGTGGTGACGCAGGAAGTAAGTAAGGAGACACAGCCAGTTGTAGTATTATACACGACGTAGTTTAATTATTTGGCACTACGCCAGAACACAAAGGCCCAAATGAGCCAGTCCAATTGTAGCCATCCATAATGGAAGTCCTGGGTTACTTCACCCATTCCAGGTCACAGAGTGTGGGCATCCTCAGTGTTTGCGGGTGAGGTTCTTTAATTTTGACTCCATTTTACATTCAACTCCATTTTGTGTTGCCTTTACACAGGCTGCATGATTCACAAAGTGTCTCTGCCCTTTGTACTGCAACGTGTTGAAAACCCCCTCTGTCCTTGTCTTGAAACCCATCTCAGACACCAGCCGGCCTAAACTAATTCTTGTCTGGACCACCTAATCCCTGTATCAACTATCTGTTAGCCTTTAGCATTCTTCTCGTGCCGTATCTTATCTTTTGGCCTTCGCTATTCTCTCCCTGTGTTTTCCTATTTCACAACCTTTCCTTTGAAGCACACAGAAATGTTCTGCCATTACTGATTGACCTATATGTGCTGTAATTGATTGACTTAACGGGTTGGGCAAAAGCACGACTCAAGGGGGATGTTCTGGTTACATGATGACTTTTTTTGAATGTTTTCCTATTGGATAATATTTGGCAGATCTTGCATGTCCATGTTAGGCATTTTGCATGCTTTCAAAAGCTAGGACTGCCCCTTACTTTTATGCTGAGTTTGTAAACCTAAGCATATATGAGGCCTCTGTTTTCTGTACTCCTCAGACTGCCTCATTCAGTTGCTAAGGCTTCTGTGTGACTTAGTCTCACTCATTTGAGTTTAATAAAAATGTTCTCTTTATATTCCAGCTTCTGTGTCAGATTCTTCTTTGTATCAGTGAGACCCCTGAGGATGAAGATTTTATTTCTTCAAATGGCGCGGCCAACGTGGGCTTCATCAGAGAAGTGACTATCTGAAGGAGTGATCTTGTCAGGAGACTGAAATCTACTGAGGAGGACAGAACAGGATTCTACTAAGAAGGTACTCTATGCACACAGATTGTGGAGATTCTTTTGTCTCTGCAGCCCAGTATATTTCTGATCTTCCTGATTTTGATCCTCCACATGATGTCACTCCTGACTGAGAACCTTTTTGGCGTGAGTATTCTAAAAAAGATCGTTAGGTCATGTAGACTTTGACAGTTAGAAGTTGGATAACCTTTTGATTGGTAAGAGTAACGCTTACTGTAGCTTTGGAATTTTGGAATTTGTGTTGGCCAACTTTAGATATGTTTGGATTTTGGATATGCAAATTGCAATTTGTGTAGGCAGGTAATGAGGAGATTTTTCTCTATTTGGTTTGGTTGAACGGTGCACGTACAAAAAGTACCTTAAGCACTACTTTGATTATAATATTTGCATATTCTGCAAGTATTTTTGGCATGCCTGTTTTCAAGCGCATATCGAAGAATGTGTTGTTTTTTTTTAAAGGTACCATAGTGTGATGTGAAGTAAATTAGCCGGCTCCCCTAGAGGGAATATCTAAATAGGTTTAGATTTAAAAACATATTTCTTCCTTGGTGATTTTGTATCCCCAGGTAATTAAAATATGACAAAATACAAACAAGGATCCATTGTTCTAGCCAATTTTATGAATGAAGATATGCAGAACGATTTTATTTGGTGTTCTGCTAGCCAAAGCTAGTGAATTGAGTGTATTTTCGCTTCTTGGACATACATCAGTCTGTTGGGCTGTTTTTGCAGTCTTTTGGAACACTATTGAGAAGTGTTTCTTGTAAATATGACTTACAACTAGTATTTGCAAATGGTTTGGTTCAAGTACAGTCTGTGGGCTGTCCTTTGTTTCTGTCCTGAGTATTGATTTGTGGGTTAAATGTGTGTTTAAATGTCTATGTGGTTTCCCCATTAGTGCAACTTCTGTAAGTGAATAGCGACGGCGCTAATCACGAAATGCATGGCTAAAGTGCGCCGTATTGTGTGTCCTGAGTGTTTTGACCCCTTTCTGTTTATGTCTGAAATGAGCTCAAATGTGTGTTTGTGTTTTTTTTAATGTTTTCAGTCTATTAAGCAAAATGTCTAAATGCTTAAAAAAAACAAAAACATTCACATTCACTAGGAATAAAAAGGCTCCCAAAAACGAATGGTGTGTTTTTGTAGAAAAACAAACTTATAGCATTTTTTACTTACATACATTGTGTTAGATATTACCAGGCAAACACTTCAGCTGAAGTAAATTTGTGCTGAACTCAGACGCATATTATAGAACATGCATTGATGTGTCTTAGTTTGAAAAAGACTGCTACCGTGCTCATGTTACAACCCTGAGAGACAAGCTAAATAAACAGGAGTATTTACTCAGCCAGGACTTTGCCCTCAGTTAAACAGGGGTGAATCTTTACATTTCAGAATGTTGTTTTCAAAAGGTTCCAAAACTAAGGTTCATTATTTTGTATTACAGGAAGACATTTCAATTAAGGGTTTTCCTCTCTTTAAGAATTTTTGTAAGCATATTCTTGGTTCTGTTGCTAAATAAAAATTGTCCTTTTTAGAAAGAAAAAATGTGGCGCCAAATTTTGTCATGTTTCAAGTTAGGCTTCTGCGCTTAGGCCTATAAATGAATGCGTCTTAAATGATAGGCAAGGGATGCAGCTTGCTTTTATATGTGGAATTATCACAAAAACAGATAATTGGTTTCATTGAAAGAAAAATGATTAATTATGGAAAAATTATTTGAGAAAAAAAATAAGTGCTACAATATTCGTTTTTTACTATTCATGAAGCTTAATGCTCATACTGTGACCTCCTATCATTATAATTTAATTTAAGTTGTGCTGTCCTGCATAATGAGGACATTAGCATATGGAATATTACTTAGCGCAGGCGTAAAAAACTCATTTTTCTAAGGATTTACATGAGATATGTCTAATGTCCAATCTCTGCAATTTGTAAAGAACATTCTGAGGATGATTAATATGTAACACAGTTATAGGATATTTATTTTTAAGTGCCCCTAATATCAAAGTCGAATTTGGGTAAAATAGACCATTCAAACAGCTTTCTTGCCATTTATAATAGCTTTAAAGGGCCTTAGGCTTCAGTAAATGCATACATTTAGGTATAATACAAATTTACAGGTTGTTATGTTATTATGTTCTGCGAATTATTCACAGTAAATGCTTTAATAATCTAAAGAATGAATAGATTGTAGCCCCTAAAAGGAGTAATATATATAACATGTGTTTTTAAATAGGGTCGATTATTGCAGGTTAGAAAGAGTTGGTAAGGCTTTTTGTTTTTGTCAGCCTCAGAGTGAGGAGGAGAGAAAGGGCTAAGGAGCATGGAGCACGCGAGGCAGATTTTGACCTTAAGGTCAGTGAGGTGGGAGTTAGGAGTAAGTGTAAACAGATGGAAAAATCATTGCTTGGAAAAGCAGGGCCTCAAAGGGTGGTTGGCGCACAGGACATGTAGAGTGTCTGTGAAAGAGTTTTATTTTTGGAAAGTCAAAATTAAGGTGGTTTAGCATGTTTACAAAAGATGGTTGGTCACAGTTGATATTTTCTGTGTTATGTGCAGTGTCAGCAGTATGTTGAAAACAGATGTGTTTCTTTTTATTATGACTTCTTTGAAAACAAATGTTTGTGCGTTTTACATACTTTTGCATTTTATCATTTTATGAATTGTTCCTGTTGGTCCTGTGTGTCAGAAGCGACACAGTAAGTTGTATTTGACAGCCGATTTCCACTGCCTAGTGATCTGCTGTCAAAAGGAGGGTAAGGATTTTAAACCTGACAAATTAAGCAGGCCCGAATATTGGGTTTTGGGCTGCACGTTCACAGTGCATAAAGTACATGACATGGTGTTGTGCGTCACCGCTCATTTATATATGCTATTGTTTTGTCTATGCTTTTTGTGCTTGATATACAGCAAGTATATCTGATGGCTTGACATGTGCGTTTTTTTAATTTTATGCATGTTTTTGTTTTATGTTGTTGCCTCTGATACTATTACAAGTTCCCCTGTGTTGTGAAGGGATTTTTCATGACAATGCATATCGCTGCACAACAGTTGGGTGGATTTGCTAAATTTCACAGATATGATATTTTCATATCTGTGAACAAGACAGACAACACTTCACCAGTGTATGTCAATTTGGCTATAAATAAGTGTTAAAGAAAAATAAAATAGATATACAGGATCAAAGTGTGTAACCTGCTGTTAGTCACGTTACTGCCCCCTTCCCTTAAGGAACAGGCAGCCCTAGATTTATGTATCCTGATTGGACGTAAGGATAAATTGTTGATCTGTGACTCTTGTACATGGTGACCTAATTTCCATATTACATTAGTCAGTTTTGTTCTGCTTCCTAAGTAGTGTATGGCTTTCTACCATAAAGGAAACAAGGTTTCATTTTTTCCCTGAAGAAGGAACTGGAACATTAGCTGAGATTACCGTATATGGTGTAGCGGCCAGCGGTAGAGTTACATTTGTGAATTATTTTGATTTTTGTATATCACCCATACTCTTGGTATTGTGTCACATGCTTGACTATCACCCAAGTAATTTCTTGCTCTTCCTATAGATTTTTCTTTTGTCGCTTCTCCCCTGACCGATGTCGCATCGTGCCTAGTTATTGGGGATTTTAGCTGTGTCCTAGTTCCATTTCTCTTTTCCATATTCCTTTCACCAGTCAGCCCATTTATTATTATTGGTGTATTGTTCAGGTTCACACTTCCAGACTGCAGTAATGTACTGGAGACCCTATATTATGTATAATTCCCTTTTGTATGACCAGACTGGTTTTTAAGAATTTTCTTTAGGCCTACTTCGAGGTTTTCCAGTCTGACTGTCAGGGTAGTGATGGACTGGTTAACTGACTCAATACTATAGTAAGACAAGTTTTTCCACCTCAATAGGAGATACCTTACATTTTTTTTTTTTAACATGACAAATTTTCAATGACTATTTTAATTTGGATTTTTACCCTTTTGTTCCTGCTGCTTCAATTTTTGGTGGGATCAGATGTGTTCCAAATCATGGAAATACCAGGACTCTCTAGTTCTTGTCTTTTGTTTCCACATTTGATCATTAGCTTGTGTATTGCATAGTGCATCTGATGCACAGTTATTAAAAGGGAGGTATCTACATGTCCCTGATAATCTGTATTATGCGAATTCTTTTTTGAGACGTTCTAGATAAGGAATTTAGGAACACCTATATGTAATCATTGAGAGAACAAAATGTGTTTACCCCATTAGACGATGCCACTATGTGTGAGGACATCCATTCAGATAGAATTCCCATGTCGCTATCTACCCTTAGATGGTGGAGGATATGCTCTCACATGGAAACCCAATTGAAGAGCCTAGAGGCACTGTTTTGCCTACTGCCTTTGTCTTTGTGTTGCCTTTGAGAATGACAGTGTATTCTAGACCAGAATTGTCCCATGGCGAATGGCCACTCCTTTGAAGATTGCAGGCCACCTGCTTGCAGTCCCATTGTTATACAATGAACTGTTTGAAGCATCGCACTTGCTCCATCAGACGGCATTGAACATCACAGAACCAGAATTTCAGTGCAAAAGAGCGAAAGAGAAGGATTCCTGTTGTTTTGAGGCTTCAGTTTTACACCTGTCATGTGCTAGTAACCTCTGACAGTGTGCAGTCCCTTGAGCCCCTTGGCCTGAGTTTTGGCCACACACACCCACCTTTTCCTTTGCTCCAACGGAAGTGCAGTGCACCGGAGGATCCAAGATTGGCAAAAGGCACTACATTCTGGTGCCCATGAAAGAGCAGCCTGAGCGTCCTCTGACACTGAATAATGAGTGTTGGAGCCTGAGAATGAAGACCCGGGTCTGCACGAGATGATCTGTGCCCATGACCAATGAAGAGTACAATATCTGTAGTGTCTGCCGCAGAGGAGAGACACTGGTGCACTGCATTGAGACATTGAGACTTTCAAGTGAGCTGTGAGTGTTTGCCAGGAGGGCATCCAACGGATACTGAGAAGCACTATTTTCATGGAAGGCCTGAATCAAGAGGCCCAATGCGAAAACAATGGAAGCAGATTTGATGGACGATAGAAGTCTGCCAGAGAGGCTTTGAACGGACTCTAGGCATAGTTGTTGTTGCACAAGAGGTTTCTGTGCGATTGCATAAAATGGGTGTTAGGAGACTGATTCTTATTGTTTTGTTGGTATTGTTTTCAAGTAGGATTCTGTTTAGTAAAAGCAGAATAAAGTCCATTCTCTGTGGAAGAGTATCCCCTTTTCACCTCAGAGCATTGATAAGGATCGCCACTGTTTCACCTGAATATATAATAAGTTACTGAAATACATAGGAGTTACTAGATAATGTTAGGATTTGTTTTTGCTTAGGGTTGAGAAAAATGATAATTTGTTTGTAATAGTGGTCATTAATTTCTCCTGTTGTCTATATGTTAATTATGACCCAATGCCCTGTTCTCTTTGTATTCCTGCTCATACCTTTAATGAAATGTTTAGAATGGAAAATGCTCGCCTAACAATTAATTAAGATTTGCCTGTGTAATGGCAAAAGCAGGGTCTGAGGTTCTTTAATTTTGACTCCATTTTACATTCAACTCCATTTTGTGTTGCCTTTACACAGGCTGCATGATTCACAAAGTGTCTCTGCCCTTTGGACTGCAACGTGTTGAAAACCCCCTCTGTCCTTGTCTTGAAACCCATCTCAGACACCAGCCGGCATAAACTTATTCTTGTCTGGACCACCTAATCCCTGTATCAACTATCTGTTAGCCTTTAGCATTCTTCTCGTGCCGTATCTTATCTTTTGGCCTTCGCTATTCTCTCCCTGTGTTTTCCTATTTCACAACTTTCCTTTGAAGCACACAGACATGTTCTGCCATTACTGATTGACCTATATGTGCTGTAATTGATTGACTTATCGGGTTGGGCAAAAGCACGACTCAAGGGGGATGTTCTGGTTACATGATGCCTTGTTTTGAATGTTTTCCTATTGGCTAATATTTGGCAGATCTTGCATGTCCATGTTAGGCATTTTGCATGCTTGCAATAGCTAGGACTGCCCCTTACTTTTATGCTGAGTTTGTAACCCTAAGCATATATAAGGCCTCTGTTTTCTGTACTCCTCAGACTACCTCATTCAGTTGCTAAGGTTTCTGTGTGACGTAGTCTCACTCATTTGAGTTTAATAAAAATGTTCTCTTTATATTCCAGCTTCTGTGTCAGATTCTTCTTTGTATCAGTGAGACCCCTGAGAATGAAGATTTTATTTCTTCACGGGCACGCCTACCGGTGCTAGATGCCAATGGCTGTCTGTCCTCACTGGCTGTGTGGGCAGTGCCAGCCCCATGGAGCCTGCTGCTCCTACAGGTGTCAGTAATAGGGGGGGTATGCTGCTCCTACAGGTGCTCGCCTCGGTCTCCCCCACATCCAGAGCAACAGTATTTGCAGACTGAGCAGTCAGCAGCACCTCCACTGCACTTCTTTTCCACATAGGCGATAGCGCATATGCCGTCCGCTCGTTCATCCTGACACCCTATCTGAACCCATCAACCCCGAGTGAGAGACTGTACAAAGTGGCACAGAAATCTACTCGCAATGTTGTGGAGCGCACCTTTGGGCTGTTAAAAAGCAGGTTCCATTTGCCTCCACAAAAGCAGAGACGCACGTCAGTACTCACCCCTCATCTGCTGTAAAATCATTGCAACTTGCGCAATGCTGCACAACCTTGCCACTAAGAAAGGAACAGCAGTAGAATTAACACATATTGAGGATGACGATTATGAATTTGCAGAGCCTGAGCCCAACACAGCAGGAGTGGCACCAGCAACAGATGGGAGACAGAGAGGGGCAGAGATCACATGCAACTATTTCTAAGTAAGTAAGGAGACACAGTCAGTTGTAGTATTATACACGACGTAGTTTAATTATTTGGCACTACGCCAGTACACAAAGGCCCAAATGTACCAGTCCAATTGTAGCCATCCATAATGGAAGTCCTGGGTTACTTCACCCATTCCAGGTCACGTAGTTTGGGCATCCTCAGTGTTTGCGGGCAAGCATACCGGTGCTAGATGCCAATGGCTGGCTGTCCTCACTGGCTGTGTGGGCAGTGCCAGCCCCATGGAGCCTGCTGCTCCTACGGGTGTCAGTAATAGGGGGGGTTATGCTGCTCCTACTGGTGCTCTCCTTGCTCTCCACCACATCCAGAGCAACAGTATTTGCAGACTGAGCAGTCAGCAGCACCTCCACTGCACTTGCCACCCACACAAGGCCCCTGGAGACTTCACTGCTGCTGTGTGCCTGTCCCACCTGCATGTTAATGCAGCACCTGCACAGCAGGGAAGTGGCAGTGGCTAGGCGGTTGACTGCCCTTGTGTGCTGTTCTGACCTCTGCCTCTCCTTCTGCCTTGTTGCCCTGTCCTCGTCCAGCTTGCTGCACAAGAGCAGCACAGACTGGGACATGTCCCGCATGCCCGCAGCCATCTCCAACAATCCCTCCGCCATAGAGCTGATGCCCTTATTTATGCTTTCAATGTTTACATTTAGGTGCCTCATCTGTCATTGGAGAGACTGGATGGCCTTACCCTGCATGCGCTGCACTTTGACCATACTGGCCTCGAGTCCGCAGAAGACACCAGGACCCTCGCCATGTTGATATTGACTGCTGTCTCTGGCCCTGAGGTGTCTGGCACCTGTGTGGGCCCCGTCGGCGGTGGACTGCTGATTGGCATTGCTGTCCTCAACTGCCACGGTTGAACTATCACCCCCCACCATGTCTCCTGCAGAAGACTCCATTTCCATGAGTGTGGCTACAACATTCCTCTTGCTTTTTGAACTGCAGGTGTTGTTGCAGCCAATGATGCAACCAGTTCAGGTGAGGACAGGAGTAGTGGTGAGCCAAACCGCTCTGGGGAGGCCTGCAGCTGTGGTGACGCAGGAAGGTCTTGGGAGGCCTGCAGCTGTGGTGACGCAGGAAGGTTTTGGGAGTCTGGCTGTGCTGTTGATGCAGCAGTTTCCTGTGTGGTTTGCCCTGCACTGGTGCTCGCCTCCTGGGTGTCTTCTCTCTGTGGTGCACTCCCTTCCTTGTCCTTGTAACGCTTGCGAGATGTCTCACCTGTGGACAGAAAATCGTACATTAGCTCTGTGTTCCTGCAGACCTGCTTATACCATTAAATACTCATCACTGAAACACTGTCGCTATTGCCTCAGTTTGCTCATCACTGATGTGTGTTGCATGCCTTGTTGTTTGGTGTGCTGTCTGACATGGTAGGTGTTTCAATGACTAAATCTCCCATAATGCATTGCTGGTGTATACTAAAACCTGTACTGGAGTGGGGTTGACACTACCACATTGGGGAAAGGGAAGGGGAAGAGTTGGAGGTGATTGCTTTGCATGCTTCTTACCTTTTCTGGTGGCAGCTTGGGCTGAGCTGTCTGCATCCCAAATCCCACAGACGCTGTCTGGTTCAATTGTGGACTCCACCAGCTCCTCAAGCTCTGTCAGGGCAGGTGCCCTGTTCCTCCCTCCTCCTGTCAGGTTTGCTTGTTTGTTGAGCTCAGCCATCTTCCGCTTAGTCACGCTCCGGAGGTCATACCACCTCTTTTTCAGGTCATCAATGTCCCGTGGGGTCACTCTTATTGCATTTACCTTGGTCTGTATTGCCAGCCAAATCTTCCTTTTGGCAGATTCTGCCACCTGCTTCCCAAACAACTTGTGGTGTTCCTTGACCACCTCCTCCCAAGGACTTGCAGCTCCATGGTGCTGAATTTTACTTCCTTTTTCTCTCTCCACCTTCCCTGTTAGTATCTTTGCTTGCCATTTTGAAGGTTTCCAGGAGGAAAAGTTTCCAAAGGGCTCAAAGACTCTACTCTGCTCTCCCAGCCTCTACAGCAGCTTCAGATTGAGTGCACCTGCATGGGTGTGGCCACTTCCTGGTTGGGAGGAGGGGTGGTTGCACCGGATTGGCTGATTCTTTAATTGTTTCTGTTTTTGAATTCCCAATTCGGTTTTTACTGATTCGTTATTTACCGATCGGTGTTGGGCATTCGGTATTTCTTTACCAAATTTTACTGATTCTGTAACTTTTACCGATTTTTTACCTACATCCTACATACCGATTTGTAATTAGTGATTCAGTAATATTCGTTAAAAATTGGTATGTATGAATCTGTATTTGGGATTTACCTACATATGGCCCTAAGTGAAGTGGCTAATCGTGTCATTTTCAAGACTTTCATGTAACAAGGACACCCTGAAATTCATATAATTACTCCAACTATACAAGCATAATATACATTTGGTCAGGCCTAGTATTTAGTATGTTAGAAATGGGATTTCTGGTTGGCTAAGGCTTGCTCCAAAGCAAGGCAGAAACCACCCTCTAGTCAGGGCAAGCAAGGGAGTTACACGCTGAAGATAACCCCTGCTCTCTCCCTTGGTAGCTTGGCATGAGTAGTCAGGCTTATCCCAGAAGCAATGTGTAAAATGTTTGCGCAACACACACAGCAGCAACACACTAGGCCCACCTCAAAAGAAACTCCACACAAGGTTATATCAAACATAGCCTTTGTAGTATCATAAACAGATTAAGAACATAATCACACATTTACACTGTGCCAACTGGCACTTGCAATATTCACAGGGGATTATATACAGGACCAGGCCAATCGGACCACGGTCAGAACCATCAGAACAGGTAAGTAAATGCAAAACACAACCAGTAACTACTGGTACCATAATGACCTAAGCATTATCACATTAGCATTAAAACATATCCTGCATGACATTAGGCATAACCACATTAGCGTTAGACACCCTCCTAAGCATAAACACATTACGCATTAGGCCTCACCAGCATAAACACATTATGCAATAACCTCATGAGCATAAACATCATTACAGGCATAAATCAGGGTGCATGAATCACATTACGCAATCACATTAGGCATAAAGCATGTTATGCCGTAAAACAGCAGTGCGCCACAGTACACATCACCTTACCCTAGGCCCTTACCTTGTGCTCTCCTGGTACACATAGGTACCCACCTGCCCCCAGGCCAACTGGCCTTACCCCGGAGCTCAAATGCCCTATGTCCAGAAAGTCAGGGCTCCTACAGGACCGTCTACTGGCCCTCTGGCTGTCAATGGAGCAGACAAAAAGTTTGCAATGCACTGGGGCTTGTGTAACTCACCCCCCTCCTCAGCAACAAATTGCCCCCAAACATTGCAGCTGCCTGCGCTCTCGCAGGGCAGCTGGAAATGGCATGGGTACCACTGTGCCTTGTGAACCCCTCTGAAAATCCTATACCACATAAGGCACGGGCACTACGGTGCCCCAGGGAGCACGATACGGCTCCAGGCACCGGCAATGTGCCTCGTGGAGCCCCATGCACTAGGGCTCTCCTGGTGCCTCCTCTGGCTGGGGGCAGGCACTGACAACACATAGATTGGAGCCCTGTTCCCTGGGCTCGGCTCACTGCGGGGGTGGGCACTGACAATGTGCCTTTACAAACAAGCCCGACTCACCAGGCTCTGTTCTTCACCTGGTCCCTCTCTGTGGACCGAGACTGAGAGGCTCTGGACGATCCGGGCGGTAGGCAGCGCTCTCCTCTCTACAAGGGAGCCCCTCTCAGATGCTTACAGGCTCCTGGACTCCCCTGGTAACCGTTGACCTGGCAGCAGCGTCGCGCTGCCTCTCTCTTTGTCTCTGGCAACTTTTGGGCATTTGCCAGAGGGGGGTAGGCTCCCACCTGGCTTCTCTGCGTACACGGGGCTCCCTTGTCTCCATGGGAGCTGCTCTCCTCACTTCCGGTGGGCTTCCTCCACGCACCAGGGCTCCCACCAGCTTACGGGAGCCCCTGTTCGGCCAACAACACCACCTCCTCACTTCCGGCCCCCCCCACGTCCAGGCAACTTGCCTGCCTTCCGGGCAGCGGCGGTCTTTTCTGCACGGTGACTCTTGCCGATTCTTCGAGCGGTGGCAATGCGGGGCAGGCTTCTTCTGTCCACACAGCTCTCATCATGGCAACCTTAAAGCCACCGTCTTGGGCACGGGAAATACTAGTGAAAAGCGCAGATCACATGCTTCGGTTTGGTGGCACAGCCCCGAGGGGCACATCAATAGTAAGGTACTACTCATGCTCTAGGGCGGTGCTTCCAGCACAGCCCTCATTGTGCTTCTAGTGTGCAGGCCAAATGCCCCACATGCTTGACTGCAGAGTCAGCCCACACCTGGGCTCAGAAAAATCAACTCCAGTGCACACTCAGCCTAGATTCAGGGCCCTGCAGCACTCCTGGAAGGTGCTGGGGGACACTCAGACAGGGAGCAACTAGGCAGGCCAGCACCAGGGGCATCAGACCAGGGGGGCAGTCCTTCTCCAAGCCCCCCAGAATAGTCCAGTCTCTAGGCGGTTCCTCCTGGCAGGCCGGCAGCCTGCTGGATGTATAGGTACCAAATGGCACCCACACAAGCACACCTTCATGGGGTCACAGCCCCTATATTTATATTAGGCATTCCGTTGTCTGCCCTGGCACAGGGCTTGTGGGAATCAGCCTAAACTGGCTCTGGGGGGAATTGGATCACCCTGTTTACCAGGCTCCTCTTCCCCTTTGTCAGGTGGGTGCTCAGTGATCAGACACCACAGAGTGCGGAGCCAGCATTGTACAGGGCAGGCACAATCCTATTCAGGGTCAGGGGACTACTCCTCCTACTACTCCAAATGTAGATGTCCTATTCAGCCTAGTGCTGACACCCTGCGCCTCCTGGAGCCACACACATCTCACAGCCCCTGTCACTCAAAAGCCAGATGTGCAATTCACATCTGGGAGGTGGACACCTAGCACACAGAAATGTCAACTTCTAAAAGTGGCATTTCTAAAATAGTTATAATAAATCTGTGCGCACCATTGCGTAGTATTTATTATCACTATTCCAAACATAACAAACTTGACCATGCTGCGCCTGTCATATCAGAAACTTATCAGGGAATCCCCATTGCATTCCTATGGGAGGGCAGCCCCACAGTAGTGAGAAACCAAAATGGCTGTTTGTCACTACCAGGACATGTCACACACTTAAGGTACATGTCCTATCTTTTATCTACAATGCACCCTGCCCATAGGGCTAGCTAGGGCCTACCTTAGGGGTGACTGACATTCAGTAAAGTGGGGTCACCGACATGGCACAAACTTTAGGTGCCACGTCACAGTGGCATTAACACTACGCTCACAGGCCCTGCAATGGCAGAGGCCTGAGAAAGGTTTGAAAGGCTACTTTGGTGGGTGGCGCAATCAGCGCTGCAAGCCCACCAGTAGCATTTAATTTACTAGCCCTGGGTATATGAGATACCACTTTACAAGGGACTGACAGGTAAATTAAATAGGCCAAACAGGTGTAGACCAATCTTACCATTTCTAACATAGAGAGCACACACACTTTACACTGAACAGCAGTGCTAAAGTGCCCAGAGTCCTAAAACCACCAAAACCATGTCAGAAAAAAGGCTAGGAGAAAGGCAAAAAGTTTAGGGATGACCCTGCGAAAAGGGCCAAGTCCAACAGTAGAGTATGTAGTAAAAGCACTTTTCCTTTTTATGAGGATTGCATTGGCTGGACAATGATTTATTGAGTGCTGTTGTTGTGTACCAGGGACCTGGGGGTACAAGCCCATACCACCGATCCTGAGCAGGCCTTGGAGTGCTCTTCTTCACTACCTTAAGAGAATCAAGTACTACAATGGGGTACTTGGTTCCCAATAAGAGTAAGTTGCAGACTTATTACTTCTGAAGCACTGATGTCCGTCGCAACTAATATCTCACTTTCTTTCACCCATGTTGCACATACACCTCAGCTAGACAGAAACAGGACTTTTGACTCTGAAATGAGGGAGTCCTCATTCTGTTTGTCCTCTAAATTCAAAGCTCTCAGACTTTGTTCCTCATGGATATCTTACGGTAACTACTACCCCATAAGCATATATTAAATTCTATGGGAAATTTTGCCTATTCATTCACTATAGAGCTGTTGGCTTCTTCCTATAACACAATCCTGTACTTTTCGGCTATTTCTTAATTCTGGAAGAGTGTAGCCTCACTTTGCCATACCTTCGGACGCAATGAACAGTCTCATGCCAAAGCAAGCAGAAATATCTACAACTTCGTCTGTGTTGGGCTAGCGGTGAACCTAGACAAGAAACAATGGATCATTTTACCAAGATAAATGTTTATTTTAGCAGGAGGATCAAGAAGTTACAAGATGACTATATAAAAGTCAGATTGAGACCTCAATAAAGACACTATGATCAGAATGGGCAGGGAGAATGGGTGAACTTGTGATGAGCCAGTACTAGCCAACTCCCTCATGTAGTTGTTTTCACAACTATTTACATTGTACATTTGTACAATGCACATTTACAGTTTGAATCACATGTGTCCAAATCACAACAAGTACCAAAGGCTCACTTATATAGCCAAATACAATAGTACAACTAAAATTGTAGATAGGTTTTATGTGGGCAAGCACATTTTCTGCAACTCGTTCTGAATAGCAAGTAAATTGTATCCTATTTGTCCCTTGTTTCACTTTCACAGGTGCCAAAATGAATAGTATTTAAGAATGTATTGATCCCCAGAGTTAGGTGCCTCTTAAAAACTGCCTGTTTGGTTGAAGTTGGGTTTCATTTTCTTTGATTGGGAGGCAAGCAATATGCTACTCACTTATGATATGTGTGCAAAGGGATGCTTTATTGGGAGCAAGCTTGGCAAGTCTACGTCCTTTGGCTGAGCCGAACATGTTAATACGCCATAAACACGTTTTCTAACAATTTGCTACTAACCCATCTTATACCCTTAAACAATTCGCTCCCCACTATTTCCCTCCACCTATTCCCCTAAACAATGACTCCAACTCCAACAATATGGCTTAAGAATCTCATGTGCTCTCCTTTCTGCCCATCGAAGACTTTATTTGTTTCGTCTGTCCAACATGGAACAGGTCCCACCTCCTTACGTCCTCTTTTCTTCTCTCTCTTCCCCTACTTTCTCTGTCCCCACTTTTCTCCTGTTTAATCATCTCTCTGTCTTTGCTTCCTCAAACTGCCACCAGAAAGACCGTCCTGTGAGGTGTTATTTCTGTCTCTCTACATCTCACCAATATTCTCCACAGAGTAGACACCATCAATATCTCCAAATACAACTTGTTGCCCAGCACAGAAAGGTGCATCTGATCATGACAAAATAACACCAGATTCTCATAGACAATCTCCCTGAAACCTCACTCCCTTTCAATCGGCAAAACTCTGACATTTCCCTGTTAACCTCTTTGTGTGCCCTGTTAATTGCCCCAGCTTCCTTGCACCTCCTTAAACTCTTCTTGTCATCAGTTGGGTCCAACTAAATCAAGTCCTACCCCATTGTTCCTTTAGGCTCTCCATGTTCTTCTTCATAATCTTATCAGCTCCAGCCCCATTGGCTGGACCAAGTCAATCTGCCCCAAGTGTAACACTGCTAGATCAGGACACAGCCACATTTTCTGCCCCCATTTCATCCCCCTAAGCCATACTATAGCAGTTTCTCTTTTGCAGGGTCCAAGCCCAGCTCTTGGCCTATGAATTATTTGCTAGCCTTTTCTCCGGCCAACTTCATAATTGAATGCTCACAGATCCACACTTCTTTTCTTCTTCCTGTCCCTTGCTGGCTCTAGAAGCATCTGAAAGAATCTCCATCACCCATGTCCATGGGTCTTCCTGAAATGAAACTGTCCCATCTTTGTAGTAATCCAAAGACTGCAGCTACATCCTCTGATTCTGCTTGATTCTCTACAGCACTCAAACTCCATGGAGCGGTTTTGTCCTCCACCTCATTGCAAATACCAGTTGCCTACAAAATTTCTTGCCAGAAACCACCACCCTGGAAATAAAGTCCAAGTGACCCAGCACTTGCTGTAGTTGTCACAGCTCACATTTTTTTCTTCCTGTTGCATCCTCTGGCAAGTGTAGCAAGGAAGTGAGTTTCTCGTGTGGCAGCCATTACACCATCTCAATGGTGTCAAGCTCTATGCCAAAGAATGCCTGTTTAGTGCCCAGAGACTGTGCTGTGGCCCTTAGGGCTACCAGCCACCCTGCCCATCACTCTTCAGCACTCCAGCTAGCATCAGGCACAGTCTTCCAAGATAGGATATGAATCTTGAATCGATCACCACTCCAAGGGGCCCTCTACCCGCTGTCACATCTCTTGCTTCTTCTTGCGTGGGCTTCCTCTGTGCCCACTGCACTTCCCTGAACCCTGCAGCTCCACCCTGTAACTGTGCACCCTGCCAGCTTCCCTGCCCTCTGACCCTCTGCACCCACAAAACACTCCCTGTCCTCTCGAATAGGTTGCAAAGTGGCCCCACTTTCCTACTTTGTCGCCAGTATAGCGCAAGAGTGTTTGCACCTGCTCTTGGATGCATGCCAGGATTTGGTACCCATTCTCTGTGGCCTTCCCAGTCTGGTGACCAGCTCATTTCTCTACCTTCCTGCAAGATACCCCTGAACTAAGGGTTGTACCCCCAGAGGTCAGCTCACCTGCATTCATTCCCTCCTCATGCTTAGCTTCAGCTCCACTGCCTTTACCTCTTTCCCAGCCCAGCATCTCTGCTGCTGTTTGTCCCTTTCTTCGGTCTGGGCCTGGTCCTCAACCCCCTACTAGGGACCTGCTGCTGTCTCGGAACACCTCCTTTCTTCCCAGAAAGTACTTGCATCCCTCCCTGTCCCAGGGGCTATCCTGCCCTTAGCAGGGCACCCCCATGGTCCTCACCCACCTTTGGGCAGTAGGCCGCTTGCAGACCCTGATGCAGAGGTCTAGCCCGGGACCAGGGTTCAATTCCCCGCCTCAGCGGGTTTTGGGCTCAAAAATTCCACGGACCTGATAATTCTCGCCTCAGTGCCTATTCCAATCATGGAGTCCCACTCTGCAACTCTGGCCAATAGCTTGCTTAATCTCCACAATGGCCCCCACAACGCTAAGGATGCCTGGCCTCCACCTTGGGGGTGCCCAGGAGTGGACGCCTCACAGGAAAAGCCAGGATGGGTTCCACAGCGGTATTCGTACAAGCGCCTTGAGACCCTTGCGGGTGAGTAGTGCGCTATACAAGTATCAATTTACATTTTTACATTTTACATTTTTTTCCTTGTCGGGCCACCCACCTTATGCAGAGGAGTGTGTGTAGGAGAGCAAATGTCTATCACTAGTTCCAGGACACCAGCGGAGGTTGCCCTATGCGGAAGCGACCTCTTCTACTCATCCGGCGACCTGCATGGGAGACAAGGGAGGCGGCAAGCGGACCGCAGCCCTACCGACCACCTGCACCCACTCCACCTCTGCATTGGAGGGTGAGGGTGCACACATCCTGCTTTCTCCATTCCTTTTGTGCTTTCTTGCCGCTGCAACACTTTTACTACAGCAATATGGGGGGAAACTAGGTTCCCCACACTGTGGTGTAATGACAAGTTCTGGAAGCTGCCCATGTCCTCCTACTCCGCCTACCATTTACTCCAGGCATAGAAGACATTTCTCTCCCCACCCCCTCGGACGTCCAAATAATATGCCCCGTTAGTAGTAGTGATGTGAGCACTGAACCAAAAATAACATGTAAACAAACAGGGTTTTGTGTGAGGAGCCTGTGGCTGGGCAGTCTATGGCGACTGTAAGACTGCAGTGTCCTGTGAGACAAAGCCCCTGGGCATGCAATAAGCTGCGGGATGTCATTTATCTTTGGTACAGGGAACTCACAAGAGGCGACAGGCCTGCACCAGCTTTATAGGCCACCAATGGTACAAAGTAGCGTAAGAGAAAGAAAACCACCACAGCCCGCCCCACCTCAACCGAGACATGCATTAACCAATGAGAGGTGAAGAAACGTGAAGGCGCGAACAGGAAGCCGGAAGTGCATAGCAAAGCTTTAATGAGAAGGTCCGGCTTCGGGCGTACAAAAAGAGTCCGAGAGGCCCCACCTGCAAACACCCACACAAGGTAAGCACTGCCGCCTGACCATACCCTATCCAAAGGCCCCTAAAGTACTTGCAGTACTGATAACAATGCACTTTTACGTAGGATGTTCTTGTGGAGGAGCAAAATGATTGACGGTCGAAACCACCACTCACAGGGCTGCAGGTGTCCATGTTAATGTGCTCTGTATAAAAAACCAAACTGTGGTGTAGTGTCACAGTTTAGCATTACATATGTCACACTGCAGCATTACATGGTTGTTCATCCTCATGGCTCGTGCTTCTGTGGTGTGAGGGAAGGCCTTGTGTTTTAGAGCGCCATTTAGTGGTGGCACCAAAGTAATACAACATTCCAGAAAATGTGTTTTTTTTAAGCACTACATGATGCAACGCTATTTTACAAGGGACAACGAAAACTCTAGCACAATTCCTGCTCACACTGCAGAAGCTATGAGTATGTGTAATACTAGTATTTTATCTACACCTTTAAAAAATCGTCCCAGGTTCTCCAACTGCAGAGATGGTTCAAACGGATACTCAATGCATGAAACATTTTTTAGGAGAACGACATTATTGGGTAAGCAGGTTAGTCTGTGATACCATAGACTGCTTTCGGCGTTGCATTGTTGGCATGTGGTGCAGAAAAAACAATCGGACTGCCTGGGGTACTCCCCCATCTGGATGCAGAGTTATATAATTATCACTAGAGATCAAAGCAGGAAGGGTGCCAAAGGGTCGCCACAATAATAACACGTCATTCGTCTATACGTTACTTAAAACATCAAAGGTGCCTGGGAATGTGTGCAAAGAGTCAGGCGTGCCAAATTATAGCCTTGCTCCCTCTGGGGATGCATTAGCTTTTTAAAATCGTCAGAAATACATAGTTGTAATCAGGAAATCTTCCTACAATATAACTGTAAAATAACACATAATCCACTAGACACAATACGACAGTATAATAAATAGGCATCGATTTAGACATTACAATTTACACTCTATATGTAGGCTTTGTCGATAGAATGGTTCCAAACATGCAGGGAATGAATAATAATAAAAAAAAAAAAATATATATATATATATATATATATATATATATGCCTCCAAAGCAGTTCCTTTTCGGGAGATGATGCAGCGCTCACGCATGTGCGGTATCCTGCGGCAGAACCAAGCCGCTAATATCCTCCAAACTATCTCCCAGCACGGGAAAAATGGGTCGCACAGCCAACTTTGGATTTTAAACAGCAATCCTTTTTATTTTGTTCATTTCCAAGGGCAACAGGCACAGAGATCTACGCGTTTCGGTGTCACTCCACCTTGTTCACGATCGTGAACAAGGTGGAGTGACACCGAAACGCGTAGATCTCTGTGCCTGTTGCCCTTGGAAATGAACAAAATAAAAAGGATTGCTGTTTAAAATCCAAAGTTGGCTGTGCGACCCATTTTTCCCGTGCTGGGAGATAGTTTGGAGGATATATATATATATATATATATATATATATATATATATATATATATATATATATATATATATATTCTTTCATGCCATACTTCACGATCAAAGAAGGCGCTGACTCCGTGAGTCTGAATCCAAACTTTTATTCTTGGTCAGTTTCTGCTTAGACGCTGGGTATGCCGGGTCATTGTTAGCAATTTCTCGCAAGTGCTGTAATATCCGCACATGTACTGGATGGATTGTAGAACCTACATATCTCTTACCACATGTGCACACCAACACGTATATCGCAAAGTCAGTTTTGCATGTGAATGAGTCCCTCACCATGTATGGTTTGTTTCTAAACGGACCGTGAACTTTGGTAGTATTCACGCCGTGTGAACACGCCTTACACTTGCTGCATTTTTTTAAACCTTTTTGGGAATCTAGCCAATTTTTTGTCTTTTTAAGTGTCGGTGCATTGCAGACAATCTCATTCCTCATTGAGTTAGCCTTTCTGAATGTAATCAAAGGATTTTTTCCCACTGTTTCACCTATGCTTGCATCACCTCGGACTAGGGGCCAATGTCTCCTCAGGATTTTACGGAGATTACTATGGTATCTGTTATGCCCAGTTATTAACCTCGGGGGATTTTTCTTGTTGTGGCCTGGTTCATTCACCACATTTTTGGGGAAGATGAGATCTTTCCTGTTTTTAACACTACACTTGTCTTCTGCCTTCTGGCATGTGTCCTCTGTGTACCCCCTCTTCCTGAGTCTTTTAAATAACTCTTGTTTGGCACTAGTCAGTCCCTCAGTGGTGCTACAATTTCGTGTCATTCTAAGGCACTCGGCATAGGGGATTGACTGTTTCAAGGGTGTAGGGTGGAAACTGTGTGCGTGAAGAAGGGCGTTCCCTGCAGTGGGTTTCCTATATGTGCGTGTCTGTATTCTGTTATTTTGCACATATAATTCTAGATCAAGAAATTGGATATTTACAGCGTTGGTGTTACATGTAAATTTCAAGTTGAGCATATTTTCATTAAACGCTGATGCAAAGCTTTCTGCATCTACATCACTGCCCTGCCAAAGGATAAAAATGTCATCGATGTATCTTTTGTACATCACTACGTTGTTTTGCATTGTCTCTGAGTGCTGGACATTCAGTACCTGCTCCTCCCACCAGCCCATATGCAGGTTCGCATAGCTGGGGGAGAAGCAAGTTCCCATGGCCGATCCCTGAAGTTGTTTATAATGCAATCTGTCAAAGATAAATGTATTGTTTGTCAGACACCACTCAGCCATTTCCAATAACATTTTAGTGTGGTGATGCAGTTCAATTGGTCTTCTTCCTAGATAATTTTCCATGGCTCTAAGACCATCTCTGTGTCTGATGCTGGTGTACAGCGATTGGACATCTAATGTCATGAAATGGTAGTTTTCTTGCCATTCTATATCGAAAATCTTTGACAAAAAATCGCCCGTATCTCTAATATAGGCCGGGAGCTTTTTAACTTCAGGTTGCAGAAAAGAATCAATGAAAGTGCTCGTTTTTTCAAATAGGCTGCCAATCGCTGATATTATTGGCCTCCCAGGTGGCATTTTTTCATTTTTATGGACCTTCGGTATAAGATACAGTTGAGGTATCACTGGGTAGTCATTTTTTAGATAGTTGAATTCGTCCTTGTTGATGAGGCCCATTCCTTTCCATCTGTACAACTCATTGTGATATTTTTCTTGAATAGCTAACAGCAGAGTACAAAGTTCCCCAGGGGGCGTTTAACAGTGTGGAGCAATGAGTTGGTATTATGAATACCGTGGTTGCGAAGGAAGGGTTCCCTAGTCGGAACTTAGAGAGCCTCACACACCCAAAGTAATAAGCGTGGAACACACCCTTACTAGAGGGTGTCCGGTGTCATCATCGGCTCACTGCCCCTCGTCAGACCGGCGCTGCAATGTCCGACGGAGTCCCCAAAGGTACTCTTTTGACGGGGTTCTTTTAGTTCCTTGCCGAAGGTGGATGTGGGTGAGGATGAAAGAGGTGTAGTCAGTGCAGTGGTGAGTGAAAGCGATAAAAAAGGTAATCAGTCCACTTGCAACTTTAATAACGTGGCTGATTCCTTAGTTAAAAGGGGTGGGAGGGGAGTTTAGAGACCGTAAAGGTGTACAGAACAATAACTCTACCCTCTAGTGTGGTCAACATGTTTCTCGCCGGAAGGCGATTCGTCAGGACCAAAAGAATAAAAGTACTACACAAAAAAGTGGCCTCAATGCTAAATCTATATAAAGAAAGCACATACAACCTCGCTGGGTCGGAGGACAAGAGGGCCAAGGGGTCCTGCTCTATTTAGGCGACCTAGAGGTAGGGGAACAAAATATAAAGACATAAAGAACAGTTCAAGTCAAATGCAACATAGTGACTCAATGCTCAAATCGTGCAGCGTGACTCTTGTGACTCAGGCTCCACACTGTGAGAGGTGAGGGGGGGTGGTGTGTAAGGGAAAAACCAATTGAACCGGGAATTCGGGTGCAACGTCCCTTCTATGGCATACACCACCCAAATGTCACAGTTGGGAATTTCTATTGTGTGTTTAAAAACATTGGTATATACCCGAAGCCTAAAAGATAACAACCCGTCCCTCAGGACAACAACAGCAGGCATACAGCATTAATCAGGTTCTTACCCTAAGGGGATTAAGACTAGGCCCCGCAGCATGCTCCCGTGAGGCCAGCGTAATCAGGTTTGGATACACCTATTGGATGTAGAAATTGGTGGCTGGTAACTTGGACAGGTTAGGAAGAACTGAATGGTGGTACACTTAGTATTAGCGGTAGCGGCCCCAGATGGCACGTAAGACACTCTCCCGGCAGCAGTTAATAATCCGGTTAGGTAGGGAGAAAGGCTGAGCGGGGTAATCCCCATAGACTATGGCCCCCTGGGTAACGGTATTATTCATGTGATTTTAGATACGTATCAATCACAACACTCCTATCTATTATCATAGGGGACAGGGAGGTAGGTGAAGTCAAGCCCTCAGCCCCTTCAGTAATAGATCAGGCGGGATGGGGGCGGGTACATGGGCAAATAGGCCATAATCTTATGCTTCTAAAGTATTATGCTTAGAAGAGATACGCTCAGAGGGACCCCAGGCTTAAGTGAATCAATAGCGTACTCTGTTTCTATATAAAGGGAGACCCGGCGAGCTGGGGGCGGGTCAGGTGAGTGGTCAGACTTAGTAAACTATATTCTGCATCGCGGGGCCTCCGGGAAGACTTCCGATCAGCCAGGTGATCTACGTCGGGCCCAAGCGGCGATCGAACTACTCGGCCCGGTATTGTCCGTCATCCATGCTCCATGCTGGCATAAGGGCTTTAACGGTCTCGAGTCAAGCTTACCTTGGCGTAGACACTGGAACGGCGGAACACCTACCCTTCACGCTCACGGCACCTGGTCAGGGTGCGGAGCAGCTGGTGGAGGTTTCTGCCGGTGTCCGCCGTTTTAAGGAAGTGAAGACGCATCTAGAATGCGTCACGCGCATGCGCAGCACCCGGTCTGGTCCGATGGGCGGAACTAGATGCTCGGGTGGTTCAGTGAGGGCGCCATCTTGGGAGTGGCAATTATGCTTAAAAAGATCGCGAATTGCTTCTAGATCAATACCTCGCGGAGGCATGTGTTATTAGACCAGAGGGGGGACGTAACAGGAAGTGCCTGAGTGAGTCTCCATGGAGTGACCATAAGGAGTGTAATGGTGTTGATGTTGGCGCATATTGTGTCATAGTCTACATCAAATGTCAGGACCCTGTCTGTAATGACTGAATGTTGCCGGGACTGCGTGACTAAACCCAGTCCATCCATGAAGTTATGTACTGGAGGTATTCAGTTAAAGGTAAAAAACCCACCGCTGGTCAGGGGTATATGGCAGGGGAGGAATGTCTAGGATGAGATACCATTGCAATAGGGGTAAATAGATATTTGAATAGAGGGTATCTACCTCGAGACACTCGCCCAGGGAATAGCGTCATTCAGCCCCATTGTGTCTAGCTGGAGACGATGCACCCATCTCTGTTCAAGCCTGAACAAAGCTTGTCTCGTCATGGCGGGTTGGGACTCAAGCACTAGCCATTGGATGCTGTCGGCCGGGTGATTGTGTTGTTTGTAATGTTCATACAGTCTCGTATGAGTTTTGGAGCATCGTATATTACTTTTATGCTCCGTTATTCTCAATTTGACCTGTCTCATGGTCATCCCGACGTAGAATTTGCCACAAGGGCAGATAAGGAGATAGACACACTTGGAGCTATTACAGTTAGTATGTCTATTCAGTTTCCAAGTGAAAGAGTCTGTAAGTGTGATTTCTTTGCACTGTCTAGATTGGGGACAGACAGCGCAGCCCCCACAGGGATAGTGTCCAACCACGGGTGGGAGGTCCCATAATGTGCGTTGTCCAGCAACAGGTGATTTCTTGGGACGTGTATGTATCAGGGAGTCTTTTAGGTTCGTTGTCCGTTTAAATGCAAACCTAGGCTTGGGTAGATCAGTACCCCCTGAATTGAGGATGCCCCAGTGCTTATTCACTGTTTTCTTAATGAAATTTGAATTCCTGGTGAAACTAGTGACACATGTTATAAGATCGTCGCGTTCTTTTTGGTGTACTTCCAGGAGGGCCTCTCTATGGTTGTTAAGGGCTCTCTTACTAGAGTCTCGTATCAATTTGGTGGGATACCCTCTGTCAAGCAGCTTACTTTGTAAGGTATTAGCTTCCTGTCTGTAATCATCCCTTGAGGAGCAATTCCTACGTATCCTCAAGAATTGACCAAAGGGAAGATTTTCGCGTAGTGCTCTGGGGTGATGACTGTTAAACAGAAGGAGGCTGTTTCTGTCCGTCTCTTTACGAAACAGAGTGGTACTCAGACCGGCTGGTCCCAGCCGTATCGTGAGGTCAAGGAAGGGCAAAGCTGTCTCTGACATAGTCCCAGTGAATTTCAGGTAGGGATTCTGTAGGTTAATCCAGGTGCAGAATTGATTACAGCTCTCTCGGTCACCCTTCCATAGTATCAGAATGTCGTCGATGTACCGACGCCATAGTGTGAGATGTTGTCGGAAGGGATTGGAGTCGGGATAGATGATCTGGTCCTCAAAAGCCGCCATGTAAATGCAGGCAATGCTAGGGGCAAAGGTCGAACCCATCGAGGTACCTCTGATCTGGTGGTACAGCTGTGAACCATATTGGAAGAAGTTTTCCGTTAACGCAATACTTGCACATGCCATAATGAAAGATATAGGAGTAGGCGAGGACCACTCCTGCTGCATCAGGGCGGATTCCACGGCTTCTAGTGTGGCTGCTTGGGGAATGTTCGTATATAACGCTTCTACATCAAGCGTGAGAAGTAGATCTACATCTTCTCGCCCTTCAATTGACTCAATGAGACGTAAGACATCTCTTGTATCTTGGAGGTAGGAGGGTATTTCCTTTACAATGGGTTGAAGAAACACATCACAAAACTTAGATAAGGGTTCCAATAATGAGCCAATCCCAGAGACAATGGGTCTCCCTGGGACTGGACTGGTCCCTTTATGAATTTTGGGCAGAGTATAGAAATACGGTACCACAGGGTGCTTCGTCAGGAGAAACTCTGCCTCTTTTTTGGAGATCCAGTTATTGGCTTCACCTTCAATGATCAGACTGGAGATGTCTGTACTAAGTCTGTTAGTTGGATCTGTTGGGAGGGGTCTGTAGTGGGTAGTGTTCGCCAGTTGGCGCTTACACTCTGTGTCATAATCGATGGCGTCTTGTATGACGGTTGCTCCCCCTTTGTCAGCTTGTTTTATCACGATGGCGGTGTCATTGCCAAGGGATAAGACTGCTTGTCTTTCAGCTTTGCTTAGATTGTTATAACTATTGGAGTTTGGTTTATTCTCCAAGGATTTAAGTACAGCCTTCTCGAAGGTCAATACCTCAGGAGGGACCATCCCGTCCGTTGGGGTAAAAGTGGAAGGGTTATGTAGACCCGTATCAGTTTGTTCACTGGAAGGCTGGTCCTGGAAGTAGGCCCTAAGGCGTACTTTGCGAAAAAATTGTTTAATCTCACATATTTCTGTGAAACTGTCCGGGATGGGCGTGGGAACAAACCCTAAGCCCTTTTCAAGGGTAGTCGTTTCTATAGGAGAGAGAACTCTGTTTGAGAGATTGACCACTAAGCTCTTCTCCCCCTCGCTGTGCTCCTGGTTTCCATCGGAGCTGATGTCGATGGCTGGTCTTGCCACTGTTCCCCTCTTGTGCCGCTCCGTTTGCGCCCTTTTCCTCTGCCCCAACCTCTGTCGTGAAAAGGGTTCTGGGGGTAGAATTGTGGGGGGCCTTGCGGGTAAAAGGGGTATTGCCATGGAGGTAGCATTTGTGGGGGTCCATGGAAAAAAAAAAAAAAAAATTTTTCTTGAATACCCACATTGTGAGTTGGGCTTATCCTCATGTAGCACTCTTTGTCTTGGAGTTGAGTGAGGGCTTCTTTATTATACATGTTTAGGGGCCACAGGACGACATTGCCCCCTTTATCTGACCATCTGACCACGACGTCAGATCTTGATTTTATCCTTGTCATTAGGTTGTTATATTTCCTTCTGTGGTCCTCATTTTCCTTCCAATACTCTTTGGTGCTTTGAAGAGACAACTCTTTTAAGTCTTTGATGACATTGTCTGAGAATAAATCAAGATTGTCTTTGGGCATCGCGGGCATAAATACTGATTTAGGTTTGAAGTTTGTTTTGACTGTTGTGTGAATGTTAAGTTCTGATGCGATGGCTGCTCCACTTGGTGTTATACCATCGCCTACTGTCTCTTGCTCCAAGTCAATCAGGTTTTGTAGAGCCTCCATGTTTGCCACTGACAGGTTCTGACCTGGGTCCTCAACTTGCATTATTGATATCGGGCGTTTGTTCGTGTTCATAAAATATTTTTGCAGTTTTAGTTTTCGAATATATTGAAACAAATCGGTGCGGGTCTGGGCATAATCAAAGTTTGTGTTAGTACAATATGTTAATCCTAGGGATAAAATTTCAAGTTCATGTGCATTAAACTCCATATCTGTTAGGTTAATGACTGTGTTGTCTGTTTCATTTTGTACTTCCATTATCGGCGTCTGTAGCGTCTGTTTTGTGGTTTGTTCTGTTGTTGATTTTGGCTTCGTTTTTCTCCACCGTCTGTTTTTTCTCCTCCGGCTTTTGGTTGCGGTTTTTGATTTTTGTTGGAAGGTTTGCCTCTGCCTGCCCCCCATCTTGTTTCGAAGGGAAGCGTGGTCTCAATGTCCTGAGGCGCTGCATTCTTAAAAAAGCCAGTTCTTGTGCAGGAGTTGGTGGTGGGCCCACTATGCCAGTGCTGTGATTACTTTCAGCATCGGTTTCGTACTCTGAGCTGATTTCGTTCTCGCTTTGTTCCACTGTTGTGTCTGCCCCACTTGGTTGTGTGTTAGGGGTTTGCCTTTGTATTTGGTCGTATTTTCTTGCGAAGGTGTAGATTCTTCCGCACATATAGTCGTTGCGGTCCCGCTGAAATTTTATCGCTTTGCGTTCCTTGATTTCCGTTTCATGTTTGAGAACCCTTTCTTTTATTTCATTTAAACTCTTGGTGATTTCATCTTGATTTGGTTTCAGTTCAAGTTGCTGCATTATTTCATTGATGCGAGATACCATTTTTTGTCTATCACTTCCTGCAAATTGTATCAAGATTTTTAACATGTTTTCTGAAGATTTGGCGCTATTGTCTGCCCACATTTTTAACATTTCCGGGTCTGGGTCTTCATACGTGGGGGCCACTAGAATTCTGAGCCCTCTGGGGATTCTCCCCACTTCCAGGTACCTCGTGAGGGATTTAACTTCCCACCATTTTCCTGTCTCTTTTTTACGAAGTTTTTCCAATTCGTTTAGTAGATCCTTGTTTCATCCAGTACTGTCGGTTGTGCCTGGGCGCTTGGAGGTTTTGTGCCGCTTTTGCCTGTATCTGTATCCGTAAATACATCTAAAGCTGCTTCCTCTCTCTCCCTTTCCCATTCGGCAGACATACTGATAATGCTATTAAATGATTTCGGTTTGCATAGATTCACTGCCCGTGTGTATTTTGCTCAAACACCGGGTCTCCCTCTCCCATGAACTGAACAGTTTTTGCCCGCTTCCCGTTACTTCCAGCTGTCAGCCGTCTTACCTGGAAATCTCCGACTACTCTCCAGCCGTCGTGGATCTCCAGATAGTCGGCGTCCCACTGTTTTGGCAGGTCACTCGGGTCTTGGTTCTTGCAGGTTCCGGGGGGCTCTGTGTGTCTTTTCTTGAAGAAATACCAGCAGACGTCCTTCTATCCACAGTGCAGCCAAATCGAGGAGGGTCAGCGTTGGGTTTCAAGGACTTCCACCCTATTTATTCTTTCATGCCATACTTCACGATCAAAGAAGGCGCTGACTCCGTGAGTCTGAATCCAAACTTTTATTCTTGGTCAGTTTCTGCTTAGACGCGTTTCGGCGTTGCCGCCTTGTTCACTACATCTGCCATAATGTTGGGGGCGTACATATATACACACAGAAACATGGGTGTGTCACTTAATTAGTGTAACAGGTTAGAACCAGATGTTGCCATGGTTACATTGTGGCTGAACCCGTGATGAATAGTCTTTTCACACTTTTTGTACACATAAAGAACATAACTTTTAGAATCATTTTACATATATTCATATTTCACCAAATACATGTGTTTGTATATTTGTGACCTTCACGTCATTCAGCATGTTAAAATAGTCACAGCTGAATTAAAGTCATAGTTTCACCATTAGTGATACATATTGTGAAAGAAAAAAGAAGGTAACACAATATGCTACAACCTAGTGTGTGTCCCTGCCATAGATGTTCCGATATAAAGGTCCTGCAATAGTAGCCTATCCGGTTTGCCTGTGTGTGACTCACTCGGATAGTGCCGTGAGACTACGCTGTGGACATGTATAGGTAGGTAATAGAAAATTCCTGGGAGTAGTTTCCCGGAGTTGGACATACGTAGTACATGTGACCTCGGGTGAGTGGCTATGGAGTACGGCGCTGTAATTCACAAATGTTTGTGAGGTGCGCAAGTGTACTTCCTCATGTTTACTAAGACAGTTTCTCTGAGCTTGTGAGCGCCCCGCCGGGTGAATTTCAGCCGGGCATATCTCAGCGTCCCGAGTGAAAAAGCATGTCTGTTGGTTGCTGCTCGGCGGTAACTGAAACCGTGAACCACATAAGTGTTTAGGACTCGCTCGGGTTTTTTGTTGGTTAAAGTGACACAGTGGTTTATGAAGAGTAACCAGGCATGCCTCTGGATCCGAGTGAAATTACATGTTTGTTGGTTGCTGTCCGGCGATAGCAAAAAACGTGAGCCACATGCAAGTGTTAGAATCGCTCGGGTTTGCTAGATGAGGTGACACAGTGGTCTGTGAATCCCAGAGCTCAGTAGGAAAAAAATTTCGCCTGAGGTTACCGGGAGGACCTGTAGGGAACAACGTGTACAATAGCCTGCTCTAAGTAGAGTAAGTGGCTAAGGGGGCTAGTGTTGTAGATATGTGCTATTGTGCTGGTGGATGTGATTGAAAAAATATACTGACGTGGTGTTGTGTTCTACTGACGTTTAATCATGTCTGTAGTGTGTTTTAGTGCCCATGTGTATATATATATATATATATATATATATATATATATATATATATATATATATATATATATATATTTACATGGCATCAGGTATCAGAGCGCTTTACATGAGCACCAGTAAAGGTAGTTAGGCACGGGGAGATTTGCCTAGAATCACAGGATGTTGAGCGTCTGTTGCCGAGACTCGAACCCGGCTCCCCAGTTTCGAGGTTGACCGCCCTTCCAGTTACTTTGCTCAATCGCCTTTTCCAGGGCCGTTAGCTTGGAAATCCCTGCATTAAAATTCAAGCGAAACGAAACAGAACCCCTTGAATAACAAAGAAAAAAGAACGAAATACATCTAAAATGTTTAACACATTGAAGTTATTTGTAAGTTACGGACATTTACCATAACTCTACAACCACATAATGACAAATGTATTAAAATAAGGAAGCGGGACAAGATACTTCGAAAATATTTAATTGAAAAGAAGTGTCTCCGAATAGATGTGTGCGGTTTCCTGCTATGAATGGGATTGTCACTAATCTCCTAGTCAGGGCCACTGAAATTATGCAGCAGCGGAGGGCCAAATTATGTGGCAGGGTGAACGGAATTATAGGCCAAGGAAAGGCAAATTATAGGATTTGTTTTGAAGCAGTATTACTTCACTCTTTCACCTCAATAATTTGAGTTTAACAACGAAAGACAGCAATCGTCATCTGAAAGGTGACCTGCCTGTGCACAACACAAGGCCTGCCACTGTGCCATAACACGCGTGGTAGATATGTTTTGGTAACTATTGACCCGTTTGAGCTATAAATAATTTTCATTGTTAAAATCTATAAATTATGCAGAATATATAAGGCTTATGTGGCAAGTGCAGCAAATCTATAATTATGCGGAAAATGCTGCAGCCGCAGAATGGCAGAATTCCAGGGGCCCTTTTCATAGCACATACAAAGTATACTGTACCGTTTATTATTTTGATTATATTACACCATGCCGACTACCAGATAAAATATCACAGCCATCTTTTCAATCAATATTTAAAAATCTAATTCAATTATGTTTGTGTATATTTTTAAAGTTATTTACGAAACGTGTGTTTTAAAAAAGTCTTGTTTTACGTCTTACTAAAGTTGAAAAATACTACACACAATAGAAAATAAATATCAAGACAAAATTTCCGTCAGTACTGGCAAGAGAGACAGTACAATAGCCGTACCACCATGTGGCATTCACTGGACAGTCATTGCACAGACGCTGGCAAATTACACAGTGCATGGTAAACCCCCATGTGTCCCTTTGTTTTAAAGCTATCTCCTGATATCATTGTAAAGATACATTATTGAAGTTAGAGTTGATACATCACAGCTGTTGTCACATATTTAATATCATTGGGTCTATCTGACCAATGGATAGTCCAGCATGGTGACCAATGCAGGCCATCTGTTTGAGCGAACACAAGTTGATGATGGACAGAGCGCTGATACTTTTCAGACACTCACCCCCAGTCACAGAGCTGGGTTGAATCCATCATTGTTCTTTAGCTCACTTCGCCACTCCAGTTCAGACCCAGGCATATGCAAATCAGCCTTGACCCTGTGCCTCATGCGAACAGGCCAGACCGAACTGCCAGGCCAGGTCTTCCCTGGACCGGAAACAAGCATCCTGGGACTGGTTTCGGGCTAAGACCCCTCATCAGCCAGGCTAGCTTGAATCCAGTGTGTTTGATCTGTTTGAGCTCCCATATGACCATTAGCTTGTAGTCCTCTGTGCAGATCTCACCTCCATTGATTTCTTCTTGGCTCTTTGTTCAACTTCCATGTCATGGCAATGCATCTCTTCTCCAACACCAGCCCAAGGTTCACAAATTTGGTGGTTTATTTACTTTTTTCAATATCTGCAAGTATAATTTGGAAGACACCACTAATTTCCAGTTTATGAAGTCACCAATCGCCTCCTCCCAGCTGGGTGATAAAATTGAACACTTACACCGCATATCGAAAAATTGACCCAGCTCGGTGTGGCATCTGGGGCAATGGCCATCCAATTGGGAGCGCGTTCTGTGTAGCTTCTGGGGAGTGATGTACATCCTGTGAACACATTTATAATGCGTACGTTTAAATCTAATATTTCTGGTTGCAGATCTGGAGGTAGGTAACGCTCTCCAATTCCTTGTCTGGTAATGGTGACCCCAATTCAATGTCATTTTAAGGGATTTTGGAGCCTCAGGTATAACATACTTTGGGTCACCCTGTTCAGAAAAATATTAAGTTATATTATTCATTTTGTGCTAATGGATTCATGCCCAATGTCTCCAAATATTGAGGTATACATTCAAATTTCAGGAATAAGATCACATAAAACAGCTGAAGTATGTCTTTCCCAGGACATCAAAAAACCTCAAGATGACAGTGGAGAGGGGATAGTTTGGAATAAAGAAATAGACAGAGGTGAGAAGGAGGTACAGGGGGTGACATTCTCAGGAGACCCCTTTAAATGTGGGGTCCCTGGACAATTGACCACTTTGACTTAGAACGTCTCTGCCCTAGATCTGCATTCTGTCGAGCTCTCACCCTTGCGATGGACTTGGTGGTGTCATTTATGTGTAGCTTCTACTAAACTTCTTCAATCGTCCCTCTAGCAATTAATTCCTAAAGCTGTTCATTAAACCTATCTTACCTTTTTAGGTTTCGACTGCAAAAAAGCTGCTTTTGCGCAGGAGAAATCTAATGATTACAGTATGTTGCTCGGGAATCCGCCCCCTCCTCCCATTGGCTAGCTCCATAAATGGAGGCTAGCCATTGGGAGAAGGCTCTGTCCGTCAATCTCGGACCAGATTCGGGGGCGTTCCCGAGAATTTTTGGCTTCTGGCGACGTCACCCTACGTCAGCCAAAAGCCCTCAGGAACGCCCCCGAATCTGTTCCGGCATTGACGGCACCCGGAAGAAGTCCAGGTGAGTGCTTGCTTTTTTGGCTGTTCCCACCCCCTCTCCGTGTCTCCGGCCCCGTTCCCGCCCCCATCCCGCTGCTTCTCACGCTCTCCATGTCTCCGGCCCCGTTCCCGCCCCCCTCCCGCTCTCCGTGTCTCCGGCCCCGTTCCCGCCCCCCTCCCGCTCTCCGTGTCTCCGGCCCCGTTCCCGCCCCCTCCCGCTGCCTCTCACGCTATCAGCCCGGCCCCGTGTGATTCACTTGATACCAGCCATGGAAACGGGACAGACTGGCACTTCTTACCCCAGGAGCATCCGTGGACCCGGTCGTCCTGCTTCTCACTCCAACAACCGCGAGGATCAGAGTACTGCTGTCTATTGTGCGGCTGCCCCCGGCAGGTGACAGCGGACCCCCCAGCTGGGCTCTCAACCCACCCCCTTCGCCGGGATCTTTCCTGCATAGCCCACGCCCCCCATCACACACACATCCCCGTCCCTGCCAGCCAGGCCGTGGCAGGGCGCCTCTGCTTTATAGCGCCTATCAGTGCTTATTTGTGTGATAGCGCTTTTACCTACAGCCCCCACCCCGGCGACATACCTCCGTCCTCCCCGCATCCAGAGCCCTCGCCCCGCTGCCTGGGTCCTCCGCGCTCTGAGCCCACCGGTCACTCGTGGAGCAGGCTGCAGATGCGGCAGAGAGGTTAACTCTTGTCGTTCCGCGGCGCAGACAATGCTCCAGCCTGAAACAGCTGAGCTCTGGCCAAGGCTGGAATCGTAGAGAAAGCAAACAATGCGCGCTGTTTATGTACAAAACAGATGCATCCACTTGCAGTATGTAGCGAAATCAAATTAATATTTAACCATTAGCAATACCATCAGTATACGATGTGCTCAAAGAATCGAAGACTTTCACATAGCTTAAAAATGTGCTTGCCAGTGCTTTCTGCAATTGAGCTTTTTACAGCAACATTACAGAGCAGGCAATATTTTAAGGGGTAGGCCATATTTCTGTAAAGGGCAGTACAGTTAGAAAGTGTTGTCCTTCTTCACTGTTCTTGCTTATAGAACTCCAGCAACAAGTACCAAGACGCCCAAGTGACGTCATGGTTCTAAGGTCCCGCTGTTGAGCAGACGGAACCAACCTGTTTCTAAAAAGTGACAGGAGGAACGCAGCACGTTTACACATTTGCAGGCAGCGTCGAGGTGTTGAGATGGTTCAGCTGAAGTCTGTGCGTAGCAATCAGGACTATGAAGCGGACTGCAGTGGTATGACTGAGGTGAGCCCTATAGCAGCACAATTACCAACAGATTGGCGGGGAGCGCGATGTTATGCACTTGCACTCCCCAACGATCAGGGGAATGCACTTGCGCGGGCATTCTGTTTATTTGTATAAGTAACATTGTATAGTGTCACAGGGCTCCCGACTATATTGCCCACCTCCAGAGGCCGCGGCGCAGTGTGAGTAGCTGACCGTCGGTACACATTTACTGTCTGTCCTTGTCCTTGGTTTTGAAAAGAAGAGAACTTCCGCTTTGCCAGCTAGCGTCGGTTTCTGCTGAGCTGGGAGCCTTCTGAATTATCCGGACCACCCTGTAGCCCCATCTGAGGCCAAGAGCTTCCATCTGCCCCAGACTCACCCTAACCCCCGCTGATCTTAGATCTACTCTACTTTTGTTACACTTCACTTCTAGATGTAAAGATGGCACCGGTAGTACTGCCGTGTACGTCCAGTGTATACAGTTCATTGCACATGATTCTGCTGCAGACCTTGTGCTTCTAACAGACGCAGTTTCCCCAATCTCATAGAAGGAAACACTCTAAAGTATGCATGTACGCCGTTCTCTTATAAAAAGTGAGGAAATATATATTTACATTCCACCATAAGAGTTAGAGGTGCGGCATTTCATACTGGACTCATGGGTGCCTGTGCTAGTCCGAAAATAAAAGAACAGTCCGTTCCTAGAACAGACCTAAGGTTGTGCAAACCCACTCAGGAAGTTTCTCTTCTTCCATTATCTACATTTTCTCCGTGCAGTTTTTGTCCTTCTATAATCTTGAATCCACTCTTCCCTGAAATGTCTGTGGCTGCTACCTCTTCCACCTCAACCTACTATACTTCCCTTCCCTGCTTCCGATCTCTTGCTTGTTCTCCCGCCTCTCCACTGCTGTCTCTATACCCCAACATTTATTTTGTGAGGTCTTGGTCTCTTCTGTCTTATTCTTCTGGATATCCTATCTCTCTCTTACCTTCTACCCCCCTGTCTCTGGACCCTACCCGCTCCTACAAAAGGTGTTTTTATCTTCGGTGAGTTTCCCAGCTCTCTCACCTTTTCCCCCTGAAGACTCTCTGTACCCCACTCTCTCTTCCGTGTAGTGTCTCTTCTTTGTCGGGTATCCCACATCTCACTGAGTCTAACGCCTCACCCCCCAGTAGACTGTCTCTATACCCAACCCTCTCCTGTTGAAAGTATTTCTTTACCGTCTCAGTCTGCCAGCAGTCAACAGCCTCTCATACTTTCTCACCTGCACACTGTCTCAGTTACACGTTCTCTCCCGTCTCACACTCTGTCTTCCTTTACTGTTTCTCACTCTTTCTCCCTGCCTTTTGTCTGTCTCCATAACCTCTAATTATCTTCCCTGAAGTGTCTTTTCTCTCCAGTCTAAGCCTGCCAAGAACCACAAACATGCGTCTCTCGCTCTTGCACAGTGCCGGACTGGTCTGTCCTTTGCTGCTGCTCCACACTTTCTCTCTCTGAAGCATTTGTTGTCCCTGTCTCAGCCTCTCATGTTTTGCTTTTCTGCCTGTGGTGTCTTTCTTCCCTGCATTCGATCACTGTCTCTGAATACACCCACTTCCCTCTCTCGCCTGACTTGCCCACTCAATCCTGCTTCTAAAATTGAGCTCTATGACATGGCACCAGGGCTGGCCGCATCATAGCATTTGATTTTTAAAAACTATACTTTTAGGCATAGTTATTTCCCATTGGGATTCATGCTTGATTTCAAAGTAGTAAACTAGAGACCTGGCAGGCAAAATTACTTTTTATTTACCTCAAAATCAAATATTTCTTGACAGTTTTTTTTCTGGATTGTCAGATGTTGCCTCTTTTTCATCAAAAAAACATTAGCTCATTGTTTTGGCATTCATGACATCCAGTTGCTCGAGCTATCTTTGTTTCACTCCAGACTGGTTTGTGACCACATTGTTTAGCTAACTATTCAATCCCTGGTGGCACAGCACCTATGATAATATGCTGTGTGGCTAGACACTTCTAAGGTTCCAAAAGCGAGACCTATTGGCTATGTCAATGCTTGTTCTACTTCCAAGTGCACACCTTTATATGAGACTTCTTCAACAATGCAAGGAAGATCAGCGGAACCAACACAATGACCGCTAGGAAGACAAGCTGATCCTCGCTGTTCAAGCCAAAGACTTACTCAAGTGGGGTCTCAGAAAAAGTATCTGTTAAAAGGGACTAATTCCCACCAGAGCCTTCCTTCTGAGACAATAGTGACAGATTCACTTCTGATAGATGTGGTAGCCCAGCTACAAGACTTATTACAGGGATTGAGGTCGAAGAGACTGCAACTCTCATATAAATGTGGTAGAGTTTAGAGCTGTAACTATAGCTTTGAAAGGTTTTCATCCTTCCATTCCTACAAACAGATTGTTGATCCAAACAGCCAACACATCCACAGTGTATTATCTATTCAAACATGGTGGTACCAGATCCCTAATTATGTTTCTGGATTCTCAAGCAATACGGCATTGGCTTCTTATAAGACTGCCAGGCACTATACTTGAATGACAATGCCATTTATTTATTTATTTTCAAACCAAACACATAAATAAACATTTTGTCATTTACAATGCCAATAGCTCAAACTTTTCAAAAGGCGAAACCATTGCATTGTAAATGCTTGTTAATGTCTGCAAGAGACTCACGTAGTGGTGTTCCTTTCGTAAACAATGGAGTAAGACTGCTCCCTTCTACAGCTGCAAAATGGTTTTTCGTTCTAAAAATGTATGATGCATCCTCTTATAGTTTTGAAAAGGTTTTTTACACAATACTGATGTGGGTTGCTGCATGGATGGGAGACTTTCAGAAACAATCCTTCTGTTCTCAAAGATAAGCCTGATTAAAAACCCTAGATTGCCTAGTAATGAAAAAACACAAATAATATCTTCACAAGATGGGTCTAGAAAGACTCAGATATGTAAGCCTAATGCCAATAAACTAAATGGATACACATCATTAAAGTAGATCCAAGCTCCCAAAAAGAGTAAGAAACTAACTTTCCCTCACTTAATTTGCTGTCAAAGTGGCAAAAGAAACCATGACTTCGCTGCAGCGGATTACCCAGAAGGATATCAGAGTCAAAATGTCCGAAGCCTGTTTAATAAGAGGCTGGCATCAACATGTGTTCAAGCAGCAGGACCAGAAGTGACCAGCAAACCTTTGCCAATTGGACACCCAAAGGGAGTTTCGGTCTTTATGTCTGAAACTGATGCAACATATTGCTGCCTAAATGCCTGGGTAATGGAATCCAATCAAGTTGCAGAAGTGATGTCTCCACATGGAGCTCACCAGACCAAAACAGCCTCTCATCTTCAAAGTGTGCAGCCGATTAGTACCACAATCTCTGACATCTACTGGCTAATTGACTCATGACCCTACATCAGTATGTCAATGACACAGTTATAGCTCAGTGGTGTTGACCACTGTCATATATTCAACTAAGATATTGCCTGGATGTTATCCAGTGATAGATGCCTGCAGAATATCCTAAGCTAAATATGGCCATACCATTGTTCACACTCATCAGTACAGAGCAAACGATGGCTCAGAAAAAACCATCTTAAAGCTTCTCCCTCACCTTGTATAGTAAATTGAAGTCCTTCAGGATTCGATGTGAAGCCATGCCTCTTCTTGAAAGGAGGAACATCCTTTACAACGCAACTATTACCACGCACTACCATTACAACGAAACGTTTACAACGCAGGGTCCATTATAACGCATGCCATTACAACGTAAGTATGGGTAAGTATTAAATTTAATTTTAACCCCTACACTAAGCAACACATTCCCTACTGTTACGCCCCCTTGGAGTTAGAATAGTAAATAAAACCCCTACACTATCCAACACTTACAATAAAAAATACTTACCCATACTTACGTTGTAATGGCATGCGTTGTAATGGCATGCTTTGCGTAATGGGTCCTGCGTTGTAAAAGTTTTGTTGTAATGGTATGCGTGGTAAAAGTATGCGTTGTAACATCATACAACCCTTGAAAGGCACATAAAGATGAACCTCCCAATAGCTTTCTTCCATCTAGGACTTCTACATAAGATTACATCATTCCACCAAACCCACACCTGCCACTCTTCTATGCTAGTACTTCACCTCTCATATTCATTGGTGCAACATCCTGCATGATAGCCTCCAAGATTCCACCGTCGCTCCTTCTCACAGGCTAATTGTCTGCTTATCAGATAGGAAAGAGAATACCTTCTTCACAAAATGTCTTGGTCTCCCCTTGCAGCATGTATTAAGCTCAAATCACACTACATATCTACTAGTTCATCGTATCAATTTATTGGACAAGAAAATGAAAAATATTACCCAAATGTCCACAACCTCCTGCACCACAAGCATAATAAACTTGTAGACGTATTTGAGGAGATAGAGAAGAGAGGCACATTTTCTAAACCACTAATCTCTGCAATACTTTAGGTATTTATCGAAGATCCATTCTCATAAAAATAATAACAAAAAAACAATCTGTAGAACTGGAGATGTTGGATTTTAAAGTTGTAAGATAAAATAGCACCAAAAATCACAAAGCACCAACTGTCGATATCTGGTCGCACAGGACCAGGACAAAGTCACAAGTTCAAGCCGATAGCGATGGAGTGCAGGCCAGCACAAAGGGACCCAGTAAACAGAGTACCTTAAATCCTGGTTTGCGGAGCGTTGCGTGGATCCTTGTTGGAGAAGCATCCCGCAGCAAAATGATGCATCTGTTCCGAGATGCGATAAGCCTGAGGTGCGAGGTGCGAGGTCCTGCTGCATCGACGGCGAGGATCCCGTCAACGGGACATGTGAAGCGAAATCTGGGGTGAAGAGCTGTGGGGCTGCGATGCGGAGTCCAGCATTGTCGTTGATAAGGGATGTGAGGGCCTGCTCCAAGAATGCATTGCGCTGTGGAGGTTCGGAAGGCATTGTGGTACACAGCTGCGATACAGGTCTTTGCAACAGGTCCAATCCACACCGCAGCGGAGATGCGTCATTTGTGCTGAGGGTTGTGTTGCGCAGCAAAGAAGATGCCTCGGTTCAGGGCTGCAGTGGCATTACTTGGCAGGGTAGACTCACAGATGACAGAGTCCAGGTACAGATACAAGGTTGTAGGGAGCCTGTTATGTCCAGGAGGCTTCAGATCAGGTGGCCAGCCAACTAGCCCTCTGGACTCTGGGTTCAAGAGATGCTGATCCTGCCCTTCTCACTCAGACAATAGGGCAGCAGGCAGTAGGTCAACACAGCAAAGCAGGAGTCCAGTAGAGCGCAGACCAGCAGACTGCTAGTCATTGTCAGCAGCACTGCAGTCCTTCTTCCTGGCAGAGTATCCACAGGTCCAGAAGTGTACTGAAGATGTGGTGTCTTTTATACACAGTTGTGCCTTTGAAATGGGATGAAACTTCTAGAGGCATGCCTTTGAAGAGCACAGGCGCCCTGTCCTGCCAACAGACTAACTACAGGGGGTACACAGCCCTAGGTGTGAGAGGCAGGACACAGGCTATTCAGGTATAAGTAATACACTCCCAGCTTCTCCCTCCCATCCTGCTAGTGATCGCCCATGCAGTTACACCTAAGCTGACCATTTTGTGGCTGTCTAGGAGGGATTCACAAAGCCAAACTGCCAACTCCTCCCAGGCATGCGATCAGAGACAGGTTGCAGGCACCAAATGGCTTAGGCAGAAAAATGTCAACTTTCTAAAAGTGAAATTTTCAGAATTGTAATTTAAAATCCCACTTCATTCTAAGTTAGGATTTTAAATAAGGATTACAGAGACACCAAACATGAACCAGTCATCCCTTCCCATTAGGAAATTCAACTTATAAGAGGTAATAAGGCAACTCCAATGTTATCCTATGGGAGCGATAGGCCGTGCAGTAGTGAAAAACAAATGTGAGTTTTTCACTACCAGGACATGCAAAACTCAGAGCACATGTCCTACTTTTTAAAGATATTGCACCCTGCCCTCAGGGCTGCACAGGGTCTACCCTAGGGGTGACATATATGTATAAAAAAATAACGTTTGGGCCTAGTAAAAGCTTATTTATGCCAGGTCGAAATAGCAGGTTAAAACTTCACAACCAGGCTATGGGAGGCCTGAGACATGTTTAAAGGGCTACTGAAGTGGTTGGCACAATCAGGGCTGCTGGCCCACTAGCAGCATTTGGTTTACAGGCCCTGGGCGCATATAGTGCCTCTCTACTAGGGAGTTATAGCTTAGCTAAATATGCAAATTGGATATAATCTAATGCTATCAAGTTTTAGGGAAAGAGCACAAGCACTTTAGCACTGGGTAGCAGTGGTAAAGTGTGTAAAGGCTTAAGGCCAGCAAAAACAGGATGTCTGAAAGCAAAAAAGTTAGTGGGGAAACCACACCAAGGATCCCAGGTCTTACACCTTTATATTGCAAAGTCCAAGAAAGGTCCTAATTGTAGATGCATTGTCCATGGTCGCCTACAGCAGACATTCCTGAAGAAGGAACAATCATAAAAGTAGACATCGACACAGGTAAGATGACTGTTTTTAAATAACTGTAAGGGCGTGGGGGTTGAGTGTGGGTTAATGGATGGGTGATTGGTTATATGGATTGTGAATTTGGATTTTAGCCGGTGGATAAATTACATGAATAGTTGATCTATGTTGGACATTGATCATTAGAAGTTGGGAGAAAACAACATGGCCATTAACTAAACTGAATAATGTATTTGGCAGTTACAGGATATGATGGTGCTACTAAAGAACTTCTAAACATTAAGAGATGGGGAAAATTGAAATGCCAAAGGGGTTTATTCTAGTTTGAGGGAGCCTGAGGTTTGTGGTTTACAGGAAGCATAATTATGAGGCAATTCTCACTGCCAACAGAGAAATAAAGATATTACTGTACAGGTGTAAAGTTTCCTCTGGCTCCAAGTCATCAGAAATACCTTTACCCAGCCTTGGCTTTTTAGCCATTGTCACTTTAGTAGGGCTGAGGCAGAGTTCGGCTCATGCCAGACTTGTGATTCTCATAGGGTGGTAGACCTGGGGAGGAGCCAGACTCTTGTAACTTTGGATGATCATTAGAACTGGGGCACAGTCAGCCATTGGTCTAAAACTGAGGAGGAGCGGGAAAAAAGAGCAGGTACGGGGGCTATAGAATGTCCTCCCTATCAGGTACGAACAACCACAAAGTGCTACCGTGGTCCTAGAATACTTAGGTAAAAGCATGTCACAGTGTGCTGCTCCACTCTGAACAAGCATTGGTAAATGCAATAGGTTTCGCCCATGTGGTTAATAATAAACCGTTTTTTACTGTAAGCAGTAGCTTGGTGAGTAGTTGTGCAATATAAGTTACTGAAACTTCATAAAAGTGTTATGGCTTGTTTATTAGGAAAGCCAATATATCGTGCAGTAACTGGTGGTAATATAATGCAGGGAGATTAGGTAAAGGGAGGAGGACAAAGAAGAAAAAAAACACATGCAGTGGACACACACGCTGGAGCTTTTGGGCCCTGTGCCACTGCACCTGCTACACTATCCAAATCATGGCCCTGGTGCCTGGAAGGTAGCTGCGCATGAGACTGATTGTTTAGTACAAGCATACAGCAATGATCATTGTTCAGTTCATTTCTTGGAGCTTTTGGGCTCTGTGCCACTGCACCTGCTGCGCCATCCAAATCATGGCCCTGGTGCCTGCAAGGTAACTGCACTTGTGACTGATTGTTTAGTACTCAAATTTAGTAACAATCAGTGTTCAGTGGGTTTCCTGGACCTTTTGGCCTCTGTACCACTGTGCCGGCTGCGCCATCCAAATCACAGCCCTGGCGCCTGTAAGGTAACTGTGCTTGTGAATGCTTGCTTAGTAGCAACATATAGCAATAATTGTTCAGTGGGTTTCCTGGAGTTTTTGTTCCCTGTGCCACTGCACCTGCTGCACCATCCAAATCATGGCCCTGGTGCCTACAAGGTAACAGTGCTTGTGACTGCTTGTTTAATAGCAACATTCAGCAATATTAGGTGTTCAGTGGGTTGCTTGGAGCTTTTGGCCTCTGTGCCACTGCGCCTGCTGCACCACCCAAATCATGGCCCTGGTGTCTGCAAGGTAACTGCACATGTGACTGCTTGTTTAGTAGTAACATTTTGTAATAATGGGTGTTGAGTGGTTTCCAAGAGCTTTTGGCTCCTGTGCCACTGCATCAATTTACTGGGAGTCAGAGGGGGAAAAAAGGACAAGGGGAGGCCGCCCCCCAATCACAACATTATAAACAACAGGAGCCTCTCCCCATTTACACTTAATCCTAACAGGAATGACGATCCCAAGGTTTTCAATAGCCTTTTCAATTCCCTTGAGTGTGATAATTTACACTACTCTGATCTGTCACAGTGTATTCTATACTCTTTACTTAAAAACAACTCATATGACCATCCAGGCTGGTTTCCACCTCTCACCAAAAACGTGTGAGGGAAGAGAGAGAGAGAGTACCTCACGGTAGAACCACCAGAGGGGTTGCTGACTAATACTTGCCAGTTTACCCACTTCTCATCATTGGCAACTCTCTCTTGTAGTGTGAAAGAAAAGAAAGGAAAGAAGAAGACAATAAATGTTCTCCTTTTAAAGAACCAGAACATATATTGTGAAAAAGTGCTAGTAAGACAAACTACTCGTGCTTACTATTAAGTGCACGTGCCCATTGATCCCCCGTGAGAATATGTGAACGTGATTCTCACCATTAAAAACTGGTAAGGCTTGCTGGCCAAACAACTTTTTATTCCATGCTGCAAGCCTTCCCAATTCAAATTGGTTCTTATCAAACCATGTTCAATAGGATAGAGCTTCACTGCCTGAGAGGACCGGCAAAACACACATGCGCAGTGAAGGCAGTGCCCATCACTCTCCCTCCAGCCTGTCCCCACCCCCAAGCCTTGGCGTGGAGAGAAAAAGAAAAAGATAATAAACAAGAGTTTATTGCCGTTTTATTTTTCATTTTTTGGCATCTGGCCGGTGGGGCGACGCTCCTCCACCATAGCAGAGGGCCGGTGCTTTTTACGGAAGGAGCTGTAGTTTATTTATTTAATGCAATTTTATATAGCGCAAACATTACCCAAAGGTGTCAGAGAGCTTTACAAAAGAACCAGTTTCAGCCGAAGACGGCTGAAATGCCAGAAACCGGTCCCCTGTAGCTTGTCTCCTTTCTGGTGAAGAATTGGCTTGGTAGTTTAGTCTGCCCTGTTCCCATGATGCACTGGGCCAGGGACAGACTGATTTGCATATAGCCAGGTTCTGAACTGGGATGGTGCAGTGAGATAAATAACGTGATGGATCAAGCCCTGATCTTTGGACTGGGTAAGAGTGGTCTGCTTAATTCAGACACTCTGTTCATCACCACCCCCTTTTCTGAATCGTTTTTGGCCACTATAGGTGTGGCAGGGTATACTCAGACATGAGTCCCTTTCTCACTGCACCATCAGGATTCAAGCAAGCCGGGCCGAAGACGGCTGAAATGCCAGAAACCGGTCCCCGGTAGTTTGTCTCCTTTCTGGGGAAGAATTGGCTTGGTAGTTTAGTCTGCCCTGTTCCCATGATGCACTGGGCCAGGGACAGACTGATTTGCATATAGCCAGGTTCTGAACTGGGATGGTGCAGTGAGATAAATAACGGTGATGGATCAAGCCCTGATCTTTGGACTGGGTAAAAGTGGTCTGCTTAATTCAGACACTCTGTTCATCACCACCCCCTTTTCTGAATCGTTTTTGGCCACTATAGGTGTGGCAGGGTATACTCAGACATGAGTCCCTTTCTCACTGCACCATCAGGATTCAAGCAAGCCGGGCCGAAGAAGGCTGAAATGCCAGAAACCGGTCCCCGGTAGCTTGTCTCCTTTCTGGTGAAGAATTGGCTTGGTAGTTTAGTCTTCCCTGTTCCCATGATGCACTGGGCCAGGGACAGACTGATTTGCATATAGCCAGGTTCTGAACTGGGATGGTGCAGTGAGATAAATAACGGTGATGGATCAAGCCCTGATCTTTGGACTGGGTAAGAGTGTTCTGCTTAATTCAGACACTCTGTTCATCACCACCCCCTTTTCTGAATCGTTTTTGGCTACTATAGGTGTGGCAGGGTATACTCAGACATGAGTCCCTTTCTCACTGCACCATCAGGATTCAAGCAAGCCGGGCCGAAGACGGCTGAAAAGCCAGAAACCGGTCCCCTGTAGCTTGTCTCCTTTCTGGTGAAGAATTGGCTTGGTAGTTTAGTCTGCCCTGTTCCCATGATGCACTGGGCCAGGGACAGACTGATTTGCATATAGCCAGGTTCTGAACTGGGATGGTGCAGTGAGATAAATAATGGTGATGGATCAAGCCCTGATCTTTGGACTGGGTAAGAGTGGTCTGCTTAATTCAGACACTCTGTTCATCACCACCCCCTTTTCTGAATCGTTTTTGGCCACTATAGGTGTGGCAGGGTATACTCAGACATGAGTCCCTTTCTCACTGCACCATCAGGATTCAAGCAAGCCGGGCCGAAGACGGCTGAAATGCCAGAAACCGGTCCCCGGTAGTTTGTCTCCTTTCTGGTGAAGAATTGGCTTGGTAGTTTAGTCTGCCCTGTTCCCATGATGCACTGGGCCAGGGACAGACTGATTTGCATATAGCCAGGTTCTGAACTGGGATGGTGCAGTGAGATAAATAACGGTGATGGATCAAGCCCTGATCTTTGGACTGGGTAAGAGTGGTCTGCTTAATTCAGACACTCTGTTCATCACCACCCCCTTTTCTGAATCGTTTTTGGCCACTATAGGTGTGGCAGGGTATACTCAGACATGAGTCCCTTTCTCACTGCACCATCAGGATTCAAGCAAGCCGGGCCGAAGACGGCTGAAATGCCAGAAACCGGTCCCCGGTAGCTTGTCTCCTTTCTGGTGAAGAATTGGCTTGGTAGTTTAGTCTTCCCTGTTCCCATGATGCACTGGGCCAGGGACAGACTGATTTGCATATAGCCAGGTTCTGAACTGGGATGGTGCAGTGAGATAAATAACGGTGATGGATCAAGCCCTGATCTTTGGACTGGGTAAAAGTGTTCTGCTTAATTCAGACACTCTGTTCATCACCACCCCCTTTTCTGAATCGTTTTTGGCTACTATAGGTGTGGCAGGGTATACTCAGACATGAGTCCCTTTCTCACTGCACCATCAGGATTCAAGCAAGCCGGGCCGAAGACGGCTGAAAAGCCAGAAACTGGTCCCCTGTAGCTTGTCTCCTTTCTGGTGAAGAATTGGCTTGGTAGTTTAGTCTGCCCTGTTCCCATGATGCACTGGGCCAGGGACAGACTTATTTGCATATAGCCAGGTTCTGAACTGGGATGGTGCAGTGAGATAAATAATGGTGATGGATCAAGCCCTGATCTTTGGACTGGGTAAGAGTGGTCTGCTTAATTCAGACACTCTGTTCATCACCACCCCCTTTTCTGAATCGTTTTTGGCCACTATAGGTGTGGCAGGGTATACTCAGACATGAGTCCCTTTCTCACTGCACCATGAGGATTCAAGCAAGCCGGGCCGAAGACCGCTGAAATGCCAGAAACCGGTCCCCGGTAGCTTGTCTCCTTTCTGGTGAAGAATTGGCTTGGTAGTTTAGTCTGCCCTGTTCCCATGATGCACTGGGCCAGGGACAGACTGATTTGCATATAGCCAGGTTCTGAACTGGGATGGTGCAGTGAGATAAATAACGGTGATGGATCAAGCCCTGATCTTTGGACTGGGTAAGAGTGGTCTGCTTAATTCAGACACTCTGTTCATCACCACCCCCTTTTCTGAATCGTTTTTGGCCACTATAGGTGTGGCAGGGTATACTCAGACATGAGTCCCTTTCTCACTGCACCATCAGGATTCAAGCAAGCCGGGCCGAAGACGGCTGAAATGCCAGAAACCGGTCCCCGGTTGCTTGTCTCCTTTCTGGTGAAGAATTGGCTTGGTAGTTTAGTCTGCCCTGTTCCCATGATGCACTGGGCCAGGGACAGACTGATTTGCATATAGCCAGGTTCTGAACTGGGATGGTGCAGTGAGATAATTAACGGTGATGGATCAAGCCCTGATCTTTGGACTGGGTAAGAGTGGTCTGCTTAATTCAGACACTCTGTTCATCACCACCCCCTTTTCTGAATCGTTTTTGGCCACTATAGGTGTGGCAGGGTATACTCAGACATGAGTCCCTTTCTCACTGCACCATCAGGATTCAAGCAAGCCGGGCCGAAGACGGCTGAAATGCCAGAAACCGGTCCCCGGTAGCTTGTCTCCTTTCTGGTGAAGAATTGGCTTGGTAGTTTAGTCTGCCCTGTTCCCATGATGCACTGGGCCAGGGACAGACTGATTTGCATATAGCCAGGTTCTGAACTGGGATGGTGCAGTGAGATAAATAACGGTGATGGATCAAGCCCTGATCTTTGGACTGGGTAAGAGTGGTCTGCTTAATTCAGACACTCTGTTCATCACCACCCCCTTTTCTGAATCGTTTTTGGCCACTATAGGTGTGGCAGGGTATACTCAGACATGAGTCCCTTTCTCACTGCACCATCAGGATTCAAGCAAGCCGGGCCGAAGACGGCTGAAATGCCAGAAACCGGTCCCCGGTAGCTTGTCTCCTTTCTGGTGAAGAATTGGCTTGGTAGTTTAGTCTGCCCTGTTACCATGATGCACTGGGCCAGGGACAGACTGATTTGCATATAGCCAGGTTCTGAACTGGGATGGTGCAGTGAGATAAATAACGGTGATGGATCAAGCCCTGATCTTTGGACTGGGTAAGAGTGGTCTGCTTAATTCAGACACTCTGTTCATCACCACCCCCTTTTCTGAATCGTTTTTGGCCGCTATAGGTGTGGCAGGGTATACTCAGACATGAGTCCCTTTCTCACTGCACCATCAGGATTCAAGCAAGCCGGGCCGAAGACGGATGAAATGCCAGAAACCGGTCCCCGGTAGCTTGTCTCCTTTCTGGTGAAGAATTGGCTTGGTAGTTTAGTCTGCCCTGTTCCCATGATGCACTGGGCCATGGACAGACTGATTTGCATATAGCCAGGTTCTGAACTGGGATGGTGCAGTGAGATAAATAACGGTGATGGATCAAGCTCTGATGTTTGGACTGGGTAAGAGTGGTCTGCTTAATTCAGACACTCTGTTCATCACCACCCCCTTTTCTGAATCGTTTTTGGCCACTATAGGTGTGGCAGGGTATACTCAGACATGAGTCCCTTTCTCACTGCACCATCAGGATTCAAGCAAGCCGGGCCGAAGACGGCTGAAATGCCAGAAACCGGTCCCCGGTAGCTTGTCTCCTTTCTGGTGAAGAATTGGCTTGGTAGTTTAGTCTGCCCTGTTCCCATGATGCACTGGACCAGGGACAGACTGATTTGCATATAGCCAGGTTCTGAACTGGGATAGTGCAGGGAGATAAATAACGGTGATGAATCAAGCCCTGATCTTTGGACTGGGTAAGAGTGGTCTGCTTAATTCAGACACTCTGTTCATCACCACCCCCTTTTCTGAATCGTTTTTGGCCACTATAGGTGTGGCAGGGTATTCTCAGACATGAGTCCCTTTCTCACTGCACCATCAGGATTCAAGCAAGCCGGGCCGAAGACGGCTGAAATGCCAGAAACCGGTCCCCGGTAGCTTGTCTCCTTTCTGGTGAAGAATTGGCTTGGTAGTTTAGTCTGCCCTGTTCCCATGATGCACTGGGCCAGGGACAGACTGATTTGCATATAGCCAGGTTCTGAACTGGGATGGTGCAGTGAGATAAATAACGGTGATGGATCAAGCTCTGATCTTTGGACTGGGTAAGAGTGGTCTGCTTAATTCAGACACTCTGTTCATCACCACCCCCTTTTCTGAATCGTTTTTGGCCACTATAGGTGTGGCAGGGTATACTCAGACATGAGTCCCTTTCTCACTGCACCATCAGGATTCAAGCAAGCCGGGCCGAAGACGGCTGAAATGCCAGAAACCGGTCCCCGGTAGCTTGTCTCCTTTCTGGTGAAGAATTGGCTTGGTAGTTTAGTCTGCCCTGTTCCCATGATGCACTGGACCAGGGACAGACTGATTTGCATATAGCCAGGTTCTGAATTGGGATGGTGCAGTGAGATAAATAACGGTGATGGATCAAGCCCTGATCTTTGGACTGGGTAAGAGTGGTCTGCTTAATTCAGACACTCTGTTCATCACCACCCCCTTTTCTGAATCGTTTTTGGCCACTATAGGTGTGGCAGGGTATACTCAGACATGAGTCCCTTTCTCACTGCACCATGAGGATTCAAGCAAGCCGGGCCGAAGACCGCTGAAATGCCAGAAACCGGTCCCCGGTAGCATGTCTCCTTTCTGGTGAAGAATTGGCTTGGTAGTTTAGTCTGCCCTGTTCCCATGATGCACTGGGCCAGGGACAGACTGATTTGCATATAGCCAGGTTCTGAACTGGGATGGTGCAGTGAGATAAATAACGGTGATGGATCAAGCCCTGATCTTTGGACTGGGTAAGAGTGGTCTGCTTAATTCAGACACTCTGTTCATCACCACCCCCTTTTCTGAATCGTTTTTAGCCACTATAGGTGCGGCAGGGTATACTCAGACATGAGTCCCTTTCTCACTGCACCATCAGGATTCAAGCAAGCCGGGCCGAAGACGGCTGAAATGCCAGAAACCGGTCCCCGGTAGCTTGTCTCCTTTCTGGTGAAGAATTGGCTTGGTAGTTTAGTATGCCCTGTTCCCATGATGCACTGGGCCAGGGACAGACTGATTTGCATATAGCCAGGTTCTGAACTGGGATGGTGCAGTGAGATAAATAACGGTGATGGATCAAGCCCTGATCTTTGGACTGGGTAAGAGTGGTCTGCTTCATTCAGACACTCTGTTCATCACCACCCCCTTTTCTGAATCGTTTTTGGCCACTATAGGTGTGGCAGGGTATACTCAGACATGAGTCCCTTTCTCACTGCACCATCAGGATTCAAGCAAGCCGGGCCGAAGACGGCTGAAATGCCAGAAACCGGTCCCCGGTAGCTTGTCTCCTTTCTGGTGAAGAATTGGCTTGGTAGTTTAGTCTGCCCTGTTACCATGATGCACTGGGCCAGGGACAGACTGATTTGCATATAGCCAGGTTCTGAACTGGGATGGTGCAGTGAGATAAATAATGGTGATGGATCAAGCCCTGATCTTTGGACTGGGTAAGAGTGGTCTGCTTAATTCAGACACTCTGTTCATCACCACCCCCTTTTCTGAATCGTTTTTGGCCACTATAGGTGTGACAGGGTATACTCAGACATGAGTCCCTTTCTCACTGCACCATCAGGATTCAAGCAAGCCGGGCCGAAGACGGCTGAAATGCCAGAAACCGGTCCCCGGTAGCTTGTCTCCTTTCTGGTGAAGAATTGGCTTGGTAGTTTAGTCTGCCCTGTTCCCATGATGCACTGGGCCAGGGACAGACTGATTTGCATATAGCCAGGTTCTAAACTGGGATGGTGCAGTGAGATAAATAACGGTGATGGATCAAGCTCTGATCTTTGGACTGGGTAAGAGTGGTCTGCTTAATTCAGACACTCTGTTCATCACCACCCCCTTTTCTGAATCGTTTTTGGCCACTATAGGTGTGGCAGGGTATACTCAGACATGAGTCCCTTTCTCACTGCACCATCAGGATTCAAGCAAGCCGGGCCGAAGACGGCTGAAATGCCAGAAACCGGTCCCCGGTAGCTTGTCTCCTTTCTGGTGAAGAATTGGCTTGGTAGTTTAGTCTGCCCTGTTCCCATGATGCACTGGACCAGGGACAGACTGATTTGCATATAGCCAGGTTCTGAACTGGGATGGTGCAGGGAGATAAATAACGGTGATGGATCAAGCCCTGATCTTTGGACTGGGTAAGAGTGGTCTGCTTAATTCAGACACTCTGTTCATCACCACCCCCTTTTCTGAATCGTTTTTGGCCACTATAGGTGTGGCAGGGTATACTCAGACATGAGTCCCTTTCTCACTGCACCATTAGGATTCAAGCAAGCCGGGCCGAAGATGGCTGAAATGCCAGAAACCGGTCCCCGGTAGCTTGTCTCCTTTCTGGTGAAGAATTGGCTTGGTAGTTTAGTCTGCCCTGTTCCCATGATGCACTGGGCCAGGGACAGACTGATTTGCATATAGCCAGGTTCTGAACTGGGATGGTGCAGGGAGATAAATAACGGTGATGGATCAAGCCCTGATCTTTGGACTGGGTAAGAGTTGTCTGCTTAATTCAGACACTCTGTTCATCACCACCCCCTTTTCTGAATCGTTTTTGGCCACTATAGGTGTGGCAGGGTATACTCAGACATGAGTCCCTTTCTCACTGCACTATCAGGATTCAAGCAAGCCGGGCCGAAGACGGCTGAAATGCCAGAAACTGGTCCCCGGTAGCTTGTCTCCTTTCTGGTGAAGAATTGGCTTGGTAGTTTAGTATGCCCTATTCCCATGATGCACTGGGCCAGGGACAGACTGATTTGCATATAGCCAGGTTCTGAACTGGGATGGTGCAGTGAGATAAATAACGGTGATGGATCAAGCCCTGATCTTTGGACTGGGTAAGAGTGTTCTGCTTAATTCAGACACTCTGTTCATCACCACCCCCTTTTCTGAATCGTTTTTGGCCACTATAGGTGTGGCAGGGTATACTCAGACATGAGTCCCTTTCTCACTGCACCATCAGGATTCAAGCAAGCCGGGCCGAAGACGGCTGAAATGCCAGAAACCGGTCCCTGGTAGCTTGTCTCCTTTCTGGTGAAGAATTGGCTTGGTAGTTTAGTCTGCCCTGTTACCATGATGCACTGGGCCAGGGACAGACTGATTTGCATATAGCCAGGTTCTGAACTGGGATGGTGCAGTGAGATAAATAATGGTGATGGATCAAGCCCTGATCTTTTGACTGGGTAAGAGTGGTCTGCTTAATTCAGACACTCTGTTCATCACCACCCCCTTTTCTGAATCGTTTTTGGCCACTATAGGTGTGGCAGGGTATACTCAGACATGAGTCCCTTTCTCACTGCACCATGAGGATTCAAGCAAGCCGGGCCGAAGACCGCTGAAATGCCAGAAACCGGTCCCCGGTAGCTTGTCTCCTTTCTGGTGAAGAATTGGCTTGGTAGTTTAGTCTGCCCTGTTCCCATGATGCACTGGGCCAGGGACAGACTGATTTGCATATAGCCAGGTTCTGAACTGGGATGGTGCAGTGAGATAAATAACGGTGATGGATCAAGCCCTGATCTTTGGACTGGGTAAGAGTGGTCTGCTTAATTCAGACACTCTGTTCATCACCACCCCCTTTTCTGAATCGTTTTTGGCCACTATAGGCGTGGCAGGGTATACTCAGACATGAGTCCCTTTCTTACTGCACCATCAGGATTTAAGCAAGCCGGGCCGAAGACGGCTGAAATGCCAGAAACCGGTCCCCGGTAGCTTGTCTCCTTTCTGGTGAAGAATTGGCTTGGTAGTTTAGTCTGCCCTGTTACCATGATGCACTGGGCCAGGGACAGACTGATTTGCATATAGCCAGGTTCTGAACTGGGATGGTGCAGTGAGATAAATAACGGTGATGGATAAAGCCCTGATCTTTGGACTGGGTAAGAGTGGTCTGCTTAATTCAGACACTATGTTCATCACCACCCCCTTTTCTGAATCGTTTTTGGCCGCTATAGGTGTGGCAGGGTATACTCAGACATGAGTCCCTTTCTCACTGCACCATCAGGATTCAAGCAAGCCGGGCCGAAGACGGCTGAAATGCCAGAAACCGGTCCCCGGTAGCTTGTCTCCTTTCTGGTGAAGAATTGGCTTGGTAGTTTAGTCTGCCCTGTTCCCATGATGCACTGGGCCATGGACAGACTGATTTGCATATAGCCAGGTTCTGAACTGGGATGGTGCAGTGAGATAAATAACGGTGATGGATCAAGCTCTGATGTTTGGACTGGATAAGAGTGGTCTGCTTAATTCAGACACTCTGTTCATCACCACCCCCTTTTCTGAATCGTTTTTGGCCACTATAGGTGTGGCAGGGTATACTCAGACATGAGTCCCTTTCTCACTGCACCATCAGGATTCAAGCAAGCCGGGCCGAAGACGGCTGAAATGCCAGAAACCGGTCCCCGGTAGCTTGTCTCCTTTCTGGTGAAGAATTGGCTTGGTAGTTTAGTCTGCCCTGTTCCCATGATGCACTGGACCAGGGATAGACTGATTTGCATATAGCCAGGTTCTGAACTGGGATGGTGCAGGGAGATAAATAACGGTGATGAATCAAGCCCTGATCTTTGGACTGGGTAAGAGTGGTCTGCTTAATTCAGACACTCTGTTCATCACCACCCCCTTTTCTGAATCGTTTTTGGCCACTATAGGTGTGGCAGGGTATTCTCAGACATGAGTCCCTTTCTCACTGCACCATCAGGATTCAAGCAAGCCGGGCCGAAGATGGCTGAAATGCCAGAAACCGGTCCCCGGTAGCTTGTCTCCTTTCTGGTGAAGAATTGGCTTGGTAGTTTAGTCTGCCCTGTTCCCATGATGCACTGGGCCAGGGACAGACTGATTTGCATATAGCCAGGTTCTGAACTGGGATGGTGCAGTGAGATAAATAACGGTGATGGATCAAGCTCTGATCTTTGGACTGGGTAAGAGTGGTCTGCTTAATTCAGACACTCTGTTCATCACCACCCCCTTTTCTGAATCGTTTTTGGCCACTATAGGTGTGGCAGGGTATACTCAGACATGAGTCCCTTTCTCACTGCACCATCAGGATTCAAGCAAGCCGGGCCGAAGACGGCTGAAATGCCAGAAACCGGTCCCCGGTAGCTTGTCTCCTTTCTGGTGAAGAATTGGCTTGGTAGTTTAGTCTGCCCTGTTCCCATGATGCACTGGACCAGGGACAGACTGATTTGCATATAGCCAGGTTCTGAACTGGGATGGTGCAGTGAGATAAATAACGGTGATGGATCAAGCCCTGATCTTTGGACTGGGTAAGAGTGGTCTGCTTAATTCAGACACTCTGTTCATCACCACCCCCTTTTCTGAATCGTTTTTGGCCACTATAGGTGTGGCAGGGTATACTCAGACATGAGTCCCTTTCTCACTGCACCATGAGGATTCAAGCAAGCCGGGCCGAAGACCGCTGAAATGCCAGAAACCGGTCCCCGGTAGCTTGTCTCCTTTCTGGTGGAGAATTGGCTTGGTAGTTTAGTCTGCCCTGTTCCCATGATGCACTGGGCCAGGGACAGACTGATTTGCATATAGCCAGGTTCTGAACTGGGATGGTGCAGTGAGATAAATAACGGTGATGGATCAAGCCCTGATCTTTGGACTGGGTAAGAGTGGTCTGCTTAATTCAGACACTCTGTTCATCACCACCCCCTTTTCTGAATCGTTTTTAGCCACTATAGGTGCGGCAGGGTATACTCAGACATGAGTCCCTTTCTCACTGCACCATCAGGATTCAAGCAAGCCGGGCCGAAGACGGCTGAAATGCCAGAAACCGGTCCCCGGTAGCTTGTCTCCTTTCTGGTGAAGAATTGGCTTGGTAGTTTAGTCTGCCCTGTTCCCATGATGCACTGGGCCAGGGACAGACTGATTTGCATATAGCCAGGTTCTGAACTGGGATGGTGCAGTGAGATTAATAACGGTGATGGATCAAGCCCTGATCTTTGGACTGGGTAAGAGTGGTCTGCCTAATTCAGACACTCTGTTCATCACCACCCCCTTTTCTGAATCGTTTTTGGCCACTATAGGTGTGGCAGGGTATACTCAGACATGAGTCCCTTTCTCACTGCACCATCAGGATTCAAGCAAGCCGGGCCGAAGACGGCTGAAATGCCAAAAACCGGTCCCCGGTAGCTTGTCTCCTTTCTGGTGAAGAATTGGCTTGGTAGTTTAGTCTGCCCTGTTCCCATGACTCACTGGGCCAGGGACAGACTGATTTGCATATAGCCAGGTTCTGAACTGGGATGGTGCAGTGAGATAAATAACGGTGATGGATCAAGCCCTGATCTTTGGACTGGGTAAGAGTGGTCTGCTTAATTCAGACATTCTGTTCATCACCACCCCATTTTCCGAATCGTTTTTGGCCACTATAGGTGTGGCAGGGTATACTCAGACATGAGTCCCTTTCTCACTGCACCATCAGGATTCAAGCAAGCCGGGCCGAAGACGGCTGAAATGCCAGAAACCGGTCCCCGGTAGCTTGTCTCCTTTCTGGTGAAGAATTGGCTTGGTAGTTTAGTATGCCCTGTTCCCATGATGCACTGGGCCAGGGACAGACTGATTTGCATATAGCCAGGTTCTGAACTGGGATGGTGCAGTGAGATAAATAATGGTGATGGATCAAGCCCTGATCTTAGGACTGGGTAAGAGTGGTCTGCTTAATTCAGACACTCTGTTCATCACCACCCCCTTTTCTGAATCGTTTTTGGCCACTATAGGTGTGGCAGGGTATGCTCAGACATGAGTCCCTTTCTCACTGCACCATCAGGATTCAAGCAAGCCGGGCCGAAGACGGCTGAAATGCCAGAAACCGGTCCCCGGTAGCTTGTCTCCTTTCTGGTGAAGAATTGGCTTTGTAGTTTAGTCTGCCCTGTTACCATGATGCACTGGGCCAGGGACAGACTGATTTGCATATAGCCAGGTTCTGAACTGGGATGGTGCAGTGAGATAAATAACGGTGATGGATCAAGCCCTGATCTTTGGACTGGGTAAGAGTGGTCTGCTTAATTCAGACACTCTGTTCATCACCACCCCCTTTTCTGAATCGTTTTTGGCCACTATAGGTGTGACAGGGTATACTCAGACATGAGTCCCTTTCTCACTGCACCATCAGGATTCAAGCAAGCCGGGCCGAAGACGGCTGAAATGCCAGAAACCGGTCCCCGGTAGCTTGTCTCCTTTCTGGTGAAGAATTGGCTTGGTAGTTTAGTCTGCCCTGTTCCCATGATGCACTGGGCCAGGGACAGACTGATTTGCATATAGCCAGGTTCTGAACTGGGATGGTGCAGTGAGATAAATAACTGTGATGGATCAAGCTCTGATCTTTGGAGTGGGTAAGAGTGGTCTGCTTAATTCAGACACTCTGTTCATCACCACCCCCTTTTCTGAATCGTTTTTGGCCACTATAGGTGTGGCAGGGTATACTCAGACATGAGTCCCTTTCTCACTGCACCATCAGGATTCAAGCAAGCCGGGCCGAAGACGGCTGAAATGCCAGAAACCGGTCCCCGGTAGCTTGTCTCCTTTCTGGTGAAGAATTGGCTTGGTAGTTTAGTCTACCCGGTTCCCATGATGCACTGGACCAGGGACAGACTGATTTGCATATAGCCAGGTTCTGAACTTGGATGGTGCAGGGAGATAAATAACGGTGATGGATCAAGCCCTGATCTTTGGACTGGGTAAGAGTGGTCTGCTTAATTCAGACACTCTGTTCATCACCACCCCCTTTTCTGAATCGTTTTTGGCCACTATAGGTGTGGCAGGGTATACTCAGACATGAGTCCCTTTCTCACTGCACCATTAGGATTCAAGCAAGCCGGGCCGAAGACGGCTGAAATGCCAGAAACCGGTCCCCGGTAGCTTGTCTCCTTTCTGGTGAAGAATTGGCTTGGTAGTTTAGTCTGCCCTGTTCCCATGATGCACTGGGCCAGGGACAGACTGATTTGCATATAGCCAGGTTCTGAACTGGGATGGTGCAGTGAGATAAATAACGGTGATGGATCAAGCCCTGATCTTTGGACTGGGTAAGAGTGGTCTGCTTAATTCAGACACTCTGTTCATCGCCACCCCCTTTTCTGAATCGTTTTTGGCCACTATAGGTGTGGCAGGGTATACTCAGACATGAGTCCCTTTCTCACTGCACCATCAGGATTCAAGCAAGCCGGGCCGAAGACGGCTGAAATGCCAGAAACCGGTCCCCGGTAGCTTGTCTCCTTTCTGGTGAAGAATTGGCTTGGTAGTTTAGTATGCCCTATTCCCATGATGCACTGGGCCAGGGACAGACTGATTTGCATATAGCCAGGTTCTGAACTGGGATGGTGCAGTGAGATAAATAACGGTGATGGATCAAGCCCTGATCTTTGGACTGGGTAAGAGTGTTCTGCTTAATTCAGACACTCTGTTCATCACCACCCCCTTTTCTGAATCGTTTTTGGCCACTATAGGTGTGGCAGGGTATACTCAGACATGAGTCCCTTTCTCACTGCACCATCAGGATTCAAGCAAGCCGGGCCGAAGACGGCTGAAATGCCAGAAACCGGTCCCTGGTAGCTTGTCTCCTTTCTGGTGAAGAATTGGCTTGGTAGTTTAGTCTGCCCTGTTACCATGATGCACTGGGCCAGGGACAGACTGATTTGCATATAGCCAGGCTCTGAACTGGGATGGTGCAGTGAGATAAATAATGGTGATGGATCAAGCCCTGATCTTTTGACTGGGTAAGAGTGGTCTGCTTAATTCAGACACTCTGTTCATCACCACCCCCTTTTCTGAATCGTTTTTGGCCACTATAGGTGTGGCAGGGTATACTCAGACATGAGTCCCTTTCTCACTGCACCATGAGGATTCAAGCAAGCCGGGCCGAAGACCGCTGAAATGCCAGAAACCGGTCCCCGGTAGCTTGTCTCCTTTCTGGTGAAGAATTGGCTTGGTAGTTTAGTCTGCCCTGTTCCCATGATGCACTGGGCCAGGGACAGACTGATTTGCATATAGCCAGGTTCTGAACTGGGATGGTGCAGTGAGATAAATAACGGTGATGGATCAAGCCCTGATCTTTGGACTGGGTAAGAGTGGTCTGCTTAATTCAGACACTCTGTTCATCACCACCCCCTTTTCTGAATCGTTTTTGGCCACTATAGGTGTGGCAGGGTATACTCAGACATGAGTCCCTTTCTTACTGCACCATCAGGATTTAAGCAAGCCGGGCCGAAGACGGCTGAAATGCCAGAAACCGGTCCCCGGTAGCTTGTCTCCTTTCTGGTGAAGAATTGGCTTGGTAGTTTAGTCTGCCCTGTTACCATGATGCACTGGGCCAGGGACAGACTGATTTGCATATAGCCAGGTTCTGAACTGGGATGGTGCAGTGAGATAAATAACGGTGATGGATCAAGCCCTGATCTTTGGACTGGGTAAGAGTGGTCTGCTTAATTCAGACACTCTGTTCATCACCACCCCCTTTTCTGAATCGTTTTTGGCCGCTATAGGTGTGGCAGGGTATACTCAGACATGAGTCCCTTTCTCACTGCACCATCAGGATTCAAGCAAGCCGGGCCGAAGACGGCTGAAATGCCAGAAACCGGTCCCCGGTAGCTTGTCTCCTTTCTGGTGAAGAATTGGCTTGGTAGTTTAGTCTGCCCTGTTCCCATGATGCACTGGGCCATGGACAGACTGATTTGCATATAGCCAGGTTCTGAACTGGGATGGTGCAGTGAGATAAATAACGGTGATGGATCAAGCTCTGATGTTTGGACTGGATAAGAGTGGTCTGCTTAATTTAGACACTCTGTTCATCACCACCCCCTTTTCTGAATCGTTTTTGGCCACTATAGGTGTGGCAGGGTATACTCAGACATGAGTCCCTTTCTCACTGCACCATCAGGATTCAAGCAAGCCGGGCCGAAGACGGCTGAAATGCCAGAAACCGGTCCCCGGTAGCTTGTCTCCTTTCTGGTGAAGAATTGGCTTGGTAGTTTAGTCTGCCCTGTTCCCATGATGCACTGGACCAGGGATAGACTGATTTGCATATAGCCAGGTTCTGAACTGGGATGGTGCAGGGAGATAAATAACGGTGATGAATCAAGCCCTGATCTTTGGACTGGGTAAGAGTGGTCTGCTTAATTCAGACACTCTGTTCATCACCACCCCCTTTTCTGAATCGTTTTTGGCCACTATAGGTGTGGCAGGGTATTCTCAGACATGAGTCCCTTTCTCACTGCACCATCAGGATTCAAGCAAGCCGGGCCGAAGATGGCTGAAATGCCAGAAACCGGTCCCCGGTAGCTTGCCTCCTTTCTGGTGAAGAATTGGCTTGGTAGTTTAGTCTGCCCTGTTCCCATGATGCACTGGGCCAGGGACAGACTGATTTGCATATAGCCAGGTTCTGAACTGGGATGGTGCAGTGAGATAAATAACGGTGATGGATCAAGCTCTGATCTTTGGACTGGGTAAGAGTGGTCTGCTTAATTCAGACACTCTGTTCATCACCACCCCCTTTTCTGAATCGTTTTTGGCCACTATAGGTGTGGCAGGGTATACTCAGACATGAGTCCCTTTCTCACTGCACCATCAGGATTCAAGCAAGCCGGGCCGAAGACGGCTGAAATGCCAGAAACCGGTCCCCGGTAGCTTGTCTCCTTTCTGGTGAAGAATTGGCTTGGTAGTTTAGTCTGCCCTGTTCCCATGATGCACTGGACCAGGGACAGACTGATTTGCATATAGCCAGGTTCTGAACTGGGATGGTGCAGTGAGATAAATAACGGTGATGGATCAAGCCCTGATCTTTAGACTGGGTAAGAGTGGTCTGCTTAATTCAGACACTCTGTTCATCACCACCCCCTTTTCTGAATCGTTTTTGGCCACTATAGGTGTGGCAGGGTATACTCAGACATGAGTCCCTTTCTCACTGCACCATGAGGATTCAAGCAAGCCGGGCCGAAGACCGCTGAAATGCCAGAAACCGGTCCCCGGTAGCTTGTCTCCTTTCTGGTGGAGAATTGTCTTGGTAGTTTAGTATGCCCTATTCCCATGATGCACTGGGCCAGGGACAGACTGATTTGCATATAGCCAGGTTCTGAACTGGGATGGTGCAGTGAGATAAATAACGGTGATGGATCAAGCCCTGATCTTTGGACTGGGTAAGAGTGGTCTGCTTAATTCAGACACTCTGTTCATCACCACCCCCTTTTCTGAATCGTTTTTGGCCACTATAGGTGTGGCAGGGTATACTCAGACATGAGTCCCTTTCTCACTGCACCATCAGGATTCAAGCAAGCCGGGCCGAAGACGGCTGAAATGCCAGAAACCGGTCCCCGGTAGCTTGTCTCCTTTCTGGTGAAGAATTGGCTTGGTAGTTTAGTATGCCCTATTCCCATGATGCACTGGGCCAGGGACAGACTGATTTGCATATAGCCAGGTTCTGAACTGGGATGGTGCAGTGAGATAAATAACGGTGATGGATCAAGCCCTGATCTTTAGACTGGGTAAGAGTGGTCTGCTTAATTCAGACACTCTGTTCATCACCACCCCCTTTTCTGAATCGTTTTTGGCCACTATAGGTGTGGCAGGGTATACTCAGACATGAGTCCCTTTCTCACTGCACCATCAGGATTCAAGCAAGCCGGGCCGAAGACGGCTGAAATGCCAGAAACCGGTCCCTGGTAGCTTGTCTCCTTTCTGGTGAAGAATTGGCTTGGTAGTTTAGTCTGCCCTGTTACCATGATGCACTGGGCCAGGGACAGACTGATTTGCATATAGCCAGGTTCTGAACTGGGATGGTGCAGTGAGATAAATAATGGTGATGGATCAAGCCCTGATCTTTTGACTGGGTAAGAGTGGTCTGCTTAATTCAGACACTCTGTTCATCACCACCCCCTTTTCTGAATCGTTTTTGGCCACTATAGGTGTGGCAGGGTATACTCAGACATGAGTCCCTTTCTCACTGCACCATGAGGATTCAAGCAAGCCGGGCCGAAGACCGCTGAAATGCCAGAAACCGGTCCCCGGTAGCTTGTCTCCTTTCTGGTGAAGAATTGGCTTGGTAGTTTAGTCTGCCCTGTTCCCATGATGCACTGGGCCAGGGACAGACTGATTTGCATATAGCCAGGTTCTGAACTGGGATGGTGCAGTGAGATAAATAACTGTGATGGATCAAGCCCTGATCTTTGGACTGGGTAAGAGTGGTCTGCTTAATTCAGACACTCTGTTCATCACCACCCCCTTTTCTGAATCGTTTTTGGCCACTATAGGTGTGGCAGGGTATACTCAGACATGAGTCCCTTTCTTACTGCACCATCAGGATTTAAGCAAGCCGGGCCGAAGACGGCTGAAATGCCAGAAACCGGTCCCCGGTAGCTTGTCTCCTTTCTGGTGAAGAATTGGCTTGGTAGTTTAGTCTGCCCTGTTACCATGATGCACTGGGCCAGGGACAGACTGATTTGCATATAGCCAGGTTCTGAACTGGGATGGTGCAGTGAGATAAATAACGGTGATGGATCAAGCCCTGATCTTTGGACTGGGTAAGAGTGGTCTGCTTAATTCAGACACTCTGTTCATCACCACCCCCTTTTCTGAATCGTTTTTGGCCGCTATAGGTGTGGCAGGGTATACTCAGACATGAGTCCCTTTCTCACTGCACCATCAGGATTCAAGCAAGCCGGGCCGAAGACGGCTGAAATGCCAGAAACCGGTCCCCGGTAGCTTGTCTCCTTTCTGGTGAAGAATTGGCTTGGTAGTTTAGTCTGCCCTGTTCCCATGATGCACTGGGCCATGGACAGACTGATTTGCATATAGCCAGGTTCTGAACTGGGATGGTGCAGTGAGATAAATAACGGTGATGGATCAAGCTCTGATGTTTGGACTGGATAAGAGTGGTCTGCTTAATTCAGACACTCTGTTCATCACCACCCCCTTTTCTGAATCGTTTTTGGCCACTATAGGTGTGGCAGGGTATACTCAGACATGAGTCCCTTTCTCACTGCACCATCAGGATTCAAGCAAGCCGGGCCGAAGACGGCTGAAATGCCAGAAACCGGTCCCCGGTAGCTTGTCTCCTTTCTGGTGAAGAATTGGCTTGGTAGTTTAGTCTGCCCTGTTCCCATGATGCACTGGACCAGGGATAGACTGATTTGCATATAGCCAGGTTCTGAACTGGGATGGTGCAGGGAGATAAATAACGGTGATGAATCAAGCCCTGATCTTTGGACTGGGTAAGAGTGGTCTGCTTAATTCAGACACTCTGTTCATCACCACCCCCTTTTCTGAATCGTTTTTGGCCACTATAGGTGTGGCAGGGTATTCTCAGACATGAGTCCCTTTCTCACTGCACCATCAGGATTCAAGCAAGCCGGGCCGAAGATGGCTGAAATGCCAGAAACCGGTCCCCGGTAGCTTGCCTCCTTTCTGGTAAAGAATTGGCTTGGTAGTTTAGTCTGCCCTGTTCCCATGATGCACTGGGCCAGGGACAGACTGATTTGCATATAGCCAGGTTCTGAACTGGGATGGTGCAGTGAGATAAATAACGGTGATGGATCAAGCTCTGATCTTTGGACTGGGTAAGAGTGGTCTGCTTAATTCAGACACTCTGTTCATCACCACCCCCTTTTCTGAATCGTTTTTGGCCACTATAGGTGTGGCAGGGTATACTCAGACATGAGTCCCTTTCTCACTGCACCATCAGGATTCAAGCAAGCCGGGCCGAAGACGGCTGAAATGCCAGAAACCGGTCCCCGGTAGCTTGTCTCCTTTCTGGTGAAGAATTGGCTTGGTAGTTTAGTCTGCCCTGTTCCCATGATGCACTGGACCAGGGACAGACTGATTTGCATATAGCCAGGTTCTGAACTGGGACGGTGCAGTGAGATAAATAACGGTGATGGATCAAGCCCTGATCTTTAGACTGGGTAAGAGTGGTCTGCTTAATTCAGACACTCTGTTCATCACCACCCCCTTTTCTGAATCGTTTTTGGCCACTATAGGTGTGGCAGGGTATACTCAGACATGAGTCCCTTTCTCACTGCACCATGAGGATTCAAGCAAGCCGGGCCGAAGACCGCTGAAATGCCAGAAACCGGTCCCCGGTAGCTTGTCTCCTTTCTGGTGGAGAATTGGCTTGGTAGTTTAGTCTGCCCTGTTCCCATGATGCACTGGGCCAGGGACAGACTGATTTGCATATAGCCAGGTTCTGAACTGGGATGGTGCAGTGAGATAAATAACGGTGATGGATCAAGCCCTGATCTTTGGACTGGGTAAGAGTGGTCTGCTTAATTCAGACACTCTGTTCATCACCACCCCCTTTTCTGAATCGTTTTTAGCCACTATAGGTGCGGCAGGGTATACTCAGACATGAGTCCCTTTCTCACTGCACCATCAGGATTCAAGCAAGCCGGGCCGAAGACGGCTGAAATGCCAGAAACCGGTCCCCGGTAGCTTGTCTCCTTTCTGGTGAAGAATTGGCTTGGTAGTTTAGTCTGCCCTGTTCCCATGATGCACTGGGCCAGGGACAGACTGATTTGCATATAGCCAGGTTCTGAACTGGGATGGTGCAGTGAGATTAATAACGGTGATGGATCAAGCCCTGATCTTTGGACTGGGTAAGAGTGGTCTGCTTAATTCAGACACTCTGTTCATCACCACCCCCTTTTCTGAATCGTTTTTGGCCACTATAGGTGTGGCAGGGTATACTCAGACATGAGTCCCTTTCTCACTGCACCATCAGGATTCAAGCAAGCCGGGCCGAAGACGGCTGAAATGCCAGAAACCGGTCCCCGGTAGCTTGTCTCCTTTCTGGTGAAGAATTGGCTTGGTAGTTTAGTCTGCCCTGTTCCCATGACTCACTGGGCCAGGGACAGACTGATTTGCATATAGCCAGGTTCTGAACTGGGATGGTGCAGTGAGATAAATAACGGTGATGGATCAAGCCCTGATCTTTGGACTGGGTAAGAGTGGTCTGCTTAATTCAGACATTCTGTTCATCACCACCCCATTTTCCGAATCGTTTTTGGCCACTATAGGTGTGGCAGGGTATACTCAGACATGAGTCCCTTTCTCACTGCACCATCAGGATTCAAGCAAGCCGGGCCGAAGACGGCTGAAATGCCAGAAACCGGTCCCCGGTAGCTTGTCTCCTTTCTGGTGAAGAATTGGCTTGGTAGTTTAGTATGCCCTGTTCCCATGATGCACTGGGCCAGGGACAGACTGATTTGCATATAGCCAGGTTCTGAACTGGGATGGTGCAGTGAGATAAATAACGGTGATGGATCAAGCCCTGATCTTTGGACTGGGTAAGAGTGGTCTGCTTAATTCAGACACTCTGTTCATCACCACCCCCTTTTCTGAATCGTTTTTGTCCACTATAGGTGTGGCAGGGTATACTCAGACATGAGTCCCTTTCTCACTGCACCATCAGGATTCAAGCAAGCCGGGCCGAAGACGGCTGAAATGCCAGAAACCGGTCCCCGGTAGCTTGTCTCCTTTCTGGTGAAGAATTGGCTTTGTAGTTTAGTCTGCCCTGTTACCATGATGCACTGGGCCAGGGACAGACTGATTTGCATATAGCCAGGTTCTGAACTGGGATGGTGCAGTGAGATAAATAACGGTGATGGATCAAGCCCTGATCTTTGGACTGGGTAAGAGTGGTCTGCTTAATTCAGACACTCTGTTCATCACCACCCCCTTTTCTGAATCGTTTTTGGCCACTATTGGTGTGACAGGGTATACTCAGACATGAGTCCCTTTCTCACTGCACCATCAGGATTCAAGCAAGCCGGGCCGAAGACGGCTGAAATGCCAGAAACCGGTCCCCGGTAGCTTGTCTCCTTTCTGGTGAAGAATTGGCTTGGTAGTTTAGTCTGCCCTGTTCCCATGATGCACTGGGCCAGGGACAGACTGATTTGCATATAGCCAGGTTCTGAACTGGGATGGTGCAGTGAGATAAATAACTGTGATGGATCAAGCTCTGATCTTTGGACTGGGTAAGAGTGGTCTGCTTAATTCAGACACTCTGTTCATCACCACCCCCTTTTCTGAATCGTTTTTGGCCACTATAGGTGTGGCAGGGTATACTCAGACATGAGTCCCTTTCTCACTGCACCATCAGGATTCAAGCAAGCCGGGCCGAAGACGGCTGAAATGCCAGAAACCGGTCCCCGGTAGCTTGTCTCCTTTCTGGTGAAGAATTGGCTTGGTAGTTTAGTCTGCCCTGTTCCCATGATGCACTGGACCAGGGACAGACTGATTTGCATATAGCCAGGTTCTGAACTGGGATGGTGCAGGGAGATAAATAACGGTGATGGATCAAGCCCTGATCTTTGGACTGGGTAAGAGTGGTCTGCTTAATTCAGACACTCTGTTCATCACCACCCCCTTTTCTGAATCGTTTTTGGCCACTATAGGTGTGGCAGGGTATACTCAGACATGAGTCCCTTTCTCACTGCACCATTAGGATTCAAGCAAGCCGGGCCGAAGACGGCTGAAATGCCAGAAACCGGTCCCCGGTAGCTTGTCTCCTTTCTGGTGAAGAATTGGCTTGGTAGTTTAGTCTGCCCTGTTCCCATGATGCACTGGGCCAGGGACAGACTGATTTGCATATAGCCAGGTTCTGAACTGGGATGGTGCAGTGAGATAAATAACGGTGATGGATCAAGCCCTGATCTTTGGACTGGGTAAGAGTGGTCTGCTTAATTCAGACACTCTGTTCATCACCACCCCCTTTTCTGAATCGTTTTTGGCCACTATAGGTGTGGCAGGGTATACTCAGACATGAGTCCCTTTCTCACTGCACCATCAGGATTCAAGCAAGCCGGGCCGAAGACGGCTGAAATGCCAGAAACCGGTCCCCGGTAGCTTGTCTCCTTTCTGGTGAAGAATTGGCTTGGTAGTTTGGTATGCCCTATTCCCATGATGCACTGGGCCAGGGACAGACTGATTTGCATATAGCTAGGTTCTGAACTGGGATGGTGCAGTGAGATAAATAACGGTGATGGATCAAGCCCTGATCTTTGGACTGGGTAAGAGTGGTCTGCTTAATTCAGACATTCTGTTCATCACCACCCCATTTTCCGAATCGTTTTTGGCCACTATAGGTGTGGCAGGGTATACTCAGACATGAGTCCCTTTCTCACTGCACCATCAGGATTCAAGCAAGCCGGGCCGAAGACGGCTGAAATGCCAGAAACCGGTCCCCGGTAGCTTGTCTCCTTTCTGGTGAAGAATTGGCTTGGTAGTTTAGTATGCCCTGTTCCCATGATGCACTGGGCCAGGGACAGACTGATTTGCATATAGCCAGGTTCTGAACTGGGATGGTGCAGTGAGATAAATAACGGTGATGGATCAAGCCCTGATCTTTGGACTGGGTAAGAGTGGTCTGCTTAATTCAGACACTCTGTTCATCACCACCCCCTTTTCTGAATCGTTTTTGTCCACTATAGGTGTGGCAGGGTATACTCAGACATGAGTCCCTTTCTCACTGCACCATCAGGATTCAAGCAAGCCGGGCCGAAGACGGCTGAAATGCCAGAAACCGGTCCCCGGTAGCTTGTCTCCTTTCTGGTGAAGAATTGGCTTTGTAGTTTAGTCTGCCCTGTTACCATGATGCACTGGGCCAGGGACAGACTGATTTGCATATAGCCAGGTTCTGAACTGGGATGGTGCAGTGAGATAAATAACGGTGATGGATCAAGCCCTGATCTTTGGACTGGGTAAGAGTGGTCTGCTTAATTCAGACACTCTGTTCATCACCACCCCCTTTTCTGAATCGTTTTTGGCCACTATTGGTGTGACAGGGTATACTCAGACATGAGTCCCTTTCTCACTGCACCATCAGGATTCAAGCAAGCCGGGCCGAAGACGGCTGAAATGCCAGAAACCGGTCCCCGGTAGCTTGTCTCCTTTCTGGTGAAGAATTGGCTTGGTAGTTTAGTCTGCCCTGTTCCCATGATGCACTGGGCCAGGGACAGACTGATTTGCATATAGCCAGGTTCTGAACTGGGATGGTGCAGTGAGATAAATAACTGTGATGGATCAAGCTCTGATCTTTGGACTGGGTAAGAGTGGTCTGCTTAATTCAGACACTCTGTTCATCACCACCCCCTTTTCTGAATCGTTTTTGGCCACTATAGGTGTGGCAGGGTATACTCAGACATGAGTCCCTTTCTCACTGCACCATCAGGATTCAAGCAAGCCGGGCCGAAGACGGCTGAAATGCCAGAAACCGGTCCCCGGTAGCTTGTCTCCTTTCTGGTGAAGAATTGGCTTGGTAGTTTAGTCTGCCCTGTTCCCATGATGCACTGGACCAGGGACAGACTGATTTGCATATAGCCAGGTTCTGAACTGGGATGGTGCAGGGAGATAAATAACGGTGATGGATCAAGCCCTGATCTTTGGACTGGGTAAGAGTGGTCTGCTTAATTCAGACACTCTGTTCATCACCACCCCCTTTTCTGAATCGTTTTTGGCCACTATAGGTGTGGCAGGGTATACTCAGACATGAGTCCCTTTCTCACTGCACCATTAGGATTCAAGCAAGCCGGGCCGAAGACGGCTGAAATGCCAGAAACCGGTCCCCGGTAGCTTGTCTCCTTTCTGGTGAAGAATTGGCTTGGTAGTTTAGTCTGCCCTGTTCCCATGATGCACTGGGCCAGGGACAGACTGATTTGCATATAGCCAGGTTCTGAACTGGGATGGTGCAGTGAGATAAATAACGGTGATGGATCAAGCCCTGATCTTTGGACTGGGTAAGAGTGGTCTGCTTAATTCAGACACTCTGTTCATCACCACCCCCTTTTCTGAATCGTTTTTGGCCACTATAGGTGTGGCAGGGTATACTCAGACATGAGTCCCTTTCTCACTGCACCATCAGGATTCAAGCAAGCCGGGCCGAAGACGGCTGAAATGCCAGAAACCGGTCCCCGGTAGCTTGTCTCCTTTCTGGTGAAGAATTGGCTTGGTAGTTTGGTATGCCCTATTCCCATGATGCACTGGGCCAGGGACAGACTGATTTGCATATAGCTAGGTTCTGAACTGGGATGGTGCAGTGAGATAAATAACGGTGATGGATCAAGCCCTGATCTTTGGACTGGGTAAGAGTGTTCTGCTTAATTCAGACACTCTGTTCATCACCACCCCCTTTTCTGAATCGTTTTTGGCCACTATAGGTGTGGCAGGGTATACTCAGACATGAGTCCCTTTCTCACTGCACCATCAGGATTCAAGCAAGCCGGGCCGAAGACGGCTGAAATGCCAGAAACCGGTCCCTGGTAGCTTGTCTCCTTTCTGGTGAAGAATTGGCTTGGTAGTTTAGTCTGCCCTGTTACCATGATGCACTGGGCCAGGGACAGACTGATTTGCATATAGCTAGGTTCTGAACTGGGATGGTGCAGTGAGATAAATAACGGTGATGGATCAAGCCCTGATCTTTGGACTGGGTAAGAGTGGTCTGCTTAATTCAGACACTCTGTTCATCACCACCCCCTTTTCTGAATCGTTTTTGGCCACTATAGGTGTGGCAGGGTATACTCAGACATGAGTCCCTTTCTCACTGCACCATCAGGATTCAAGCAAGCCGGGCCGAAGACGGCTGAAATGCCAGAAACCGGTCCCCGGTAGCTTGTCTCCTTTCTGGTGAAGAATTGGCTTGGTAGTTTAGTCTGCCCTGTTCCCATGATGCACTGGGCCAGGGACAGACTGATTTGCATATATAGCCAGGTTCTGAACTGGGATGGTGCAGTGAGATAAATAACGGTGATGGATCAAGCTCTGATCTTTGGACTGGGTAAGAGTGGTCTGCTTAATTCAGACACTCTGTTCATCACCACCCCCTTTTCTGAATCGTTTTTGGCCACTATAGGTGTGGCAGGGTATACTCAGACATGAGTCCCTTTCTCACTGCACCATCAGGATTCAAGCAAGCCGGGCCGAAGACGGCTGAAATGCCAGAAACCGGTCCCCGGTAGCTTGTCTCCTTTCTGGTGAAGAATTGGCTTGGTAGTTTAGTCTGCCCTGTTCCCATGAGGCACTGGGCCAGGGACAGACTGATTTGCATATAGCCAGGTTCTGAACTGGGATGGTGCAGTGAGATAAATAACGGTGATGGATCAAGCCCTGATCTTTGGACTGGGTAAGAGTGGTCTGCTTAATTCAGACACTCTGTTCATCACCACCCCCTTTTCTGAATCGTTTTTGGCCACTATAGGTGTGGCAGGGTATACTCAGACATGAGTTCCTTTCTCACTGCACCATCAGGATTCAAGCAAGTCGGGCCAAAGACGGCTGAAATGCCAGAAACCGGTCCCCGGTAGCTTGTCTCCTTTCTGGTGAAGAATTGGCTTGGTAGTTTAGTCTGCCCTGTTCCCATGATGCACTGGGCCAGGGACAGACTGATTTGCATATAGCCAGGTTCTGAACTGGGATGGTGCAGTGAGATAAATAACGGTGATGGATCAAGCCCTGATCTTTGGACTGGGTAAGAGTGGTCTGCTTAATTCAGACACTCTGTTCATCACCACCCCCTTTTCTGAATCGTTTTTGGCCACTATAGGTGTGGCAGGGTATACTCAGACATGAGTCCCTTTCTCACTGCACCATCAGGATTCAAGCAAGCCGGGCCGAAGACGGCTGAAATGCCAGAAACCGGTCCCCGGTAGCTTGTCTCCTTTCTGGTGAAGAATTGGCTTGGTAGTTTAGTCTGCCCTGTTCCCATGATGCACTGGGCCAGGGACAGGCTGATTTGCATATAGCCAGGTTCTGAACTGGGATGGTGCAGTGAGATAAATAACGGTGATGGATCAAGCCCTGATCTTTGGACTGGGTAAGAGTGGTCTGCTTAATTCAGACACTCTGTTCATCACCACCCCCTTTTCAGAATCGTTTTTGGCCACTATAGGTGTGGCAGGGTATACTCAGACATGAGTCCCTTTCTCACTGCACCATCAGCATACAAGCAAGCCGGGCCGAAGACGGCTGAAATGCCAGAAACTGGTCCCCGGTAGCTTGTCTCCTTTCTGGTGAAGAATTGGCTTGGTAGTTTAGTCTGCCCTGTTCCCATGATGCACTGGGCCAGGGACAGACTGATTTGCATATAGCCAGGTTCTGAACTGGGATGGTGCAGTGAGATAAATAACGGTGATGGATCAAGCCCTGATCTTTGGACTGGGTAAGAGTGGTCTGCTTAATTCAGACACTCTGTTCATCACCACCCCCTTTTCTGAATCGTTTTTGGCCACTATAGGTGTGGCAGGGTATACTCAGACATGAGTCCCTTTCTCAGTGCACCATCAGGATTCAAGCAAGCCGGGCCGAAGACGGCTGTAATGCCAGAAACCGGTCCCCGGTAGCTTGTCTCCTTTCTGGTGAAGAATTGGCTTGGTAGTTTAGTCTGCCCTGTTCCCATGATGCACTGGGCCAGGGACAGGCTGATTTGCATATAGCCAGGTTCTGAACTGGGATGGTGCAGTGAGATAAATAACGGTGATGGATCAAGCCCTGATCTTTGGACTGGGTAAGAGTGGTCTGCTTAATTCAGACACTCTGTTCATCACCACCCCCTTTTCTGAATCGTTTTTGGCCACTATAGGTGTGGCAGGGTATACTCAGACATGAGTCCCTTTCTCACTGCACCATCAGGATTCAAGCAAGCCGGGCCGAAGACGGCTGAAATGCCAGAAACCGGTCCCCGGTAGCTTGTCTCCTTTCTGGTGAAGAATTGGCTTGGTAGTTTAGTCTGCCCTGTTCCCATGATGCACTGGGCCAGGGACAGGCTGATTTGCATATAGCCAGGTTCTGAACTGGGATGGTGCAGTGAGATAAATAACGGTGATGGATCAAGCCCTGATCTTTGGACTGGGTAAGAGTGGTCTGCTTAATTCAGACACTCTGTTCATCACCACCCCCTTTTCAGAATCGTTTTTGGCCACTATAGGTGTGGCAGGGTATACTCAGACATGAGTCCCTTTCTCACTGCACCATCAGCATTCAAGCAAGCCGGGCCGAAGACGGCTGAAATGCCAGAAACTGGTCCCCGGTAGCTTGTCTCCTTTCTGGTGAAGAATTGGCTTGGTAGTTTAGTCTGCCCTGTTCCCATGAGGCACTGGGCCAGGGACAGACTGATTTGCATATAGCCAGGTTCTGAACTGGGATGGTGCAGTGAGATAAATAACGGTGATGGATCAAGCCCTGATCTTTGGACTGGGTAAGAGTGGTCTGCTTAATTCAGACACTCTGTTCATCACCACCCCCTTTTCTGAATCGTTTTTGGCCACTATAGGTGTGGCAGGGTATACTCAGACATGAGTTCCTTTCTCACTGCACCATCAGGATTCAAGCAAGTCGGGCCAAAGACGGCTGAAATGCCAGAAACCGGTCCCCGGTAGCTTGTCTCCTTTCTGGTGAAGAATTGGCTTGGTAGTTTAGTCTGCCCTGTTCCCATGATGCACTGGGCCAGGGACAGACTGATTTGCATATAGCCAGGTTCTGAACTGGGATGGTGCAGTGAGATAAATAACGGTGATGGATCAAGCCCTGATCTTTGGACTGGGTAAGAGTGGTCTGCTTAATTCAGACACTCTGTTCATCACCACCCCCTTTTCTGAATCGTTTTTGGCCACTATAGGTGTGGCAGGGTATACTCAGACATGAGTCCCTTTCTCACTGCACCATCAGGATTCAAGCAAGCCGGGCCGAAGACGGCTGAAATGCCAGAAACCGGTCCCCGGTAGCTTGTCTCCTTTCTGGTGAAGAATTGGCTTGGTAGTTTAGTCTGCCCTGTTCCCATGATGCACTGGGCCAGGGACAGGCTGATTTGCATATAGCCAGGTTCTGAACTGGGATGGTGCAGTGAGATAAATAACGGTGATGGATCAAGCCCTGATCTTTGGACCGGGTAAGAGTGGTCTGCTTAATTCAGACACTCTGTTCATCACCACCCCCTTTTCAGAATCGTTTTTGGCCACTATAGGTGTGGCAGGGTATACTCAGACATGAGTCCCTTTCTCACTGCACCATCAGCATACAAGCAAGCCGGGCCGAAGACGGCTGAAATGCCAGAAACTGGTCCCCGGTAGCTTGTCTCCTTTCTGGTGAAGAATTGGCTTGGTAGTTTAGTCTGCCCTGTTCCCATGATGCACTGGGCCAGGGACAGACTGATTTGCATATAGCCAGGTTCTGAACTGGGATGGTGCAGTGAGATAAATAACGGTGATGGATCAAGCCCTGATCTTTGGACTGGGTAAGAGTGGTCTGCTTAATTCAGACACTCTGTTCATCACCACCCCCTTTTCTGAATCGTTTTTGGCCACTATAGGTGTGGCAGGGTATACTCAGACATGAGTCCCTTTCTCACTGCACCATGAGGATTCAAGCAAGCCGGGCCAAAGACCGCTGAAATGCCAGAAACCGGTCCCCGGTAGCTTGTCTCCTTTCTGGTGAAGAATTGGCTTGGTAGTTTAGTCTGCCCTGTTCCCATGATGCACTGGGCCAGGGACAGACTGATTTGCATATAGCCAGGTTCTGAACTGGGATGGTGCAGTGAGATAAATAACTGTGATGGATCAAGCCCTGATCTTTGGACTGGGTAAGAGTGGTCTGCTTAATTCAGACACTCTGTTCATCACCACCCCCTTTTCTGAATCGTTTTTGGCCACTATAGGTGTGGCAGGGTATACTCAGACATGAGTCCCTTTCTCACTGCACCATCAGGATTCAAGCAAGCCGGGCCGAAGACGGCTGAAATGCCAGAAACCGGTCCCCGGTAGCTTGTCTCCTTTCTGGTGAAGAATTGGCTTGGTAGTTTAGTCTGCCCTGTTCCCATGATGCACTGGGCCAGGGACAGACTGATTTGCATATAGCCAGGTTCTGAACTGGGATGGTGCAGTGAGATTAATAACGGTGATGGATCAAGCCCTGATCTTTGGACTGGGTAAGAGTGGTCTGCTTAATTCAGACACTCTGTTCATCACCACCCCCTTTTCTGAATCGTTTTTGGCCACTATAGGTGTGGCAGGGTATACTCAGACATGAGTCCCTTTCTCACTGCACCATCAGGATTCAAGCAAGCCGGGCCGAAGACGGCTGAAATGCCAGAAACCGGTCCCCGGTAGCTTGTCTCCTTTCTGGTGAAGAATTGGCTTGGTAGTTTAGTCTGCCCTGTTCCCATGACTCACTGGGCCAGGGACAGACTGATTTGCATATAGCCAGGTTCTGAACTGGGATGGTGCAGTGAGATAAATAACGGTGATGGATCAAGCCCTGATCTTTGGACTGGGTAAGAGTGGTCTGCTTAATTCAGACATTCTGTTCATCACCACCCCATTTTCCGAATCGTTTTTGGCCACTATAGGTGTGGCAGGGTATACTCAGACATGAGTCCCTTTCTCACTGCACCATCAGGATTCAAGCAAGCCGGGCCGAAGACGGCTGAAATGCCAGAAACCGGTCCCCGGTAGCTTGTCTCCTTTCTGGTGAAGAATTGGCTTGGTAGTTTAGTATGCCCTGTTCCCATGATGCACTGGGCCAGGGACAGACTGATTTGCATATAGCCAGGTTCTGAACTGGGATGGTGCAGTGAGATAAATAACGGTGATGGATCAAGCCCTGATCTTTGGACTGGGTAAGAGTGGTCTGCTTAATTCAGACACTCTGTTCATCACCACCCCCTTTTCTGAATCGTTTTTGTCCACTATAGGTGTGGCAGGGTATACTCAGACATGAGTCCCTTTCTCACTGCACCATCAGGATTCAAGCAAGCCGGGCCGAAGACGGCTGAAATGCCAGAAACCGGTCCCCGGTAGCTTGTCTCCTTTCTGGTGAAGAATTGGCTTTGTAGTTTAGTCTGCCCTGTTACCATGATGCACTGGGCCAGGGACAGACTGATTTGCATATAGCCAGGTTCTGAACTGGGATGGTGCAGTGAGATAAATAACGGTGATGGATCAAGCCCTGATCTTTGGACTGGGTAAGAGTGGTCTGCTTAATTCAGACACTCTGTTCATCACCACCCCCTTTTCTGAATCGTTTTTGGCCACTATAGGTGTGACAGGGTATACTCAGACATGAGTCCCTTTCTCACTGCACCATCAGGATTCAAGCAAGCCGGGCCGAAGACGGCTGAAATGCCAGAAACCGGTCCCCGGTAGCTTGTCTCCTTTCTGGTGAAGAATTGGCTTGGTAGTTTAGTCTGCCCTGTTCCCATGATGCACTGGGCCAGGGACAGACTGATTTGCATATAGCCAGGTTCTGAACTGGGATGGTGCAGTGAGATAAATAACTGTGATGGATCAAGCTCTGATCTTTGGACTGGGTAAGAGTGGTCTGCTTAATTCAGACACTCTGTTCATCACCACCCCCTTTTCTGAATCGTTTTTGGCCACTATAGGTGTGGCAGGGTATACTCAGACATGAGTCCCTTTCTCACTGCACCATCAGGATTCAAGCAAGCCGGGCCGAAGACGGCTGAAATGCCAGAAACCGGTCCCCGGTAGCTTGTCTCCTTTCTGGTGAAGAATTGGCTTGGTAGTTTAGTCTGCCCTGTTCCCATGATGCACTGGACCAGGGACAGACTGATTTGCATATAGCCAGGTTCTGAACTGGGATGGTGCAGGGAGATAAATAACGGTGATGGATCAAGCCCTGATCTTTGGACTGGGTAAGAGTGGTCTGCTTAATTCAGACACTCTGTTCATCACCACCCCCTTTTCTGAATCGTTTTTGGCCACTATAGGTGTGGCAGGGTATACTCAGACATGAGTCCCTTTCTCACTGCACCATTAGGATTCAAGCAAGCCGGGCCGAAGACGGCTGAAATGCCAGAAACCGGTCCCCGGTAGCTTGTCTCCTTTCTGGTGAAGAATTGGCTTGGTAGTTTAGTCTGCCCTGTTCCCATGATGCACTGGGCCAGGGACAGACTGATTTGCATATAGCCAGGTTCTGAACTGGGATGGTGCAGTGAGATAAATAACGGTGATGGATCAAGCCCTGATCTTTGGACTGGGTAAGAGTGGTCTGCTTAATTCAGACACTCTGTTCATCACCACCCCCTTTTCTGAATCGTTTTTGGCCACTATAGGTGTGGCAGGGTATACTCAGACATGAGTCCCTTTCTCACTGCACCATCAGGATTCAAGCAAGCCGGGCCGAAGACGGCTGAAATGCCAGAAACCGGTCCCCGGTAGCTTGTCTCCTTTCTGGTGAAGAATTGGCTTGGTAGTTTGGTATGCCCTATTCCCATGATGCACTGGGCCAGGGACAGACTGATTTGCATATAGCTAGGTTCTGAACTGGGATGGTGCAGTGAGATAAATAACGGTGATGGATCAAGCCCTGATCTTTGGACTGGGTAAGAGTGTTCTGCTTAATTCAGACACTCTGTTCATCACCACCCCCTTTTCTGAATCGTTTTTGGCCACTATAGGTGTGGCAGGGTATACTCAGACATGAGTCCCTTTCTCACTGCACCATCAGGATTCAAGCAAGCCGGGCCGAAGACGGCTGAAATGCCAGAAACCGGTCCCTGGTAGCTTGTCTCCTTTCTGGTGAAGAATTGGCTTGGTAGTTTAGTCTGCCCTGTTACCATGATGCACTGGGCCAGGGACAGACTGATTTGCATATAGCTAGGTTCTGAACTGGGATGGTGCAGTGAGATAAATAACGGTGATGGATCAAGCCCTGATCTTTGGACTGGGTAAGAGTGGTCTGCTTAATTCAGACACTCTGTTCATCACCACCCCCTTTTCTGAATCGTTTTTGGCCACTATAGGTGTGGCAGGGTATACTCAGACATGAGTCCCTTTCTCACTGCACCATCAGGATTCAAGCAAGCCGGGCCGAAGACGGCTGAATTGCCAGAAACCGGTCCCCGGTAGCTTGTCTCCTTTCTGGTGAAGAATTGGCTTGGTAGTTTAGTCTGCCCTGTTCCCATGATGCACTGGGCCAGGGACAGACTGATTTGCATATATAGCCAGGTTCTGAACTGGGATGGTGCAGTGAGATAAATAACGGTGATGGATCAAGCTCTGATCTTTGGACTGGGTAAGAGTGGTCTGCTTAATTCAGACACTCTGTTCATCACCACCCCCTTTTCTGAATCGTTTTTGGCCACTATAGGTGTGGCAGGGTATACTCAGACATGAGTCCCTTTCTCACTGCACCATCAGGATTCAAGCAAGCCGGGCCGAAGACGGCTGAAATGCCAGAAACCGGTCCCCGGTAGCTTGTCTCCTTTCTGGTGAAGAATTGGCTTGGTAGTTTAGTCTGCCCTGTTCCCATGAGGCACTGGGCCAGGGACAGACTGATTTGCATATAGCCAGGTTCTGAACTGGGATGGTGCAGTGAGATAAATAACGGTGATGGATCAAGCCCTGATCTTTGGACTGGGTAAGAGTGGTCTGCTTAATTCAGACACTCTGTTCATCACCACCCCCTTTTCTGAATCGTTTTTGGCCACTATAGGTGTGGCAGGGTATACTCAGACATGAGTTCCTTTCTCACTGCACCATCAGGATTCAAGCAAGTCGGGCCAAAGACGGCTGAAATGCCAGAAACCGGTCCCCGGTAGCTTGTCTCCTTTCTGGTGAAGAATTGGCTTGGTAGTTTAGTCTGCCCTGTTCCCATGATGCACTGGGCCAGGGACAGACTGATTTGCATATAGCCAGGTTCTGAACTGGGATGGTGCAGTGAGATAAATAACGGTGATGGATCAAGCCCTGATCTTTGGACTGGGTAAGAGTGGTCTGCTTAATTCAGACACTCTGTTCATCACCACCCCCTTTTCTGAATCGTTTTTGGCCACTATAGGTGTGGCAGGGTATACTCAGACATGAGTCCCTTTCTCACTGCACCATCAGGATTCAAGCAAGCCGGGCCGAAGACGGCTGAAATGCCAGAAACCGGTCCCCGGTAGCTTGTCTCCTTTCTGGTGAAGAATTGGCTTGGTAGTTTAGTCTGCCCTGTTCCCATGATGCACTGGGCCAGGGACAGGCTGATTTGCATATAGCCAGGTTCTGAACTGGGATGGTGCAGTGAGATAAATAACGGTGATGGATCAAGCCCTGATCTTTGGACTGGGTAAGAGTGGTCTGCTTAATTCAGACACTCTGTTCATCACCACCCCCTTTTCAGAATCGTTTTTGGCCACTATAGGTGTGGCAGGGTATACTCAGACATGAGTCCCTTTCTCACTGCACCATCAGCATACAAGCAAGCCGGGCCGAAGACGGCTGAAATGCCAGAAACTGGTCCCCGGTAGCTTGTCTCCTTTCTGGTGAAGAATTGGCTTGGTAGTTTAGTCTGCCCTGTTCCCATGATGCACTGGGCCAGGGACAGACTGATTTGCATATAGCCAGGTTCTGAACTGGGATGGTGCAGTGAGATAAATAACGGTGATGGATCAAGCCCTGATCTTTGGACTGGGTAAGAGTGGTCTGCTTAATTCAGACACTCTGTTCATCACCACCCCCTTTTCTGAATCGTTTTTGGCCACTATAGGTGTGGCAGGGTATACTCAGACATGAGTCCCTTTCTCAGTGCACCATCAGGATTCAAGCAAGCCGGGCCGAAGACGGCTGTAATGCCAGAAACCGGTCCCCGGTAGCTTGTCTCCTTTCTGGTGAAGAATTGGCTTGGTAGTTTAGTCTGCCCTGTTCCCATGATGCACTGGGCCAGGGACAGGCTGATTTGCATATAGCCAGGTTCTGAACTGGGATGGTGCAGTGAGATAAATAACGGTGATGGATCAAGCCCTGATCTTTGGACTGGGTAAGAGTGGTCTGCTTAATTCAGACACTCTGTTCATCACCACCCCCTTTTCTGAATCGTTTTTGGCCACTATAGGTGTGGCAGGGTATACTCAGACATGAGTCCCTTTCTCACTGCACCATCAGGATTCAAGCAAGCCGGGCCGAAGACGGCTGAAATGCCAGAAACCGGTCCCCGGTAGCTTGTCTCCTTTCTGGTGAAGAATTGGCTTGGTAGTTTAGTCTGCCCTGTTCCCATGATGCACTGGGCCAGGGACAGGCTGATTTGCATATAGCCAGGTTCTGAACTGGGATGGTGCAGTGAGATAAATAACGGTGATGGATCAAGCCCTGATCTTTGGACTGGGTAAGAGTGGTCTGCTTAATTCAGACACTCTGTTCATCACCACCCCCTTTTCTGAATCGTTTTTGGCCACTATAGGTGTGGCAGGGTATACTCAGACATGAGTCCCTTTCTCAGTGCACCATCAGGATTCAAGCAAGCCGGGCCGAAGACGGCTGTAATGCCAGAAACCGGTCCCCGGTAGCTTGTCTCCTTTCTGGTGAAGAATTGGCTTGGTAGTTTAGTCTGCCCTGTTCCCATGATGCACTGGGCCAGGGACAGGCTGATTTGCATATAGCCAGGTTCTGAACTGGGATGGTGCAGTGAGATAAATAACGGTGATGGATCAAGCCCTGATCTTTGGACTGGGTAAGAGTGGTCTGCTTAATTCAGACACTCTGTTCATCACCACCCCCTTTTCTGAATCGTTTTTGGCCACTATAGGTGTGGCAGGGTATACTCAGACATGAGTCCCTTTCTCACTGCACCATCAGGATTCAAGCAAGCCGGGCCGAAGACGGCTGAAATGCCAGAAACCGGTCCCCGGTAGCTTGTCTCCTTTCTGGTGAAGAATTGGCTTGGTAGTTTAGTCTGCCCTGTTCCCATGATGCACTGGGCCAGGGACAGGCTGATTTGCATATAGCCAGGTTCTGAACTGGGATGGTGCAGTGAGATAAATAACGGTGATGGATCAAGCCCTGATCTTTGGACTGGGTAAGAGTGGTCTGCTTAATTCAGACACTCTGTTCATCACCACCCCCTTTTCAGAATCGTTTTTGGCCACTATAGGTGTGGCAGGGTATACTCAGACATGAGTCCCTTTCTCACTGCACCATCAGCATTCAAGCAAGCCGGGCCGAAGACGGCTGAAATGCCAGAAACTGGTCCCCGGTAGCTTGTCTCCTTTCTGGTGAAGAATTGGCTTGGTAGTTTAGTCTGCCCTGTTCCCATGATGCACTGGGCCAGGGACAGACTGATTTGCATATAGCCAGGTTCTGAACTGGGATGGTGCAGTGAGATAAATAACGGTGATGGATCAAGCCCTGATCTTTGGACTGGGTAAGAGTGGTCTGCTTAATTCAGACACTCTGTTCATCACCACCCCCTTTTCTGAATTGTTTTTGGCCACTATAGGTGTGGCAGGGTATACTCAGACATGAGTCCCTTTCTCACTGCACCATCAGGATTCAAGCAAGCCGGGCCGAAGACGGCTGAAATGCCAGAAACCGGTCCCCGGTAGCTTGTCTCCTTTCTGGTGAAGAATTGGCTTGGTAGTTTAGTCTGCCCTGTTCCCATGATGCACTGGGCCAGGGACCGGCTGATTTGCATATAGCCAGGTTCTGAACTGGGATGGTGCAGTGAGATAAATAACGGTGATGGATCAAGCCCTGATCTTTGGACTGGGTAAGAGTGGTCTGCTTAATTCAGACACTCTGTTCATCACCACCCCCTTTTCTGAATCGTTTTTGACTACTATAGGTGTGGCAGGGTATACTCAGACATGAGTCCCTTTCTCACTGCACCATCAGGATTCAAGCAAGCTGGGCCGAAGACGGCTGAAATGCCAGAAACCGGTCCACGGTAGCTTGTCTCCTTTCTGGTGAAGAATTGGCTTGGTAGTTTAGTCTGCCCTGTTCCCATGATGCACTGGGCCAGGGACAGACTGATTTGCATATAGCCAGGTTCTGAACTGGGATGGTGCAGTGAGATAAATAACGGTGATGGATCAAGCCCTGATCTTTGGACTGGGTAAGAGTGGTCTGCTTAATTCAGACACTCTGTTCATCACCACCCCCTTTTCTGAAGCGTTACATAAGGACTTTAAATTACATGAATTACATAAGAGATACAGTGAAAAGAAACATTCAAATGGACAAGTGGAGTGAAAGGAGGGAAAACTTGCAAATGTTGTAAAGTCACTCAAGGAAGAGATGCAAACAGAAACTCTAAAATCACATAGGAGTGGTAGTAAGTACAAAGGTCTACTACATATACTAGTGGTTAGAGTTATACATACAAGTGGAGTGAAAGGAGGGAATAATGGCAAATGTACAAGATGTAAAGTCACTCAAGGAAGGAAATCACATAGGAATGGTAGTAAGGACATAGGTGTACCACATATACTAGTGGTTAGAGTTATATCTATGTATATATATATATATATATATATATATATATATATATATATATATATATATATATATATATATCTATATATCTATATAAAAACGCCAAACTCCAAAACGCCACCTCCGATCCCAAACTCGGAACGGCGAAGCAAACAGGAGACGGACCACCAGGATAAAAAACAGGTATTCTTTATTGCATCTCAGCTGGTTTGAAGGGCAAGACACGTTTCGGGCTGAAACAGCATATCTATATATATATATATATATATATATATATATATATATATATATATATATATATCTCCAAAGCTCCTCCTCAGCACGCTCTGCAAATTCACTCAGGATTACATTTTAACAGCAATTAGGCTTGGAAGTGACCAACCAATAAACCTTGCGGATGAAGTGTACACATTGTTCAGTTTTTGTCAATCTTAAAGCATTCAGCGCTGCAAACCACAGCCTTTTCTCGAGAAAAGGATTCAAACCTTTATTTCAATTGACTAATGTCTTCATGTGAACAAAAACATTATTGTGCTGCAGCAAAGCAAACAAGGCCATATCCTAAACAGAGAATAGGTTTCATTTACCACGCTAATTTTCAAAATGATTATTTGATTTCCTAAAACAAGCAATAGATTATTCTGTCAGTTCAGCTGAGATATGGGTTCATGAGGAAAATCGTTAAACTGTTGAATGTCTGTTAAATCAGCCTCTACCCTGGGGGCGCTGAGCCACGTGTGTTCATTTAGTCATAGGGCTTCATTGTAAGCAAAGGAAAAAAGCTGTAATTGTCTCATTATTACCATTTAAAAAGGAACAGGGCCTTTTTCTGATTGTAAACGTCTTCCCATGATCGAAAAATATCTAATGTTAAGATCCCAATCACTACATGCTGCAACCCCTGCAAGACGTCACATGGAATCCTTTTTAATTTCTGGTATGATGTTTCTAGTTTTTTCCTTTTTATGTATGCTCAATGTTTCTTAACCCCTTCTCTGCGGTGGTTTTTCACCTCCTGTGCGGGGTGAGGGGGGGGGGGGGGGCGCACGCGGCGCCGCCGGGCTGGTGATGAGCTGAGCTCGTCATGAGGCACAGCGGAGCTGCACTCATGACGAGCTGAGCTAGTCACGGCCACACCCGTTTTTCGAACATTCAGCACAGTGGGGAAATTATCCCCGTGTGCGCACATTCCAACGGCCGTGATGAGCTCAGCTCAACCGTGCCTCATGACGAGCTGAGCTCGTCATTAGCACGCAACGGGTTAAATAGCTTTGAATGCACGAACAAGCATGTTCATTGACTTTACAAGAGTAAATGCCACAGGAAGAATGCAGTTCTTCTTTCTTTTGTAGTCCATATTGGAAATGATTGCAGATGCTCACCTTATTGATTCAGAGATGGTGAAGAAAAAATAATAAAGGAGTATATGTGGTAGGTTGGTGCAAAGCATAAGATCCTGGTACAAGAGCCTCAGTTTTCCCTCATAGGAGAAGTAGGCAAATGAAAAGACCTAATGCTGTTATCTGTGATCATCCCAAGTAAAATAGGGTGGTTGGAGGTTAAACCCAAAGCTGTTTCATAGATTTGGGGCTGTGATTGGTACAGAACTGCTGAAAGGCACGAAAACTGGGCCCGGTTTAGAAAATTAAAGTAGTTATACAGTAGTACTACAAAATGCAATTTGCAAACCTACAGCAGGAGACCTCTGCCTCTGGATTACCTACCTCTTCTGCGTGGACATATCCATAATGGTCGTAGAAGGATTCACACATGTATGTGTGCAAATTAGTAGTAAATGTGGGAGATAACAGGGACAGTGGTCTGAAAAGAGAGAATTCTGACTACTAATTGGGAGGGGTCTTGGCCATTTTAAGGAGGAGTTTAGGGAGGGCCATGCTAATACTGACACACAACCATAGAAGTGTAGGATCATTGCAATTCACAAAACACACTTTGAAAGTCTCGACAGCCCTAAAGGTGTCAAATCGGGCTCAAATACATTCTAACAAAGTCTTCAAGTCAGTCAAGCACCACATCACTGGTCAACTAATGGTCAACAGTGTAACAAAACTTGAGAGCCCCCCACCCCCACCCTGAAAAGTACATGGAGGGGCCACCCTTTGGACTCACTTTGGAGCTCTCAGGCCAGTGTGCTGTGATGAGGGGGCTCCCTGGAGCTCGGCCCCCCCTGCACTGCAGGGGCCTTTGTTACGCCGCTGCTACTGGTACTTCAACACATTCCTATAGGGAACAAGTGAGGCACAGAATTAAACAAACCCTTAAGAAGCAACATATTAAACTAATGGGACTTTTAAAATATAAAGTCATAAAAATTATATGTAATTATTTATTTGTATTTTTGGAAATAAAATTTAAAAAAATTGGTGTCAAATAATGTAATCTTTTAAACTGAGTAAATACCTAACTTTTTTGACAGAATATTAAATTAACACTAAAAATGGTAGTGAGACATTATTCAAATTATTGTTTAAAAAATAATATTTATAAATCAAATGACTATTTGTAAAACATATTATTTAATATACATTTATTGTGATTTAACATTTTGTAATTTCCAGGTTAATAATACATCTTATATATTAATTTAATTTGATATTATCCCTTAAAATATTTTAAATCATTTAAAAAAATAAAAAAATAAAAACTTTGTTAAATTTCCCTCTACCTTCTGGTAACAAGATCTCCATCCAGTGGCAGAAATCTCCGCCGAACAGGTGAAAAGTTACTAGTAGTAAATTTACAATACTAAAATCTGTTATGGGATACTTCACTCCCTCATCTGAGGAGGTGTAGACATTTAAGTCTACACCTAATTGTAAATCTGCCCTTAAAAATTGTGAAAAGCAAATTACACATAGGTGCAGGAGTAAATATACACATAAGCAAATACCACATGCATAGTAACTTTGGGAACTGGGTCCAATGTTCATAGAGTAAATTATTTCAAGACGGGGATCCTAGTCAAAGTTAGAAGTGGAAGGCGCACACGTCAATATGGTGGGATGAATTGTTTTCTGGAAGAAAGGTCAGCTGGAGTTGATGGCAGTATTACCTATCTATAAGATAGTATTGGAAAAAGGACTCAGGGCTCCTGTAGCATATTGATTTTCCAAAGTTAGCTTGATCAGGGCAACTTTACTGCTATATTTAAGCTGTCTCTCCTTTGTTCCAATGATAATATACTTCATATGCCAGTGATGGTTTACCTTGTAATGTGTGTCAGTAACGTTACACTTCTGCCTAGAATTAGGAAAGTAGACTCATCTCTATGGGAAGCGGGTATGCTTTATCCCTTGTCCATCTTTGAGGTACAGGTGGCCTGCCTAGTGTGTTGAGTTTAGTATGCTCATTATTTATTTTTTCCAGTTGATAGTGGGATTCTCCGCTTCTAGGCATCTTTAACAAGTGGTGGATGCATTTGAGCAAGTGGAGGTTCTTCCTTTTGCAATTATTTTCTTAGAGTCCAGTCCAAATAGGCGGATCCCAAAGATGAGAGAAAAGGAGGGAGAGATCTATGAAATAACATGGTTTGGAGTCCAGAAGTGATATTAAAGGAATGGCGTGTGAGACTCCATGGTTTTTGCTCTCCATTTTCTGCACTCTGCAGGACCTCTGTTACTTTGAAAGGGGTCACATGTCCTTGCACAGTCCATTCAGTAACCCCCTTTGGATGGATGCACATTTCACACCTGCACAATGTGAACAAGCACTCTCTTAATAGGAAGAGGTCACGACCAATGGCAATTGAGGGAGCTGTATTGCCCATGCATCTGTGCCACATTACTGTTGCTGGAGAAAGTGAACATAGGTTCTCTGGATGTACACCCACTTTCCAAGAGGGCACTGATGGTCACAAGGACCTCTTTATGATTATCCCACAGGGAGGAGGCGTGATATATTTTCTTTTACTGTGAGGCGGGGGCAGTGTCCACTAAAGGCATATCAGGTCTAACGCAAATAAAAGACAGAGAGGTAGTTTGAGCCTAAGAAGCTTGAACTGCTGTGATTTGAAACATTGTTCTGTATTTCACTGATCCAATCTGTCCCATGAGTGTTAAAGTATGCATTGGACACAGAACATTTTTGTGTAATGCGCATGTTCATGGCTGGACAGATGACACCAGGTGATAGTGCTCACTCGCCAAACCAGGACTATTCCGCAGTCTGAAATGTTGTCTCAGATATCTTTTTCTGACTTGAGTTACTCAAATGATTGTGTGGCTATGTTCTGTGTAGACACATTCACATACTGTGTTAAAAATTTATTTAGGGTGTGGTGTTGTAAGGAGTAATATGCTGCCCATCTAGAAGAGCTCCCGTTGGCAAGCACTCCCATTACCAAAATGTCCTGGGCATTCTGAGCTGCATTAGTTCTGAGTGCTTTGACATGAGTGGGCACTACCAGTGCCAGACATGGCCCATATCTGGCAAAGTGAGGCGAGAGACACACTGTTGTAAAAGGGCATCCCTTGATCCTTTGAATGGCTCTGACTTGAAGTCATGGGGTGGACGTTGAGGGGTGATGTATGCTATACTCCTGGTGGTGAGGTGCAATCCGATTAACATGCCGGCACTGCAACTCGGTCAGGTCAGATGCTTTTATGGGTGCACTGTGGGTTTGCCTAGCTAGATCACAGTGCTAGGTGGCAGAAAGAGACCAGAGGATCATGATTGCCACCACAGCACCACCAAAGTGGGCAGCAGTTTGGTTTGTCTTGAGGCCGGGGGCCGGGGGGCGGGGAAGGGCTTGCCTTTTCCTGGTGCATTATGGTATTTGATGGAAAGGTGTCCTTCAGCATACTTAGGAACCTTGGAGAGTGACAGGAAGAGGACACATTTCTGCAACTCCCGAGACAGCTTTGTTCCTCAAGGAATCAATTTGTAGAGGGACCGACTGAAATGAAGTGACTGCTGATTTTAAGGTGAGAGGTGCAGAACTGAAAAGGAAGTGGCTGGGCAACGACACGCTGATCTGAGAGCTTGGACATATACTGACACACCACAAGGTATCCAACCTTTCATCCAAACAGGACCTGTTTGGAGCCGAGATAGAGGTCTACGGGTTATGACAAGCTGATTTCCCTGGCTTGTGCCAGCAGATCCTTGTGCTCCAAACACACTCCATGGCCTCGGCTACCCTCAATTACCCTCTTTAAATGGATTGGTAGAAAGGTAACCGTACCTTTTACAGCAGGAGTTGGCATAGGAAGGGACCTCGCCTAGTGAAAAAGACAAGGACTGAGGATTCAACAGATTCACACTCCAGCCACGGTTGTACGTTGGAGCAACGAGTTCCTAAACTACGACTTCCTTAACAGCGCGGTCTTTACAACTAACAAGTCTTAACCACAAATTGCTTTACCACGCATTCCTTTACCACAAATGTTTTTGGTAAAGGCAAGCATGGTAAACAGCTATCTGTGGCTAAGCTTACCACCCCTCCTCCCTTTGCACTAAATACACCCCCATGCTCCTAAAAACTACACAGAACGCTCCAAACTCCCTAAAAACGACTCCTAACCCCCACCCCCTAAAAACTACCCGAACCTCCACCTTCTAAACTACCCCAATCCCTTCCTACCCCTAAAAACTACCCTGAACCCCCACTCCCCCTAAAAACTACTCCTGACCCCCACCCCTTAAAAGCTACCCCACACAACCACCCTCTAAAAAATACCCCAAACCCCTAATACCTGTCCTGTTCTTTCCGACGCTCCTCTCTCCTTGCCCATCCCGAACACTAGACCGACTTTACCATGAGCGCACACATGCGTGGTTAAGGCAAAGTCGTTGTTCAGGCACGTCGTTGTTAGGCTTGCGGGGTTTCGGAACTCATGGCTCCGGCCTCATTCTTCTGGATGTTCCCCCTCCCCCTCTAGCCGCAGAAGCTACCATCACTTTGACCAAAGGATAAATTACTGATTTCTGTCTTTTTGCTGTGGACACAGAAACATTTAGGACCATGTAGCGCGAGACAGACATGTTTGCTTACAGCACCAAAGCAGACTACATAAATCATCTTCCTATCAAACCCAAATGCCAAACCTTGCAAGTATTATCAACCTCAAGATCTTCCATTCACTATTCTCATAAACTTTGCTAGATATGACTTCAAAAACTATCCGACAAAGAGATAATGGTAGAAAACACACCACAGAAGATGTGAAGGGTCAGAAGAAAGTGGTCACACGCCTCCGGGGAAAATATAAATATCTGGCTGCGCAGGTCTAACATGGAGAAGGTCCTTCCATGTGCCACAGTGTGTGCTCCTGGGGATACCAAAAAAGGAAGAAAGACAATGTGTCAAAATGTTTATGGAGGACTTTGCACAACTTCTCAAAGGACTATCATCAGCACGTCTCCAGGACTTTAGGGTTTAGGGTGCAGTCCTATTAGCGGCAAGCTGTCAGAGCCTGATACTTTACAATAATGCCCGGATACTCCTGTTTCCTAATTTCATGCAGGGTGTGCAAAAGCAACAGAGATCGTAGTAAGTAGTATAAAGAGAACAACAAAATATAAGAATAAAATGCATGATGCTGCCCCTGCGCATTTGAGACTTCCTCTGGATGGTGCTTTGACACTACTGACAAAGCCAATTACTGGTTGGGTGGCTGGTCCCGACAGAAATGAAACAGTGTGGAACTGAGCAAATGGATTAAACAAATCCAAAAGGAAAGTAAACTCTCTTAATATCTTGCCCGGTGTTGCTTGGTGGCAGCCGCGGGGACGAGAACCAAACCCGCAAATAAATCCAAGCGCTCTCCTGATATAATTACTTTCAAACATGCACATTGAAAGCGACCAATCAAGTTATGGAGAAGAAAAGCAAGAGAGCTGAGACACTGATGATCAATGCCATCGTTCTGAAGAGGCAGTGAATGCCCCTTCGATAATGTGGTGTTAAGAGAGATATAGCCACGAGATTTGGTGGTACACTATGGCTTCCGAATTACAAATCCCCCCAAACAACGCAATACCGTGGTAAACTGATGTCAGCTCAAGGTAGAGTTTGAAGGACTAAGTATATGTTTTACGAAGGTTTGGGTGATGGGAAAATCTCTGGCAGTAGGGTGGGTAGTGGTCAAGCTCCTGACCACTACATGGTGAGCAAAAAAAGAAATGGATTCAGACCCAGATCTTTGTACTGGGGTGAATGTATGACATTGTTCTGCATTCTGTCCATCAATTGCTCTTTTTGCATTTTTCAACCCGAGTGGGTCAGGTATCCCCAGACGTGGGACATCGTGCTCTCCATGCCACTGGAGTCAAGCTATCCTTGCTGATGAGGGATGAAAGCCTGAAACCGGTCCCAGGATGCTTGTTTCCAGTCCAGAAAGGACCTGGCCTGGCAGTTCGGGCTGGACTGTTCCCATTGGGTGCAGGGTCAAGACTGATTTGCATATGGCTGGGCCTAAACTGGAATGGCATGGTGAGCAAAAAAAACATGGATTTAGGCCCATATCCTTGTACTGGGGTGAATGTATTACATTGTTCTGCATTCTGTCCATCAATTGTTCATTGCATTTTGGCTGTGATTAATGATGTTTCATTCAGAAACTTTGGCCAGCAATCCTCATGTGCATTTAGGATGGGAGGGCATTCTATAACCACAGCATGACACTATAGGAAGGGGCAGGATAGGAGTTAGTTATTTATGTCCTTGCTTATGGGTTTGGGTCAAACTAAAGGTGTAGGAGAAAGGATGAATCCGGCAACTTTATAAGGGCATTTTTTCAAACTTGATCGATGCACTAAAGGAAACAGTATCTGAAAGAGGTGGTAAATCAGTTGTTAGCACAACATTGTCTTGATAAAGCACTGCTTGAGGAACCCAACTGAGTCCAGGCGCCATTTTATTAGGAGAGGTAAATAATATATTGGTAAAGGCTGGTTTTCCTCTGCATCTGGGAGTGGAGTCACACTACTAAAGAAATCCATACTATTCATTCCACAGAGAACTCTGCCAGACCCACAATGTTTTTCTACATCAGGAATGGGACTGTGGGATGGTGAACCGATGACGAAAATATCTGCATATCGCCCCCAAAGTTACAAACATTGATCTTGAAAAAATGTGCAGTATTAGGGCAGTTGTCAGAAGCTTCCTTGGTTTAGGGTGGAAATGTCATTATTGTATGGGAGGAGGTGCCTGACAGATTGTCTACCAAAGTGTTGTCTAAGTCTGTGAGACAAAAATATGTCTTATGTTACTGATAGCAGTGGGAGTACATGTAGAGTACAGTATATTGGTGAAAGACAATATCCCTCACTCCACTGTAAGCAATTCCTGTTCTATACTGGACTAATTTGTCACATTGTGAGGCACTAGGTACAGACTCAGAGACACATCCTTCTTGGTATGAGGACTTTCTGGTCACTGCTCTGTCCCTTAATACAGTATGTCAGAAGGGCGGAAACTTGATATTTGGGAACTGAAAGACGAAACGCTAGTGAGAAATGAACCAGAGCTGACAACCGGTTACAACCAGGAAAATGTGTGCAGAGTAGTGCTGATTGAGATGCTGTGGGAAGTAGGTAAATAGGTATCGTGGGGTGATTCAATATTGAGTATACCCAGTGAAAAAGGGGAAACCAGTCAGAAAGTGAAAGAGTGGAAGACTCTTGTATACAAATGGAGGATCAAGCCTTAAATAGTGCCTAGTCCCGTCAAAAGCGGATTTGAGAGCCCTGGTTGAGAATGACGCCATGTGCAATACATTACCGACCAGATGTGCCTGCAAGATGTAGACTATAAAGCAGATAAGTTGAAGGAAAAGTTAAGGAAAAGTGAACATTGCTGGGTCTGAGGGCTCCCGGATTGAAGAGGTGAAATAGTTACTTCCAATACTGAGGTGGCATGAGTATTGATCTCATATTATAGCTCTTTTTGTACAGCTAGACTGGCAGAAGAAGTTTGTTAACAGACTTGTGGTTGCATCATTCGACTAGATACAAATGAAAAAAATAGATCTGGAACGGTCAGAGGATAAAATAGCTTGACCATGGCAAGCTACCAGGGCCCAATGGAGTACCAGTTGAGTTTCACAAAATTCCTTCCATGAATATACCTAGCCATCAAACTTTATTTCTAGGTGCAAACCAAAAAGGTATCCAGCAATATAACAATACACAAACCTGAAAAACTGGCAGAATTTGGCCCTTCTTTCAAGCCAAAGTTGTTATTGGATGTAGAATCCAAGCTACCAGCAAAGGTCTTAGCCAATAGACTCTAACGTATATTGCATAAAGTGATCCATATTCACCAATATGGCTTTATTCCATCGAGACTGAAGGAGCCAGATTTGACATTCTAGATTTATTCTGGAACCCTCAGGCCAATGACTCTTTTATTAGCATGAAAGAGTAGAGGGGAGGATATTGTTAGTCAATTAATCATACAGTTCCAATGAACTATGACTCTGAAGAATGTCAGACTTTCAATCAGATTTGATTAGTTTATTATCAAGCCAAAAACAGTTGGACATACAGGCACCTCAAGACGAGGGTGTAGAAATACATTGGAATGAATACAAAGCCAAACCTATGAGTGAAGTTGTCAATGCAGCATACACAAAATAATCAATTTCAGGACCAGAACGCAAAAGATGAAAGCACAGACATCGAGATTCCCCTTCATAGGATGTTTGTGGGTATAAAGCATTAGTCGGTCCCTCCACTACCACTAATGTGACATCCCTACTTAGCATTTCCCTAGGCAAGATCCATAAAGGTGTCAGCACGTTAAGTCTTCCTAAGAAGTCTCTTCACGTCAGAGTGTTCAAGTAGCATAAAGCTACAGAGCTCGTTCTAAGATGCCATTTCTCTCAAGGCAAGGCAGAAGTCCACGGACACTTTCTCAAACTTCAGTACATCAATTCTTTCAGGTAGAATCCTAAAATGCACTGCAGCATCACCCCATCCGTCTAACCCACCTCCTTGTAGGTGATGTTCCACTGGCAATGAAGCTCTCATGCCTAGGCAAGATGACCTTGATTCCCAGGCTTACTCCGATGAGAAAGTACAACAGTTCTCCTTTATCAGTATCAGCGTTTAATGTATCCTCTTCTCCCTAAGCCTGACTCCTAAAACAAAGACATTACTCTAACTAACAAGTATGAATTCTCCACCTGCAACAGAAACGTGAGAAAGAGCAAATCTAACAGGCACATGAAATAAAATAGGAAGTCTAATGCAAGAGCTTTCTGGAAAAAATACGATTCAAGCCTACAAAATCAGTCAACATAAAAAATGGTAGAAGGCTTCATGAAATCACTATAAAATGAACACTATTTACTGAGCATTTCTAAATGAACACGTTACATAAGCACATCAAATACGTGAATACTTGTCAAGAGTAGGTACAAATTCTGCGCGTTAATGTTTTCAGCTAAACACATGTAGTTGCAACATTAATTTCTATACCTTTATATAGAATATATCCCTAACACGTCACCTTTCACGTTATTACAGTTCACGTTCTAATGGTCTAAGTTAGCATAATAAAGGATAATATGTAGGTTCGGACTACCCATGATTATAATGCACCCCTTCAAATGAAAGAGCAAAATTTCCACTTTAACAAGATCAACTGGACTCAACCTCAGTGGGCTGTATAAATGTATAGAATACTCCTGCAAGGCAGCAGAACCAACAATGATATTATTACTTAACACAAAGAAAGCAATTGACAGGACTGTCCCCCTTGGAAGTATTGTCTTTTGGGCAGACAACTGTAGTCTAACGCTATATGTATAGTCTCAAACTAACAATGCTCCATGTAGTGCGTAATGTCTCCAATCTATATGGGAGACTGGCCTTTGCTCAATTACTAACCATCAATGGGAGAAAGCACTAAATTATCAAGGGAGGTGGTCATACAGTCTGGCTTCAGGGTGGTATAACATATAATCCTACTCAAGCTATAATACACTTAACCAAAACTATTACATTTGTTTGGGCTGACACTGATACTTGTTTAAGGGGCTACAATCAGACTAATACATTTTATCACATTACCTGGTCATTTCCTCCTACAAGAAATCCAGTTCAGTACAGTTTCCGGGATTATCACCACCTAAAAAGGGCAGAAGCACTCCACATGGAGGCAAATGTTTAGGGGGATCACTATATGCAAACACATGAGGGGTGGGCTCAAGACTAATAATGAAAAGGATGGATCCAGGTATGGAAGGCAAAACTACAGCGAATCCAGGGTAGGGAGAAAAAATATGCCTTTAGATCAGGGGCTCTCAAAAAATATGATAAATATTGGAGTGTGTTTGATGTTTAGATATGTCTTGTTATTACTTAACCTGATTTATGCTTTATTGAAAATATTTATTAGTCTGTTATGATGGTTCTATCTCCGCACGCTGCACTTTAGAACTCAGCTTTGGAATATTAAATGCGAAGACGTTTATTATATTTGTATGCTATGTACTCTTTCAATTCTAACAAAATCCTTTTGGTTATCCGAACCAGTTTACTAATTGTCTGTTCTTACACAACCTTGCACTGTATAACTTAAATGTTAAAATGACAATTTGTATGAATGTTTTTCAGTATTTTTCTTTCTCGTACTGTATTAATTGGATTTCAATTGTATTGTATTGCTATATTTGAACTCTCATTAAAAAAAAAAGACTAATAATGAAAAGGGATCTTTCACAACAAAAGAGCAAGCCGAGTAATGTCACCCACTGTCACTACTTCCCCTCCCCCTATGCAAAAGGCAACTATGCCGCGGCAATGTCATGTCACAGAGCCACAGCTTTCATTGCCTGGCCAAAGCATCTACTGTACCCTCAACCATGCAAAACTAAGTCATACCCACTTCATAAGCCCCTTACAAGGAAGAATTGCATGGGAGACATCAGGAGTTCAAAACATGTGTTTTGAAGATAAGCTTCCCTACAACAGAGAGGAAGAAATGAGTGAGAACCTCAGAGAAATCCAGAGGAAATCAGTGGGAAGAGCTGGATAATGAGCAAAGCAATATCACCTGGAGCAGCAGAGCAGAAGCTCATAGTGAGTGACTCCAGACACAACTGGCTCAACATCTGCCTACACATCCAACTGTACAGATGACATTGCTGGTAAGACCAGTAACCGACACAGACCAGCAGCAGTCCACATTGCTCACCCAAGAGGCACATGCAAAGATGCCAGATGTCACTAAAGATAAATTACTTATCCTGACGATTGAATCCAGACTGTATGCTGCTTTACTACACCCCTCTGGCAAGTCACAAAACACCTGACAAAACATAATGCATCTGACACACATCCTGTTCGTAGACACACAGCAGCAGAGAAGCAGCACAAACCAGAAAACACGTGACTCACAGTATAGAATTTGTCACTTGGATGGGAAACAAAATGCATTCTTAACATGGCATAAACATCTTTAGTGGACATTTATTTTCGATTATGCATGGCATATCAATACCTTAAACCATTGCATAACATTAGTAGCTACAATAACGTGTAACTGTTAACTGAAATGTTATATTTGCTTCGGACACTGGATGCCAGTTTCACATCAATTCTGCTTGCACTTATGTCTTCTGTGGGTCAGCATATGTTATCACTTTAAATCATCACTTGTTCCATTTCGAAATATTCATGTGCAAATACCTCACTGTGTTTATGTGCATTTAATATCTGGTGACGTGTGGCTTGATCTGTTGTGTATTTCAATCAGGATTAGCTGTGAAATGTTTGACATTTTGCTTGACTCACAGAATATGTTTATTTCTGCAAATCTAATTTGCTTGGAAAGTATCCATAGAGTAATTATGAATTATCTAAAGTCTATTAATTCTGCAGCCTTATTGCAATAGATCAATTCTTAAAGGCGGTTGCATGATTCATAAACAGAATTATGAAAAAACCTAACACTATTCCAGGTCAGCTATTCAGACCACTTCTACACACAATGTATATGTCAATCACAATGGGTAGAGTACAGTAAAGCCTCAGTGTTCTCGTAATATTCCCTGGTCATCACACTGGTCATAACTTTATCTGTGCTAATGCAAGTGTTGTATCCTCTGTTCTTTCATGTGACCTGCTGGTGAATGTGGTTTGTTGAAGCCTACATGTCTCCCTGCTCTAAGGCCATATTTGTGGTGAGTAAAGTGCTACAAAACTGGTATTTCTTCAAAAAGCACATGCTGCTACTCTGAATGAGAGACCGGGCACAGAGCACCAGCTCTTCGTGTGGAATGTACATGGATGTTACTTCATGTAATTTGAGAGTTACTGTAGCATATCTGACAGTTGTATGTTGGTTGCCCTTACTAATATGGTTTATTCCAGTCAAATGTCATCTTAAACCATTGGAGAGTTCAAGAGTCAAGAAAAAGAGAAACCAGGAGAAAGGAGAGGTCAAGATGCAGCGAATGACAAAGAAGCCATGTAGATGGAGTAAGAGTCCCCGAAATGCTAGTCTTCCACTGGGCGGATAGTGGACTGTGGTTAGCAGGCCCTAGGTGTCACAATTAGAAGGGAGCGGGGAGCAAGGAAAGTAATGGGGGTAGCGTGAGAGGACAGGAGGAAGTTCGAGACTTGAGGTGCTAGAAGTCGGGTGGCAGATTGGAATATTCATTTCATTACGCAGATATAGGGCCCGATTCACAAAGGGACTTATGACTCTCAAAGTTATGAGTGCGGAGTCTCCGGACTCATGGTGGAATCAAGACTCTGCCCCAAGTGTGGGGATTCAACCATGAGTGTGGAGACTCCACTCTCGTAACTTTACGAGTCGTAAGTACCTATGTAAATCAGGCCTATTCTGTTCAAGTCATACTGTGTCAGGCCAAAGAAAGCCTCAGGGGTGTGGTCACTCCCCCTTCTTCACTTTCTACAGACAGGTCAAAGAAAGCCTCTGGGGTGGGATCACTTCCCATTCTTCACTTGATACAGTCAGGCCAAAGAAAGTCTCTTGGGTGTGGTCACCTCCCCTTCTTCACTTTCTACAGCCAGGTCAAAGAAAGCCTCTGGGATGTGGTCATGTACCCTTCTTCACTTTCTACAGTCAGGTCAAGGAAAGCCTCTGGGGTGTGGTCACATACCCTTCTTCACTTTCTACAGCCAGGTCAAAGAAAGCCTCTGGGGTGGGATCACTTCCCATTCTTCACTTGATACAGTCAGGCCAAAGAAAGTCTCTTGGGTGTGGTCACCTCCCCTTCTTCACTTTCTACAGTCAGGTCAAGGAAAGCCTCTGGGGTGTGGTCACATACCCTTCTTCACTTTCTTAGGCCAGGTGAAAGAAACCCTCTGGGGTGTGGTCATGTGCCCTTCTTCACTTTCTACAGCCAGGTCAAAGAAAGCCTCTGGGGTGGGATCACTTCCCCTTCTTCACTTTATACAGCCAGGTCAAAGAAAGCTCCTGGCGTGTGGTCACTTCCCCTTCTTCACTTTATACAGCCAGGTCAAAGAAAGCTCCTGGCGTGTGGTCACTTCTCCCCTTCTTCACTTTCTACAGCCAGGTCAAAGAAAGCCTCTGGGGTGTGGTCACACCCCCTTCTTCACTTTCTTCGGCCAGGTGAAAGAAATCCTCTGGAGTGTGGTCATGTGCCCTTCTTCACTTTCTACAGCCAGGTCAAAGAAAGCCTCTGGGGTGTGGTCACCTCCCCTTCTTCATATTCTAAAGCCAGGTCAAAGAAAGTGTCTGGGGTGTGGTCACGCCCCCTTATTCACTTTCTACAGCCAGGTCAAAGAAAGCCTCTGGAGTGTGGTCACGTCCCCTTCTTCACTTTCTACAACTATTTCAAAAAATGGCATCTGTGGTGTGGTCACGTACCCTTCTTCACTTTCTACAGTCAGGTCAAAGAAAGTGTCTGGGTGTGGCCACGCCCCCTTCTTTACTTTCTACAGCCAGGTCAAAGAAAGCCTCTGGGGTGTGGTCACTACCCCTTCTTCATATTCTAAAGCCAGGTCAAAGAAAGCCTCTGGGGTGTGGTCACCTCCCCTTCTTCACTTTCTTCAGCCAGGTCAAAGAAAGCTTCTGGGGTGTGATCACTTCCCCTTCTTCACTTTCTACAGCCAGCTCAAAGAAAGCCTCTGGGGCGTGGTCACTCCCCCTTCTTCACTTTCTTCAGCCAGGCCAAAGATAGCCTCTGGGGTGGGGTCATGTCCCCTTCTTCACTTTCTTCAGTCAGGTCAAAGAAAGCCTTTGGGGTGTGGTCACTTCCCCTTCTTCACTTTCTACAGTCAGGTCAAAGAAAACCTCTGGACTGTGGTCACTTCCCCCACATCACTTTCTACAGCCAGGTCAAAGAAAGCCTATGAGGAGTGGTCACTTGCCCTTCTTCGCTTTCTACAGCCAGGTCAAAGAAGGCCCCTGGGGTGTGGTCACTTCCCCTTCTTCACTTTCTACAGTCAGGTCAAAGAAAGCCCCTGGGGTGTGGTCACTTCCCCTTCTTCACTTCCTACGGCCAGTTCAAAGAAAGCCTCAGGGGTGTGGTCATGTACCCTTCTTCACTTTCTACAGCCAGGTGAAAGAAAGCCCCTGGGGTGTGGACACTTCCCCTTCTTCACTTTCTAAGGGCATGTCAACGAAAACCCCTGACGTGGTGTCACTTCCCCTAAGTCACTTTCTACAGCCAGGTCAAAGAAAGCCTCTGAGGTGTGGTCACTTCCCCTTCTTCACTTTCTACGGCCAGGTCAAAGACAGCCTCTGGGGTGTCGTCACGTACCCTTCTTCACTTTCTAAAGCCAGATCTCTCCTACAGCCTATTTCTAGTAGATTAATTTGCCTGGCCAGTCATTACTATGAAGACTTTGTAATGGGCACTTGATTTAGTGATGAGGATAACTTCAACACTGCAAAAACCTTAAGTTTAGCAAACCCCATAAGTGACCACTTGCCATCACTCAGACTAAAGAATAAATGAATCTGCAAGGAACCGTCCATCCACATGCCCACTAGCGTCTAGTTAGAGAGAATCATGGTGATTGTCCTCAAACCCACCGTCTGGCATCCACATGCTTCGGCCGGAGTGGAGTCCTGTGTGTCGCCCTGCTGTAATTTCAACAGGGAATGACCTTTTTGCTCTTATCATATTGAGAGCGCCCGCGGTCAGAAGGGGGCTGTGGTGAGGATTGTTTTTATTGAAATTTTGATATGCTGAAGGGGCGAGTGTCTCTGCAGGTACCAGTTTAGATAAAGGGAATTCCGCCCCTCGTTGAAACTAGGGGTGTGCGAAATGAGCATAATTTGATTTCGCGTAATTGCTAAACATTTCGGCGAAGTTACCCATAATTACTCGAACTGCAACTCTGTCATTTAACACCATGTTTCAGCGATGAATGCGTCTTCAGGCCAATCTATGAGTCGAGGGCACAATTCCCTCAAAAAACACAATAATGCAAATACCAAAAGAACAGGGAACAGCAGCGATTCGCGTTCTCGCCTACCCATAAATTATGACAGAAGATGGCGCCTTTGCGTATACGTTGTTCTGCGAACAGTGCATAGTTACATGACATGGCATAATGAAGTACATTTCATGTACCAAGCATAACACAAAATTATACGAATTACGCTGTCGTAATTTAAGATTTTCCACCCCTAGTTAAAACACATGAAAGCGAGGCAAGCATTAATCAAAGAAATTCTGCTTCTGCAAAGTTTACGTTTTCTGGCCCCTCCACTGCCTTCTGGCATAGCCCTGGTAGGAGTCACTTTAGTCAAGGCAGTGTTTTTAAGATAGATTAATTATTATATTAGATTTGTATGCCTTAATGTCTAGAGAAGACAGGTTAGCTGCTTTACGAATATATGTTAATAGCTATAAATTTGCACAATAGTGTTATTGTTGGTTATACCTTATTACCTTTGGTCCACATTTCTTTCTTGAAACGGGAACGGATCCGTTTCTGTGGTTTGATATACAATACTAGTCTTGAAGAGCAGGCGATACTTTTTTTGAGCTAGAGACGAGTTTACCACTTGGATCAATATAGGACTGGGGCCTACAAATTTTTAGCATGGAGAACTGAATGGATTTTCCAGTTGTTGTTGCTGTTATTTCCTATTCCCTCTTGATGACCACAAAGGGACTAAAAAGAGAATAAATTAAGTTACAATCCGTTTGTAAGGATGAATTGTGCTTCCTCTAATACAGAACAGGAAGAAAAAAAAACTTCTTAGTGCAATGCAATATCGCTAGGGATAGTTCCTTCAGGAGAGTTTGGCATTACATTTTCTACACTTGTCTTAAAATCCGACTCTGAAACCTAACCTGGTGCCACTGATTCATTTTAAAGATGTTCTTAAACTTACTGACGTGGTCTTTTGATTTGTTCTTTTAAATACATGCTAGCTGCATTAACAGCATATTTGCTTCTGAGGTTGCCAGACAGCACTGCTAGGAGGCCAATGGAGTTGAGCTTTTTAATGTAAACTACTTTATGTTGTAAAAATCGTTAATAAGTGCACGAATTATACAATTCCATTTAAGGAACAATTTATCAGTATGTATTATATGCCCCTGACGATTTTGAGATAACTATGTTTCGAGCCTGTAGTGTACAGTAGAATTATTCACAGCCATATCTACATGTAAATGACAGAGACTATATATCACATATACCTGCTTTCAAAAAATATAGCGGCATATTATCAACGCTGTGCAAAAAATATTGCACAGCGTTGATAACGTGGAAAAATCTATCGCCGATTTCACATCGCCTGTTAGCAGCGTATTCTCAACGCTAAAGCCAACAGGCGATGTGAAATCGTCGATAGGTCGCATTAGCTCGTGAAAACAAGCGCTGTTTTCACGCGCTGATGTGTGCTTTGATAATATGGGGGGGTGGATTCAGCTTTATGATCCACCCCCTTATGGTAGCAATGCCTAACACGTACTAAAAGCAGGCGTTGGGAGACCTGCGATAGACACGTTTATCGCAGGTCTCCTTCTCCCAAGGCCTGCCTTGTGAATAAGGCAATCCCACCTAGGCATGGGCGGAAAATCCGTTCCGCTCGCGGATTTTGCGGATTTTCGGGAAATCCGCAATCCGCGAGATTTGCGAATTTCCTGAAAAATCCGCAAATCCGCGAGCAGCGGATTTTGCTCGCACTGCTCGCACTGTTCGCGTGAGTTCGCGCCCCGCGAATAAGTGCGAAATTGCAGAAATACGATTTTAGCAAAACTGAAAGTAACTACTTACCAGGTTCAAAAGTTCAGGCTCATCATTAGTAGCCATTTCCTGTAGTGCTTCCTGAGGGGCCCCTCCAGAGTTCAGTTGCCAGTTGCAACTATTATGTGACCCTGCTCTGAACCTCAGAATAGTTACACATATGCCACAAAGGTCCTGAATTACAGCTAAGGGAGACAAGCAGGAGCCAGGCTGGAAGTTAAAATCCATTAATCAGCCCCTAATTCATTATTGTCAGTTGGGGCAGGGCAGGTGTTGTGACTAATTTTGCAACAATGAAAGCACTTAGCAAGTGCAAAAGATCACTAATCAGGGCGCACTAAGGAAGCAGGTGCCAGCTAAAAAAATATTCTGTGACACATTAATCAGCCCCAAATTAATTCAGGTCACTTGAGGCAGGGAAGGTGTGCTTTGCTTTGCCAAAAATAATGTACACTGGACAACCAGAGGGTGTGGTGATGAAACAGAGGGTGGCATGGGTGGGCCAGAGGGTGGCATGAGTAGTCAGAGAGTGGCAGTGGTGACAGAGAGTGGCAGTGATGAAGAAGAGTGTCCCAAACAGGTTGGACACGTAGAAACAACAAGTTCGCAAAACTTGCGACCCGACAGGTAAGTTCGCAAATTGCGAAATTGTAAAAACCCTCGCGAACTGGCAGAAACACGGGCGAACACAAAAAAAAAAAAAAATCCGCAAATTCGCGGGAATTCGCGGATTTTGCGGATTGCGAGTTTGCAAATCCGCAAATTCACGGATTGCCAATCCGCAAAATCCGCTCATGCTTAATCCCACCTCCAACCACATTTTACATGTGGTTGGACTTGGGAACGCCCACCCTGCATCTCATTAGCGTTATTCATCGCCCCACCGTGGGGGCGATGAATAACGCATGAAATGCGTCACTAACCGGAGTTCGCGACGCTTTGATAATAGGGCGATAATTAATTCATGCGTTAGCAACCGGAATAGGTCGCTAACACATGAATTAAGGACCTTGATAATATGCCCCATAATTCCCCATTCCTATCCTACATGCATTCACGAGAAACACAACTGCTGTTGCAGGATCCTACAGCTGAAAAAGCCAACAAATACCCCAGCCCAATACACAAAATAACTCCTTTTCTATACAAATTCCTCATCATAGCCATATTTAACCCTTTCGATGCTCATGACGGAACAGTTCCGTATTTATAAGCCCCTTACACTGCCAGTGCGTCACTATTTTGACGCACAGGTGGTGCAGTGTTCCGACCCATATTTACAAGGCCACGCAAAGTCACCCTGCCTGGCTTTTCATGGCCTTATAAACAAGGCCCCTTTCCATGCATCACTTTGCGTGAAAGGGGGATGCCATGGGCGTTGTTGTGGGTGTTCCCACGCAACACCTATGGATTCTGCCGCATTCCCAGATTTACAACATTTCGTAAACCTTTATGTGCGTGCTGCGTTCTGCAGCACACATAGAAAAAGAAAAACACCATCAATGATTGTTTTTGTGCAGGAAGTGATCCGTTCTTGAAGAAAAACAATCTCACCCGCCATACAGGCACACTTGCACCCTGGTGCTAGGATGCCTGTGTTGGCTCATGGCAAAGCACAGGGAAGCGTCATGGCGCATCCCTGTGCTTATAAAATGACACCGCTTCAAGCAGCAAAATGGCTTGCAGCACCGCACTGCGTTATTTTGTTGTAAATAAGGCCCCAAGTTTAAAAAAAAGTTAAGACCTCATTATGCGATGAGTGCTAGGAATACCCCTGTGGTAAATGGTTATATGCCAGTAGTAAAAGAAAAAAAACATTACAGAATGAGGAAACACCACCTTCCAGCAAAATCTGCTCTACTGGGTTAGGACTTATGGTATTATTACTAAGCATGTCAGTACAAAATTGCCAGAAATTACTGCTATCCCAAAAAATGATACCCAAACTGATGAATTTACTATAAAAAAAATATGAATGTTTTAAGTGAATTTAAAGTGGGTAAAACCCATGAAACTCATAAATCGACACCTCCTGACTTTGTGGTAATTGTTATGCTTTTGTGCATGAAATAAGTATCTTATGAACCGTTGATTACAGATGTTCTTGAGGTACTCATCATAACTAAAGAAAAATATTAATCTGGTCCAACATTTTAGTGTTTTTTGATTTAGTTGGTCCTCCCCCAAACTTGATACCTTTCTTGTGAAAAATAAATCAATTATTAATAGCATGTGTGTGCTATGTGTAAGAAAGAAGCGTATATGTTTTCTCTACGCGCGTGCATCTAATGCCGCGAACCTTCTACGTCACCCGACGTTCTGCGCGGCAGTAGATTGATTAGGGTCTCTATGTGGACATCCTCCACTATGGTTGTGGCCAGAAGTGACCAGCGTTAATCGTTCATTCTATGAATCCCTATAACTTCTTAAAAATCAAATTAACATATATGTTCAATATAGTATTCAACAGAGTACATACAAGATTTCCAAGGACTTACATGAGGCAGATACATGATATGGATGTGGCCTAACAGCTAGAGCGGTCAACCTCAAAGCTGTGGAACCGAGTTCAGTCTCAGCAAGTACGCTCAACATCCTGTGATTCTGAGCAAATCACTTAATCTACCCATGCCTAACAAAATAAAAATGAATGAATGAATGTGGCGGAATGTGTGCAACTGGTGCTCATGTAAAACGCTCTGATACCTTCGGGTCGAGTTTGCGCTATATAAAAACTCCCAACAAAAAAAATAAGGTGCCAGTTTAATATTCTCTGATGTAGAAGTACTTCAGACAAGGGCGGACTGGACATTTATTCCATCAGGCATTTCACTAGTGGCTGGAGCCACTGGATGCCACTTTTAGAAGGTCCAGGGCAACAGCTGTTGCCTCTTTCACTCTCTCCAGCTCCACAAGGTAAATTGCAACAGCCACACTGAGGGCTTGAGAAGAGAAAGGGAGAGACAGAGAGAAGCGAGAGAACCAGAGAGGCAGAGAATGGACTGAATGAAAGCAAAGCCGGAGAGAGATAGCAAGCGGGTAGGAACAGAATGGCGCTGGTTTGAACATTTTTACCAGGGCTGCTTTTGATTCCCAGTCCAGCCCTGTAAGCCCAATGGGGTCTCAGTCCCAGCCTCGCATAAAATATACAGGTTAAACAGCTAGGGCCTCATTTATGAGAAATGACGCATCGCTGCGTGAAAGCAGCGATGCGTCACTTCTCAGTGCGCACTCCTTGCGACATTCCTGATGCGTCATATTTAATGTATGACGCATCATGTCGCAAGGAGTTACAGATACGTCAGTATTTATGACGTATCGGTAAGCACAAAAGTGACGCATTGCAGGAGTGTGTCACAAAAGTGACGCAACTCCAGCAATGCGTCCTTTCACATGGTGCAAGCCCCATGTGAAAGGGTCTGCGTCAGTCTTACGCCTGCTGTAAGGCAGGCGGAGGATTTTGACGCAACGGTGTCGCATTGAAATCTGATAGATTTCACTGCGTCACTTCTACGACCCTTCCTTGCGTCAATACGCCCCCCTTGCATACATTATACCTGGTGCAGGTATAATGTGGCGCAGGGGTTTACAAAGTGACGCATCTACCTAGATGCGTCACTTTGTAAATATGGCGCAACAAGGCGCATTTTTTACGACACTGGTGCGTCACAAAAAGTGCACAGCCTCATAAATGAGGCCCCTAGACTGCAAAGTTACTGTCAGAGGACACACATGTCTGCTTCAGAGGAACATATGTATCATCTTTCTTTGTTGAAATAAAGAAACACCCTATAATAGAACCCCATCTGGATCAAGTTGCTGTTTAAGGAATTCCAGAGTGAACCAGTAGCGGTCTGTGTTGATTCTATTGAATGTTCATAATGGTGAAACCAATAGTTACCACACAAACAGTGATTTACTCTGTCTCCTCTCTGCCACCTCATCAATGCAGCTCCAGGGTCAAGACTCTTCATCAAAAGTGACTTCTGTTGTCGTGTGCCAGCCACTCCCCTTCCTGAGATAAGGAGGAATGCAAGCCCAATTGCCCAGTAGAAACAAAGAACATAACATTTTTAATTCTTTGTAAGTGACGAAAGGGGAGGGGGATGCCAGAGCTCAACAGAGAACTGCTTTAGACAAAAGGGAGCCATAGGTGAGTTGGTAGCAAGGAACAATGCATCCCCTGGCACACTGTTCTTCAAGGAAAACTAAGCTGGCAGAGTGAAGTGAGTAAGCATGGCATGCCAAAGTGGCAGGGAGCTGCGGCAAGCTAAAGTACCCATTGTGAGTTTGTAAAAATAGCCACTACCTAAATTGACTATCCAGCTTTCAACATTCCATAAAGGGTGCTAATTACTAACCCACCTCAGATTCAATTTCAACTGAATGAATTGCTCAATGGCCTGTATTCATTCTGCTGGCCAATCTTCTACATTTAACTTTTTATTCCATTCCATTCTTGTTGCAGAACACATGAATTATTCATTTAGAAGCATTGATTTCAAGCTTTCTTGGGTTACTGAGAGCTGTAAAAGTGTTAATTAGTCATAGACACTGGAGGTGCCTTGTTGGCAAATAGCAATATAGGAGTTGGTCGCAATTCTATTTTGGGATGTTTTACTCTTATCCTTGTAGAGTTTTGCTTAGGCCATTTATGGGTGAAATAAATGAATAGTAAGTCTAGAAGTTATCAGTGTTATACCCCATGAGAAAATGCCTTTTTCTGAGTGGTCACCTCCATTTTTTTCTGGACTGATGCTGTTGGTTTTTTGACTCTGCGCACTGGGACACTGCTAACCAGGCCCCAGTATAGGTGCTCTGCCACCTAAAACATGTCGAAATTGACTACACTGCACATTGGCATGTTTGATATATCTATATGTTCTTAGTACATGGTACAAAGTGTACCCAGGACCTCTAAGTGAATTGGAACTAGTGGACTGCAACACAGATTGTGCACTCTAAAATGACAATGCAAAGCATGTTTTCAGGCCTTCTACTGCAGCCTGGGTATGCACTTTTAAAACTACCGATTGTACCTGCCCAAACCACTTGCTAGGCTTAACCCTAACCCTTCCTTATTAATACATATAGGTAATACCTAAGATAGCCCCTAAATGCCCACAAGGCAGGGTCATGGTATTTAAAAAGTAGGCTGTATGGGTTATATCTCAAATGCCCTGACAGTGAAAAACCTCCAAAGTTTATTTTCATTGCGTCAAGTCTGGCTCTCCTATAGGAAAGCACGGGGTTACTTTTTAACATCTTATAATGCCTAACTCAAGTTTGGGGGCAGCTAGAAAAATTATTCAAGGTCTTATTTTAGTAGTATTTTAAAATACAACTTAATTGTCAAGTTGTATTTTATATTACTATTTTGAAAAACACACTTTTGCAAAGTTGGAATTTTTCCGACTGAGTCAAATGTGCCTTTAAGACAAGGTGAGAGGGGCTGACTTTCCCCTGACAGAATGGCTATCTAGAATATGTACAGGAACTTAGTTAACTTCAAAAGATGCCTACCCGGTCACAGACAGTTGTAGTTCACATTGTGGCCTGGCCCTCAATTGTCCTGTTAGTCAGTCAGGCACCAATCACAATTGAAGAGAAGCTAACCCCAGAACTGAGTTGAAGTGACCACAGGAAGGGTTTGCCTATTACCATAGCCATACCTCTGTATAAGCAGAGGGAGCTTTGCACAGGTAGAGGAAAGATTCTACCATCTTACATTTTGGTAGAGAGGGGCACTGTAGGATAGCTTGCAGTAAAAACACACATGAAGTGCTGAAAAAGGGGGTAGGGTCACCTCTGTAACCTTTTACCTCATTGACTAGAGTGGTCAGGAGTTTCCCACACCCACATCCACAGGCTGCCAATGGGCATAAATGTGTCAACCCATTAACCTTATCCATAACACCCCTGGACTTGTGGAAAAAAGAAGTATTGCATCTGCTATTATGACCAGTGAGAACCCTAAAAGCTAAACCTTCTCCCACTTGTGGCCTGTAGTATAAAAGCATGACAACCAGGAAGTTCAGGACAGGAATCTTAGAACATCAAATCCACATTTGTTTCAAATGTGCTACTACCAAACTAACTGGCATTTCTTACAAATGAGTCAAATTGAAGAAGACTTGACTTGGACTGTACTAGACAAGCCTAACATATCAGTGATGTTACGCAATTTTTGTTTGAGAAAGAACAACCCTGGGGTATGGAAGCTGAAGAACATATATGTCGGCTGAATGATGACATCCCGTGGACAAGCCTACCATAATCGACTTTAATTATACGGCACCTTTCACCTCTCATTTAGTTGTAATCAAATATAGAATGCAGAAATACCTCTATTTTAGGGACATGACCATTTCTTCAGGCATCACTAGGTCTACTTCTACATTGGAGAGTATTTGTTTCTTTTTATGTATAGTCATAGTTATACGTTCTTATTGAGCGCACATATCACCCGGAGGGGTCTCAAAGTGCAATAGCGAATGCAGGTGAGGGAGAAGATATACGGCTAACAAGAGGAGGTAGTGCGTCAAAAGAGCCAGGTTTTGAGCTTCTTTCGAAATTGTTTGTGATCCATGATTATATGAAGCTGCAATGGAAGTTCATTTCAAAAGAGGGGAGCTAGATGAGAAAATGATCTACCGCCATTCCTGGTGGTGAGAACCCTGAGTGGAGTAAGAAGATGTTTAGTTCCTGACCTATGATTCCTATTAGGTAAATACCAATTAAGTTTTTTGGCCAGGCAACTTGGCCCATTTCCATGTATGTTCTCATGTACCAGACAGATGCTTTTGAAACAAATGTATTTCCTAATGGGGCGCCAGTCAAGAATTTTCGGACTGAGTGCAGATGGGGACCATAATGGAAGATTTAATACCAGTCTGGCGGTGGTGTTCTGCAAGACTTGGAGCCTGGAGAAAAGCTCTTCATTCATGGAGGCCATCAGAGCATTTCCATAGTCAAGATGACTGATAATTAGATCTTGAACAAGCATTTTTCTTGATTCTACTGGAATCCATTGGAAGATCTTAAGTAGGCTTTACATTAAGCCATAGCAGGTGCTCATTATATGGTTTACATGGTCTTTCATGGACAGTTTGCCACCAATTTTCACTCCAAGGTTACGTACCATGGGTTTAGGAGATGGACAGGGGCCAAGGCTCTGGGGTCACCAGTTCATGTGACTTTCCGAATAGGATGAACTCAGTCTTACTGGCATTAAGTTGCAGATGGTTGGTTTGCATCCAGATGCTAATGTGAGTCATACAGCTTTTAAATCTGATCCGGGTATCAGTTGGATTGGGGCCAAGAGTGATTAACAACTGGGTGTCATCAGCGTATGACACTACATCAAACCCATAAGATCTAATCACCTTAGACAAGGGTGCCACATAGAGATTGAAAAGCATGGGACTTAGTATGGATCTCTGGGGTACTCCCTTGTCTACCAATCGACTGCGAGAGACCAAAGTGGCAAGTTGTACGGTGGTGGTTCGGTCTTTTAGGTAGCTTCTAAGCCAGTTTAGGGCTGTTCCTCTGACTCCCATCTTCCACAGTCGCTGTTCTAATATACTGTGGGAGATGGTATCGAAGACAGCCGACAAGTCTGATAGGAAAATCATGGATGACTGCCGGATGTCCTGGGCGAGTCTTATATTGTCGACTACCTCTACCAGAGATGTTTCAGTACTGTGCGCAGTCCTAAAGCCTGACTGAGAGGGTTCCAACAGTTCATGGTTTTCTAGATAGGTTGTGAGTTGTTTGTTGAACTGGGACTCAAAAACCATGATGGGAGTCAGAGGAATTGTTTCTGTTGCTCAACAGTGTTCCCGCCTACTGTGTTTGTAGACAATGGTTTGGAGTGAGGGGTAGACTCAAATTGAGTATTTTTTGTGACAACTTTAGAAATGGGTGCTAAGAAAGGAGGTGCCATGGGGCGTTGTGACGATTTAGCTGTGTGTTGGTTGTTTAGTAGTTGAAGCTAAGGAAAACGGACAGGGTTCCTGGCGGCTGGCAGCGGTCAGGCACAGACAGGTGCAGACGGGTTTGCCTTTAGTGCACCGCTGGTGCGCCGCTGCGCACGTCCGCTTAACGCCCGCTATTTCCATTCAATCAAGATACTGTTGGAGTGTCTGATGTACCCCATATTGCTTAGCTATGCACACCCTTTGAAATGTGGCCTTGAATGCATCTGAGGTAGTGCCACAGCATTCTGCTGTGCCCGTATTGTGTTTAAGATATTCCAGGATCCCCTCTCGTACCTCAACATGAAACACCGGTCCCAATGAGCGCTCCGGGCTGACTCACAATTGCACCACAAAATGTATTGCTTCTGGTATGCAGAGTTGTAAGCAAGAGAGGGTAAGGGCCATGTGCCACACTCCCAGTGTCCAACTCCTGTGTCTGATGTAACAAGCCAAAAATCCAGTCTGGACCACATACTGTGTACATATGAGTAAATGCGCATCTAATTGCCCTTGTTCCTGCATCATGGTTGCCAATCTGTTGCCCGTTTTTAGTGTATGTTTTTTGGGAAGTGGATACCTGTCCATGTCTCGTTGCAAGATACAATTATAGTGCCCTCCCAATGTGAATGATTGCGGGTTGGTGCTGGCAATAGTGCTCCGAAGAACAGAGTAGAAGTGGGTGTCCTCTGTATTGGGTCAATAGCAGCAAACTATGGTGATCCGCAGCGATCCCAAGTGACTGCATAGGAGTGCATATCTGCCCTGCGGGTCTCATAGTGAGCCCTAGGGACTGCCCCGTTTTATCAGGAATAGGACCCAGTGGGCGTATGTAGAGGAGGAGGCTGCAATTCTGTGCTAAGCCCAGTAGCCAGGAAGGTGTATGGGCTTTTTTGGGTCAAGGGGTGTTTCTTGTAGTAGGCCTACTCGTATGTGGTTTCTCTCAAGTGCCAGTACCTATAATGCTTTTCTAGGTTTGTTAAGGCCCGTCATGTTCCATCTGAGTCAATTTAACACGTTCTTTTATGTGTGGATACATCAGCATCGGAAATGTGTTTGTCAGCTTGGCGATGCAATGGGCTATCCTGTTCATGGGTGGCTAAGGATAGGGTTGAAAATGTGGTTGTCTAGTGTGTTATTGAAAAAAGTGTACCTTGAGTCCTTGAACTTGTACCCAACTCCTAACCCTCCTACACTGGTGCTTAAAGAAGAAAGTTAAAGTAAGACACCACAAAAATCCCTATCCCAACCTGCAACTTCCCAAACTACTCCTGTAGAAGGGGTGGCCAATGGGTCGGTTCATGTGTCGATTTTCGTTTCTGCTGAGAAGGGGGACGGAGGTAGTGTGTGTAGGAATATATGATGTTACAATGCAAACAATTACAACGCATGCTTTTACAACACGTTTTTACATGGCAACTACCATTACATCTCATGATTTTACAACGCATGCCATTACAATGCATTTTTTAAAACTATCATTACAACGCATTCCATTACAATGCATACCATTACAATGCATACCATTACAATGCATTATACTTTTAGGGCAACCATAGGGTAAGTGTTGGATAGTGTAGGAGTAAAAATTCCTATTCCCACTCAAGTGAGTGCAACAGTAGGGTAGGCGTGGGACAGTGTAGGGGGTAAAAAAATACTATTCCCATCTTCCACAAAAACCCATACCCACCCTAAAACAAAATAATATCTATTACTTACCTTATAATGCGTTGTAATGGCATGCGTTGTAATGGCATGTGTTGTAGTGACATGCGTTGTGATGGCATGCATTATAATGGCATGCGATGTAAAGGCAGCTGAATTGTAACAGCTGTGTTGTAAAAGCAGTGTGAGGTAATGACTGCGTTGTAATGGATGTTTCCTGTATTTAGTAGCCTATCTTGTTGGCATGTTTTTGCATGATGGACAGGCACCATCCAGACTTCCCCAGCAAGCGACCTCCTTTTCCAGTCCATAGCTGGCACCCCGCAACAGGGGGCCTGGGCACAGAAATGCAGGTTCAGCCCTCCCTTGCAACCTGGACCGGAGTTGTTCGTTAGTTGGAGTTACTGTAAGGTGTCTTACAATGAGCTTTAATATATTACACTGCCTAAGATGGATTTTGGCAGATTTGATGATTTTCCTTGTAGGTCATACAAGGCAAACCCGGATAAAACATCTCATATGGTATTTTTGCTTTGGTCAATTCCTGTTTGATGCCTTTCTATTTGCGGCCCGCCTCCTGCACTGCATTCTTGAAATCAGGAAAGAGGGCTATGTGGTGTCCATCATATTGTAGTTCACATCGTTCTTGGACCAGTCAGAGAGCCACCTCACGGTCTTGGTAGTTGAGGAGACAAACCAAGGAGGCCTGAGGAAGGACAATATGGGGGGGTACGGCACGAGTACTATGTGCACTCTTTCCGCTATAAGCACTTGAGAGAAGGCCTCTGGTTTGAAGAGCAATGTCAACAGCTGCTCCACATGGAAGACTCCCATATCCTTAATATCTAGAGGTTGTCCTGGTGAGAACAAGCTTCTTTTTTGGGGCGATGACTTGTAGGACACTGTCCATGTTATGCACATTGTCGCTTTCCTTTTTCATCTGGTCTGTGTCTTGGAATATTCTCTGTTCCGCTTCCTTTAGGAGTTTGTCATGTTTGAGATTTTCTAGTTAGAGTTGAGCTGTGTAGCTGACCTCCTTTCAGCCATGCCCTGGATGTAGTTGTGTTCATGCAAGTGCCAGCGCAATGCTAGAAAGAAGGTGGTATCTCTGCTGCGTCTGTAATAGCCTGGAGTTAGGGCTTTATGTGTCTCCAGTTTTCCACCTTACCCCCTTGCTAGTATTAGGGGAGGTACGAATAGGTCAGGCCCACCTAGGCACTGTATCTACATTCACCCTGGGTGGTCCAGGATATGACATAATATGGTGGGATATGGGAGGCTCTTCAGCACCCACAGGAATGTCACAGATCCCAGCTCTGTCTCATCAGCGATGGGAGACCTCTTCCACCCCCCCTGTCAATACCACAGAGCTTTCCCCACACCAGCCGTCACCCCTCAAAATGAGTGACCCACCTCAGTAGCCGGGCTCTGCAGCTCCAGGCTCCAGCGGCACTCACTGGGTCCTCGGGACTGACCCTTCGCTGCTCCACAGTCTAGCTCCAGCATAGCGGTTGTGGCAGGAATCCACAGCTCGACCCAGCAGGCTCACCAGCGGCACAACTCCTCTTCCCAATCAGTGAGGCCCAATGCCATTTTGGGATGCCGCGCTGGGCATCTTCCCTCCGGCCGCACACAGTCTGGTATCATTGTGTTATTGGCACTAGACTCCAAAAACAGTTTTCTGGACTGCAGACACCATGCTGACTCTGTTCCAGGCAGCAACACGGGTTTTGGAAGCTATAGGAGGAAGTTGGTAATGGATGTTTACCTCCGACTGCAAAAGCCTCACCTCAGTGTGGCTATTTTTTGCACGCCAGCTCCTTGGTGCCCCACCGCTCTCGTAGTTCTGTATGTTCTATTGCATTCAGCGCTATTTCTTAGCTCAAAATGCATCCCTGCATCCATTTTGGATGCGAGGGGGCATTTTTGTACTAACAAGAGTGCTAATTGCACATTCCACATACTCTTGCAGAACTTCTGGATAATTCCGCATGATTACGCTACATAGAATTATGCGAGTTATGCCCACCATTAATTTATACCTTTAGACATCCTTTGTGTGTGGGGGAATACCCTGCCCTACTCCCCACACCTAATTCTGGAAAGTTCTTCTCTTCCCCAAGGCTCAAAACTGTCTGGGGTGACAATAGACGGGTTCAGGTTCTTTTGTGTGTGCTGGAGGCAAGCCCTTTGAAGTGTAAGTGGGCCAGGGCACAGCTCTGGCCCTGCCATCCTGGCAGGATTCCCCATTCTGTCCACATCTAGTCCCCTTTGTGTTGCTATCTGGGAGGAGTACACAAACCCTAACACAGTTCGCTGGAAGAAGGCACAAATAGGACAAGAAAATATTAATTTACTAAAAGTGGCATTTTCAGAACTGTGACTTTTAATCTGACTTGACCATTAAAGAGGATTTCATTCATTTGAGTCTAAACACCATATCTATACCTGCTCTCAAACCTAGGTTATCACTTAATACATTTAATAACGTAATCCAGTGTCAACCAATGGGGGAGATAGGCCTTATTGTAATGAAAAACGACTTTAGGAGTTTTTCACTACCAGGACATGTAAAACTTAAAAACACATCATACTTTTAAAAAAACCATGCACCCTGCTCTATGGGCTTTTACGGCCTACGTGAGGAGTGACTTATGAGTATTAATAAGGAAAGTTTAGGCCCAGCAAAAGGCTTATTTTGCCAGGTCAAAATGGCATATTGTAAAACTGCATTACAGGCTTCAGTGGCAGGCATGAGACAGGTTTTAAAGTGCTACTTTAGTGGGCGGCATATTGAGTGCTGCTGCCCACTAGCAAAATTACATTTACAAGCCTTGGGAACATGTAGTACCATATACTAGGGACTTACATGTAAATTAAATGTAGCAGGCAGGTGTAGGCCAATTTTTCAATGTTTTATGGAGAGAGCACAAGTACTGGTTAGCAGTGGTAATGTGCACAGAGTCGTCTTAAAGCCAACAAAAACAAATTTGTGAAAGCAGGAGTGGTGAAGGCAGAATGTTTAGGGGTGACTCTGCACAGGGCCAGGTCCAACAAATACACTGTGATGTGCCTCATCCTCTGCCAGTCTTACTAATGTGGACCAGCTTCTTCCAGGACTCCCTCCTCAGGAAGAAAACAGATTACAATAGCATGGAGCAGTAGAAAATTATTTTGCTTTAACTTCACAGTCAACTGGAAATAACTCTGGTAACCCAAAGGGAAACAACCATTACAACACATGCGTTACAACGCATGCTATTACCCCGCATTTCGTTACAACGCGAATGGCTTTTTGCATAGGGTAGAAGGTGTTGGATTTAACTCCAACACCTTCCCTACTGTTGCACACACTGGAGTTGGAATAGTAAATTATACTATTCCAACTTTCAGTGCACCCCCGACAGCAAGTTGGGGTAAAGATTTGTGTTGTACCGGCATGCGGGGTAATGGCATACGTTGTAACGCCAACCCAGAAGAGATGAAAAGGTTAATGACTTGTTTAGACATAGGACATTTAATGGGGGAGGGTGGAAAGGATCTGCTAGGGCTCCAGAAGAGTATGGTCACTGTTGTCAGCAGCAGGCCACACCTCTATCCAGAAGTCACACCTCCAAACATCCCAGACTGCTTCTGCTTCCTTGCCATACTAGCACTGCTATCACCAAGCTGTGTAGAAATTGTAAGAGCTTTCTCTTTGGAGTAAGAGGAGGAGCAGGGATGTCCCACTGCCTTTCCAATGCACTAGAACCTTCCACCGGCACACCAACACTTTTTGATGTGCACAAAAGCATATGATCCTCCCTCGTTCCTGTCACCCAGATATCTATCGGGGACTTGGACAGCGGAGACCACACGCCTGTGCCACTTCTTGGCAGATATTGGCTAGCCTCCCCACAACCTTCAGCCAGTGGTGTAACTTAAGTTTTATCCAGAGCGCTCAGACCTGAAGACTCTGCTGAGGGAGCCCCCTGCAGCTGGGGCCCCCCACACCGCAGGCGATGCGGGAGCCTGTGTTATGCCCCTGCCTTCAGCTAATTGGAACTGCTACTCTGAGTGTTTACAGCACTGTACATAATGACATGTAGGGGCATATTATCAAGGGGGTTTATCTCTGCTTTTTTGGCTTTAAAAGCTAAGAAAGCGGAGATAAAATTATCTCCCTATTACCTAGCTGTCGCTAACACCAGTTAGCGACAGCTAGTAGGAGATAGCGACCATCTTGGGCCCCACTTTGCATGTCAGTGATATTTATCACTAATGACATGCAAAGTGGGAGTGCCAAGATGTTAGCGACTGGAAACAGTCGCTAATATCGCTATCTCCTATTACCAACTTTTGGAGATATTTGTGCTAAGCGCGAATATCTCCAAAAGCTAACACCGGCCCTGAGCAGTTCTTAGCCATGTTATCCAATGGGAGGTGGATAACATGGCTAAGAGCATTAGCTCGGTAATGCATGAATATCGCTGACTTTTCAGCGATATTCATGCATTGCGGCCGATTTTCATCGCATTTGCGGTAAACCTTGGTAATACCAAGGTTTCTCTGCGATAAAATCGCCGCAGCTCAGCGGTAATTTTTGTCTCTAACCAAGCAATAGCGATAATTATCGCTATTGCTTGGTAATATACCCCGTAGTTTCTAGTTTTGGTTAGGGAAGAGAGGAAAAGAGCATGGCATCAGTTTTACATATCATAGGAAACATAACTGGTTGTGCTTTGGTAACAATATCTATTGTTTGGAAGTTTTTTAGGTACTGGAATGCAAAGGTTTACAAATTCAGCAAATATATAATGACTAAAAGAAAGTGACGTATGGAGTGTTCCACTTTGAAGGTATTTCATCCTCAAAAATGTTACGAAAACTGCACAGCCAAATGATATAGAGTCACCATCTTTTTTCACTTTTACAATTTGCATGATTGAAAACCCATGTCTCTATGACACTTTTGAAATAATACCTTCAAACTACTTTGTCATCCAACCAAAAAGTAAAAGTAGGCCATCAACAGAATAGTCTGCTTGAAGCCACATCTTCACTGAAAGCAAGCCTCAGGACCTTGGTCCTGAAGATTCTTTCGAATTTCATTTAATCACCCATATCCTTATTATTATTATTATTATCTAAACATATTCTATTGCATTTTCTTGAACAAAGAAATCACATACATTTGAAATATGGCCGTACAGTGCATGTCAATCATACAGAACCGTAGGTGGTGATCATCTACGAGCACTCATGTATAATCTACAACGTAATGGACATACTCTAGACAACATATGGGCTTCACTTAGGTAAGTAAACAAATTATGTAATAAAAGAAAAACAAAACATAAAACATTGCATGAAACCCATACACCCTCCCTAACCCCAACCTCCCATCAGCCATCCAGGTGTCCCTAAAACCATATTATATTAAGTGGACTCTCAAACCTCTGAAGGCCAAAGAAAGGGAAATGTAGTAATGCCTCACCGGTACAACCCCCCCCTTCTGGCCCTCCGGGGAAATGCCTGGGGCCCGCTAGGGCCATTCCGGCCCTGGGTTTCATAGGCGTGCTGGCTCAAATGTTGCTGTGTAGCTGTTATCTATAGTTCACTGTCCTTGTGGGACCTAAATGTTTCTACCAGATCATCCCAAACTAGTGCAATAGGTTGGTTACGTAAACCTCGATATTCCTCCCTGCGTAATGCATAATTTTCAGCAGTACCCCAACGTATTACCTTGTCTCGCCTCCTCACCCACATCATTATACATTTATTTACTGCTTACATTTTTTTCCTTTTTGACTGCATACACGTCACAAGAACATCTGTTCAGACACTCCAGAGACCCTTACCTCCACTGTCACTACCAGGAAGCAGCCTTGCAATTGTAAATATTCAGCCTTTCAGGTAACCACATTACTTTGACAGCAGGAAGAGAAAATTATCCCGTTTTGATAGTTTTGCAAGCCAACCGTGCTTACCAGATGATGGATAAAGAATTGATGATCTAGCTTTGCTGACTATTTCCCTGCTGGGACAAAAGTTAAAGAGTTCTTCAGTTTCATAACAATGATCTTTTTACAGACATTTCTACAAATCACGTAGAATTACAGATGCTGTTCAAATCTAGCTGTAGTTCCATGTATGTCTATTCCTTTCATCTCAGTCGCTATTCTTTTTTATTAATCTTTTATTAATAGCAACATTGTTTGGAAAACGACAAATAAAAATAATGAATAACTATTTGTCATACTCAAAAAAATTGAAACGTCTAGTAATGGCATTTATTTTAAAATTAGCAAATTCTTATTTCTTGATAAAAAAATTCCAGTCTTCTCTAACACACATAACATTAACCTGTCCCTGAGTACAGGGGAAGTTCCCCCGGATTGGAAGCGTGTACTGGTGAGACCACTGAGGAAAAACAACACCATCCCTTGGACTGAATTGACAAACTTGAGACCAATCTCACTCCTCCCTCTATTAGGGAAGCTTACTGGGAAGTTTGTTAATCGGCACCTGTCAAATTATATCGAAAGTGCTGGGGGGCTAGATCCTTCCCAGTCTGGGTTTAGGCCGAGGCACAGCACCGAGACCGCCTTGCTGTCCATCGCTGACGATCTTCATATGCTACAGGATAGAGGTTTTTCCATTATACTGGTGCTTTTAGATCTGTCAGCGGCGTTTGACACTGTGTCATATGACATCATGACCTCCAGATTAATTGACATCGGTCTGGAAGGCAAGGCGCTGGCCTGGCTAAGGAGTTTTCTCACAAAGTGTACCCAAAGTGTCATCTTGGGTTCGTATCGGTCGGAGGAGGTGGAGATCTCAAAGGGGATGCCACAGGACTCCTGTTTGAGCCCCACGTTATTTAACATCTACGTGGCCCCCCTGGCTAACATCATGAGATCCCACGGCTTTATCCCGGTATCGTATGCGGACGATACTCAACTCCTCTTTCCGTTTAAAACGCTGACACCTGAAGTGCGAAACTCCTTTGCCCGGGGGATGAAAGAGGTGGCCCACTGGATGGCATCAAACTTCCTGCAGTGCAATGTTTCCAAAACGGAGGTAATGCTCTTTGGGGATGCTAAACGCCTGTGGACTCCTGACTGGTGGCCTCAAGATCTGGGCCCAGTCCCTGAGCCCAAACAGGTTGTGAAAGATCTTGGAGTAAAATTGGATCAGGAGCTCACCTTGAAACAACATGGAAACCAAGTGGTCGGCTCCTGTTTCCATGTTATTGGGCTTCTCCGGAAAGTGTTCCCCCTGCTCCCTGATACCACCAGAAGAACTTTGGTACAGTCGCTCGTGTTGAGTAGACTAGATTATTGCAATGGATTGCTGCTAGCCGCCAACGAGGGGATTATTGCAGGATTACAGGTTGTGCAAAACACCGCTGCACGCCTTGTTCTTAATGTCCCTGCTCGTACTTCATCTAAACCCCTGTTAACCAAACTTCACTGGCTTTCAGTGAAACAGAGGGTGATGTTTAAAACATGCTGTGTCATTCACAAGTGTCTCACAGGGAAAGGCCCGACTACCTGACTAAAAAGTTTAATTTATATGTCCCCTCCAGATCTCTTAGATCAGGAGATCAAGAATTGCTATGTGTCCCCAGGTTTAAGAAGACAAGACAAGGGGGAAGGGCCTTGTCGGTGGCGGGCCCGAAGTTGTGGAATGGTCTCCCCATAGAAATCAGACTATGCAGAGAACACCTTCCTTTCAGGAAAAAATTGAAAACGTTTCTCTTTCAGTACTAGGCCATCTATCTAGGGAGGAATGTTATATGATTGGGTCTTCTTTGCTCACAGATGATGCCAGAGACGCGGAGGTACTCCTTCGGGAGTTGATTCCTAGCGCGGTATAAGTTTGCAAATAAATAAATAATAAACGTTATTGCAGCTCTGTGAACTAATGCAAGCACTAGAGAGGGCTGTGTGTTGAACCAGTGGACAGCACCCACTCATCCTTTCACCTTTTAGGGTTCTTTAAAATGAGTACCTGCAAAACATTGGGGGCCTCATTTATGAGGCCGTGAGTCACTTTTACGCCGCCGGTAGATGCGTCAATTTGTAAACCCCTGCGCCACATTATACCTGTGCCAGGTATAATGTATGCAAGGGAGGCGTATTATTGCAAGGAAGGGTCGTAGAAGTGACGCAGTGAAATCTATAAGATTTCACTGCGTCACTTTTAGGACGCCGTTGCGTCAACATCTTGCACCTGCCTCACAGCAGGCGTAAGACTGATGCATGCCCTTTCACATGGGGCTTGCCCCATGTGAAAGGACGCATTGCTGGAGTTGCGTCACTTTTGTGACACACTCCAGCAATGCGTCACTTTTGCGCTTACAGATACGTCAGAAATACTGACGTATCTGTAACTCCTTGCGACATGATGCGTCATACTGTAAATATGACGCATCAGGAATGTCGCAAGGAGTGCGCACTGAGAAGTGACGCATCGCTGCTTTCACGCAGCAATGCGTCATTTCTCATAAATGAGGCCTTGGGTTTTAGTTTTGTGGGGTAGAAGCCACTTTCGATTAATAGACACAATCCTTGTCAGGGTGACCCACAAAAGACACTAAATAAACACGTGCTTAGTTAGGTCTCTTGTAGCTTGGCAGAAAAACAGTCAGGCTGAACTTGGAGGCTATATGTAAAAGTATTTATGCAGCATTCAAACAGTAATAAAGTAAAGACACATTGCATGAAAAATCCCAACCAATTTAGAAAAACAGAGTACAATTTAATAAATAAAATTAAACCAAAGTTAAAAAAATCCAATTTGAAGAACCGGAGTTACGAATTTTGATAGTGCCAAAAAGGCTAGCCAAAGTCACAAGTTCAGGCCGACCGTGATGAAATGTGGGTAAGATACTTTAGCCAGATTTATCCCAGTTAAAAGTTTTACCTTCCTTTTGTTCCTTTTGCAGCACCAAGGTATTACTCGGTGTTGCAGTGGAGTTTCATTTTGGCAGTCGACCCAAGGCGCACGTTGGGCATCTTAGATGTTCTCTGTTTGGTGCGAAGAGTCAGTCGTTACTGGAGCCTTGTGTTGGCAGTCAACACCGACCTTTGCCAGTGGCGCTGGTGTTTGGAGGGGATATGAACAGCAGGTTGTCAGTAGATATTTACGTCAATGGGCATCATGGAAAGTCGGGGCAAAGCAAGGAGTCTGTTTGAAGCCTATAAAAGCCTGGATTTTCACCAGTAGCTCAGAACGTGTGGTTTTGTGGCAGGAGGAATACCATGTGATGTCAGCCAAGGGTCCAGGCCGTGGAGGGACACGTCTTTGGGATCAGCCCTCACTCCAGCAGACACAGGGCTCAGGCAGGATCAGTTGGTGTTGGTCAGCTGCGTGGTTGCAGGAGAGGCCTCTGGAAGCTTTTTGTAGCCCTGTAGTTCAAAATGTCCCAGCCAATTGACCTTTAAAGTCATTTCTGGAGAGCCTGGGATAGAGTCAGGTAGATCCAGTTTTCCTTCTTCAGACAGCAGAGGAGCTCTTCTTCTGAATCTTCCATAGTTCTAGGAGTGTTCTGATGAGGTGTTCTGATGGTGCCACTTTTATCCCTAGTGCCAGCCTGTGGGTAGGGGAATCTCCTTTTGTCTAACCATCTACTTTCCTTGGTTTGGCTCCCCTGTCTAGGGTTACAAAGGAATGGCAGGCCTAGGTGTCAGTTGTATGTATCAGTGGTAGGGCAGGTACCCCTTAGAATTCAGAAAGGGTGTGGCTATAGACTTGAGGCTACCCTTAAAAGCTTGGTAAGTCTCAGTACCACCCCCTAGGAAATCCTTCTCAGGAGACTAACACCCTGCATACACCCAAAGCCCTTTTGCCCCATGTCTGGATGGAATAGACATAACTCAACAGGAGAACCATTCACAGTCATGTAATCCTGGACACTGGCAGAAAGGCACATTGGGTTTAGGCAAAAAAATGCCAACTTTCGAAAAGTGCCAATTTTAGAGGAATAACTTAAAATCCAACTTTACCATTAAAAAGGATTATAAATTACAATTCATGAGTGGAAGAAGTATTTTTCTATCTGTTCCCAAACTAAGGTTATAACTTAATAAGTGTAATAAGGTAGCACAGTGTTAATCTATGGGAGAGGTAGCCTTACAAAAGGGAAAAACAACTTTAGGGATTTTTCACTGTCAGGACATGTAGAACTTACACAAACGGGGCGGGGATGACCGGCAGCAGTTTTGGATGAGATGGCCCAACTTGAGACTTTAGCTTCATTAGAGTTCTTCCTGTGTCCCATGGTGCATGGTAAACCCTGTCAGGAAGGTATGTTAGTCAGCCATGAGCAGAATGCGCTCACTGACGAACAGTGGAAAGTGAGTTGACTCCCCGACACTTTGTGCGAAATACTCGGAATTTTCTACACTCCACCCTTTCGTTCCTGGTGAAGGCCACATGACCTGTAGGGACATTCCATGTGTGAAACTTTTTGACCCGACCACAAGGTGTTGTGGACTCATAACTCATCCACCTTAACAATGCTTTTCCTTTGAACCATATCTCCTTCTTGTCCAAATGAATCTTTTGAAGCAGGAAAGTAGATAATGTTAACTTTTCACTACTCAAAAAAGGGGGTGGTGATGAACAGAGTGTCTGAATTAAGCAGACCACTCTTACCCAGTCCAAAGATCAGGGCTTGATCCATCACCGTTATTTATCTCACTGCACCATCCCAGCTCAGAACCTGGCTATATGCAAATTAGTCTATCCCTGGCCCAGTGCATCATGGGAACAGGGCAGACTAAACTACCAAGCCAATTCTTCACCAGAAAGGAGACAAGCTACCGGGGACCGGTTTCTGGCATTTCAGCCTTCTTCGGCCCGGCTTGCGTGAATCCTGATGGTGCAGTGAGAAAGGGACTCATGTCTGAGTATACCCTGTCACACCTATAGTGGCCAAAAACGATTCAAAAAAGGGGGGTGGTGATGAACAGAGTGTCTGAATTAAGCAGACCACTCTTACCCAGTCCAAAGATCAGGGCTTGATCCATCACCATTATTTATCTCACTGCACCATCCCAGCTCAGAACCTGGCTATATGCAAATTAGTCTATCCCTGGCCCAGTGCATCATGGGAACAGGGCAGACTAAACTACCAAGCCAATTCTTCACCAGAAAGGAGACAAGCTACCGGGGACCGGTTTCTGGCATTTCAGCCTTCTTCGGCCCGGCTTGCTTGAATCCTGATGGTGCAGTGAGAAAGGGACTCATGTCTGAGTATACCCTGCCACACCTATAGTGGCCAAAAACGATTCAAAAAAGGGGGTGGTGATGAACAGAGTGTCTGAATTAAGCAGACCACTCTTACCCAGTCCAAAGATCAGGGCTTGATCCATCACCGTTATTTATCTCACTGCACCATCCCAGCTCAGAACCTGGCTATATGCAAATTAGTCTATCCCTGGCCCAGTGCATCATGGGAACAGGGCAGACTAAACTACCAAGCCAATTCTTCACCAGAAAGGAGACAAGCTACCGGGGACCGGTTTCTGGCATTTCAGCCTTCTTCGGCCCGGCTTGCTTGAATCCTGATGGTGCAGTGTGAAAAGGACTCATGTCTGAGTATACCCTGCCACACCTATAGTGGCCAAAAACGATTCAAAAAAGGGGGTGGTGATGAACAGAGTGTCTGAATTAAGCAGACCACTCTTACCCAGTCCAAAGATCAGGGCTTGATCCATCACCGTTATTTATCTCACTGCACCATCCCAGCTCAGAACCTGGCTATATGCAAATTAGTCTATCCCTGGCCCAGTGCATCATGGGAACAGGGCAGACTAAACTACCAAGCCAATTCTTCACCAGAAAGGAGACAAGCTACCGGGGACCGGTTTCTGGCATTTCAGCCTTCTTCGGCCCGGCTTGCTTGAATCCTGATGGTGCAGTGAGAAAGGGACTCATGTCTGAGTATACCCTGCCACACCTATAGTGGCCAAAAACGATTCAAAAAAGGGGGTGGTGATGAACAGAGTGTCTGAATTAAGCAGACCACTCTTACCCAGTCCAAAGATCAGGGCTTGATCCATCACCGTTATTTATCTCACTGCACCATCCCAGCTCAGAACCTGGATATATCCAAATTAGTCTATCCCTGGCCCAGTGCATCATGGGAACAGGGCAGACTAAACTACCAAGCCAATTCTTCACCAGAAAGGAGACAAGCTACCGGGGACCGGTTTCTGGCATTTCAGCCTTCTTCGGCCCGGCTTGCTTGAATCCTGATGGTGCAGTGAGAAAGGGACTCATGTCTGAGTATACCCTGCCACACCTATAGTGGCCAAAAACGATTCAAAAAAGGGGGTGGTGATGAACAGAGTGTCTGAATTAAGCAGACCACTCTTACCCAGTCCAAAGATCAGGGCTTGATCCATCACCGTTATTTATCTCACTGCACCATCCCAGCTCAGAACCTGGCTATATGCAAATTAGTCTATCCCTGGCCCAGTGCATCATGGGAACAGGGCAGACTAAACTACCAAGCCAATTCTTCACCAGAAAGGAGACAAGCTACCGGGGACCGGTTTCTGGCATTTCAGCCTTCTTCGGCCCGGCTTGCTTGAATCCTGATGGTGCAGTGAGAAAGGGACTCATGTCTGAGTATACCCTGCCACACCTATAGTGGCCAAAAACGATTCAAAAAAGGGGGTGGTGATGAACAGAGTGTCTGAATTAAGCAGACCACTCTTACCCAGTCCAAAGATCAGGGCTTGATCCATCACCGTTATTTATCTCACTTCACCATCCCAGCTCAGAACCTGGCTATATGCAAATTAGTCTATCCCTGGCCCAGTGCATCATGGGAACAGGGCAGACTAAACTACCAAGCCAATTCTTCACCAAAAAGGAGACAAGCTACCGGGGACCGGTTTCTGGCATTTCAGCCTTCTTCGGCCCGGCTTGCTTGAATCCTGATGGTGCAGTGAGAAAGGGACTCATGTCTGAGTATACCCTGCCACACCTATAGTGGCCAAAAACGATTAAAAAAAGGGGGTGGTGATGAACAGAGTGTCTGAATTAAGCAGACCACTCTTACCCAGTCCAAAGATCAGGGCTTGATCCATCACCGTTATTTATCTCACTGCACCATCCCAGCTCAGAACCTGGCTATATGCAAATTAGTCTATCCCTGGCCCAGTGCATCATGGGAACAGGGCAGACTAAACTACCAAGCCAATTCTTCACCAGAAAGGAGACAAGCTACCGGGGACCGGTTTCTGGCATTTCAGCCTTCTTCGGCCCGGCTTGCTTGAATCCTGATGGTGCAGTGAGAAAGGGACTCATGTCTGAGTATACCCTGCCACACCTATAGTGGCCAAAAACGATTCAAAAAAGGGGGTGGTGATGAACAGAGTGTCTGAATTAAGCAGACCACTCTTACCCAGTCCAAAGATCAGGGCTTGATCCATCACCGTTATTTATCTCACTGCACCATCCCAGCTCAGAACCTGGCTATATGCAAATTAGTCTATCCCTGGCCCAGTGCATCATGGGAACAGGGCAGACTAAACTACCAAGCCAATTCTTCACCAGAAAGGAGACAAGCTACCGGGGACCGGTTTCTGGCATTTCAGCCTTCTTCGGCCCGGCTTGCTTAAATCCTGATGGTGCAGTGAGAAAGGGACTCATGTCTGAGTATACCCTGCCACACCTATAGTGGCCAAAAACGATTCAAAAAAGGGGGTGGTGATGAACAGAGTGTCTGAATTAAGCAGACCACTCTTACCCAGTCCAAAGATCAGGGCTTGATCCATCACCGTTATTTATCTCACTGCACCATCCCAGCTCAGAACCTGGCTATATGCAAATTAGTCTATCCCTCACCACCCCTTGTTGTAAATATTTTTGTCCACCCTAAGCGTGGAAGGGTATACTCAGATGTGAGTCCCTTGCTCATTGCACCATCAGGATTCAAGCAAGCCGGGCCGAAGACGGCTGAAATGCCAGGAACCGGTCCCCGGTAGCTTGTTTCCTTCCCAGTGTAAGAATTGGCTTTTGTAGTTTGGTTTGCCCTGTTCCCATCATGCACTGGGACAGGAACAGACTAATTTGCATACAGCCAGGTTCTGAAACTGGGATGGTGCAGTGAGCTAAAAAACGGTGTTGGATCTAGCCCTGATCTCTTGACTGGGTGAGAGTATTCTGTTTAATTCAGAGACTCTGTCCCTCACCACCCCTTGTTGTAAACTTTTCACTACTGTCATCATTCAGACAGCCTCCCTCCTGGAGAGTGACAGTAAGTCACTTGGAGAACGGAACACTCAAGTGACAGACCCAAAGATGACACTGTCCACCAAAACACAAGAAGCAGAGATCATATACTGTCATGCTTGCACACTGGGTTGGCAAAACGACACAGAAGTGGTTGGCGAAATGGCCGACACTATCTACTTAGACGCATGCGCAAAGATTAGCGCATGCGCATGAAGATAGAGAGGCGAGTCTTAAGCCCTCCTCTCCATCCCGGAAGCGCTTTGCGTTCGGGCCATTTCCTGTATTCGCGTCCGAGTCACGGTGTTGGCGTTCGTGGAGGAGCGGCGGGTCTCGGCGGTGCAGTGAAGCGTCGGAGATCGATGTATATGTAAGCGCATTTGAGCCTCCTTTATATATTGGGAGAGGATCGAGTTTCGGTCTTTTCCGTGTATTATTCCTACTGATTGCTCATAGTACGACTAAGAGTTTCTGTTGCTTTCAGACTTGTTTTGTGTTTCATGGTGCTTAATAGCGGTTTAGGCGTTATTAAGTGTGTGACTGATACGAGTTATTCAGTTCATGGTCTTCATGTGAAATTAACATACCATGAACCATACGAATTCCAAGTATTGATGTATATTATAAACATTCAGACAAAATTCTGGATGGTCATTTGAACAAAGCCATCTCTGATCTATTTATGTGGTGAGCAAGTCAAGTCAAGTCAAGTCATAAAATTTGTATAGCGCACTACATACCCAGAGGGTTTCAAGGCGCTTAGGAAGGGGAGGAGGATTATTTGTCAAATATCCACGTTTTAAGCTGCTTTCTGAACGCTAAGTGGTTCTGGGTGAGGCGAAGGTAAGCGGGGAGTGAGTTCCATGTTTTAGCAGCCAGGTATGAAAAAGATCTGCCTCCCATAGTGGTCTTGTTGATGCGAGGTACAGTGGCGAAGGCTTTGCTGGAAGAACGTAGTTGGCGGGAGGGGGTGTAGAAGGACAGTCGAGAGTTGAGGCAATCTGGTCCGATGTCGTAGAGTGATTTGTGTGCGTGGGTAAGCAGTCGGAAAGTGATCCTCTTATTGACGGGTAGCCAGTGGAGGTCTTTAAGGTGACCGGAGATGTGTTTGTTGCGTGGGATGTCTAATATGAGCCTGGCTGAGGCGTTTTGGATTCGTTGGAGTTTCTTCTGGAGTTTAGCGGTGGTACCTGTGTAGAGGGTGTTTCCGTAGTCCAGTCGGCTCGTGACCAGAGCGTGGGTGACTGTTTTCCTTGTTTCGGAGGGGATCCAGCGAAATGTTTTTCTGAGCATGCGAAGAATGTTGAAGCAGGAAGAGGATACGGCGTTGACTTGTCTGTTCATTGAGAGTGAAGAATCCAGGATGACGCCAAGGTTCCGTGCGTGGTCTGTCGGGATGGGTGCTTTTCCGAGGGCTTCCGGCCACCAGGAGTCGTCCCAAGCAGAGGGGGATGTGCCTAAGATGAGGACTTCTGTTTTATCTGAGTTCAGTTTCAGACGGCTTTGTTTCATCCATTCGGCGACTTCTTTCATTCCTTCGTGTAGGTTAGTTTTGGCGGTGCTGGGGTCCTTGGTGAGAGAAAGGATCAGTTGAGTGTCGTCCGCGTAAGAGATGATGTTGAGGTTGTGTTGGCGGGCAATGGCCGCGAGGGGGCTCATGTATACGTTGAAGAGGGTGGGGCTGAGTGATGATCCTTGAGGCACGCCGCAGATGACTTCAGAGGCCTTGGACTTGAATGGAGGAAGGCGGACTCTCTGGGTTCTTCCGGTGAGGAACGAGGTGATCCATTCAAGTGCTTTTCCTTGGATTCCGATGTTATTGAGGCGTTGTAGAAGGGTGCTGTGGCAGACTGTGTCGAATGCTGCAGAGAGGTCGAGAAGGATGAGGGCGACTGTGTCTCCATTGTCCAGTAGAGTTCGAATGTCGTCTGTTGCTGCGATGAGGGCGGTCTCAGTGCTGTGTTTTGCTCGGAAGCCAGATTGTGAGGGGTCGAGTGATTTGTTGGCTTCGAGGAAGGCGGCGAGCTGGTTGTTGACAGCTTTCTCGATGACTTTGGCCGGGAATGGAAGAAGCGAGATGGGGCGGTAATTTTTGAGTTCGGTGGGGTCCGCTGTTGGTTTTTTCAGAAGGGCGGTGAGTTCAGCGTGTTTCCAGTCTTCTGGGAAGGTCGCGGATATCAAGGAGCAGTTGATGACGTCTCGGAGGTGCGGTGCTATGACGGAGTCTGCTTTGTTGAAGATGTGGTGAGGGCATGGGTCTGTGGGGGATCCAGAGTGGATGGAATTCATCAGGCGGATGGTTTCCTCAGTGGAGATTGGGTTCCAGGCGTTAAGGGTGTTTACGGGGGGAAGATGGTCAACAGATGGTGGGGTGGGTTGGTTTCCGGGTTGGTTGTCAAAGCTGTTGTGGATGTCTGCAATCTTGTTGTGGAAAAAGGAGGCTAGGGAGTTGCAGAGGGTTTGAGAGGGGGTGATGTCGTTGGAGTTGGCAGAGGGGTTGGAAAATTCCTTGACGATGTTGAAAAGTTCCTTGCTGTTGTGGGCGTTGTTGTCAAGTCGATCTTTGAATGCTGTTTTCTTGGCTTTTCGGATCAGTTGGTGGTGAGTGCGGGTGGCGCTTTTGAAGGCGTCTTTGGTGCTGGTGGATGGGTCTTTTTTCCAGGCCTTTTCAAGGGAGCGGCAGAGTTTCTTGGATTTCTTAAGATCATCGTTGAACCATGAGGCCTTCTTGCTGCCAGGTTTGCTTTGACGTTTTTTCAGTGGTGCTAAGGTGTCAGCGGTGTTGGATAGCCATAGGGTGAGGTTGGCTGTGGCTTCGTTGGCGTTAGAAGAGAGGGCTGGGGGGTTTCGAAGGAGCGAAGCGGAGATTTGGTCCGTGGTGATTTTCTTCCAGTTTCTTTGCAGGGTAGGTTGGGTGTGGTTGATGGGTTTCGGCTTGTTGTAGGTGAAGTGAACGCAGCTGTGGTCGGTCCATAGGAGGTCCGTGGTGTGGCTGAAGGAGACATGATTGCTGGAGGTGAAGATGGGGTCGAGTGTGTGACCTGCGATGTGGGTGGGGGAAGTGACCAGTTGTTTAAGTCCGAGGTTGGCGAGGTTGTCCAAGAGGGTGGAGGTGTTGTGGTCGTTTATCTTTTCAAGGTGAAAGTTGAGGTCTCCCAGAAGAATATAGTCTTTGGAGGGGAGCGCGTGTGGAGAGATGAAGTCTGTGATGTCTTCACTGAATTTTGCGCGGGGTCCTGGTGGTCTGTAGAGGAGAGTGCCTCTGAGAGTGGTTTTGGGGTCGATGTGGATCTGGAAGTGAAGGTGTTCGGAGTTGGCGAGGTTGGTGTCAGAGCTGGTTGAGATGCGGATAGATTTCTTATGGACGATAGCGATTCCTCCTCCTGTGTGGCTGGTACGGTCTTTGCGAGTGATCTTATAGTCTTCAGGGATGGCAATGGTGATGTCTGGTGCGGAGGAAGCGTTCATCCATGTTTCCGTTAGGAAGGCGACGTCTGGAGAGAAGGTGTCTAGAAGGTTCCATAGGTCAATGGCGTGTCTGTGCACCGAGCGGGTGTGGAGAAGGATGCATTGTAGGTGGTGGGGTCGGGAATCTGTGGTGTAGTCGTATCGGAGATGTTGTCGGTGCCGCTGAATTTGCAGGAGTAGCAGGAGAAAGGTCCATGGGTGTGTCCAGGAGCGGCTTGGACGCAGTTGGGGGCGCGACCGGGGTTAAGGGCTAGGAGGGAGGCGGCATCATAGGTAACGCGGGGGGGCTGGGCAGCGCGAGGGGCAAGGGGTCTGGCGCTGGGCGCGGTCCAGGCGGGGACGGGCGTAGACGGGCTTACCTTTGGCGCACCTTCGGCGCGGGTTGGGCGCGGACGCTGCGCGTGGACGCTGCGCGCGGGAGTAACTGTCATATATTGATGGTGGAGGGGGAGGGGCGAGGGCGCTTCAGCTGGGAGGCGGGGCGGGCTAAGGAGGACAACAACAACAACAAAATGGAGGTGGAGGGGTCAGGGCGGCAGGAGAGCTTGGGGGGGGAAACGCAAATACTGCAACAGGGTCGCGCTGTTCAACAAAATGCAAATGAGCAAAAGCGGCGAGAAGTAAGTAAATTAAACAACAGAGTCACGCTGGCAGTATCACACTGCAAATGGGCAGATCGGCAAATACAGCAAACAAAATGGGCAAAGCGGCAGTTTCAGCACACAGCGGCAGTTAGAGCGCACAGCAGGCTGTAGTAATTAATTGCAGTCCAGAACAGAGCAAAAGCGCTGCACAAACGATACCTCAGCAGCAGGGGAGCGACCACTCAGCTCGGAAGCGTAGAGCGAGTCACGGCGCTTCTAGGTGTGTGAGCGCTGTTTGTTGTCTGTGGGAGGGCGCTTCAGCTGGGAGGCAGGGCGGGCTAAGGAGGACGACAACAACAACAAAATGGAGGTGGAGGGGCAGGGCGGCAGGAGAGCTTGGGGGGGAAACGCAAATACTGCAACAGGGTCGCGCTGTTCAACAAAATGCAAATGAGCAAAAGCGGCGAGAAGTAAGTAAATTAAACAACAGAGTCACGCTGGCAGTATCACACTGCAAATGGGCAGATCGGCAAATACAGCAAACAAAATGGGCAAAGCGGCAGTTTCAGCACACAGCGGCAGTTAGAGCGCACAGCAGGCTGTAGTAATTAATTGCAGTCCAGAACAGAGCAAAAGCGCTGCACAAACGATACCTCAGCAGCAGGGGAGCGACCACTCAGCTCGGAAGCGTAGAGCGAGTCACGGCGCTTCTAGGTGTGTGAGCGCTGTTTGTTGTCTGTGGGAGGGCGCTTCAGCTGGGAGGCGGGGCGGGCTAAGGAGGACGACAACAACAACAAAATGGAGGTGGAGGGGTCAGGGCGGCAGGAGAGCTTGGGGGGGAAACGCAAATACTGCAACAGGGTCGCGCTGTTCAACAAAATGCAAATGAGCAAAAGCGGCGAGAAGTAAGTAAATTAAACAACAGAGTCACGCTGGCAGTATCACACTGCAAATGGGCAGATCGGCAAATACAGCAAACAAAATGGGCAAAGCGGCAGTTTCAGCACACAGCGGCAGTTAGAGCGCACAGCAGGCTGTAGTAATTAATTGCAGTCCAGAACAGAGCAAAAGCGCTGCACAAACGATACCTCAGCAGCAGGGGAGCGACCACTCAGCTCGGAAGCGTAGAGCGAGTCACGGCGCTTCTAGGTGTGTGAGCGCTGTTTGTTGTCTGTGGGAGGGCGCTTCAGCTGGGAGGCGGGGCGGGCTAAGGAGGACGACAACAACAACAAAATGGAGGTGGAGGGGTCAGGGCGGCAGGAGAGCTTGGGGGGGAAACGCAAATACTGCAACAAGGTCGCGCTGTTCAACAAAATGCAAATGAGCAAAAGCGGCGAGAAGTAAGTAAATTAAACAACAGAGTCACGCTGGCAGTATCACACTGCAAATGGGCAGATCGGCAAATACAGCACACAAAATGGGCAAAGCGGCAGTTTCAGCACACAGCGGCAGTTAGAGCGCACAGCAGGCTGTAGTAATTAATTGCAGTCCAGAACAGAGCAAAAGCGCTGCACAAACGATACCTCAGCAGCAGGGGAGCGACCACTCAGCTCGTTCCCTAAGATATACTATTGACCCTAAGTTTTATCTATCTACAGAGTCAGGAAATCCTCATATCCAAGTTACGTACTTACTACTTTCTCAAGAGGAGAAGCCACAGAGATAGAAGGTACATATTTCATTCAGACAGAGACACTGTAGCCTTTAGAAAGGCAGGGACAAACATTAATCTTATGTTTTCTCTTCATACAGTAGACGCTTGCCGAAGCTTTGCCGTTATCCCGACCACATTGATTGGAGAAGATTTCTTGTTATTCCCTCCTTCCCTTGTTTTGTTTTCCCTCCTTCCCCCTAATCACCAGTAGATGACTAGTCTCTACTCTGGCATGTGGTGGTGATAGGGTGAAGTTGTGGACTTAACTTCTTGCTCCGTGGCACTCCTGAGGCAACACAAGGTGAGAGCACGACATATACACCAGAAGTTGTGAAAGTGTTGTTGAGGGTCCCCGAGACAATCTCCCCGAGAGTCTGGTTCATTGACATATGAAAATCATTCTACCTCTCCTGATTATCAGAATATTACCTTTGGAAGCTGAATAAATCTCTGCTTCTCTCTCCCTTCCACAACTTCTTAAGAGAACTGACACATGTCCTGCTCTTTAATACTTTGCGCCCTGTCCTAGGAGTGGTTAGGGCCTACCTTATGGGTGACTTATAAGTATCAAAACGGAAGGTTTACGCTTCGCTATAGGGTTATTTTGCCAGGTCAAAACAGCAATTTAAAACTGCATTACAGGCTGCAGTGACAGCCCAGAGAAATGTTTTATAGTGCTACTTTAATGAGTGTTGCAATGCATGCTGCAGCCTATTAGTAGAAATTAATTTATAGGCCATAAGTACATGTAGTACCATTTAGTAATAACTGATAAGTAAATCAAATGTACCAATTAGGTGTAAGCCAATTTACCATGTTTAGGAGAGCGAGCACAAGCCCTTTACCACTGGTTACAAGGGATAAACAGCCTGATTCATCATACTCCCGTTTTGCGAGCACCTAATAGCGATTCATAGCGAATCGCTATTAAGGACTCGCAAAACGGGATTCATGTAGGAATATGCAAAAAAAATGCGATTCCTACTAATTCCTTATTTGCGATTAGCAAATTCCTAATCGCAAATAAGGAATAACTCCCCATTCATTCCTATAGGCCAAAAGGCCCATAGGAATGAATGGGGAGTATTCCTTATTTGCGATTAGCAATTAGCTAATCGCAAATAAGATAGCGATTGAAAGGGTGCCAGGGGTGTCCAAAGGACACCCTGTAGCCCCCCTTAAATGCTAATATGAACAGGGGTTGCGCACACACATGTCCAAAGGACATGTGTGTGTGCAACATGCAACTCAGAAAAATGCTTTTAAAAGCATTTTTCTGAGTTATCGCTATTTACCACGAGGTTTGACCTCGCGGTAAATAGCGGCCCGAAATTGCGATTTCGCAATTTTCAAATGGATGATGAATTGCATTTAAGGAATCTCAAATAGAGATTCCTTAAATGTAATCCATCGCAAATTTGCGAAAACGCAATTACCGATTTTTGCATTTGGGATGATGAATCCCAAATGCAAAAATCTCGCTCGCAAAGGGCCAGATTCTCAGAATCTGGCCCTTTGTGAGCCGAATTCAGCTTCATGAATTAGGCTGAAAGTGCACAGAGTTCGAATTCCCCTTAAAAAAAACAATTAAGCAAAAACTGGTATGAAGGCAAAAAGGATTCCTAGTATAACAAGTGCCCTTTAATTGGGGATTAGTAATGTTTGTCAGTACTTTTTGTCTTCCAACGAAACCAATGTAAATTGATCAAGAATTTGCTCTCCTATGTCATTACATCAAACTTAACCTTTTTGTGAAACGCAGGGCTCACATCATGAAAACATGCACTTGCTCAGCTCATAACCGAATGCCTGTTTTTATTTGCTTGCATGGTTTAAAGTGCATTCATTTAATCCAATATTTCTCTGAGTTAATTTATTGTTTTAGATAGCCCAGCTAAGAAACAGAAAGGGAAAATATTGCTCACTTGTTCCGAGTTGTACTGCTTGAAAATCAAGCTGCAAGCCTGAGAATTATCAGGGCAAATATAATCAGCACAGCTATTCATGATACAGCTAGGAGTGCAGCTATCTGAACACAACACATGAAAAATTCCAACCAATTTAGAAAAACAGAGTAAAATTTAATAAATACAATTACACCAAAATGACAAAAATCCAATCTGAAGAACAGAGTTATGAATTTTTACAGTTTCTCGTAAAAATAGTGACAAAAATGCTAGTCCAGTGGCACTGAGGCCCCGGTGTGAGAAAGGCCCATTACCCCCAGTTACAGCTGCTTTTACTATGAAACCAGTAAATAGGGGGTGCATTTTCCTTGTTTGCACTGAGGACCATAGCACTTGAGAACTTGCCTATGAGCATCAGCACAATGATGGACAAGGTTCAGTGCCAGTATTGTTAAAACTTTTCATCAGATTATTGTGGGTGTCACTGCAACAAACCTGGTCAATGGCATCAGAGTCCTAGGGCCTGATTCACACTGGGCCTCCGCACTTGTGGTGGAATCTCCGCAATGATGTAGAGATTCCAGCCCATGTGCGGAGACTCCCCCACAACTGCTGGGCCTCCACCACGAGTGTGGCGCCCCTTTGTGAATCAGGCCCCTAGTGTGTCTGCATTGGACATGTTGAGTTATCCATTGATTATTAATCTAAGTGTGCGGATGTTTGTGTGAAGTAGTGTGGCTCACTGGTTAGAGGCGGCAGACCCGAGAGCAGAGGACGGCCCGGGACCAGGGTTCGATTCCCGGCGCGGCAGGTTTCTGGACCAGGGTCAGCGGACTCGATAATTCTCTCGCCTCGGTGCCCACTCTGATCAGCGATCACACTCGGCAACTCTGGGCATTAGCTTGCCTCATCTTCACTAACGGCCCCACCAGACCGCCGGGGATGCCTGGTCTCACTCTGGAGATACCCATTAAGGGACCATCTCTCAGGGAAGCCAGGAAGGGTTTCGCAGCGGTCGAAGCGCCTTGGGACCCTACGGGTAAGTAGTGCGCTATATAAATGCCTATACATTTACACATTTACATTCTGCTCTTGGTCCTGTGGGGGTGGATTGCCACCAGGATTGTTTGGCCAACAAGATCAAATGGGGATGAATAGTCCAGAGAGAGCTGACCTTGTCCCTGGGCAAATGGTTGCCCCTGGTTGGATAGATTGTACTGCCTATGTTGTTGCAATTTTGAAACAACATTTCTAGGTTGCACAGATTGCAGCGGCAGTGGTGCAGTCTTTGATCAACATGGTTTATTAGTAGGACAATAAAAATTTGCACAGGTTGGTAGGTTCATTTAACCAAATGTCGGTTCAACGTTGGAACAGTGACATCTTTGTAATGCGGAAATGCTGATGTAAATTTATGCTGTGCTGAAACTGTTTTCATTCAATAGCCTCGCTTATTTTAATTTTCTAATTCCCTAAAACTGGACTTTTAAAAATGTATATTTTTATATAACTTTGTTATATATTTCCGTGCGAACATAATTTTTCGGCATGTTGTTTTGTCTGTTCAATTATATTCATAAGCTTGTATTTAATATTTCTAAGCATAATAGTCAGCAGACAAAAACACTGTAGGGATTGATAGTATGTCTTTTATGGTTGAGTTGACTGGTGCCAAATAGAACCGGGTGGTACGAAAATAAAAAAATCTGACCTTGAGTAATCTAAACGATGTGATTGTAAGCTGCTCCAATGCACTTGAGCCAAGTTTGCGCAATATGAAACTGCAAAAAAAAAAGTTTTCATCTACAAACGTAGGTTTGGGAAGCTTCGTCCTTACAATGTTCAAACATGTGATTTTTAATTTGGTCCTGAAGCAGCTTATTATATTTAAGTGGAAGGGACAGAGAGCGGGAGAGAAACTTCAATCCTTTGAATGTGGTAAAGCTATTGTTACTTCTGTGGCACTGTCTAGCATCTTCAGAGCCCATTCCCCATTCAGAAGCTGACTCCTCAGTAGCCTGGGCATTTCTTATTTAAAGGCCAGCTACCTTCTTCTTTGTAAATTGAGGTTTAGCTTTGGGTTTATCTTCTTGTTTGATAATGTAGTCTGAAGTGCGATGGGTCTATTTTTTTCTGCTTGACTCGCTCTTCTTACCTGTGTTCTGACCTCCCTTCCATCTCTGAATCTTTTGATGAACTCTGGAAGGAATGAGAGGAACATTTATCAGTATCCTGGTACTTGTCAGTGTTTTTTAATATTATCACGGTTTCTAAGATTATATCTTTTTTCAGAGGTCTCCTGTTGAGGAGACCGACCCCATGATCGTGCTGTATTTTGCTTATTATTTTTTGATTGTTTGCTATCCCATTTCTTTTTAGAAGAATCGGGTGCTTGCTTTGAGCTATCCTTTTTAGAATTACCCATCACTTGTGGCTTCCAAGGGCTAGCTCCCAAGTTATCTCTACCCAGCAAAGCATAGGTTTCTTTGATAATCCTAGTTAATTCTCGCTACTGTTGTGCAGAAGTGACTTCCCTCAGGCGTTGGCGTATAACCACCACTGATGCCTCCCCTTTTATGTTACCTAACATAATTGTTGATATCAGTTTCATCCCTGAGTCCAGGGCAGGTTCTGCCCCGAACTCATTATGTATTTGTTTCAATACATCTGGTATAACTGCTATTGAGGGGTTACCATGAGTTCTGATATAAACGGCAGTGAAAACTGTACCTCAAGCGGTACAATCCTCTATCAGTAGAGCTATTCCCATTTGCAAACAAATTGTTACTATTCTGTGTTTTTTCTGTGGACCCATGTGGGAGAATACTGCTTCAAGCTGTCTTAGTTTTGGTAAGCAGACAAAATATCGTCTTCAAAATATCAAATGGACAAAATATCGACTTCATAATAGAGAATGGACAAAATATCAAATGGACAGAATATAGTCATCAAAAATATCGTTTTTAAGGTAAGTAATGTAATATCGAATTTTATAAATATAGAAAGCCAAAATATCGAAGTATATAATATAGGTTATTAAAATTATCGAATTTTTATTAATATCGAATTTTTTATAGTGTTTTGTATGTTAGTATATGTATGAAAAGTGTATATTTATGTTATAATTTTATTTTAAGTAATGAATTTTATATTATTTAATTTTTTCGTAATTTAATTCTGTAGCGGGTTGTGGGTTTATAGGGGAATAGGGTGGGAAGTAATGTAATTATAATTAATCAAATAATTAAATTTATTTATTGGTATTTATTTTGAATTAATTGTTAATTAATTTTTAATTGCTAAATAATATATTGTTAATGTGTAATTGATGTTTATTAATTATAATTTTTACCCTTACGCTATCCAACGCTTTCCCTACTGTTGCACTCACTGGAGTGGGAATAGTAATTTTTACCCCTACGCTATCCAACGTTTTCCCTACTGTTGCACTCTCTGGAGTGGGAATAGTAATTTTTACCCCTATGCTATCCAACGCCTTCCCTACTGTTGCACTCTCTGGAGTGGGAATAATAATTTTTACCCCTACGCTATCCAACACTTTCCCTACTGTTGCACTCTCTGGAGTGGGAATAGTAATTTTTACCCCTATGCTATCCAACGCTTTCCCTACTGTTGCACTCTCTGGAGTGGTAATAGTAATTTTTACCCCTACGCTATCCAACGCTTTCCCTATTGTTGCACTCTCTGGAGTGGGAATAGTAATTTTTATACTCCCGCTTTCCTACAGTAATAATATTGTATATTTTTTAATAATATTATGTTAATATATATATATGTTTTAACAAATAAAATTGTATTGTTTTTATAACTTAAAATAGTTATTTAATAAACTTAAGGTTATTTAAGTATTTTTAAGTATATTTTAGTTATTTTTTTAAATATTTTTTCAATTTTACATTATTTTTAAGAAATTTGATATTTTTACATAGTATATATTTTTAAACAATATTTTGGATTCAATATTTTTGTACTTATCTGTTTGTAGATAGAAATTCGATATTTTGTCTTTCGATATTTTGGCATAGATATTTTTAGTAGTCTATATTTTGTTCCTCGATATTATGTCAGTGATCCCTTATTTTCTGTGCCATCCAGAATGGCCTGTTTGGTGGGCATTCTTCCAATAATCGAGTTTAGCGTTGGTGGCCTGATATTCGGCGTCGTCATTTGAGGTTGACCCGCTTGAGTAATCCTCAGAGGTTAAATTGTAAGTGTTCGCATTATGAACTGTGTAAGGTTTCTGTATAGTTTTACTACGTCTCTGTAAAGTGTATGTAGTTCTATTGCTTGCAATATATCACTCTCTGGATGTGATGTGTAAGCAGCTAGGACCGGCCAGGTCGCTCCTTCTCTGCTGAGTGGACCGAGTCTCACATTTGGTGGTGTGGAGGAGGACGCCTCTAAACCAATTAATGCTCTTGGTACGTTAACAGGACTTTTACGTCCATGTATGGAAAGCATTCTTCAGGTGTCTCATCTTTAATGTAAGTATGAAACAAATGTGTACGTGCATCTGCAGGCGGGAATTTGACCTGAGAATAGAATACCTCTGTTCTGAATGCCTTGTGTGCCTCAATCACAAAGTTAACACTACCACTCGTTGCCGGGAGGCAGTATTGTAATAATTTCATAGTAACTGCATGTCTGCAATTTTCTGTATTGTTAAGAGCAAATTCCTGATCTTTTTCTCCAGCATTTGCAATGCCATCCCCAATGACCGACATTGTGAGCGTAATCTTTTTCTCCAGCATTTACAATGCCTTCCCCAATGACCGACATTGTGAGCATAAGTAGAAAGGAAAAGAGACAAGGTTTTGCACAGTGTGGGAAATTTTAATACATCAAGCTTGCATTACTTGCAGCCAATACATAGGTGTTACCTACTCAGCTGAGGCAGATTTCCCATCACACTCCAGATGTCTCTGGTTAAAAGTGAGTAGGGGTATCTGAGAAAGCACAACTGAACTACTCAGATGTGACTGTTAAATAAGAAACAAACGAACGTTGGTGGTGCCATGCTGTGTAGTTTCTCAGAATACATAGGATCTGTGCATTTGTTAGACAACCTAAACCAAGCGATTGTTGTCTAGATTGATTCCGGGCACCCCACGGGATATGTCGGCCTATGGACCAGCTAGCTCACAGTGCCACTATAAGACCCTGAACCTCACCAAGGAGTGAATAGTTTCTGGCAACAACCATTGAACATGACAACCCTTTACCGTTCAGGGATCGTGGGAACTACAGTACTTTTGCTCAGCCAATCGCGCTAACTTATTCTCAGAGAGATACGTAGAATAAACGTAATGGAACGTATTCAATAAGTATTTATTGAACCAGCATCATTCTAGTATAAAACATGTTTGCTGTGACAATGATTAGATAGAAGCAAATGTAAAAGATTACAAGCACCAACAGAGTAAATAAAAGGTAGAATTCTACCCTGGTGCTAAAACAGTTAATATATGCAGGCATATAAATATGACAGTAATCAAGCATACTCCTACTTTGCGGACCCTACCTAAGTGTACCTAATATGTATGTGGGTTTAAAGCCAAGAATCCCCAGGGAAAGAGCCAACTCCATTTACTGAATGGAGAGAATAAAAGACCTCGTCTTGATCACGAGCTGGACACCTCACAAGGGATGTCTGACCTCTGCGTGTTGAAGCTTCAGCGTGCAGGGACCTCAGTGTCCTGTTTCAGCATGAAAGCGTCTCCTCAAGCTACCTAGTGAAGGTCCGCTTCTTTTATACCAAAGAGGAGCCTCTGGGTTTCTACATACTCGATTTGTTGTGAGTATTATTATGTAAATAAGTCTAAATCAATAATTGCAATTATGAAAAATAGCCCTGTTGCCTTAGGATGCAGATAGCGATGCCTTATGTACAGAGTACATTAATCCTGCTATGTACATCATGTGTAGGGGATTTTGCCAAGAATCCTCATACATAATAAATTAGGCTAGTTTCAAAGAAACCAGTCGACATTTATTCAGCACATATCTGGGCAAAAAGTCAGTGCTAGAACCGTTATGCAGAGCAAGGTAGGACAAATGTAGGTAGGCTTTGCTACTTACGCCTAGGTGGTGGAACATAACAGGAGGTTAAAAATAAGAACTCGAAACTGAGGATACAGAGGTTTATTCGAGAGGAGACAGATCAAGCCATTTTCCTCCATGTATATTCAGTATTCACATATGTTTCTGTAGAGAGGATGCTATATTGTCTTTCTGGCACCAGATGCTCGTCCACACTTTACTTGTGCCTCCACAAAGTCCTTATGCCATTCATTTGTGACTCTATTCTTGTTTGAACCTAGGCTGCCTGTTTTTCCAGTTTATTCTGGACAGCCCTTCTGTTGGCCACTGTTGGAAATGGCCCTTTCTGCAGGGTCACCCCCAAACTAATTGCCTTCCTCCTCCACTTTTTGTTGAATTTGTGTTTGTTGGCTTTAGCACTTTACCACTGCTAAAAAGTTATAACGTCTGTGTGCCCTCTCCTTAAAATATGTTAAAACTGGCTTATAGCTAATTAGCATATTTAATTTATGCATAAGTCTCTAGTAAAGAGCACTAGATGTGCCCAGTGCAAGTACATTAAATGCTACTAGTGGGCTTGTAACAATGATTGTGCTACCCACATTAGTAGCCCTTTAAACATGTCTCAGGCCTGCCATTGCAGAGCCTGTGTGTGCAGTTTAACCTACATTTTCAACCTGGCAAAATAAATCTTTTACCTGGCCCAAACCTTCCTTTTTAATACATATACTGCACCACTAGGGTAGGCCCTGGGCAACCCAGAAGGCAGGGTGTAATGTATTTAAAAAGCAGGGCATGTACTTTTAAGTTTCACATGTCCTGGTAGTAAAACACTCACGACAGCAAGGCGTATATCTCCCTTAGGTTAACATTGGGATTACCTTATTATATTTTATGAGTGTAATTTTCAAATGGTAAGATATACCTGTTTCAAGTTTGGTGTCTCTGGAATCCTAATTTAAAATCCCAATGCATGGTGAAGTCGGATTTTAAATTGCAGTTCTGAAAAGGACACTTTGGGAAAGTTTGGCATTTTCTTGCCTTAGCTATTAGTTGCCTGCAGCCTGTCTCTGGTCACATGACTGGGTGTAATTGGCAGTTTTGCTTTGTGTATTCCTTCTACACAGCCACACACAATGGGAGCTTAGATGTGACTGAATGGGCCATCACTGACAGGATGGGAGGGAGAAACTGGACCCAGCCTCGCTAACACTTGAACAGATTGTGTCCTGTCACCACAAGAAGGGCTGTATACCCCCTATAGTTAGTCGGGAGCCAGGGCAGGGGGGCGAGGCATCTGTGCACTTCAAAGGTGTGCCTTTAGAAGCTTTTCCCCACCTTAAGCCAGAACTGTGTATAAAAGAAGGACCTCAGACACCATCACTTCAGTATACTGCTGGATCTGTGGATACTCTGCCAGGAAAGACTGTTGTGCTGCTACAGGACTGTAATTTGCTGGACTGCACTCTGCTGGACTTCTGCTTTGCTGTGCTTATCAGCTACCTGAAGCCCTCTTGCCTAGGTGAGAAGGACTGGACCTGCATCTCTTGAAACCAGAGTTCAGAGTGACTTCATTGGCTAGTGGGCTGGCCTCCTGATCTGAAACCTCAGGGACATAACAGGCTTCCAAGCTTCTGGACTCTGCCATCTGTGAGTCTACCCTGCCAAGTGATGTCACCCCAATCCTGAACCTGTGGACGTGGGGCTAAGATGCATGCCTGCGGAACCGACACATCTTCTCTGCTGAATGACGCATCCCAGAGTAGAACTTATGCATCTGCAGCGCATCCTAAAGAAGCTGTGTGGTGCGTCTTTGGTGCCAATTCACGCAACTCTCCGCAACTAGGATTTAAGGTACTTTGTTCAGAGGGCCTAACAGGGTCCCTGTAGCCGGCTCGGGCTCCACTGCAGTCGACCTGAAGTTGTGACTTTGTCCCGGTCCGGCACAACCAGATATCCCCAATAGCGCTTTGTGCTTCTTGGCACAATTTTCACTAAAAACTTTGAAATACAATATCTCCAGTTCTACTTTTTAGATTTTTGTAGTTTTGGTCTTGTTTTATTCATTAAACTCAGTTTTAATTTTTCTAACCAGGTGTGGGATCATTTTTGTGTGCTGTGTTCTCTGTTTTACTGTTTGAAGTGTTGCACCCATACTTTACACATTGCCTATAAGTTAAGCCTAACAGCTCTGTGCCAAGCTACCAAAGGATGAGCACAGGTTAATTTAGGGTTGCCTAAATGTAGTATATACGGTATTCTGGTGCCATTTGAGTGTGTTCTCTCCCTTAATGGAACCTAGAATGTTCTGAAGGTGTATGGTGTATTTCTAGATTGTGAGCTGAAGCAGTCACTTTAGTGTAGTGTGGCTCACTGATTAGAGCGGCAGACCCTGATGCAGAGGTCTGGCCCGGGACCAGGGTTCAATTCCCGACGCGGCAGGGTCCTGAGCCCAAAAATGTCCTCGGACTCAATAATTCTCGCCTCGGTGCCTACTCTAATCATGGGGTCCCACGCTGCAACTCTGGGCAATAGCTTGCTTAATCTCCACTACGGCGGCCCACCCGCTGCGGGATGCCTGGCTTTCACCTTGGGGATGCCCAGTAGGGGTTATCTCACAGGGAAAAAGCCAGGACGGGTTCCCAAGGCAAGCGCCTTGATGCCTTCGGGTGATACCTGCGCTATATAAGTCGCAATACATTTACATTTACATGGGCTGTTAAGCAGGAAAGCTGTTGTGGATACTTAGTTGGAATAAACCTATAATTTTTGGAAACTACTCTACTTTGGAGTTTTCTTTGTGTTAATTCCAACCCACTACCTAAAACTGACTAGGTTTGTGGTTGCTGCTTGACTAGGGCTCACACCCCAATCAACCAGTACCACAATTTCTAACAGCCACAAAACAGTGGGTGCTGTCTGTGGACTCGATTATTAGGCCTAGAAATCGATTTCATTCATCTGCAATCCAGAGGGCTACATAGAATGAGTGTGGTTCATGGAGGCCAGGCGCTTTGGTGAACTGCTGGTATTTCAGAAATCACCAATGTGAATGACGCTGAGTTTGGAGATGACAAGTGTTTTAAACTTAATTTAAAGACATGTATCTATTCTGATAAGGGAGGCCATCAACCACCCACCACCCACCCCTTTTAGCGCCTTGGGACCCTCACGGGTGAGAAGCTGTGCTTTACAAACCCCTGATTGATTGATTGATCAACCCTGTTACAGCTGCAGGTGAGTTTAAAAAAGGAAGAATGTATGCCAAATACTTGTGTTCCATCAACAACTGAGCAAGAACATAAATAACCATGATTTGCTAGAGAAATTCAATAATTGTGTGAAAACTCACCCACCCGGAATGGATATCTAATGTAGGAGAACATCACTAAAAAATAGGGGTTAGTAGCAGTGGCTGGTTCTTCCTTTACAATGGGAGGCACTAATTTCCCGCATTAGTGATGCCACTGAGGCACACCTAGAAACGTCATGCTTCTGCATCACTCTTTTCATATTCCTGGGTCTGGTGCCTGTTGCGCCATCGAGGTGGCGTCAGAGGAAGCAAGCACACTTCTCCTGAATTGTGCCATCAAGAGATTCTTCATCCTGCGCTGTTTCTCTGACGTAAAATGTTCAGGGATATCGTACCAGGGTCGGATTGGTAACGCGGGCACTCGGGAAATAGCCGAAGGGCCGGTAGGGAGTTCTAGCTGTGGGCTGCTTTTTTGGGCAGCCGGGGGATGTCTGTGCTGTTAGGATGCCGCCAGCGGCCAAGTGGGTGCCTGGGTGGCCTTTCTAGAGGCAGATGGGCGTAGGTATCACTCCCTTTCTCTCACTGGGCCAGCCCATTAATGTATGCTGATTGAGCGGGGGCAGGGGGCCTGCGCAGACTTGGTCTCACCTGCTTTCATGTGCGGCTCAGCAGTGTGAACTAATCTGTGCATTTTTTTAAAAATCTAAGTGAAGTTAATAAAACATGCCTCCGACCCCCTTTCTTTTCATACAACTTCGCTGAAGCAGTGTTTTGCGGAACGGCCATATGCAAATGTGGGCCACTTTTTTTGGTGTGCCCCTGCCGATTTTTGATCCCAGTCCCAACCCTGTATGGCACCATGGCATTGCTAAGCAATTGAGCTTAGCAATATATTAACCGAAAAAAAAAATCAAATGTGCATTTTTTTGCCGTCGAAAATGTGTTTTTGATACGTTTCCGGAATAAGTCATACACTGCCCTAACGAGGACGCCACTTGTTCATGGCACTGCTAATTCTGGGAACTATTACTGCTATAAAACACACACGTTAATGTTGCAGCTTGTAAAGTAAATGCATTTTAATCACGCTTTCGAGAGGCGCCATGCTGGGCTGCAAAGGAAACGAGGTCTTGTCCCAGATAAGACGTGTGACACACATAGCCGCATGATTCCTCTCTTAATATGGCGGCTGATTTAATCAGCTTCGACAACAAACTAACTGCTCTAGTCCTAGAATTTTTGGGGGACAGCAACTGAAGGCAAAAGACAATCACTGCCATTAGAAACTACTTCTCTGCCACTTACACCCATGATGCGGGGACACCAAGTTTAAATATCCACCTTCTTCATAGACATAAAAGAAAGCCTGTTATGTGAATGAAAGTGTGAGATGCACTCCTTTTCCCCTGAAGGTCATCAAAAATATATATGGCTCTGCAGTGTTGTTAAAAAAACAGTCACCTTACTGTTTTCTGAAAAAGGTGCCACAACTGAAAATGCAGTGCGACATTAAGGCTTATTGCTACTGGTGTCTTTAAAATAACATTGTTTCAGTCCATACCATGTTTCATATATGCAATTTCAATTTCAAAGCTTTATTCGACAATTGTCATAAAAGCATCCTTCCTAACCCTAATACAATAAATACTACAGTTAAAAATAATTCTAAAACACATATTAAACATTTTGACAGCCGAATATTATACATAAATTGTTCTATAAAAATCTTTTTCAGTTAGTTTCTATAAAAAACAATTCATACAGTGCAATAGAATAATTGAATTGATCAACAATATTTCATGGCATATTTACATTTGACTTTAAAGTGCGTGTACGTATTGACCATGCCCAGGCAAGAAATTTAGCTATAGCAACTACAAAGGGTGTAGAACAATCCGTTTCAAGTATTCTCAGGGCTGTCGATTGACTACGTGTGCCGATGTTTTGGCACACTGGCTTCAGCCATTTACGTCTGGGGCTAACATAAAGTGGGCAACAAAACAACAGATGGGAAATATGCTCTATTTGGTCCTTACAAAAATAGCAGTGATCATCCCACATGGGAGACCAATGTTTTTTAAATGCATTTACTGGTAAGGTTCCAATACGAAATTGGAAGTACAGTTTCCTATCATACGGGCGTTCTATAATGTCCCAATATGTTTCGCAAGAAGGATACATTTTAATGTCCCAAAAGCGCGTTGTCAATGCTGATTGGGAGCCTTTACAGAACGTTGTTACGTACATCATTTCCCAATACAGTTCTTTCAATTTTGCTTTCGAAGGAAAGCTAGCCACATCCTGGTTTCCCCACAAGTGTTCCAACTTTAACAATACAAGAAGCCCCCGAAGTTCCTTTAGCCATTCAATGCAATGAAAACGGTCAAACTCGACGACATCCTTCAGAGCTGCAGCATAATGACTCAGTTCTGGGGTCACCATCAAGCGTCTCCAATGTAGGAGTGGCCGTAATCTAGCTATATCTTCAATGTTTTTCTTGCCAAGGTCCAATTTCAAGGGAAGTGTGGGTGTGCTCTGTGGGACCATAACAAGCCCTCGTATAAACCTATTTTCTGCACGTCCCATCTCTCTCAAATTTGAAAACCCCCACAGTTCAGAGCCGTATAAGCAGGCGCCTAATACTTTCATGTTGTATATCTCGAGTGCACATTTAACCGGCTTTGTTAGTGATTTGCGATGTTTCAGGGCTACTGCACCAGCAAGCTGGTTGAACTTCAATAGTGTGTTGTCAATGTGCGATTTCCACTTCATGTTTCCCTGAAGGGTGATGCCTAAGTAGGTGAAGGCGCCCACTTTCTCTAAGGGGGTACCTTTGTATTTGATTACACCTTTGAAAGAAGACTGATAGTTTAGGCACATGAATTTAGTTTTGGTGGTATTCAATTCAAGTCCTCTACTATCACAAAATTCACCAAAGGCATCAACCACTTTTTGGAGACCGCTCGGGGTTCGTGAAAGTAACAGCGTGTCGTCCGCGAACATTAGGACAGGGACGTGGCATCCTGCTATAATCGGGGCGTCACTTGGGGATTTCATTAAATGGTCAACAATTCCGTTAATGTAAATTGAAAATACTGTTGGGGCTAAGCCACAGCCTTGCCTAACACCTCGTTCTACTGGGAAGGGATCAGTGGCTTCTCCTTGCTTGCCCCATCTAATTTTGGCAAAGTTATTGTCGTGGAGGCGGACAAGGAGAGTGATGAATTCCTGGCTCAGTCCTACATCAGCCAGGGTCTGCCACAATTTTTCTCTAGGGACTAGGTCGAAGGCTGCTTTTAGGTCTACAAAGACAGCATACAACGTGCCTTTCTTAAGTGTGACATTTCTCCAATAAATGGTTATAAAATAGAGAACTTGGTCAACACTACTAGTCAGAGGACGAAACCCTGCCTGGTATGGGGATAGTATATTTTTTTCGTCAATCCATTGTTGTAACTTGTTCTGGACTAAGCGGCCCATCAATTTTTGCGCTGTGTCTATGAGACTAATGGGTCTATAGTTTTGGGCTAATGTTTTGTCTCCTTTTTTAAATATGGGGATGATTTCTGCTCCCTTCCATGAGTGGGGGACTTCCCCACCCATTGCCACAGCATTTGCCAGCATTTTGAAATATGAACACCAGGCATTCCGGTCCGATAAAAATACGTCGGCCGGGATGCCATCCATGCCTGGCGCTTTTCCCCCTGCTATGCAATCGAGTGCTTTACTCACTTCGTTCTCATCAAATATTTGGCTTTTGAAAAAAATAGATGGGGGAGGTTGGACAGAAGCGTACACAGGGTTGCGGGCGTACTGTGGTTTGAAAAACTCAGTCCATTTATTTATTGGTACATGGTTTTGAGGCTGGGCAGCTATTCCTCCCCTCTCCCATTTTACTATAGCCCAGAAGCGCTTAGAATCCTTGGCTGCACATGCTTCCTTCAATTCCAGCCACCGTTCTTCGTCCCATCGTTTCTTGGCCCTTTTTTGGGTTTGTGTATATGCATCTCTTGCCCTCCTAATTGCTATTGCTTTACCTGTTTTTAGTTCTAGACTCAGATTAAGTCGTGCCACTCTGCAACTCTTGTCATACCAACCTTGCCTTGGTTGAGTTTTTCCCTCTTTGCTGGGATCTACTCTTTTAGTAAAAAAACTTTGTAATTTGGAGAAGAGGATAACATGAGCCTCCATCATGTAGTCTTGGAAGCTAGGCATCCCTTGATTAGACTTAATATTGTTTACTTCATTTACTACTAATGCTTTGAGTGCCTCTAGTTTTGCATTGTCTTCTATTAGCATTCTCCATTTAAGGTGGCGTAGGTTATTTGAACATACTACATCCTGCGTCACCATTCCATCATTATTAGAATGCGGTATGGGCTTATAATAGGAATAGAAGGTTAGTCGCAAGGGATTATGGTCGCTTTCTAGTCTAGGTTCTACAGCCATGTCTAGCACTTTACACCAAAACCTTACGTCTATTAATATGTAATCAATTCTGCTGGATGATCGCCCATTGTCAAACGTATTGTTACCTATTAAATCAGAGGGCGAGCGCCCATTTGCCGCTCTCAACCCTCTAGCTAGGCAGAGACTTTTTAGCTGGATTGCCACATTACTCCATTTTTTAATGGCAGGCAACTCCAACTGTGGAATTCCCCACTTAGCATCCTCTTCCTCAGACAAAATCCTGTCCTCCTCGCCCAGGGGCTCAAAAGTTACATTAAAGTCACCACCTACTACTATTTGGCTTCGGGGTGGTAGCATTTCAATGTTCTGTTCTAAAACTGCTATAGTATTCGAAGATTGACCACTGGCCACTCCCCTAGCATAGACGTTAAACAGGATAAGCTCTTGACTGTTATCCCAACTAACAACAAGGGCCATAATGTCATTAGAAGGTATTGATAGTTGTTTTATGGTAACATTCAAAGATTGGCGTATCCATATTAACAGGCCTCCGGAAGGACGTCCGAGGCGATTTCTAGTTGCGGGAATATGATAATTTAAATATCCCTCTCTAAAGGTTGGGGTGAGAGACCAGGTTTCTTGCAGCATAATAATATCATGTTGGTTGATATATTCAGCCCATTCCAGTGTGTTTACCTTACTTGCTATGCCTGCAATGTTCCATGATACAAGGGATAGTAAATTTAATTTCCGTTGGTTTAATAACTGGTCATTTTTCTGATCACTTGCATTAACTAACTGTTCTGAAAATGCTGGTTTTCCCACCCTTGAGATAATCTTGGTCCCTTTCACCCTTGTAGCAGATACTGAAACATCAACTGCTATCTTTGGCTCTTTTGGAGCGGGGTTATTGCATGCCATGTGAGTTGATTTCTGTGTCTCTGTATTCTGATTGGCCAGATAAGTGCGTTTTATATTTCCTCCTCCTGCATGCTTTTGCTGCGCCGGCCTATTATAAGAGACTTGGACGAAGTTTGTGAGTCAGTCACATTCGTTTAAATCGGATAAAGCCGAGAAGCAATTTTCCAAGTTTAACCCCCAATCACCGCTTGGGCCACCCCTATCCCTTCTAGTTCCAACTACTGACCACTTAGTCCTTAGGATACTTGGTTTTGCCAGTAAGCCTCTTCTACTATAAAAGAAGTCTAACGTTAACGGGACTATTTCTGCCGTTCTACGTTGGGGTGGGTAGATATTTTGCAGGATATCTGGTAATACATCGGGGCCCTTCAGATTTAGTACCACACAGTCCCCAGCAAATTTCTTAGGTTTGGACCCTATCCACTTTACTCTTCTTGCTGTTAAGAGATCTTCGGACAACTTTTCTTTACCCCATGGAGATGTTTGAATATTGTTGCCTAACCACTGCAAGGATTTATTTAAAAGGGAATCAGGAGTCTCAATCTGGTCTTTTTTCAGTGGTGGGACGTTAGCAAGTACTAAAACTAGGGGCGAAGCTTCCACTATCAACTCTACAGGATTTAATTCTGGGTGGAGGTCAGATGTTAGAACATTCTCTTGTGTTGATGGAGGAGCTACAACTATGGGGTTGTTAAGATGGTTTCTGGCATTGGTTACACCAGTCTGTGTCGGATCAGATGTAACTTTAGCGTTCTCAATCATATTCACCTGCAACTCATCTATTTTGTTCATGATCGAGTTCGGAATTTCCCCCATGTTATCATTTGTTGTTTTCAAAAGAGTCTCCAGTTTATGTACTTTGTCGGACAAGTGGTCTATTTTAGATATGAGCGGTTTAATTATTCGTACTATCCTAGATTCTAGCATGCCCATAAACTTGTTCGATAGCAGGTCATCCCAATCTATGGTGCTACTCCCTTCCTCCCTTATATCATCAATTACATTTTTGTGTTTAATGTTAGGCGGAGTTGATGGTTTTTTGCTATTAGAGCGTAGTCCTGGTCTTTTGGAGGGGACCTTGGTAGACCTCTTAGCCGCTCTTGGAGCAGGGACTGGCGTTGGCGGGGTAATGCTGCCATCAACTAGCTCTAAGTCATTACAGATCAAGTGAGGTTCATTCCCCGTTAGTAATTCAACATTTGTGGCAGGTTGTAAAACATTAATGGAAGCATTTAATACTGGGCAAGCAACATTTTCCACACTTTGAGCGTCACTTAGATTCATTACTTCTGTGTCCAGTTCAATTAGACAAATAGCTTCCCTTTGGGCGCCGGGAGGAGAGTCATTAAGGCCCAGAGAGGACCTCCGATCGTTATTTATTTTTGCCACCCTGTGTACTAAATAATTATCCATGGTGTTGGCAGGGGTAGTAGGTGTTTTCTGCTTTGACATGCTTAGTCAAGGTGGTATAGTGAAGATAACAAATAATTAGCCCCTGCGTGTATATACAACCAATAATAATTAAGCAGTGGGACAGATGACTCACGTTACTGAAGGTGTTAGTGACCTGGTCCAGTCCAGTCGTGGCCAGTCTTGGACTGTCTTAGACTGTCCGCCCTTTGTCCGGGCTTAGTCCGGGCGTCCCGCCCGCGTCCCGCGACGCGGAGGACGGCGGGATTTTCTAGTGCCTCCGGGCGCGATGACCCCTGGGATGTTGTTCCGGGTCGCTGGGCAGGCTGGGTATTGTAGTTTCCCTCCGCTCAGCGGCCGCGAGAGGGACTCGAGCGGCGGCGGGAGGGAAACCTGGACGAGACGAGGCGAGGGCTCAGTCAGCTTGGCACTCCCAGGCAAGGTAAGGCAGCTTTCTTGCAGAACCATCATATATGCATCTTCATGCCTATGAGGGTGCAGAAAAGAGCATGTAAAATTATATTTGCAAACATAATTTTACTAAAAGGCCTTGTAATGCAGCGGATCAGACTTATTTTCTGAAACGTAAAAACAAAAGTTTGCACCTAAAAGTAAAATTTAGATTTTGTTTGTTTTATTAGGGGTTTTAGTGTATGTAACCTCTTAAGTGGTCTATCCTTTCAGAGACATGCTGTCAAATTAAGGACACCGTTTAATGTAATGCCCTCATCGAATGCACATAATGGTGCTCCGCTTTTGGGGAACCACTGGTTGAAGGAGTATTGAAACTTCTCCTTTGAAATGGGAATGTATTGCTCCAAGATGTTGTAGCTGTCAAATGTCTCATATGTTCCACTGACACTGTAGAAACCATTGTTGAGGGTTCAGTGAGATTGTGGAAATTTAGTCTAAACATCGTCTGCGCCAACCTGTCACCCACGTACAACATGCACGACAGCCATTTTAGGTATCATGGTCTCCCTGCCCTCGATCGATCGCCAGCGTGCTCCCCTGACCCTGCGAGCATCCTCCGCGCACCCTGGCTCCCCCTCCTCCCTCACATGGGCAAGCCATAAACCTTCTTCTTCTGCAAGACTCTGTCCTTGGGAGTCACGCTCGCGCCTGACCAAACACCTCCTTTCCTTTCATGAATACCCCTCTGTTGGTAAACTCTCCTTATGCGCCTGATTGTCCACGCGGCATGAATACCTCTCCTTTGATGACCCCTTCCACGAGTCCGATTGTCCACACAGGTCCGAGGCCATCGCCTAAGCCGGGAGATACAGTTTACTGCCCCCTATTGTATGAAGTCGCTCCTCTTCAAAGGGCCCACTATTGATCCTGGCCTCCCCACCCCCTGGGATACGATCAGGCGCACACATCCTAAGAATCGGCGGAACCCTCAGCTGCGTGATAGCCCCCTCCTCTTATCAGCAGGTTGAGGACCTCTATTGTGGATGTATGTGGGGGTGGGATTGACACGAGGATTACGGGGATGTCTTTTTCCTTACTTCACAATGTCTTGATTGTAATAAAGAGTGGTCACATGCCATAAACCAGTGTATAAGAGGCCAGGCCTCAGAGAGGCTGTTAGAGCACCTCGAGACGATACCTTGTTGTCTGATCTGTTGTGTTCTGCTCCGTCGGAATAAAACTTCTGTTTCCTGCCTTCAAGTCTCCAGCGCCTGCCTCTTTGTTTGATAACTAGAGTTGTATAGAGGCGAATAACGCTGGGCATCTCTGAAAAAGGTCATCAGCCCTACCCTTTTTCTACAATTGGCGTCCCAAAGCGTGGGGCCCATCAGCGACACGTGGATCCAGTGGGAGAGGTCCCGACGACAGAGTGAAAGACTGCAACGATCAGGAGAGCTCCTGTCCGATAGACCCTCGTCTGACAGCCGATCATCCGAACTTCACTAGTTCTGAACAGACCTCTCTCCAGTGATCTACGGTCCTGACTGGGAACCATCAGGAGTGCCGCGAACATCATGAAGAATAGAGGACGATCGGGCGCTGGATTCGGAAGACAGAAAAATGTCCATGCGGTCCGGGTAAGGTCGTGTAAACGCGACAAAATTATGAAATGATTGTTTGATTTGGATAATACTAGTATTAAGCTTTGTTGATTCTTCTGGAGATTCACCGTCTGCAAACGGAGAAACAACAGGCTCTCTCTTTGCAAACAGTGAAGGATAGGTAACGCAGACTTTTGTCCCCGTTGTAACCAGTCGTGCCTATCTTCCTCCCCCACTGTTTTCCCGAACTGTTGTTCGTGGATTGTTGTCTGGAGATTCTCTGTCTGCAAACAGGGAAGAACAAGGTCTCTCTTTGCAGGTAGAGAAAAAGTAGGTAACGCAAACTTTTAACCCGTCGTACCTACTTATTCTCCCCACTGATTGTTTGATTGACCGTACATTAAGTGTTCGGTATTGGTTCTTTTGAGGTATTCACCGCCTGCAAACAACGGAGAATAGAAATATTTTGTCTAGTCTTTGCACGCCGTGATAAGATAGGTAGTGCAGACCTTTGTCCCCGTTGTAACCTGTCATGCCTATCTTCTCCCCACTGATTGGTAGCCTGTTTAGCCCGGACCGCTTATTAGAGATGAACCATCCAGCTCCGCTGGAGGGCACCCCTAATAAGGACATGTTCACTAAGCAAGGACTAGTCGCTATAGCTTATACTAAGTTATGGCATAAATACACAAAGAAGAACCCTGAAAGTCAGTGGCCACTGATAGGTTCCTTCGATGATCATAAAATAAAAACATTAGAAATAGCGCTCCAGGAAAATAAGACTACGCCCACTATGCTCGATAGTATCGGCATGTGGCGCCAAGAAACGGAACAACGAAGAAAAAGAGAAGAAGCAAAAATAGGGAAAGAATTACGGAAGGCAGCCCACCTAGCCGCTAAGCAACTAGAAGAAGAAATAAAAGAAAGAAAGGAAGCTACACAAAAACAAGAATCAGGGTCGACAGGTCAATGTCCTGTAAGGACCCCCTCTGCGCTCTACCCTGAATTGCCCTCCAAACAACGGGCGAACAATGAGTTACTACTAGGTCCCCCAATCATCTACATGCCCCCTCCATATGCCCCCTGCCAACAACACCTGCAAGCCCTGAGTGCGAACGAGAGCGACCTTAGCGCTAGTGCGCCAGCCCTCACGGCCTCCGCATCAGCCACATTAACAGTACCGCCAGATGACCCCGAGGCTAGCAAGCAACCACCAGCCAGACCAAATAGGTTGAGCAAAGATGAGCGGGATGGGATTGACAAAATAGCAAAAACGCTAGTAGAACGAAAGGAGAGTGAAGAATACACAATGAACATGTATAATTCGCATGCCGACAGCCACAGACGGCATTTCATTTTACGATTCAGCTACCACACCCTGAACGCATATGAGGATAGGTATCAGAGTAAGGGCCCCGCTAAACTGACAACGCTGTATAGAAAGATTGATGTTGGAAATGGGACGGAACGTGATGCGACGGACCTCTTCATGCAAATGCTTGAAGTCTTCCGCCACCTCACGGAACAGAAACCAGAAGTCAAGGTTACAGTCCCTGAAACAACCGAGTCCTCAGTAGAAGTAGCCAACTCTATGATGCCCATCAGAGAGGCGGCCCCTTACTGGGTTCCGCCACGTGGTCAGGGAACAAACGATGATATTAACCATGAAGATGCAAAAGGGAGGGTTGTGTACAATTGGGTCTACCAACCATGGGACCGACAAGATATCTTAACTTTTAGACAAACTCTGCCCGATTTAAGAAAGAACCCAACAGCATTCTATACCGAATTAGGCACAGCCTTGGGTTCGACGATAATGACTTTAGCGGACATTGACCTGTTTTTCGGGTTATACCTGCCAGCTGCCGTGTGGAAGCAAATCCGGAAGGCTGACAACACGGATTTGTTCGGACATACCTGGAAGCAACTCAGTGATCTAGATAGACAGCGAGAGCCCGGAAAGAAACCAGTAAAAGACATATTAGATCTCCCAGACAAATTAGTTCAGAAATTAAAGACACTGATCCCAGAGAAAAAGGTAGACTGGTCGATAGTCACGGCCTGTCGTCAGAAACCCCAGGAAGATGTATCGGAATACTTCTCCCGATTCGAGACAGTGTTCTCCGACTACAGTGGCCAAGATATGACCACCGCAACCGGACAACACCTGTTTGTACAAAATTATGTAAAGGGCCTATCACAAGAGGTCTCCCAAAAGCTGCAGACGAGTGAGAGTAGTTGGGGGGCCTCCAAACCCGCAGCTATCCTTCAGATGGCTCAGTATTACGAGCACCAGAAGAATGAGAGTGATAGGGCATCCGAGAAGAAGAAGAAAGATTTGAAAGAAAGAGTGATGATAGCCCAGATACAAGGTATAACGGTCGGACGGGAACCCCACAGGGGGAACTACCAATCGACTACCCCTAGAAATCCACCTCCCAAAGACCACACCCCAACACCCCACATTGGACGTAGAGACATTAGCGAGGACCAATGCGCCTTCTGCAAAGGATTCGGCCATTTGAAATACCAGTGTCCGGTTCTGTTAGAGATGAACAGAAATAGGGACCCCAAGGACGTAGCGGGTGGGCCAAGAAATAGGGGACAAGGACGAGGGCACACAAACGACACCAACAATGACAGATCAGGGAGATCGAACACATTTGACCATCCCCGACAGAACCAGTATCAACTATCCGACGGTGAGAATGCCCCCGATTTTGCATAGGACTGCCAGGGGCAAGGGAGGGATCCAGTCGAGCTCTGTGTTGACCAGCAAGGTCCTTACGTCACTGCTAAGGTCCTAGGTACAGAGTCTCCATTTTTGGTAGACACTGGGGCGACACGTAGTGTGTTATCGAAACGACTGATTCCAAGGGCACCCTTGTCTGGCTCACACATTACATCGATAGGCTTAGATGGGACGCCCTCCACTAACCCCCTGTCCGTGCCTATCACCTTTGACCTAGAAAGCAACACCACTGACACAACATTTCTGCTCTCCTCCAACTCCCCTGTCGCCATTATGGGCATTGACTTACTGAAGCATTTTCGAGCTACCATTAGGTGTTCCCCAGATGGAGTCCGAGTCAGCCTGTACGACAACCCAGGCATGCCCAAATCCTGCCCTGCACGACACATGTGCTTCATAACTGACGCTGATCTGTCCTTGCTCGACACCCTGCCCCCGTACCTATGGGCCAAGAATGACTCTGATGTGGGACGAATGATGATTGACCCCATTCATATAACTGTAAGACAGGACGCTATGCTCCCGAAACTCCCACAGTATCGGATATCGCCCGAGGGCGAGAAGGCACTGGTAACGATCATTCAGTCTCTGGTAGATGCAGGAGTGGTCGAAGAAGTGGTCAGCAATGTCTGCAACAGCCCTATCCTACCCATTGTTAAAAAGCAAGGCGAGGCAGATGAGAAAGCGTACCGCTTCATCATCGACCTGCGAGAGATTAACAAAGTGGTTGTACCCCAATACCCCGTAGTCTCAGACATCACCACCATTTTGACCCTCATTCCGTCCACTGCCACCACCTTCACTGTTATTGACCTCAAGAATGCGTTTTTCTCTATCCCCATCCACCCAGACAGCCGTTATCTCTTCGGCTTCACCCTAAAATCCCGCTCGTACCGATATTGTAGAGCTCTCCAGGGGTACACTGAAAGTCCCAGCATTTACAGCCAAGCCCTCAAAAGACAGCTGGACGCCGTCCAGCTACCAGAAGGAGTGGTGTTGATCCAATATGTCAATGATATCCTTTTGGCGGCCGACACCACCCCACTTGCAATCACAGCCACTATCCAACTCCTACACTTTCTCGCAGAAAATGGCCACAAAGTCTCCAAAAAGAAACTACAGTTCTGCCAGCCACAAGTGACATACCTAGGCCATCTCCTGTCCAAAGAAGGGAGGAAACTTACGCCCGATCGAATCCAAACCATCCTAGACACCCCCATCCCAAAAACACAAAAGCAAGTCCGCTCTTTGGTTGGCCTTACCTCTTTTTGCAGACAATGGTTACCAAATTTCAGCCTCATTGTAAAACCCCTACTTGCCTTGTTGACCAAAGATGCCCCTTTCCCGCGCCCTTGGACCCCTGAGTGTCAAACATCCTTTAAGGAGTTACAGGATGCCCTCTGTTCAGCACCCGTCCTGAGAACCCCGGATTACTCCAAACCCTTCTCCCTCTTCACCCATGAAAGGGAGGGGTGTGCATTGTCCGTTCTAACACAGTCTATCGGTCCTAAGCAGCGCCCTTGTGCCTACTTCTCTGCCACTCTTGACCCTGTAGCCAGAGCTTTGCCTGCCTGCCTTCGAGCAGTAGCTGCCGCTGCTGTCTCTATCCGTCAGAGCGAGGGAATCGTACTTTCGAACTCCCTCACTGTGTTAGTACCCCATGCGGTCGACACCCTTTTGAACCAAACCAAGACTCAACACCTGACTAGTGCACGACTGACAGGGTACAAATTGACGCTACTTGCACCCCACATCTAGGCATGGGCGGAAAATCCGTTCCGCTCGCGGATTTTGCGGATTTTCGGGAAATCCGCAATCCGCGAGATTTGCGAATTTCCTGCAAAATCCGCAAATCCGCGAGCAGCGGATTTTGCTCGCACTGCTCGCACTGTTCGCGTGAGTTCGCGCCCCGCGAATAAGTGCGAAATTGCAGAAATACGATCTAAGCAAAACTGAAAGTAACTACTTACCAGGTTCAAAAGTTCAGGCACATCATTAGTAGCCATTTCCTGTAGTGCTTCCCGAGGGGCCCCTCCAGAGTTCAGTTGCCAGTTGAAACTATTATGTGACCCTGCTCTGAACCTCAGAATAGTTACACATATGCCACAAAGGTCATGAATTACAGCTAAGGGAGACAAGCAGGAGCCAGGCTGGAAGTTAAAATCCATTAATCAGCCCCTAATTCATTATTGTCAGTTGGGGCAGGGCAGGTGTTGTAACTAATTTTGCAACAATGAAAGCACTTAGCAAGTGCAAAAGATCACTAATCAGGGCGCACTAAGGAAGCAGGTGCCAGCTAAAAAAATATTCTGTGACACATTAATCAGCCCCAAATTAATTCAGGTCACTTGAGGCAGGGAAGGTGTGCTTTGCTTTGCCGAAAATAATGTACACTGGACAACCAGAGGGTGTGGTGATGAAACAGAGGGTGGCATGGGTGGGCCAGAGGGTGGCATGAGTAGTCAGAGAGTGGCAGTGGTGACAGAGAGTGGCAGTGATGAAGAAGAGTGTCCCAAACAGGTTGGACACGTAGAAACAACAAGTTCGCAAAACTTGCGACCCGACAGGTAAGTTCGCAAATTGCGAAATTGTAAAAACCCTCGCGAACTGGCAGAAACACGGGCGAACACAAAAAAAAAAAAATCCGCAAATTCGCGGGAATTCGCGGATTTTGCGGATTGCGAGTTCGCAAATCCGCAAATTCGCGGATTGCCAATCCGCAAAATCCGCTCATGCCTACCCACATCACACTAAAGAGATGCACGACTTTGAATCCTACCACACTGTTGCCCCTGCCTGAAAATGACCCCGACGTGCCTCCCATACACGACTGTGTAACCCTCACGGACGAACAAACTAGGAGTAGAGTTGACCTCCGAGATACTGCTTTTGCAGACCCTGATGGAGAGCTATGGGTAGACGGCTCATGCATCAAACTCCCAGATGGCACCACTTCAGCCGCCTATGCAGTAACAACAGCCCGAACAGTAGTTGAGACAGCCCGCATCACACAACGATCTGCACAGGCTGCAGAGCTGATAGCCCTCACACGAGCATGCATCATAGCCACAGGAACCACCGCAAACGTATATACGGACAGCCAGTATGCCTTCGGGGTGGTTCACCATTTTGGGCTCCTATGGAGGGAAAGGGGATTCCTGACATCACACGGCACACCCATCCTTCACGGAGACCTGGTTTCTGCTTTGATTGAAGCAGTTCTCCTCCCCAAACGATTAGCAGTAATCAAATGCCAGGCACACAAGAAGGTGACAGACTTAGTCGGACAAGGGAACGCACTGGCCGACATCACTGCACGAACCACAGCTGAGAACAAGACGGTGACACGCATATATGTGACCAGGTCACAAGCAGAGAAATGGACTGACGCCAGGGAAATGATTAGAGACATCCAGTCGGCCAGCACCCCTCACGAACTGACCGAGTGGGCACGGGTGGGTTTGAAGGACGATGAGGGTTGCTGGCGGACAAAAGACGCAAACAGATGGCTGCTGCCTGACTCATACCTGATCCCGGTACTGACTATGGCACATTCCCCCGCACACATAGGATCTGCACCCATTATCGAACTCATTTCCAAAGTCTGGTACAACGACAAAATCCCCGACTCAGCCAAACGCCTGGTCCAGCAGTGCCTTATCTGTTTACAACATAACCCCGGGAAAGGAACTGTGGTGCCCCGGGGAGGGTTTGGGATTCCCGATCACCCCTTTGAGGTCCTCCAGATGGATTACATCCAGCTAGAGAGATGCCAAGGCTTGAAGTATGTACTAGTCATTGTATGTGCCTTCAGCAAATGGGTAGAGGCCTATCCAACCCGTGACAACACTGCCATGACTACTGCCAAAGTATTACTGAAAGAGTTCTTCCCTCGCTATGGCCTTTGTCGAATTTTATGGAGCGACAATGGCCCCCACTTCATAGCTGAGGTCATCCAACTAATCTTGAAAGGGTTGGGGGTGAAGCAGAGATTTCATGCAGTCTTCCACCCCCAATCCGCCGGTTTGGTGGAGCGACACAATGCCACATTGAAGCTGAAACTGTCAAAAATAGTGGCCACCACTGGACTTAAGTGGCCAGATGCCCTCCCACTGGCATTGCTATCGATGCGCTCCACTCCCACCAAACACCATTTGACTCCCTACGAGGTTGTATTCGGGCGACCGATGAACCTCTGGACTGCCCCCAAACCAACTTCCATTCATGATGTCCCGGACGTCCTACTGTCTGATTACCTGTGCAAGTTGACTAAAACGTTGTCTGTAATTCATCAACAGGTGCAGCAGGCCATCCCCGATGCTTCCAGGGGCCCAGGCCACGACATCCAACCGGGGGACTTTGTGCTAATCCGAAACTTTCAACGGGCCAAGAGTCTGGAACCCCGGTGGACGGGCCCCTGGCAAGTGCTGATCACCACCCGGACGGCGCTTCGAGTGGAGGGGAAGCGGCACTGGCTGCACGCACACCACTGCAAGAAGGTCTCCCCGACCCTGGCCACGACAGAAAACGTCAACACCCAAGAAGAACTACTGAACAAAGACCGGCCAGCATTGAACTGTTATCCCGACACAGAGGCACTTGAACTTGCAAAATTCCCTGATCCCACTGTGCCATCCAGAGAAGGGTATTTCCTGCGACGAAAGAAGGGAGCTTCGGCTAAGCAGGCCACGGACTAAGATAAAATCTCAGAACGGTGACCTAAACACAACCAAGGGTTACCGGGAGAGAAGCTAAACAAAGTCTGTGGTTCTGCCCGCTACCGAGCACCTTGAAGATGATGGAAGCGCCAGATAAGAAGATGATGGAAGCGCCAGATAAGAAGATGATGGAAGCAACAGGAAATACCCGCTGCAGGAACCCAAAGACTGACAATCTGCACAAATCAAAGACAATCGCCTTCTTCGTTGTCTTTCTCTTTTGCCTCCTCCTCATGACCTCCTTCTGGATCCTGGAGGAAAACACACCCGCTCGTCAGGTATTGCTGCCCACTGCTCAGCCAACCCCTACGAGAGAGCATCACCTAATCTCCCTGTCACCTCAGCTCCGAGAAAGGCGCAGGGAGTTCTGGAACAATTCCTTCGTGCAACTATTGCACCAACACAACCTTGCTGCAAATGCCACGAACTGCTGGATCTGCGGGTTGCTCCCGCACGCCACTGGACACTCAATCCCTTTCATCCCCTCTCCTTTCTCAGTTCACGGCTCCTGCCTCGCCTGGCTGATCCTCATGCAAGAGAGCCACAAGGACAACGCCACTTCCGGCCAAACAGTATCACACTTCTACTATGGGTTCTGGCTGAACAAAACCGGAAGGACCTCTGCTCCCCTGTGTCCTGTACCCTCGGGTGCCACCTTCCTTAAGAACATCCCAGCCAAAGAACGTGTTGAAGTGCAAGTGCTCCACAATCCGGCTAGACCCACCTTCTCCCACCTGCAAAAACAAACTACCGCCACCCTGACTGTGGCTCTGTCTGTTGTCAATATCACAGGACTTGTGTGTCTCGAAGGCCAGGGAACGCAGCTGGTGGGTCACTGTTCTTGCCGCATCACCAGAACATTGGACTCAGTTGATCCTCCTTCCTTTGTTGCTTCTCCAAATATGTACTTTGTTTGTGGCACCAAAGCTTACACCTGGCTCCCGAAAGGTTGGAAGGGTACCTGCTACATCGCCTTCGTTCTCCCTCCTACATATGTAGCCCCTGCTGACCACCACCGGCAGAGGCGTGCAAATGACATTGAACAAGCCGACTCCACTGGAGCACAGTTCCTGGATGCAGCAAAGGGACTTGTTCCTCTGTGGGGCCCAATGGTGAACAGTCGCGCTATCCGACACCTGACCCAGGCAGTGGAAACAACGATCAACATCACGGCTGGCATCCTCGCTAACAACACGGCTGAGCTTCAGGCGGTCCGCCTGGTGGCCCTTCAAAACCGCCTGGTTCTAGATGTGGTTCTAGCCGATCGAGGAGGAGCATGCCGCATCATCGGATCTAGCTGTTGCACCTACGTACCAGATAACTCGCCCTCAGTCTACAAAGCAATTGAACACCTCCACAGACTTTCCTCGGAGGTTCACCAAGAACAAGAAGGATGGTCGCTTGGGAGCTGGTTCTGGGGCACTTTGAAGGACTGGGGTTGGAGTTTGTTTACCTATTTATTGATACCGATTGCGATACTATGTGTGTGTTGCTTAAGTATTCAATGCCTGCCATCCTTGTGTGCACTGGTTTCTAACTGCATGTGCCCAAAGACTTTGGACTTCAGAAATGAGCGCATGAGTCCCCTCTATGAAGTAGAAATACGTGTCCTTATTGGGATAAATCCGAACTGACAAGTTAAAAGGGAGGACTGTGGAAATTTAGTCTAAACATCGTCTGCGCCAACCTGTCACCCACGTACAACATGCACGACAGCCATTTTAGGTATCATGGTCTCCCTGTCCTCGATCGATCGCCAGCGTGCTCCCCTGACCCTGCGAGCATCCTCCGCGCACCCTGGCTCCCCCTCCTCCCTCACACGGGCAAGCCATAAACCTTCTTCTTCTGCAAGACTCTGTCCTTGGGAGTCACGCTCGCGCCTGACCAAACACCTCCTTTCCTTTCATGAATACCCCTCTGTTGGTAAACTCTCCTTATGCGCCTGATTGTCCACGCGGCATGAATACCTCTCCTTTGATGACCCCTTCCACCGAGTCCGATTGTCCACACAGGTCCGAGGCCATCGCCTAAGCCGGGAGATACAGTTTACTGCCCCCTATTGTATGGAGCCGCACCTCTTCAAAGGGCCCACTATTGATCCTGGCCTCCCCACCCCCTGGGATACGATCAGGAGCACACATCCTAAGAATCAGCGGAACCCTCAGCTGCGTGATAGCCCCCTCCTCTTATCAGCAGGTTGAGGACCTCTATTGTGGATGTATGTGGGGGTGGGATTGACACGAGGATTACAGGGACGTCTTTTTCCTTACTTCACAATGTCTTGATTGTAATAAAGAGTGGTCACATGCCATAAACCAGTGTATAAGAGGCCAGGCCTCAGAGAGGCTGTTAGAGCACCTCGAGACGATACCTTGTTGTCTGATCTGATGTGTTCTGCTCCGTCGGAATAAAACTTCTGTTTCCTGCCTTCAAGTCTCCAGCGCCTGCCTCTTTGTTTGATAACTAGAGTGGTATAGAGGCGAATAACGCCGGGCATCTCTGAAAAAGGTCATCAGCCCTACCCTTTTTCTACAAGATGTAGTAGCACTCTTCTTGCATTGTGCTTTTTTTGTGTGTTAAATTGCTGTGCGTGTTTTAATGAGTGCTAAGAGTCTGTTACTGATGCGGGTTGTGTGTCTGGATCAACATACTCCTGTCCTGTGTGTTGTCGTACTGGGTTTTAACATGGGTGGGTTGGCAGGCCATGTCTTGCCAGTGTAGTTGGGCAGTTTTCAGACTGTTTTAAAGAAATCACCATATATTTTTGCTACAAATGCATGTTTATCATCTTAATTACTTGATGGTTCCTTGGATTCTTCTACATTGGGACAATCCCGCTCGCCCGTTTTAATGCAGCTCATAGATGCATAGGAGAATGGCCTAAGAGATACCTGATGGGCAATGTTGGCAGAACCCACCTGTATCAGTTATATCCATCCCTTTGTCTTTTGTGTAGCACATGCAATACATGTTTAGCTGGTAAGGTGCTTTTGTTGAACCCTTTAAACTGGTACTCCACACTTGAACTGGTAACATCCGAGGTAATTGTGTCCTGTATTATTGTTGTGAAGCTGCACATTTCCATTTCCACTTCCATTGACTTAATCCCATCTTTAAACCATCTCAAACATTTTGCTGAGCAAAAGTACTTTGAGGAAATTGCTTAAAGTTGTGGCTAGACTGTACTTCTCGTCTACCCAATATGCCATGATGGTGTCTATCACTTTTAACATGTCTTGAAATGTGATCTGCAAACACGTTTATAACACTAATGCTATAAATACTTTCTGGTGTTTCCTTATGTACTCACTTTACTCTATCTGTATTACTGTATTTCACACTTGTCTTGGTGTTTCTAGAATAGTATCCAAACTCTTCAATTACATATTTCCTCTTTCAGAGGCTCCTTAACCAGTTTTTGCAGGCCTTTTTCTTATTTCTCTATTCCTAGATCATTCACAGCTGAATCCATACCTTCAGGTATTGAGCACAAAATATACAGTAAACTAGAATTCCAAGGGCACAATCAGTTGCCAACAAGAGGATGAGACCACTGGAGCCCAGTGGTGAGCAAACCTGAGACATGGGATCAAAGGGTTCTTCCTCCCTTCAGAGTCCTGTGTAGAGCCCTGTGTCCAGATTACATCCTCATGGAGTCTTGCTTTTACTGTCCGTGCTCTTGGAGTCCATTTCACTAAGCACCATGTGTTCTTGTCGGTCTTGCGCAGTATCACTTTCCTCCACCCACCCACCAAGGCTGATATTTCACAGGTGACACTTCTCTAAACAGCTTGATCACAAAAAGTGCTTATTCTCTCAAGAAGAAACGCAAAATCTGTACATGATTAGCAGAATGATTTTCTGAGCCATCCTTTGAAACCACAGGGCTACATATTCAGAGAAAAAGTGGGAAAAGCTGACCTGTCTGCTTGCCATCCAATAATAGACGACCCATGACTTCATCTGCTGAATTGAAAATGTTTTCCATTTGGCTTTTGACAAACAATAGCACTCCAACTAGTCCCCAAAAGAAACCTAGTTGTTTTTAGTTATCGATTTCCGGAATGCTCTTTATTACGTTTGATTACAGGGATATTACATTTTGTTACACACATTTGCTCTCACTGAGCCAAATGAGCTGATCAGTAGCCTGATGTGGATTGGGGGGTAAGACACAGTTATTAATTTCCTGATCATATAATCTATGAGCTATTACTATTAAAATGGGAAAACATTTGCTTTAACACAAAGCTGGACTCTCAGCTGGTCCAAACTCACCACATGTATCAGATTCCACAAACCTCATCATCTACCACTACGTTGTCAATGTAAATAATAATAATACTATTAATAATGATAATAATAATTATCATATTATTATTATTATTATTATTATTATTATTATTATTAATATTATTAATAATAATAATAATAATAATAATAATAATAATAATAATAATAATAATATTAATATTGCCCCGCCTAGTCTTACTTTGTAATGTGATTCTTAGGTCAATGTAGTGGGCACAGTATTACTGTCATGTGATATAGTGCATGCAATAAACTGGCCTATACCACATGTAATGGACTGTACACTATGTGTTCCATCTTGCAAAGACAGAAACAACTCTATCTGTATAAGTAGGACTACATCAGTCTGAAAGACTTTTAATTTCATAGAAATTATACTGATGAATATTTTTGATAAGAATGCAGTCAGAAAAAAAGACAGCGAGAAAGACAATAAGCAAGTGAGAGCAAGAGGGTGAGAAAGAAAGTGAAAGTAAGCATTCAATTGGGTATGGTATCACCCACTGACTGCAAAGTCTCAGGTTTCCACAATAGTCTTGAAGAATTAGCAATTTCAAAGTTTAGTTTTTGCAGTGTACTAAATATGTGAGTACATTTAACGTAATATGCAGTATCCCAGTTTATCAATGGAAAGAATCATTGTGTAAGGGCAGCATGTCGGCATGATTTTGAACCTTTGTCAAGGGCATAATATGCATGGACTATACAGTTCAGACATACTTTACCTTGAGAACCATAAGAAGGGAGGAGGAGGAAGGGCAAGCTTGAACCACAGATAAATTGAAATGAGTGTGAAATGAACTCAAATCCTTTGCATTGTGGTCAAGTCCAGGAGTGAGAGAGAGAGACACACAGAGAAAGACTAGAAGAGTTTTCAAATGTGCAGGAAAAGTAGATGAAGACTGTGTAGCGACTACGGGTAAACAATACTTTTTATAGTGACATTATTTGCTTCAACCTGAGATATAAGAATCAGAAGTCAACTAAATAGAATATGAATTGTTCTAAATATTGAAATAGAACACTGAACGACCAAATGTTAAAAAGATACTGACGTACTATTGTGTAAACTTTCTATTGTGTCAATAGAGTGTACATCTCAAAGGTTCATGTGTAAATATAAGTGTTTAGTTGCCTAAATCAATGAGTTTTGATGTCAGTTCAAAAATCCAAATTCGCAAAGGTACTTTCCAAAGGGGTAGTGCCAAATGCTATAGTCTGTGGTTTAAAAAATGCATTTGTAAATGGTTCGATTGAAAAAGACTATTTCCATGCTAATAGGCTATGTATGTATATTTTTGCACAAAGATGAATTATTAGGGCAAGTGTAAAAGCAGGTGCATCATTAATTCTCAAAGGCACCCATATGCTTCCACACCGACCTGCAAATTTGACCCAGAAAAAGGTCTAGCGGTTTGCAAAGTTGATCACTTTGTCTTTTCACTGGTGAATAACAAGAGTATATTTCACAACTTCTAAGGCATAAGTACTAGATCAACCCCTTTCCCTAAATACCCTTATTGTTTTATTGTGAAAATCACAGTATACAAGAAACAAATCAAATTCCAGAACTGCATCTGGTTGCAGAGACATTACACACTATATACATCACCAATGTAAGCTTTTTAAATATGTTTTAACAGTTGTCAGTGAAAATTCTCTTGCACAACTGATTGAGATATGGACCTGCATATTGTCAAGCAGGAATACATGGGAGAGTGCCCTGACTGGCTATCGAAATTAAGAATGGGTGAGACCTTGTATGCAAACATGTGGGCGACCCATACTTGGTTTCAGTGGCTGCCAGGAAATATGAGCGTCCTGGGTACGAGGTTTCCTTTTTGCTACAGAGCCTTAGATTGCATGTTTCACAAACATCACAAAATGAAAGTAGTGACTTATTCATGATTGTAAGAGAATTACTTTTCTGACTCAGTTCATACTTTTAAATGAATGTCCTTACTGACTCAATTCTTGTTTGTAACAGACTTGCTTTTCTGGATTAGTTGAGAATTGTAAGAGACTTAGGGGCATATGTACAAGGACTTAACACTGCCGTAGAGTATATTTTTTGATGCTATAGCGGCTATTTTTTTCGCCTTATTCACAAGTTGCCGCTAACTGGAGGTAGCAGCACTTTTCCGTGGAAAACGTGAATTTTAAAGCTGGCCACTTCTGTTAGCGAGAGTTAACGAAAATGAGTTGCATGGTGGGCATTCCCATGCAAAAACTGCCACTAACCCCACTTCGCAATATTTACAAGGAATTTCTTGTATGGTGCAAACCCCCCAAAACTGCCTCTAAGTTCAGTTAGAGGCAGTTTTTTAAGACCAGAAAATAGCTGGTCTTAAAATTGGCGCAAACACTTGGGGCCTCATTTCAGAGCTTTTGGTGCAGGACAGCACAGCAAAGAATATTGCTGCACTGCCCTGTGCCAAAACAAAAGCTCTGGAATGCGTCCCACAATAAGATAGTGCTCAGTCCTGGGCCTCATTCATGAAAAGTGTTGCATCTCTGCGACAAAACAGCGATGCAACACTTTTAACTGCACCCTCCTTGAGACACCATGGATGCGCTGTATTTACTGTACGGTGCTCCAGGTCACAAGGATTTACAGATATGTCAGTATTCCTGACGTATCTGTCAGCGCTACAATCACGCATTGTTGCAATTGTGTCGCAAGCATGACGCAACTCCAGCAATGCATAGGGCAGGCCTATCCCTATGGCACTGCATCACCCTTATGCCCACCATGAGGCAGAAGTAAGGTTTTGACGCAGTGGCGTCTAAGAATTGTCGAAGTGAACTCTCAAAGAACGCCTAGCCTGCATACATGCTACCTGACGCGGGTATAATGTGGCATAGGGGTTCACAAGGCATTCATGCATATGCCTAAATGCATCTCTTTGTACAGAGTCTAGTTTGGTGTTCAAGGTGTCTGCTGTCACCTTCCCCGATGGCCAGCGACCCCCAGATGTTCAGTCCACTGATACGGAGGAGCTGCCAGGGTGTCGGCAGAGTTGGAGCTCCATCGGTGGAGTTTGTGCGCTGCGGTGTTGGTATCTGTAAGCATTGGCGGAGTGATGGTGCTGAGGGAGTTGCCAAAAAGTTCTCTGATGGCTTGATCCAGCTGCAGCTGGGGGGGATGATGGCGGTGGTGTTCGGTGGGCGTGGTGGAGGCGTGATGTATATTATGATGGTTGGTCCAGGAGAGTTCGGGGGTGTGGCTGTAGTTGAAATTCCCACTGGCAGAGAAGACAGGGTCGAGCCTTTGTCCGGTTATATCGGTTGGTGCAGTGACTAGCTGCTTGAGTCCGATGTTGGTGAGGTTCGACAGGAGAATAGTGGTGTTCTGGTCACTGGGGTTGTTCAGGTGGAACTTGAGGTGTCCGAGTAGGATGTAGTCAGTGGATGGCAGAGCCTGGGGAGCGATGAGGTCTACAATGGTATCTGTGAATGGGGGTTCATGGGCCGGGGGGCCTGTAGATGAGGGTGCCACAGAGGGTGGGATTGGGGTTGGTTCGGATCTGGAAGTGGAGGTGTTCCATGGTAGCCATCGGGTCATTAGAGTGCGTGGTTTGTCTGAGTGTGCTTCTTTAGACAATGGCAATACCTCCTCCTGGGCACTCGGGTGGTCCGTGCAGGTGAATTTGTAGCCATCGTGGATGGTGATGGCGATATCCGGTCCGGACCAGAGGTTGGTCCAGGTTTCCGTGAACAAGGCGATGTCTGAAGAGGTGGCATCGAGGAGGTCCCTGATTTCTGTTGCATCTTTGTGGAGGGACCGCATTTTGAGGATGCAGTTGAGCCAGTCTGCCGTGCTGTTGGTCGGCTGGGCGGCATAAGGCGATGTTGTGCTGAAGTGTTAGAATGTGCGTTTTCAGTTTCTGCAGGTGCAGGGTGCAAGTGAATTTTACAGTGAACCTAGTTGGCAGGCGGTGTGGTGTCCAGAGCTGATGGCGAGGAGGGTGCTGGCATCGTAGCAGTAGAGTGTCCGAGAGGAAGTGTCCTTGGTGCTTGGCGCGGTCCCGGGGCGGACAGACGCAGACAGGCTTGCCTTTGGTGCACCAGTAGTATGCCTGCTGCGCATGGCCACACAGCGGCCGTCATTAAGTAGTACTGCGGGGGGGACTGGACAGCTGGGATGTGGGAAACACGGTAAAGGACACTGGAGGGGGCTGGGACTTGGTGGAGGAGCGGGGATTGTAAATATATATTTTTTTAAATCTTACCTTAAGGTCGGGTCCCGCATCTTCTGTGCTCCTGCTCTCCTGAGTCTGTTTCCAAGAACAGGAAGCAGGCAGCCAGGCTCCCTCCCGTAAGCCAACCACAGCACTGCAATGCGGCGTTGTGATTGTTCTTGAGCGCTGTGACAAAGCGTTCAGCCAGAGGCTGGATGGGTGGGCATGTTCTCCATGCAGGCTGTAATGCAGGGAACAGGGAAGTGCGCATGACTGCTTTGGGTGGTCTGAGCGGGCCGACCATGCAGTCTTTGCACATTTAAGTCGGCATACCACTCTGCCCCTCCTCTGCTCCTTGAGTGGAGCAGCCCCATCCACTCTCCCGCCCGCAAAGGAAGCATAGCATGAGAATATGAGGAAGTTATCATCATGTTATGTTTCCTCTTCTTGCACTGCTTAAAAGCAGTAGGGTGACACTCTTCCACCAAAGTGGAGGAGCCACCACTGAGGGTGCGTCACCCTAAGCGTCACGCTAGGCCTGGGCCCGACTCGGCCCCAGGGCCTCCTCCACTACGCGTCCCAGATTCTCCTCACCTGGACATTGACACTGTGGCGCAATCCCCTGCACTCTTCCAAATCTGTGACTCAACCAGCAGGAGCCTCAGCCAGGCGGGATTTAACAAACCTAGGTACAGCAGTTGCCGCCAAGTCCGCTTGGGAACCTCCCAATGCAGGTGACGCAACAGGGCCCCCTTGCACGTGAAGTTGCAGCATTCCTGTCACACATGTTCGGCGCAGCACAGGGGTATCACCCTCCACAGTGTCTGGCCAGCGCAACATCCTCTGGCCTGTGATGCAGAGAAAGCACAGCCCACCATTATTAAATCTCCTCGTATGGACCCCGGTGTAGTGGTCACTCGTGGTATGCGATGCAGACCTCCCTACATTGGTGCGCAGGAGCGCCTCTACCGTTCACAGCTCCAAGGGGCACTAGGCGGTCTTCTCACACCGGTCAGCAATGTGTCTCCATGTGACCTGGCAGACTTCTGCTGACTAAAGTGAGGTTTTTGCCCTCACATTGGCCTTACATCAGTTTTTGCCTGCTAACGTCAGAATTTGCATCGCCTTCTTGCTGGTGGCAGTTTTCACTACGGCTACCTAAAACTATCGCCATGTAGCGACGTATTGTAAATTCATCGCTAACAGGTCAATAATTTTTGGTGGTAGGCTGCGTTAAGAAAAGTGCTGCTAACTAACGCTAACACTAGTTAGCAGCAGTTCTTGTACATATACCCCTTAGTTTTCAGAGGTAGTGCATTGCTGTGAGAGAATTATTTTTCTGACTTAGTTCACAGTTAAATTTACTGTCTTTTCTGATTTAGTTTATAGTAGTAAGAGAAGGACATTTCTGAAATAGATCATAATTTAATGAATGAATTTACTGACTTTTCTTAATTGGTTCATCATTGTAAGCCTATCCTGAATCAAGCCATGGTTAAATAGACTGAGTTTACTGACAACGTTCTTGGATGTATAAATGTGAATAATTGTTTCCACAGATGATCTAACAACGCATGTGTCATCCTAGTGAGAACTTGTGCACTATTCTAAAATACTAAAAGCACTTTGACACTGCAGTGCCCAGGTGTTCTGGCAATGCAATATATTTTTGACATTTAATTACTTAAGTGCATGAAAAATGTAGCAGACTAATAGTGATTTAAGTAAATAAAATGATGAATAACGTTAGAATGGAGCAGAAATGTACTGAGTTGTCATTCTTTTACAGTATTGCTTGTTTTGGCCTGCTGCTGGAGTCACTTAGAGCACACCAGATTCCAATCCAATCACATCAAACTTGGAGAATAATGTTGTTTTGTATAGTACAAGGAAAGTGTTTTCACAACATGCCAGAGAACTATAGAGTCACAAAACATATTTAAATTAGAAATGTCCTAGAACTGTCTTTTATATATTGTGCTTATGTGACTGTAAAACTGACCTGCTATTTTTCCAACGTTTACACTTTTGTGGGGAGGCTGAGTGGGCTGCTTACTACTGTTTTTTCAATTACAAGTTACTCTTTAACTGAAGTATTTGAAAGTTTCTCCTGCACAGAGACTTCCTGACTAAAGAAGTATTTCCAGGCGTTTGTTCTCTGGATAGTGAACATCAGCAACCCTTTCAATAGTTTTTCTATTATTACCTCCTCACAGTCATAACCCATGGTAGTTGTAACAGTCAATGTGAATCTGACATATAATAAATGCGAATCTGCAAAAGTTTTCTTCCAGCACCATCTGGTTTATGTATCAGTAAATACACACAGAATAATTATGACGTGTCATAGATCCTATCCAATAACTAAATTAGTTATTGATGGCAACTAAAAATCTCAGCATACTTTATGGTAATTCTTGATAAAAAGTTACAATTATGTATTTATCATCAACAAGCTTATATGAAGACAGAAGCCTAAAAGTCGGTGACGACTTGCTAATTTGTCCATTCACTCTGAGAGTTCATATGTTTCCATGTGTAGTACTTCAGTGCAACCCTTTTACTCTTTGTTGCCTCCATAGATATTCCTACTCCCTCAAGATGTTGCATAGCAGGTCACTCATGGTTTTGATTCTGGATGGCATCACAATTTATATGCAGTGGCGGTTTTACCATTTGGGCGGTGGGGCGTTGCCCCACTAATAATTATCGGGCAATTTATATAAAAGTTTTATAAATTAACGCACTGCTCTAATAAATTGCCCGATAATTATTGCCCTGCGGCCGTGGTGTGAACTTCAAGCTTCACTCATGATGTTAATCACTGTCTGACACTGGGTGGCGCACTGGCGCTGGAGTGCCGGCACAGACAGTCACAGTGCGCACTGCACATGTGGGGTTTGCCCGGCTGCCTTTCTGCAGCTAGCAAAGTCAATGGATTTTAAAAAGCAAGCACTGCTGAGTACGGGGTTTGCCTATGCAACATACCCCAGTGCTTGAAAAATGAGCGGCGTTTTTTTCATGCTCTGTCCAATCCTGATGCTGCTCTCTTTAGAGAGCAGCTCTCCTCTAAAGAGAGCAGCGTCAGGATTGGCTACTGTAGTAGTACTCTCCTGTAACAGTACTACGACTGTGTGTTCTGTTCTCTTGTTCCCAGTCTAGTGTCTCAGAGCAGGGGTGGGAGCATCTAACGTAGTGGGCAAGCAATGCCCAATCACTGTAGTGGCTTAGTGTTAAGCCATTCAGTGATTGGACATTTGTTAGTTGGTGGGCAAATCGGGCCGGCCCACGGCCAGTCACCCTTCCTCCATCGTCCTCGTGGTCGTCGTGAGTCGTGACTCGTGCGCATGAGGGACAGAGACTGGTCTGAGGCCTCACCTAGTCGTCTGTCTGAGTCTGTCATCCCACCCTCACTTGAATTATTTTTGGAGCGTTGTTGAACGGGGACGTGTGAATTTCCGACCGGACCTGTGCAGGTATGGTAAATATAAAAGTTGACATGTTGAGGGTCGGGCAGCGCTAAACATGCAATGTAAAATGTTGTTGTGCGTTCTTCGTTCTTATAGGCTTATTATTATATGTCATCTCTACCTCGATTATGAGTGGCTCAGATTTAGGTGCAGGATAATATATTCCCGGAAATAGCGGTTCTGGCAGACTTCCTTGCACTTAAATCCAGAAGTCACACAATATTGATGGGACATCAGGCTGAAGGGAAATGGGTTTTCCAGTACAATTTAAGGATACCAAAGCACTGATTGGTAGAATGAAAAGTGAAAACAGGATAACTGCCAGTGAGCAGCAGCGGCATCGCCTTTCACTAGTGTATGATGTATCGCTCAAAGGCTTCTGACAGTAGCAAGGAAAGCTGTTTATTGCTGTTGGAAAAACACCAGTAAGTATCTCCTAAATGGTGCATTAATGGCCCTAGGTGGCAGGGGAAAGTGACTCTGCGGTCCACAACTGCATGCTCTCCCATTTGTTCTTAAACTTTACAAGTTTGTGCAACTCGATGGTTCAGTCGTGGCGTGCGTCGGTTGAGTGCTGAAGCTGTTGTGTATGTCCGCGATCTTGTTGTGTGATGTTTTTCAAGGCAGGAGTCACTTCTGTCCTTCTCAACCATTTTATCAGTAGTGGATCGGGATTGGCTGGGCGAGGAGAGGGGGGGAAAGGGCTGTAAGGGGACTATAAATAAAAGAAAAAAAACTTACCATACTGCCGCTTCTCTCCGTCATCTCTCCTCTGAAATGAAACCAGAAGCAGGCAGCCAGGCTCCCCTGACCTACCACAAAGCTGTATGTAGATTTGTGATTGCTAAGCACCCAGGTTCCCCTGACCAATCACAATGTTGCAATGCAGCTTTGTGATTGAGCTGAGCACCGTGTTTTGGAACTCAGCCAGGGATGGGGGCCTGGGCATGTTCTCTACGCAGGCTGTAATGTAGCCTGCATGGAGAACATGAGAAGTGCGCATGACTGTTTGGTCGACCCAAGAGGGCAGCCAAGCAGTCATTGCACACTTAGGAGGGCGCTACCACCCCTCCGCTCCCCTGCTCAGCTCTGTGAGCCCTAGCATCCCTGCCTCGTCATGCAAAGCTGCCGCAGCAGGACAATATAAGATGATAATGACAGTACGTTATTATCATTTTATTTTTCCTTTCTTTCACTGCTTCACAGCAGCGGGGCATCACACCTCCGCCTTAGCGGAGGAGCCGCCTCTGCATTTTATAAGCCTTATTACTTGGGCATACAAAGTTATTTTAACACGAGTGCAGAGTGCTGGTCACAATCATGGCCTGATCTTGTTTTTTTTTTTTGCAGAGTTGCTTATTTTGCCAATTTTTATTTCAGGCTTAGTATTTTCTGTAAATTGAAAACATTTCACTATTCGCACTGAAAATTGATGCGCTATTTTTTAACGAGTTAACTTTAAAACTTTTGTTCACATCGTTGATAGTGGAACGGATGCTCATGTGCTCTTGAAAATGTGCCATAGAGTGTTGGTTTTAAAGTCAAAACCCATATGCAGAGAACTTTGCGAACTGCGGTTAGTAATTACAGTGTGGCGCAAATTACTTTAAATTTGCTTTAGAATCATAGTGCAGCGTCTTAAACCACTCCTTGCTTAGTGTAGGCTGTGACGCGGCAGGAGGTGATGTCAAAGGGGCAGTCCAATTATACAAAATATACTTTTGTTTCCTTTGGTGTAACTGAGTAGTTTAGAAGTCACTGTTCATTTATAGATTACCAGTTACATAACTTAAAGTTATTATTTGAGATTCCGATTTACATTTTAGCATTCAATTTTTTTTGCTGTTTTTCGTCAGGTAAAGTTGCCTTTTCTCATTAGATTTTTGTTGAAAAACAGACAAATACCCATAGGAGACCAATGGCAAGAATTCAAACACTGTTAGTTCTGAAATATTCCAGACTGCTGGGTGTTCAATTTAAAAACACTGTATACTTCTGAAAGCTTTTCATATGTTTGACATAATCTTGGCTTCTTCTCAATGGATCCAAATAATTGCAGTGGTTTCTGTCTTGTTACATTATGTTCTGTGAGCTGGACTGATGGGCTAGAGAAAAGTAAACATAGGACCATCATGATATATAATATTCTTGCACCAGACCTCAGTTAAAATAATTTCATGAGATAATGTAGGCTAAATGCTTGTGCATTTTACAAGAGAGTAAACATTACTGTCAAATTGACTATGAGAAGAACAATTTGGAAAGGACCTGTCTCCATTGATAACCATTTGTATTGCCGAAATCTTAGGATGTGATCTGTTTTTTTATTCATTTTGATAGAGGTTAAATGATATGCAGCCTTAACTTTATGAAGTGCTAACATCCATAGCCGCATAAGAGATGTCCTGCGCTATAGACAGTATTAATACAGATGATAATCAGACCTGCTAGAAAAATGAAATTTAGAAGCTACAGCATCTTGGCCCAAGTCTACATCCCTATGTGTGCTCACACGCAGAATGTCTCTGTGCCTCCATTGAAAAAAGAAAACTTACTGTATGCATGGAACAAACTGATGCTCTAACCTCGGTTTTGCAAAGGCCGGCTTTAGCACTAGTGGTGCCCGGTGTGAGAATCTTTTTGGGATTCCCCCCCCCTCTCCCCGCATGACCTCCTCTTTGGACTCTCTCACTACCACCTGGTAAAAGTGCCCCTCACCTCTCCATAGCCCCTCTGTCACATACATTTAATTTGTTTTATAGCGCTGGTAAAGGCTGGCTTTACTAATCAACACAGATATCCACCTAGAACACAGATCTGCACTTTGCAGCAGGCACATTCACCCCCTGCGCTACAGTAGGGCGAGTCAAAACTGACACTAGCCAAAACTCCATCGTTCTCTCTAGAAGGAACATTAATTACAGGAGCTACCATTACATTTTTATTGCTGCCTGAAAGCTGGATGCACAAGCAACTCTGCAGCAGTTGCAGTTAAATTGTAAGTTATTGCTAAACACAGCGCCCCATGCCCCCCCAACCCCCCCTCCGGCCAGTGCCCCCTACAGATCAGCGCCCAGTGCGGCTACAATGGTCGCATTGCCCTAAAGCCGGCCCAGCCATAAAGGGGAAACAAGAGGGATTTTTTTTTGTACTATCTGCAAATCAAGTACTGAGTCGCGGTTATAGTAGTTGCCTCAGTTGAAGGCAGCATGATTTTTCTGCTAATACACATCGACCTTCTGCGCCAGTCTGCACCAGTGCATAGGTGTGAAACTGGGAACCATGCACCAACATGCCACGGCCGAAGATTTAACTATGTCTCAGATAATTTCCAAGTTTCAATTTTGATAGAAAAATGTGTTTTCATACCACTAAAACTTTAAAGACTAAGTGGCAGATTTATGAGGCCCTTGCGCCTCCTTGCGCCGCAATTGCGTCACTTAATGTGACGCAACGGCGGCGCAAACAATGCGCCCTATTTACAACGTGACGCATCTAGGAGATACGTCACGTTGGAAAGCCATGAGGAGGCGTTCCTGCGCAGGAACGCCTCCTAAAAGTGGCTGAGTGAAATCTATGAGATTTCACTCAGTCACTTTCTACGTCAATTCCTTACGCCTGCTTGAGGCAGGCGTAAGGGTGACGCACCATGCATTGAAGAGGTGGCTCCTGTGCATTGCAGGAGTCATGTCGCACTTGCGACATGACTCCGGCAATGCGCCCCCCGTACGCCGAGAGATGCGTCACGCATCTTCACTAACTTGCACCATGGTGTGCCGCATCATAAATGCGGCGCACCATGGGTGGCGGAGCAGTGGCGCACTGTGGCGCATGTTAACTGGCGCATCCCTGGGGATGCGCCAGTTAACATAAATCTGCCCCAATATTACCAATTTGTTTTAACAACATGCTGATGTAGAAAGTGCTATTTCACTTTTTGGATATATTTTGTTGTGCTTGCTTAATGGATGTTCTTACTTCGCTTTACTTTATTTATAATATTGGCTTTTTAACTATATATTTGTCCTAAACATGCACAAACCTACACTTCTATATATGATCAACATCAGCAACCCAGAGGGCTGTCCCAGTTTGACCTCTCTCAAAAATGAGTCCAGTCTGTGAACACGCTAATGGTATTGATCACCAGTCTGATGCCACCATGCCATCAGATTACCAGCGGTGGTAAAATTACCACTGATGGTGAGCGCATAATCATTTACTTTCCACTTCTAAGAAGTAAAACTGCCTAAAGTGGGATCAGTTTTAACCCAAAGGAAATATACCTTCTGCTTCTTTTCCTGATTTTGTTTTTGGATTGTGCTACTTTTAGGGACATTACAAATGTACTGCCAGTGATAAAAAAATAATTGTATTGCCTTTCAGTACAGATGCTTGCCATCTGATACCCCCGTCTCATTAATAACATGTCAATCCTGCCACTGATCACTATTGAGTACTGGAAGGCTACAACTATTTATTTAACTTCTTATCAAGGCGTTTTACCTATAAAATAACTTTTATCAATCCCACCATATTGTAAGCACATAAATCTATATTCATCAATGCAAGAAGTATTACAAAGGAGGTTTACATTTTCATCATCTTGTGTCACTTAGAGTCCCATTATGAATGGCATGCTCCTTTACTGACTTATTGTATATGTGCTCCCAGACACCATAGCCAGATCACTGCTGGAGAAAGTTCAAATTCAGTGAGAGGGTCTTGTTTACAGATCTTAGTGAATCTTTCCAAGGAAGGATGGCTTGCAACCAGCTACAGAGATCATTATTCTGAGCAGAAGTTGTATATATGTATATGTTTGTGGTATTTGTGTACGGTAAATGTAGCAAAAACTGTTCACATTGTGGAAAGCAGAGATACCATAATGTCAGTGAATCAAGGCGGGGGGGGCTGTGGGTCGGGGTGTTTGCTGGGTTCTGACAGAAGAGGTGGCCTGTGTACTGCATTATGATGTAATGTCAGGGAGAGGAGTTGGGCTAACGGCTAGGGCGGTCAACCTCGGATCTGGGGAACTGAGTTCGAGTCTCGGCGATGACGCTGAACATCCAGTGATTCTGGACAAATCATTTAATCTCCCTGTACCTAACAAAAATGAATGTGTCTTCATGTAATGCAACTGGTGCTATGTAAAGCGCTCTGATATCCGATTCGGGTCAAGATCGGGATATATAAAACTCTGTAAAAAAATGTTCTTTGAAGAGGTGTGTCTTCAAATGTGCACCTTCATCAGTCCTGGCAAAGTGGGGTCTTGGTTGTGTTGAAATAGACACCCTGTGCCATGTATCAGAGTCAGAAGAAGGTTCATGTAAATGTTAAAGTTGTACTCAGTGGGGCTGAACAAATGAAGGTGACTTGAAAGAACTCAGTAGCAGCTCACCTCCATTTAAGGATTATGGAATGCTATCTGCCACCTCAGGCGACCTAAGGAACAATGTTGAAGGTTCCACGTGCTAAAGTACAGTCCATAGACCTAAGAGTACTAACTTATATGTCCTTCGGCCAAAGGTTTTCAGCCCATCTTCCCACATGATGATAAGCATGATTTGCTTCATTTGTCCATGGGGAAATTATCATAGACAAAGGTCTTTGACAGCAGAGGGCTCAAGATGCTGCTCAAGCAAAACAAGAATAACTTTTTGTTTGATTTTAGTAACTATACACAGGATGCCTATGGATCCGAAATTCCAGATGTTGGTAGAAAGTAAAGCTGGATTTTTGTTCAAAGAATGGACCAAAGCTTCAGTTAGTACTTCCCATACAGTGCCTTATTGTATATGTTTCGTCATGTTGGCAGAAATTGATATGGGTTAGTATTATCATTAGGAATAACGGTCCTTGGTGTCAATGGAGGAATCTTTTCTGGTTACCTGTTATCACTGGAGCACCGGTCAGCACCATTACAAGGAAGTTTAACTGCTTGGGTCTTCAAGAACCATAATTCCTGCCAAATGCACTAGTTAGGACTTAAACCAAAGGGGGTGGGGCTGAAGTTACCAATCCCTGATGAAGGAGAAGTCATGTTGAATTAGAATCACATTTTACAGGAGAAATAATTAAATCTATAACATATTGCATATTTTCTGTTAGCGGTTAGAGATATGATCAGATAGCTTTTGTTAAAGGGTTAAGCATGTGATACCAACAGAGATGACCAGGACCAATAAATCTGGAAAATTTACAAGATTTAATTTTTAGCCTTCAGGGCTTGCTTGTTCCAGCTTTTACCTAAAGGGAAGAAAATATAATGATGTAAATATCTACTGTATTTTGTTTGTTGTTTAGACCGACAGGACTACAGCTCATGAATTAAATATCATGTCTAGGTTGCTGGGCTCAATTATGCAGATGTCTCCCACTGACATGGTGGGAGCACTTTCTTCAAAACTACAAGTCCACCACAGCAGGTATGCATCACAAGCAAGAGAAATCACTGCAAATATCTCCTCAAAAAGGGTGGAGCTTCTGTCAATGTTATCCCACACAGGGGTATCAAGGAAGAGGTTTCTGACAGCACAGTCAGGTGAGGCTTCACTGGCAATTCCCCCATTTCTCATTTGGGTGAAGTAGGCAAGGGTTTGGGATGGGGGTAGCCCTGCTGATTTCACGCATGCTCAGTGAAATCCTACATGACGTCCCATGTTTCTATTGGTGTGAAATGCCTTTAAAAGGGGGTAAAATGCACCCTATGAAATAGGGTTAAATACTGGAATTTTAAATTGAGTAAATTGGTTCTCATTTGAAAACTATTTCTAGTAGTACAATACTGGTACCCTGTTAGATGTATTGTCGCCTGAAATAGGTCACCAACAAAGATGTATTAAGTGCTTGTCATCACATTACAACTGATGATCAGGATCAGGAAGTCAGTGGCAGAGGCTGGCTGATCGCTTTTTGCTGAACCGAATGGTGAAACTTTTTAACTGTTTTAACCTGCATATTTTAAAATTACCTGCGTAATGTTGGTACCTTTGAATCTGAATTGCCTGTCTAGTAAAATCTTCCGGTTTCCTGGGAGGCTGTTGTAGGGTCCTTCAAGGGTTCCGTAGGGTGGAGTGGGCCACAATATTTGGGCTTGTGCATTCTAGTCATGCAGGTTATAAAAATAGAAGCCTGCGCGACCGGGCAGAGGACGCACGCAGCGCACCTAAAGCAAGCCCGTCTGCGCCCGTCCACGCCTGGATGGTACCAGGGGCCAGACACCCTGCCTCTTTTAGCCCAGGTTTGGTGCAATTTTCATCAGATGAGTTACGCTCCCTGAACTACAAGCACAAAATCACCTGTCAGCACTCAGTAAAAGTTGATAAGGGGCAAAGTGCCCGCTCGGGGTGTTACTTTGTGCTACACATGATTATTTCTAGCTCTTCATGTGGTCCGAAGTTTGCCCAATACTTTCTACTGAACTGTCGATCTCTTTCTAATCACAGATTTGAAATTGCTGACCTCATAGTGGCTAGACAAATGACTGCTCTCTTCTTGGTGGAAACCTGGCTTCATGCAAAGTCCTCTCCAGACATTTTAGATGCTATCCTACAGACTATGCAATTACTAGGTTGGAGGGACCTCAGGGGAGGGGAGGCGGGCTGGCTGTAATATATAAACAACAGCTGCACTGCAATCTATTGAAAGTCCAGATTAGTGGCACCAAAGCTGCCTCTTTCTCCCTAACTATCACAGGCCGATGTGCTCTCAATGGCCGCTGATCTATCGGCCTCCTGGGGCAACTGCTTCCTTCATTTCGGCCTTACTTGATACTAGTCCGGCCTTTGCTTTGCAACATTCTAATCTCCTAATTTTAGGGGACCTCAACCGACATTTTGATGATCCAACCTCACTTGCAACTATAGGCTTAATGGAGGACTTAAAGTTGCTCCAACTCCAACAGTTGGTATAGAACCCCACACATATTCGGGGGCATATTCTTGACCCTATTTTTGCTAATCTTAATTTAGTGACAGTTGCTGCCCCGATTCTCATTGCTTTGTCTGATCACTATATTATTCCTTTTTTTTTTTTTTTCAGGCCTTTTTTTTTTTTTTTTTTTTTTTTTTTTTATATTTTCCTTTATTACAACAATTAATTATGAGCATTACCAATAACACAAGCCTTAGATATTGACATATAAATTATACAATAAATTTTTGGCCAAACACAGAGTACACAATTATATAAATCTACTAAAGTTGAAAAACAGAGTCTAAGATCGACGAAGAAAGAGCCAATAACAAAAACACTCAACATCAAAATCAAAAGTAAAGGCGACTACCTCCCTCTACCCCTAGCTATTCCTTCTTTGGCTCTCTTTCCATTTACATAATGGCTCCCATATTCTTCGCCCCAACCGTCTTCCACTCCTCCCCTTCCGGGCAAAATTTTTTTCCTCTATATTATATGCATATAGAGTGTTTGCCAGCCAGCATTGCATTTTCGGAGGGTTTTTATCTAGCCATGCCCTAGCTATTGTTAGTCTATAGACAGCCATTATTACAAAAAGGAATTCAGCATATTGAGTCTGCACATCATCACTCACCCCTAACATAATCAAAGCTGGCGTAAGTGTTATCGCAATATCCAATGAGTTCGCCAAAAACCCCTCAATTTCCCTAATCAAAGTTCTTAGTTGTGGGCATGAAGCAAAAATGTGTACACTATCTGCTTCCAATTCATTACATCTGGGACAATTGATTCCTTGATTCCCACCCCATTTAGCAATCTTTGCAGGAGTAAAGTACAAAGAGTACAATGTTTTATAATGCTGCGATTGCAGCGGGGCAGCGCATAATATCGTCGATCCGAATTTCAAAGAATCATAAAAGAGTCTAGGATCAATACCCAATTTATCTTCCCATTTTTTACTAAATTTAACTAAATCATCCTGCTTGTCTTTCACCAATGCTGCATAAAGAGATTTAATAGTGCAATCTCCCGACAATTTTATTTTCTCCATTATATCAACTTTATTAAAACCTGCCGGACCCCCGACTTTATTATTGAGAAAGCTTCTAACCTGTAAATATTTGAAGAATCCCCTATTATCTAAACCGTATTTTCCTCTCAGCTCTGAAAATTGCATAAAGCCATCTTGTGCATAAAAGTCTCCAATTTGTATAACCCCCTTTAGTGCCCACTCTGCCATAGTATAGTCTCCGAAAATTTCCTTGGGGAGTGACCTATTGTTGTTTAATAAGACATATCTGTTGTATCTCCCAAGTTTTACCCTCTTCAAAAATGCATTCCATGTCGTGACAGCTGCTTTGACAGTTTTAAACTTAGTCCTCTTGAAATAGCTGTAATCAATACACTTTAAAAAACAGTTCTCTGCATTTACCCCTAGGGTGACAGCATACACATCTGTAGACATTTTCTGGATTCTATCATCGTCAGGGCTTCCACCAATAAGACCTTGAATATATTGCAGCACACAGGCCATATAATATAAACGAAAATCCGGTGCCCCCCACCCCCCATTTTCTCTAGGGAGTGTCATGTACCTATAAGCTCTCCGGGTTTTACCTTGGGCCCAAATAAACCTATTACATATAGCCTCTATGCAATTAAACCAGCTGGCTTCAATCAACAATGGTACAGCCCTAAATACATACAAAAATTTTGGTAAAATCATCATTTTGATGATATTTGTACAGCCAACTAGCGACAGGTGCAAATTATTCATTCTATCTAAATCTTTTTTCATTTGAGTTATCAAGGGATCCATATTATTTTCCACAATTTTACTTATTTCTGCCGTCATTTGCACCCCTAGATAAGTTGCCATATTTGTCACTCTTCCATCATTACACCTTACCCACTGGTTTTTAACTATCTGCGTCTTGGTTGTGTTCAAGCTATACCCAGAGAACTGGCCAAACCTCTCAGCTTCCGATTCAATTGCCCTAATGGCGGCTACAGGATCTGGAGTCAAAATGGCTACGTCGTCCGCATAAGCTAGTGATTTAAGTCTGCACCCGTTTAGTACTAATGGCAATATTTGTTGATTCATTTCCAGTTTGCGAATATAAGGGTCAAGATACAGAGCGAACAGTAAGGGAGAAGAGGGGCAACCCTGCCTTGTACCTCTCTGGATGTTAACTGCGGCTGAGTAACCTCTACTGACTCTTATCTTGGCCGTCGGGGCTATATATAGCGTTTGCAGAGCCTTTATAAATCCTGGTCCTATACCGTGCCACCTTAAAGCTTCCCATAAGTAACCCCATGAGACCCTATCAAAGGCCTTTTCAGCGTCGAGAAACACCGCTGCCATTGGATCTTCCAGGATGTCTGCAGCATCAAATGCCGTAATTACCTGCCTGGTGTGATGGGTTGTCCCTTTCCCTGGAATGAATCCATGCTGAGAGGGTGTAACTAAGGATTCGATTGTCTTAGATAATCTTTTTGCCAATATTTTTGAAAACACCTTGACATCGGCGTTCATCAAAGTGATGGGGCGGTAGGAGCCTGGGACATCTGGTGGTTTACCTTTTTTAGGGATAACAATGATGTCTGCACCACCCCAGGAACATGGAACAGTTTCACCCAGTTGTGCTAACGCCATTATTTTAAACATATCCGCTAACAGAGGGGTCTGGAAGACCTTATAAAATTCAACTGGAATCTGGTCCGGGCCAGCAGCCTTCCCAGATGGGAGTTCCCTCAACGCTTCTACAAGTTCCTCCACCTTAAACTTCTCTTCCAGCTCTATTCTGTCTGACTCCTCCAGGTATGATGGCTCAATATCCCTCAGATTTGCCCTCATATCCTCCTCACTTCCATGCCCATCTGCCTGATACAATTCCATATAAAACTGCCTAAAGACCTCTCTAATCTGCTCTGTACCTTTAACTTTAATTCCATGACTATTTTTCATCTCCTTAATATCAGCCATCCCATCTCTCTGTCTAGCTCGCACCGCTAAAATATGCCCCACTCTTTCGCTGAGTTCATATGCCTTTTCTTTATTGGCTAGATATTTCTCCACCGTCTTTTTTGCCATCCCTTCCATGACCACTGCTTTAAGGGCGACTAGTTTTAACAAAATCTGCTCCACTGGCGTGTGTGCTTGTATAGCCAACATGAGTTCCTCCTCTGCCTCCCTGATTAATTCATTATTTCTTTCTAATTCCTCCCTTTCTCTTCTTTGCGATCTGATAACATAGCTTAGGGTCTCTCCTCTTATACCAGCTTTAAAAGCGTCCCACACAATCCCAGGTGAAGAAGTACCTCTATTGATTGTCCAGAATTCCTTAATCCATTCCACCATCCTTTCCCTGTATTCACTATCCTGAAGGAGTGCTCTATCAAATGTCCACTGCGATGGCTCCTTATTTCTCCTTTGCCCAATATTTACATCTAATACTAGCGGACTGTGATCTGATATGATCCTTGGTTCTCTTACTATCCTTGCACCTTCTATCAGCCCTCTTGTTATTAAAAAATAGTCCAGCCTGACTAAAATCTGATGGGGCGCTGAGAAGAAAGTACTCCCGTCGAGATTCGGATGGCAATATACCCAAGGATCCTCTAGAGAGTTGTTCTTTACTAAGTCTGCTAGGGCCCTATAGGTTCTTTTTTTCCTCCCCGCATACTTCCTTTTAGGGTCTAAAAAGCTACTATCTAGATCATGAATATTCAGATCGCCGCATAGTATAATAGGCTCAGGCCATCGAGCAAGTTCTGCATCTAGGAATTGTAGAATATCTGGGTCGTCTCCAGTAGAGCCGTAGACTGAAACAAGCGTGAAGGTTTCCCCCCTAAACAATAATTCAACTATAGCCCATCTCCCCCAATTGTCCTCCATCTTTCTCTTAACTATTATATCCTGTTTCCTGCCCAGTATCGCCACTCCTCTTGTCTTAGTGTTCTGATTGGTTTTCGCCAGAACATTAAAACCTAGTTGGTCAAGTAGAAAGGCCTTAGTACCCTCAATGTGTGTTTCCTGAAGACACACTAAATCTGGTTTAAAAGATTTTAACAGTGACGCCGCTTTTAACCTCTTATTGATCTCATTAAGTCCACAAATATTAATTGACACTATTCTACAGGTCATTTATGTTTCTTAACATTACCATTTCCCAATTTAACCAGCAGGAATTAATAGATACCTGTAGGCTTTGGTCCTTCCAACACAATTTTTCCCCCCTTCTAGTTTGTTTGTGTACCTCGATCCCTACAACCTTTTTTTAAAAAAAATCTTTTTTACCTCTTTCTTCCACACCATAACTGTGCCCATAACCATCATGTATGTCTCCCCCCTCCCCTCCCCCCTCCCCCCCTTGCCCCCCACCCCTTGGGAACCCCCCCCCCCCTCTCTACAGGCAAATAGGCCAATCCTGGCCTATGTGTAGCCGACCGTACTCTGCAGCGTCGCTACTCTCTCCCATCCTTTTTACTCCTCTGTCCGATATTGCCAAATGATCTATTTGGCACTACCATCTAACCGACTTATGGAGTTTTTGGTGGAGTTCTCCGGGGAGACTGTGACGGGGTTCTGGTTTTTGCTCCCCTCTCCTTCCCTTTATTGGTTTCTGAGATTTCTGCCAGATATTCTGCTGCTTTTATCTCGGATGTAAACATTTTGACATAACCTTTCCTGATAACTTTCAACCTAGACGGAAACAAGAGATATGCTTCTGCCCCTTGCTTCTGGAAAGGGCCAATCATCTGTCTTAGTTTCCACCTTCTTTCCACGGTGACGTGGCAGAAATCTGGCCTTGAGAAGAAAGTATTTCCATCAACTGTGATTCTTGAGTCAGGTCTAGCTTTATCAATTATCTCCTGTCTTGCTAGGAAGTTACCCAAAAAAACCAACATTGCTCTTGGGAGTTCCTTCTCCTGCCCTCCCCGATTTTTCTTTTTGAACAGTGGGTACCTATGTGCTCTTTGCACTTCCACATCCCATTGCCATTTTGAATCAGGAAAGGCCTCTTCCAAGATCCTAACCACATACCCTCTGGGATCCTGTCCCTCTTTTCCCTCCTCCAGACCCAAAAGTCTCACATTGTTCCTTCTTTGGCGATTTTCAAAGCTTTCAAGCTTCCACTGGAGGTCTTCAACCACCTTTTCTTGATCCGTCTTAAAAGTCTGCCAGTCTGTCACTTCGTCTTCCACCCTACTTGTCCTTTCTTCCACTTGTAAAACTCTTTCCTCAACCTCTTCCTGTTTTCTACTTACTTTTCTTAATGATAATTGCAGTTTTTTTGTATCTCTTTTCGCCCTTCTGCTCTCAGTTCTTGCCTCCTTTTGCATCTGTTTCAAGGTCCCAAACAGCATTTCTAGGGTTACCCTTTGGTTATCCTGCCTTCCCTCCTTTTCCCCTCCTTCCTGCTCACTTTCTTTGTAGGTCTCTGAAGTAGCGGAATAGTCCCATGATAATTTCTTAGACATACTGCTTCTTGAGCCTCTTCCGCTTCTTGTTTTTGCTCCCACAGTGCCCTTTTTCTTTTTTGTGCCTAATTCACTGGAACTATTACTAATGTCTGAATCAGGAGTACATTCAGTCCCGCTTTCCTCTTCCTCTGATTCCATCTCGCTTGGTTCTGATGAATCCGTGCCCTCATTAACCGAAAAAAACTCCGGTGAGCCTCCCCTCGCACTTCTGTCTAAGCTTTTATTATTTCTCCCCAAGTCCTGATCCAGATATAGCCCATGCTGTAGCCCATGCTGTTCCGTTAAACTCTGCGTGCTGCCCCAGCTTGCCTCAGTAGCCTTCGGCTGTTTAGTAAATAGTTCTGCCTCTACTGACAGGAGAGCGTCTAACATCTGCGCGTTATTTGTATTTACTAATTGCTTAGGAGCATTAACATTGACCGGGTCACAGCCAGATGCCTTACCAACCGTCACCTCCGTCTCCTCTCCTCCCGCGGCTTCAGGAGCTTCTGCTTGCCGCTCTGCATTCACCGTGCCTCGCGGTCCGTTGCGTCTGCTTCCGCGTTTGTCTCTCCGCTGATCCCCTGATCGCCGGTAGCCGTCAATTGCTGCTCCTTTTGCTGCTGAGTGTCTACCAGGATCTCTATACGAGGAACCGACAGAGGGGCCCTTGTGGTGAATGACTCCGGTAAGGTCGCTTGTCTCTTTTGATCCTTGCCGATTACTTGAGCTGCATGCGCTCGCTGGGGCTTCCCGTCTGGTGCAATATCCCTCGTTGGTTTATGCATCGCTGAGCGGGTCTCCGGACCTGCTTCCAGTTTCTTCTCCTGCTTCTTTGCTGCTGCGTTCTTCAAACTTCGACCCGAAATTTCCGGCGCTTTTCTCACAGGGGCTGTTTTTGGGATAGCCCCCTCTCTCACAGCGGCTCCTGAGGGCTTAGCCGATCCTGCTGCTGTAACTTTGTCTTTATCCGCCTTAAGTCTTTGGGACATCTTCGGAGGCACTTTCACGTCGTTGAACAGACTTCTCCAATAGTTTAACCAGTTTATCAGCTTCTTTTTCACTCTTCTTACAGGGAAGACCCTCAACCAGTCTGGGCTGAGTATATCTACTGTGGCAAGGGAAATCCGGTCAGTCAGAACCCACATCCCTGGGGTCACCAATACTCCATCATCCTAGGATAGGAGAGAGTATAGAATGCGACTTCTCTCTACAGAGCCACGGCGGCCATCTTGCCCCTCTCCTCTGATCACTATATTATTCCTTTTCAGACTCTCGACACCAATTCCCCACCGAAACCTTTACAGGCCCAATCCATTAAAACTCGGAATTGGACTAAAGTTAGTCAGGAGGCTTTTCTATCTGCTTTGAGCAGCCGTCATCCATGCCTAGAAAACTGCCCACAGATCGTCAACCTGCAAGTCTTGGCATGGTTAGCGGAAGCATTAGATTTGATAGCGCATGCAAAAAATGCAAAATTTCACTCATCCCAGACCTTCGTCAGGATGGTTTATGGAAGACCTCTCACAAACTAAAAACGTATGCAAGCATCTAGAACGAAGTTGGCGGCAGAACTATTGTTCCTTAGACAAAGAGACCTACTTGCTTGTGTTAAAAGAATACCATAAGAAGATTAGGGTGGCTCAGAAGGTACTTTACACACAAAAGATTGACTGGGCTAAGATTGCTCCTCGAGAGATTTTTTAAATTGTTTAATCCCTTACATCCCTGGACCCGGCATCAGCGGTCATGGCACCGAGTTTGAGCAGCTGTAAGAAGATTGCACACTTCTTCTTTGATAAAATCTCATCAATATATGCATCGTTTTCTGAAACTGTGGAAAATCACGGCCTCCCTTCCTTAAATAAGAAGTTCTAGCCTTTCCCGGATGCCTCCTTTAAGATTGAGAACATCTTAGTGGAAAATCTATGGGGCATGTTACCAAGCAATAGCGATAATTATCGCTATTGCTTGGTTAGAGACAAAAATTAACCGCTGAGCTGCGGCAATTTTTACCGCAAATAAACCTTGGTAATACCAAGGTTTATCGCAAATGCGATAAAAATCGCCGCAATGCATGAATATCGCTGAAAAGTCAGCGATATTCATGCATTACCGAGCTAATGCTCTTAGCCATGTTATCCACCTCCCATTGGATAACATGGCTAAGAACTGCTCAGGGCAGGTGTTAGCTTTTGGAGATATTCGCTCTCCACGATAATATCCAGCGATAGGCGGCGATAAAAAAAATGCGCTAGCTAAGTGCGTTTTGCTATAATTATCGCAAGTTGTTGCTAATATCCCCCCTACTACTCATTGTAACTTTTCCCATTTGCCTAACTTCTGTGATTTTTTGTAAATCACTTAATCCTCCCTGTGTCGAGTTACTCCATATTCTGATATTTAAATCACTAAACACATGCTAAATGCGCAATTGGGGGGCTTTTAAATAAATTATCTAAAAATTTACATTTGTGACAGAGTTGGATTTAGATCCTAGTGGACAGAGCAAATAACGGAATGAAACAAATGGGTAAAGGTACAAGTAAGTAAAGGTTTGAGATCAGTGTGGGAACAGTGAAACTGTGATGAATAATTTACACTGTAGGGACTCACACTATTCAGAGTTAGAAAACATCTGAGCACGTAGAGACAGCGCACATAGCAACATTTAAAATGCTTGATATGTTCTGGGGGTTTTCTAGTACAGAAATTCTTTACATTTTAAAGTTATTCTTTAAAAGAGACATTTATAAAATCAACATACATAACAGTATGTTCAAAACACAAGACGTTAACCCTTAGGATACATACTGAAAGAGAGCAAAAGGAAAAGGAATAGAAAGGAGAGGAATTGCAGAACGGTGCAAACTTCACTGGGTGCTGCGTGGACGACCTTGCTGTACCACGGAAGTGATGCTTGGGCAGTGGTACCAAGCGAGTATGGCGGGACCACAAAAAAAAAAATAAATAGGGTGGAGTTCTGGAGAGGACAGGCATCCACAGTGGGTTGGTCACAAGGACTAGCTAGAGGCCAGGTCTGTGCCCAACCACCCCGCTGCACGCAGCCAAAGGCTGCACACAGAGGGTATTGAGCGCCTGCAGGGCGTTGGGTGCATGCCCTGTTGCCAACCCCTGTGGCCAACTGCATGCCTTGCACCACAGGGGATTGGGCACCTGCTGGGGGTTGGGCAAAGGTTTGGGACAGAGGCTACACCCAGCAGCCAAACTGACACTGGGCAAGACATTTGGCCATGTACAACGTGGAGTTGGCCGCTTGTGGGGAGTTGGCCACCATGTCTATCATCAATGATGTAAATGAACATGTTTTCGGTGCTATAATAGGTGTGGTCTTAAGCAGGGCATTGCAGAGACACAATTGATAGTTAGCTCAGTGAACTGGTAAATTTGGGTGTTTTTTTTGTTGTTAAACATTCGTTTTTGTGTCATTTCAACACCTAACTACAACATAACATTAACCTATATTTTTTTTAGTGAAAATCTAGTTTTTTTAATGTAAGCTAACTTTATTGCTAAACAAAACTATATAACTTACATCAGTGCAGTTCTAGTTTTTTTTCTCCAATTAAAGGTAAGATCATATTGCCATACTTACCTATAAAGTCACTTTACTTTAATCTTTGGTTTCTGTATTGAATATATATATATATGTATATAATGACACAATTACGCTTCTGCGCTTTCGAAAGGCACCCTCGACCCTCCTGCCATCCGGCTTGTGTGGCCCCTCGTAGCGCTGTGTCCCATTCTCCTCAGTTCTGTGCCATGTCCCGATGCCTTTCGAGGCCACTCCGCCTCTTCTTCATGGGGTCTTTAAGAAGGAAGACAAGAGTTACACTCACCCTATTCAAACAAAACTTTTTTGATTCGAATGGTTCCTCCCTGAGTGGGCGTGGCTTCTGATATATTCCATCAGGATTGATGGTAATCGGAGTCCGTAGGGGTGAGAGTCAGTAATCCAAGACTACACGTCAGTTAAAGGAGTGAAGAGGCTTTGGAGGGGAATTCTTCCTTCTCCAAAGCACACTCTTCCAAGGGTGAAAATATGCACACAAACCGAACATTCCTTCCTACTAAAGGATATAATTGAAGCTTTGATATAACACAAGAGGGCTGAGCCTACTTAAGGAATAATACTTACTCACTTCTTACAGACTGTATTTCCCAGTATGCTGCTTGGTGTTCCAAGTGTGCCAAGCCCACTGGGGGTGTTTTTAATTCAATAAATGGCGAATGAACTAAGAAGTGTGCTTTCATTCCCCCTGCGCAGCAGTCCATGATTAAGGGGCGTACCTGCCTTGAAACGCGTCAGACATGGCAAATTGCAAAAGGAAGCCCTGAATGTGTGCATCTGCAAGGTAATTATACTGGATGGTGAAGAAATGCATCTTGTGCCCTTCCAAAGCTCAAGGGCGTTTTGGTTGAAATATATATATATATATATATATATATATATATATATATATATATATATATATATATATATATATATATATTTATATTCATCAAATTCCTGGCGTAATCCTCTTATTCAAAGACACCAGAGTCGAGGCCCAAATCGGTTTTGCAGTGCTTAGGTTTATTGGCAAAAAACAACCCCTACGTGTTTCGAGGTAAGCCTACCTCTTGCTCACGGGTGGAGTACAAGTTACATCGCCATTCTTTTAAAGTGAAACGGGTACATTACATCATATACCACGTGGTGCATAGACATAAAAGACACACAATTGAGGCTACAATGTTGCAGTCCGCTCGGAATGTATACAATAAAGTTTCAATATGAAAAAACTTCATTCGCATTAAATAGCATGCATATATATATAATAGCTGTTAGGCTCCTTGTAGGCAAAAAAACAATATAGATTTTTCGCAAGTATTGCTCAAGTGGGCTCACGCTTTTAAACGTCCCGCATTATTTTTCATGCTACAGGACATTAACGCAGTTCAAGCTGCCGATTTCAACAGACTGCCGAATATCACCCCAGTGGGCCTACAATGTCTTACACGATGTTCACAATGTGGAAAAGTGATCACAATTCAGCCCAAGTGGGCATAGAGTCCAATACCTGCAAAGAGAGGACAATGTATTTTGAGCCTATGTGTCAATATAAAATTACATGTGCAATTTTAAAATCAACAATTTTTTAAAAGAAAGCAATGCGGAAAAACCAAGCCTGCTTCAAATATAGGAACTGGGCATCTCTTTTACAAATACCCAATGGAGGGTGAAAACAATGAAATGAGAGGATCACTGGCAGCTACTTCAAGAAAAGGACGATGTACCTTAAACCACAAGTTCCAGCATGCCTGCAGTCTGCACACTTGAGTCAGTCCACCTGGGGGCAGGTACTCCTGTTTTAAAAGCGGAACTGGTTGAGAAGCTACTGCCACGATCAATCCCGGTCCGTTATCAAGAGGCAGGAGGCTCGAAACGCGTAGGACCTTGCATGAATAATTTTGTAAAAGCACACCAGTTTCTAATGAATTAAAGTGGACCTCTTTGCAAAAGAAGAAGTGGGTCCTACTTGTGTTTTTGTGTGCACCTCCAAGCTAATGGTAACTCTTTCTTTGATATATATATATATATATATATATATATATATATATATATATATATATATATATATATATATATATTCACTGAAAAAACCATAGGTTATAGACCATATGCTGATCATGTCACATATTACATCATTCATGACATGGTCAGTGACATCACTGATGACATCACTGATGACATCTCAAATGACATCACTGATGACATCACTGATGACATCTCAGATGACATCACTGATGACATCTCAAATGACATCCCTGATGACATCACTGATGACATCTCATTTGACATTACTGATCACATCACTGATGACATCATTCATGTGATAATACGATGAACCTCTTCAGACTCTAATATAACCTTAGATACACTCAGTGTAAACAGACACTCACAGACTGTCACTCATCCATGGAGTTACTCACACACCTAGTCAGTCATGCAAAGAATCAATCACACCTCCATTTCCTCAACTATACAGTTATACACACCTTACTTATTCAAACATATACTAACACATATTTACTCTCTTATACAATCCCTGATACAAGTTCACAATGATCCATACAGCCACTTGTTATGTTATGTTATGTTAGATGTGCTTGTATAGCGCACGGCTGCCCCAGCCAAGGGCGTCCCGGCGCTAGCTGCCTATGTCCAAGGGACAGCAAGATGGAATTGCAGGAAGTCCAGAGGTGAATATAACATAACTATTTAAATAGGTGGGTTTTTATAGCTTTGCGAAAGGATAAAAGGTCATTCATTGCGCGGATTTGGGCTGGAAGTACATTCACTGGCTCTTATGCACAGTTATTTATATATGTCAACTCTCACATGTACTGTGTTTTACATATGTACTTACTTTGACATGTAGCACTGAGATATCCATTCACTCACCAATACATTCATGCACACAGTCAACCGCCCATACAGCTGTTTCCACATGCACTTTTGAACCCATACATCTAGTGAATCAACTGCTCACACATCTATGCATAGAGTCATACACCTCCCAGCCACCTACACACACACTCAGTCTCCCATGCAAATACTTGGGCAACCAATCAATAACCCATATAGTTACTCATATAGCTACTGATCAACACATGCAGCAGTTTACAGAACAACAGACATAATGATGCACACATTAAGACAGTTTAGTCACTAACCCATGCACTCAGTGAGAGACACATTTAATCACTCACTCATACAGTCAGTCATGCACCTACTAAATCCTTCATCCAGACACTTATACATCCACTCATTCTTCAATATGTAAGACATATTTTAACTTTACAGAAACATACAGTTACTGGATGTTGTCATCAGTGATGTCATCAGTGATGTCATTTGAGATGTCATCAGTGATGTCATCAGTGATGTCACTGACCATGTCATGAATGATGTAATATGTGACATGATCAGCAGTGGATTGCGGGTGCGCGATATATAGTTAGTGCAACTTACTATATATGCAAATTTCAATGGTTTTGTGTGAGTAAAATAAGGTTTTTTAAATGCTAATTCCTATATATGGTCTATAACCTATGTTTTTTTCAGTGAATTTCAATGGTTTTTTAATAGCAAATATCAAAAGCTGTAAAATGTATTCTTCTTTTAAAGGAAAAATATATTTTATATGTATTTAATATCATTTTTTTATGTATATAAATTTTTTGAGGGAACGAATTTATCAACTATCATGCTGAAGAAGAGTGTGGGGAAAAAAAAACAAAGAGGAGGACTAAGAGGAAAGAACAATCAGTTCAAAAATACAATTGCTTTAAAGCATGAAGTGCTTTTCCACACATTTACATTTAAATAACTCATATTAGAACATACAAAATATCTACAGAGGAGACGGTGTACATTGAATTTTAGACTCTTCATTGGTACCTACATGTTGGTACTTACATCACCCACACAACACAACAGCTCTATTCAGAGCTACCCTACCTCAAAGCACTCTAAAATATTATTTTACTATTTCCCTTGGTTTTCCCCTTGTTACGCTTTCCGGAACGCTACCCGGTGCGCGGACCCGGCGCTAACCGTGCGAAAATTTGAAAAAAAAGTTTTTTTTTTACATATATGGGCCTCCTCAGCCACCCTCAGAAAACCTAGGGGGTCAGGATATGTCTCCCGTGCCCCCTTATACCCATTCCCAACATTGTTTATCCTCCATCTTGTGACTAAATTCGTCCGAAACACAAGATGACGGACTCCCGTTATGCTACCGGTGAGCTACCCTGTTCGCGTACCGTGTAGCGCATCCACCGCGAAAAATCGAAAAAAAAATGTATTTTATTTTTTTGCCCCGCGGGGCCCTTTAATAGCCCCCACATCAATCCTAGGGGGTCAGGAGGGGTCTACCTTGCCCCTTTCATTCATTTCCCCCTTCGTTTATTTCCACCTCTTGTCTCTCGATCCTACCGAGAGACAAGATGGCGGCCACTCCGGACTGTTTAGAATGTTGAGAGTCACCGGATAGCCAATCCGCTTCTCCTCGCGAAGTTCCGTTACGCGTCTGGTACGCGAACCGGGGCGCTAACCGGGACGCTGTCACAGATATATATATATTTTTTAAAGTTAATTTCTCAAAATCCACTGGAGCACATATCTTGAGACCTAGCAAAGGCACATCGGGCAAACAGTCTCTACAATTTTGCCAAGTTTCATAGAAATCCATTCAGCCGTTCAAGCTAAAAGTGAGTCCAATAGCCCTATGGAAATCTCAATGTTAAAAACACGTTTTGGGACCCCCCTTTTTTCTCGGCCCCCGCTTGACGAAACCCCCCCCCCAAACTTTCAGGGGACGCTCAGAAACAAAATGTGCCATTTTCCTGAAAATTTCAGCCAATTCCGTCCATCAACGCCAAAGTTATTCAACATAGAATTTTCAGAAATCCCTATTCAAAAAAATCCTAACTATATATACCTACTGGCGACCGCCAGTAGGTAATCCATACTAATAATATAAAGAGAGAGCCCAAACCTTTGAGGCGGGTAATCTCTGGAACCACAGCACCAATCACAACACCCAATACAGAGTTGGAAAGGGCAGTTGCAGCGGAAGGACATAGGCTATACAGACGCCCACCATATACATTTAAAAGGTAAAAGAACAGTGCCAGCAAAGTAGTCCCTTGTGGGCGTGTCTGCGTTGTGCTGTGGGCGCGTGCTGTGGGCGTGTGCTGGGGGCGTGACAAACACTGGGGGCGTGTGGTACGTTCCACCCTTCATGCCATATCTCATATTGTGTGCTAATCCCACCCTGCTCCCTTTAAATACCCCTGCACCCCATGATCATAACCCACCCTTACTCCTTAAAATACCCCAACACCCTTAAACACTAACCCATCTTAACCCTATAAATATACCCTGTACCCCAAAACCCAAACCTATCCCTAAACCCTAAAAATACCCCTATACCCCAAAACCCAAACCTAGCCCTGAACCCTATAAATACCCCTGTACCTCAAAACCCAAACCTACCCCTGAACCATAAAAATAACCCTGTACCCCAAAACCCAAACCTAGTCCTAAACCCTAAAAATACCACTGTACCCCAAAACCCAAACCTACCACTGAACCCTAAAATATCCCTGTACCCCAAAACACAAACCTAGCCCTGAACCCTTAAAATACCCCTGTACCCCAAAACCCAAACCTACCCCTGAACCCTAAAAATACCCCTGTACCCCAAACCCCAAACCTAGCCCTGAACCCTAAAAATACCCCTGTACCCCAAAACCCAAACCTACCCCTGAACCCTAAAATACCTCTGTACCCCAAAACCCAAACCTAGCCCTGAACCCTAAAAATACCCCTGTACCCCAAAACCCAAACCTAGCCCTGAACCCTTAAAATACCCCTGTACCCCAAAACCCAAACCTACCCCTGAACCCTAAAAATACCCCTATACCCCAAAACCCAAAACTATATCTGAACCCTTAAAATACCCCTGTACCCCAAAACCCAAAACCTAGCCCTGAACCCTAAAAATACCCCTGTACCCCAAAACCCAAACCTAGCCCTGAATCCTAAAAATACCCCTGTACCCCAAAACCCAAACCTAGCCCTGAACCCTTAAAATACCCCTGTACCCCAAAACCCAAACCTACCCCTGAACCCTAAAAATACCCCTATACCCCAAAACCTAAACCTAGCCCTGAACCCTATAAATACCCCTGTACCTCAAAACACAAACCTACCCCTGAACACTAAAAATACCCCTGTACCCCAAAACCCAAACCTAGCCCTGAACCCTAAAAATACCACTGTACCCCAAAACCCAAACCTACCGTTGAACTCTAAAATACCCCTGTACCCCAAAACACAAACCTAGCCCTGAACCCTTAAAATACCCCTGTACCCCAAACCTACCCCTGAACCCTAAAAATACCCCTGTACCCCAAAACCCAAACCAATCCCTGAACCCTAAAATACCTCTGTACCCCAAAACCCAAACCTAGCCCTGAACCCTAAAAATACCCCTGTACCCCAAACCCAAACCTAGCCCTGAACCCTTAAAATACCCCTGTACCCCAAAACCCAAACCTACCCCTGAACCCTAAAAATACCCCTATACCCCAAAACCCAAAACTATATCTGAACCCTTAAAATACCCCTGTACCCCAAAACTCAAACCTAGCCCTGAACCGTAAAAATACCCCTGTACCCCAAAACCCAAACCTAGCCCTGAACCCTTAAAATACCCCTGTACCCCAAAACCCAAACCTACCCCTGAACCCTAAAAATACCCCTATACCCTAAAACCCAAACCTAGCCCTGAACCCTAAAAATACCCCTGTACCCTAAAACCCATACCTATCCCTAAACCCTAAAACTACCCCTGTACCCCATAACCCAAAAATATATCTGAACCCTTAAAATACCCAAACACCCCAAAACATATACCTCAGTACCCCAAAACGTATACCTCTATACCCATACTTACCTTATCCAAACATTAAAAAAAACATGCTTTTACCATTCATGCATTTACAACGAATTTCGTTGTAAATGTATGCGTAGTAAAAGCATATAAAATGTAATGCCATGCGTTATAATGGCATTGCGGAGTCATGGTACTTTCGTAATGAAAGTATGCGGAGTGATGGTATGCGGAAAGAAAGTTGCGGAATAATCTGTGTTCACCCTCCCCGGTAAGTACATTGGTGGCACGGCGGCCCACATCTCCAGCAACATATTCATATTTTTTCACCACCCATTTGAAAAATGCACAGGTCTCTCTCATTGATGGCCAGCACCAACATACACTTTTAGACACACCTCCCGCCACAAGTTCTAGAATTGGGAACTTTAGAGCTGGGGAGCTACTTTCGAATCTCGGCATCAGCTCAACATCCTGTGATTCCAGGCAAACCGCTTTGTCTCCCCGTGCCTACCACAAATGAATGTGTTCTTCTGTAATGTAAATTGTGCTTATGCCATGTTGTCGAGTTTGCGCTATATAATATTGCAAGGAAAAATAAAGTAGGGAAACTCGAGTTCCCACACTACTGAACGCGCACTCTTAAGTGCATCAGCAGTGCACTGTGAATCGGAGCGTTTCACAGGCCTGTCACAGATAAGAAATGCTATCAAAACGAAATCCTACAAAACAATATACTACTGGCTGGCAGCAATTCATACCCGGACAACGTTGGCACGGGCTGCTATCAACAATGAAATCATAAACCAAGGACTTATAGAAATTGAAGACTCACTGTATCTATTAAGCGAGAAGTCCTTACAAGATTTCAGCCTGCCGCCAGCGGTCCGAACTAACCTAACTGGATACCACAATATCGCTACCGCACACAATATTCCAGAGCTAAATAACTACCTTGCTCAACACTTGCCTAACTTAGGGGCATATTACCAAGCAATAGCGATAATTAATGCTATTGCTTGGTTAGAGACAAAAATTTATCGCTGAGCTGCGGCGATTTTTATCGCAGATAAACCTTGGTATTACCAAGGTTTATCGCAAATGCGATAAAAATCTGCCGCAATGCATGAATATCGCTGAAAAGTCAGCGATATTCATGCATTACCAAGCTAATGCTCTTAGCCATGTTATCCACCTCCAATTGGATAACAAGGCTAAGAACTGCTCAGGGCAGGTGTTAGCTTTTGGAGATATTCGCGTTTAGCGCGAATATCTCCAAAAGTTGGTAATAGGAGATAGCGATGTTAGCGACTGTTTTCAGTCTCTAACATCTTGGCACGCCCACTTTGCATGTCATTAGTGATAAATATCACTGACATACAAAGTGGGGCCCAAGATGGTCGCTATCTCCTACTAGCTGTCGCTAACTAGTGTTAGCCACTAGTGTTAGCCACTCGCCTACAACACCATAGTTGATAGTGTTGAAAAGAAGCAAGCCAAACTATTGTTCATAGATGCCCCCGGTGGCACAGGAAAGACTTACCTATTCAACCTCATACTTGCCAAAGTTCGATCTTCTGGGAATTTGGCACTAGCTGTTGCTTCATCTGGAATAGCTGCCACTTTGCTAACAGCTGGGAAAACAGCACATTCTACCTTTGAACTGCCTCTAACAGTTTCCCTTGAAAAGGATTCAATATGCTCTATTCGGAAAAACTGACCTTTGGGGACACTGCTTCAAAATGTGTCTCTTATCATGTGGGACGAATGTACAATGACACCGCTCACATATTGAGGCAGTTGACAGAACTCTCAAAGACATTAGAAATTCATACAACATAATTGGAGGTGTTACTTTTGTGTTTGCTGGTGACTTCCGACAAACTCTTCCTGTGGTGCCTACAGGAACGCGGGCTGATATACTAAAAGCATGCTTAAAAGCATCACACCTATGGAACTCTGTACAATCTATTACCTTGCACACTAACATGAGGACACATTTAGGAGGTGGAGATACACAATTTGCAGATCTTCTAATAGAAGTGGCCAACTGAGACATACCTGACACAAATGGCTTTATCAACATACAAAACTTAGGTAAGCGTCTCTGTACCCTACATGAACTCATACAACATGTTTACCCAGACATCAAGCATCTTCTCAGCAAAGATTACACATGGATTTGCGAAAGGTCTATAGTTGCCGCCCGAAACTCTGCAGTGCATCATATTAATGAACACATACTACAACTATTCCCAGGTGAAACCACAATATATAATTCCATTGATACAGTATTAGATACACAAGACGCTGTGCATTATCCCCAAGAATTCCTCCACTCACTTAACCCTTCAGGGCTTCCCCCTCGTACACTCCAAATGAAAGTAGGTGTTCCTATCATGTTATTACAAAACCTACATCCACCAAATCTCTGCAATGGGACGCGCCTACAAGTTAAATCTCTTTTACCTTATGTAATAGAGACTACTATTCTCACTGGCCCTGCTGCAGGACAGTTAGCCCATATTCCCTGGATACCCATGATCCCTACTGATCTACCATTTCAATTCAAACGCTTACAATTCCCTATTAACATTGCTTTTGCATCCACCATTAACAAATCAAAAGGTCAGACATACAAAGTCATTGGGATAGATTGACGAGAGGACTGCTTCACTCATGGACAGTTATATGTCACGCTATCGAGGTCGGGGAATTCCGACAACTAATTTATTCTACGTCCTGATTCTCATGAAACACGAAATGTGGTGTACCATGAAGTTTTGAAGTAAATGTTATTTTCAATACTAAAACCATTGCTGCCTAGCCTTTTTTTACCCGGACAACGTCGGGACGGGCCGCTAGTATATATATATATATATATATATATATATATATATATATATATATATATATATACACACATATATTGCAATGTCCAAAATCAAAGCACGGAGCACTCCAGGCCAGGGGGCCCAAACACATTTTTCAGCTTATTACACCAATGGTTGCATTGCACATAAAGTGACTGATTTATTTGTAACGCCTGGAGTGCTCAGCTCTTTTCATTTAGATGTTGCAGTGTTGGCACAAGCCCGTCCTCATGAGCTGAGTCACCCGCTATGATGAAAGAAGCGGCCACAATGGGAAATGCCAGACACTCATGCACATTCACAAACCCACTCAGACACTCATGCTTCAACTCACGGTGCTACTCAGACTCTCAGGCACCCACTCACAGACCCACTCAGAGACATATGCACCCACTCAGAGACCCAGTGAGACCCTCATACATCCACTCAGAGGCTCATGCAATTGTATACTAAGACAGCTACTCACAGAGCCATTGACAGGTGTACAGAGTCAAAGCAGAGTTACGAATTGTAAATGTGCTGTTGTGTATTTGTAAATTAAAAAAAAACTGTTAAAAAAAGGTATTCCAAAAGATAATGAAGCAGTGTTTGGGAAAAGGGGCAGCTCTAGCAAAAAACGTTTGTGTTTATTATGTGTAGATTATAACTACACATAAAACAGGATACAGTCTTTCAAGTTATTAAGGAACATTCTGTTGTCTTTCTCTGTGAAGTGAACTCCATTACTTCTATATATATCCTTCATGTCTAATCGTAAATTGTTGTTGTAGATGGAGCCCATGTTATGGTCTCTAAGGAATGCAGAAACAGTTTTATTCAGATGTTTCCTGGCTTTGTGTATCTGTGGACAAAATGTGTTTGCCCACTTCATTCTGCCTTTGGCAAATGCTGTGAGAACACCTAGGCAGTATGAGGGAAAAGTGCCATTAATTGACCTAATGTACCCTTCGTTAGGATTTCCAGTCCTAAGCCAGTAAGTGTGCCTAGTTCATTGGCACCATAGTGCCTAATCACCAGGTCAGGATGTTGGCAATTCACAATGCTTTAACAAATGGCAGCAATTATCCCCACTTTCACCTTCTTTGGCCAACCCAAGCAATGTCCACATTAGGCAAACCCAAATCTCTGTCAATGCCACTCTTTTTAGCACACTCTCAGGCCCAAAACTCAAAGCTATGATCCTCAATCCACACTCTAACCATTGTGAGGACAAGGAGGAGTAGCACACAGGAGAAGGATGGAGCTGAATGAGGCAATTTTTAAAATGAAAGTGTGAGGAAATGTGTTCTTCTTGCAGTATCCCCACTTTTCGCCTAGTTAATGCAACTTTGACTGATGTGTACTGAGTCTGAGCTAACCAGGTTCTCAGCACCAGTGTCCTTTCCCTAAAACTGTACCGCAATTGGCACAACTTCAGCAACCCCTATAAGTTCCTGGTAAATGGTACCCCTGGTACCCAGGGCATTAGTACTGAAGAGGGTCCTCTAAGGCTACAGCACCAATTGTGCCACCCAGAGACCCCTCACCAAGACCATACCAACTACCATTGCAGGCTGCCTGTCTTGGTGCAGAGAAACTGAAGAGTTGACATGGCACACATCCCTGTGGGCGCAGGGTCAAGACTGATTTGCATATGGCTGGGTCCAAACTTAAATGGCATGGTAAGCAAAAGAACAATTGATTTAGGCCCAGATATCTGTATTGGGGTGAATGTATGACATTGTTCTGCATTCTGTCCATCAATTGGTATTTTTGCACAGATCCCTGTGTACCATACTTCCCTGCACTGCATTAGGAATAGGTAAGCCATCTCTACTGCAGGGTTGTAGCCCTAAGGCAAGGTGCCCTATATACAATGTGTGGACATATCTGAATGAGCAGATATGACCCGACAATACTAAGTCCATTCTTGTATATTGTAAGTGCAAAGAGAAGCCATGGAGGATACTTGGGCTGGATACTTGTCATTACGAGTTTCATAGCTCTGTGATGGTTTCACTGTACACTAAGATGTTTGGTACAAAACATATTGTCTTAATAAATCCTCACTGATGCCAGTGCTGGATTTACTAGTTAATGAACACATGAGACCCTTTGGAGTGTACTTTGAAAACCTACCAAGCTCTGGTGTGGTCTCTGACTAGTCTTAGCCAGCCTGCCACCACCAGACATGTTTCTCACCTTGTGGGGTGAGGGCCAGCACTCTCAGAGGCCAGAGACAAAGCCTGCTCTTGGCAGAGGTGCTTCACACCTCCCCAGGACAGGATGGCCTTCCAAGGCGGGAAGATTCAATGGGGATGCCACTTTTGAAATGTGACCCAGGCAGATCCAGCTAGTGGAGGATGCCAACCACCCTTTTCAACTCCACATTTGGCAGGAGGACATGCAGCAACATTAGGTAAATTAGGAGGTGGGTCTGTAATTTATGACCAGCTGTTTTTCTGTACTCGGTGTGTTGATCCTGACAAAGCGCTTAGAGACCCCTGGGTTATAACGCGCTATACAAATCAAATAAATAAATAAATAAACAAATTCAGCCAGCACCACCCCTAAGGCGGGGCAGGCAACGTGGACCCCACTTTTCATTTCCCTTCATCTTGGTTTGTGAGAGAATTCACCAATTAGGGTCAGGGTAGTGCCCCTTTCCACAGAAAGTGGTCACTTAGAGGGTATAGACAACCTAAAGGCAGGTAGCCCATTGGCTACTACATGTCTCCCCCAGTAATGCCCCTAAATTCACTATGCAGGTGGGATCTCCAGACCTGGAACGTAGATCTGATGGACACAGAGAAGAAAAGAACAAAGAAGAGCTGCTGACCCCAGGACTGCAGCCCTTCTGCAGAAAATTGTCACCAAACCCTGCCTGCTGCTTTAAGGACCCAACACTCATGGTGTGCTGTCTCATCCTGCAAACGTGTGCTCCTCCAGCCTTTGATAAATTGCTGAGTACCTCCCTTGATGTAGAGGAGCTACCCCTTACAGCCTTCAGGCACCAGACCGATTTGCTACTCCCCAGTGACTCCGCAGCACCCAAGCACGACAAGGTACGTAGCCTCTGAAGGGTCAGATCTGTCCCCCCCTCCAAGTGAGATGACACCAGGACCTACCGGAGCGGTGCCGTATCAATACCTGTGGTGCCAGTCCCTCTCCACAAAAGACCTAGAACAAAGAGTCCAATCCAGACTCCAACAACACAGGACGCAGACACACATCAAGGGACTTCAAGACCCCTGAGACATGCTTTGTGAATGGCCCAGCTGTCCTGGAATTGCCTCTGCAGCCTGCCTGGAGGACAATCTAGACGAATGACGATTGACTGCCCTATGTGCCCAGCCTGCCCAGCCTGGGTAATGACCAACCAGCTGTGCTCTCATATTCCTGAGGCCCTTGCCACCTACTCCCTTGAGTGGGACCCTCTGGCTTTACATTTAAGTCCAGCTGTTTACTGTGTTTTCAGGTGGCCTCCACTTCTTCATAGTGCACCTGCTACCAACGACCTCAGCACCCCGGTGAAGCCAAATCTGGGATGCTTTAGAAGCACTGCTGCTGAAGCATTTCACCTGGCCTTGCTCCTTACCCGAATCCAGAAGGTGAACCTTGAGAACCAACAGTGTGATTTCTATACTTTTTTCCTATTTTCTCCCATTGATTTCAATGATGCATAATTGCGTGCAAAAGTGATTTCTTTTGCAAACTTGAAAAACTCTTTACTCAAAGAGTACTTACTGTAGAATGAAGTCCTTGGTCTGAAAAATGACTTAAAAATAAGTGGTATTTTTATAAATTGGTCTCAGATCTAGTCTTGAGTGTGTGTCTCATTTATTACTTCTGTGAGTACAACAAATGCTTAGCAGTAGCCTCTGGTAAGCCTGACGGTTCACCCACACTACCACAAATAGAGCGTTAGTATTATTTACTTTTGCCTCTGTATACCAATCTGGGCTTCACTGGACTCTCTGCACAGTATACTTCATTTTAGTGCACTATATAGAGAGCCAGCGTCCTACAGTAAGGCAGTTGAAATGGAGGAAAGCTTCTAATTTAAAAACTAATGTATTTCATTGGATGATGTAAATATGAAGCTAACTAAAATTAGGTAGCTATTTTCAGCAGAAAGTAAGTAGATCAGTGATTGGCTCTGGATTTTTTTTAAATGTTCCACTATTTTTGATATTCCAAACAGTGAACCAACCCTGCTAAAGTACAATTGAAGCTATTATGCTGCTGACCGGAAGGGCTGTGAACTGTTGACCTACTGGTGCAATAGAGTGTTCCAGAGGAGGTTGCTAATGAAACCTAGCTAAAACCTTAGGGGGAAAGGGTTTAAACAGACCGTAATTTCAAAGTCGAAAGGAGGGTAGATTTAGACATATTACACATTTTGAAATTCTTATTTCCTAAATAATTGATATCTCAGAATGCAAAATGTAGATTGAAAGTCATATTAGTGCAATGTGCACTACACATTTACCCAACCGGGTTGGACTTACTTGTTAAACAGTCAAAGGTATTCCAGTGGGTTAGATATTTTCTGCAAAACTGGTGACTCCTGTTGGGAAAAGGAACAGGTAAGCTTCCATTCTGGGCCAATCACGTACAGAGCTACTGATACACACACATACACACAGCCACTGAGACAACCACTTATACACCCTTTCTGCCACTGTTACATCTACTAACAGACCCACACAGCCACTCACAAATTCCCTCAGCTACCCATACAGCCACTTACACACCTACTGTCAAATGTTACAGGTTATAGTTAGGAAATAAAACTTTAAAAACCTTCAAAAATCACTTAAAAAAACCAAAGGTTACAGGGATGTTATCGTTAGGAAATTGAATTAGAAAACCTTAGAAATTCACTGAAAAAGCAAACAATATAGGAATATTATAGTTAGGAAATAGAACTACAAAAACCTTCGAAATACACTGAGAAAAACCAAAGGTTACAAGGACGTTATAGTTAGGAAGTTAAAAAAAAAAAACAACCTTAGAAATTCTGTGAAAATAACAAAGGTTATAGGGGCGTTATAGTTCGGCTCAGATTTCACTCGTTCAAAACCAGTGAAATTAGTGGTTATAGTTACCTGATTTAACTGTAACTTAAGCCCCCCTCACATACTACATCACTCATGACATGGTCAGGGACATCACTGATGACATTTCTAGTGATATTACTGATTACATCATCCAGTGATTTGAGTGTTAAACATGCTTTAAATTTGTATACTTTGTGTACTACTAATGAGTGATTGACTTTTTTAGCATATATTATGTGAGTGGCTGTATGTCTGTGTGTATCAGTGTGTGAGTAGTTGTGTATGTGGCTGTATGGGTATGTACGTTAGTGTATGTATGGGTAAATATGTAGGTATGTGAGTATCTGTATGGGTGGGTGAGTAGCTGTGTGAGTAACTCTATTGGTAAGTGAGTGGGTGTGTGAGTGGCTGAATGGGTGAGTGGGTGTTGAGTCGTTTTATGGGTATTTGAATGGGTGTGTGAGTGGCTGTATGGGTCTATGAGTGGGTGTGTGAGTGGCTGTATAGGTCTGTGAGTGGGTGTGAAAGTACCCGCATAGAGAGTTGTGTGAGTGGTTGTTTAGGTAAATTGGTGTATCAGTGACTATATGGGGAGTAAGCATCAGTGGCTGTATGAGTGAGTGGCTGTATGACTGTATGTGTGTGAGTAGGTATGTGAGTGACTGTATGGGTCTGTGGGTGGCTGTGTAAATGGCTGTGTAGGTGAGTGAGTGGGTGCATGAGTGGCTGTATGGATGAGAAAATAGATGTGTGAGTGGTAGTGTGGGTTTTTAAATGGGTTTGTGAATGTTTCTGTGGGTGTGTGAGTGGGTGCATGACAGGTTTCACAGGACTCAGAGTGGGTGTGTTAGTGGTTCTGTTTATGATGTCATTTGAGATGTCATGAGTGATGTCATGAGTGATGTCACTGACCATGTCATGAATGATGTAATATGTGAGGTCATAAGCAATGCATTGGTGGAGCATAAGTTATATTTACCTCAGGTAAGTATAACTGCTGAATTTCACTGGAATTGAACAAGTGAAATCTGAGCCTAACTATAACAGCCCTATAACTTTTGTTTTTTTATCAGTGAAATAAAATAAAATAAAATAATATATATATTACAAAGATATATATATTTATATACATATATATTATATATATATATATGTGTGTGTATATACATAAACAGACTGCTTTTAATCATCGTGCTTTAAAAATCTGATGTATCATAAAATGTCAGGAGTTTAATTTTGCAGATCAATGTGATAACTTCTTGTATGTTCCTCAGTATATTCCGTTGCCAGAACAGAGCAGTGTTCAATGTGACTTTCTGTTTCTCCTACTGCTAAAGTGATTACTTTATGCTCGTGAAAACAATTCAGAGAGAATGACATTTAAGAGCCATGTGTGTTTTCACTTCAATTTCCTGCATTCAGAAACTAATGTTTGATTTAAGTGCACTATTAATCTCTCCCCAAAAGATGGATGGAACTGAAACTCATCACTTGAAAGGAAAACTAATTGCCATCCCGGACTCCAAAGGAATTCATTTTATGTGCCTTGTTTCCTGCTGAGATTGCAAGCAGAGACAGTCAGTCTCTCTGCAGAGGACTAGGGACTGTGCCTCATCTCTCAGAGTCAGCAGACGTGACACAAGACTAGTATCTTATAACTCATCCTACTTTTTCTTCACATGATCTTGATTTGAAGCTTCTCAATCATATGCAGTTGTGAAGTTGTTTATTAGGTTTTCACAGGTGAGTAATTACATTGCTGCGGAGGAGTGGCATAAAGTAGCTCCTACCTTGCTCTTGTTCCTCTGCAGAGCCCCACCGCCAGCACTTGAAAGCTTTTGTAAATTAAAAAATATATATTTTTATTAAGTTTTATGACAACATAACTGTTAGTCCTGTCATCCTTAGGGTGGTCTTTCCCCAGACTTTTTGCCTTTTAACTTCTGTTTTGGCCAATTCTTTTGTTGACCTTAGGAGTCTGAGTAATTTACGACTGTTAACCAGTGCAACCAGTTTGAACATGCATGTGCTCCTCCTCTAAACATACTGACATTGGTATATACATGATTGACTAGTAAGTCCCTTGTAAAGGGGTATAACATAAACCAAGGTCCTGTAAGTCTTATGCTACTAGTGGGCCAGCAGCACTGATTGTGCCACCCACACAAGTAGCTTTTACAACATGTCTCAGGCCTGATATTGCAGTTTACTACCACTTTGACTTGGCCTTGAAACTACTTGCAAAGCCTTAATCTCCCCTATTATTACATAAAAGTCACCCCTAAGGTAGGTCCTAAGTAACCCTAAGGGCAGGGTGTTATGTAAGTAAAATGTGAGACCTTTATTTTTTGCCTATCCTGGGAGTGACAAACAGCTTATTTCGTTTTTTGCTACCATAAGGCTGTTAGACCTGGGCCTTTTGACAGGTGTATCTCCAATCTTTTTGCCTTTTCCCTCATATTTTTCTGACCCTGTTTTCGTTGGCTATAGGATTCTGGGTTCTTTACCACTGCTGATCAGTGCTAAAGTGAATATGCTCTCTGTATAAATTGTGACAATGATTGGTTATCCATAATTGACATATATAATTTACTGGTAAGTCCTTAGTAAAGTGCCCAGTGTGCAGCACTGGTTGTGCCACTCACTTGAGGAGCACTGTAAATGTAAGTCAGACCTGCCACCTCAGTGTCTGCATGTGGAGTTTGAACTGTAATGTTGTCCTGGCAAGTGCACCCACTTGCCAGGCCTAAACTTTCCCTTTCCTTACTTGTAAGGCACTCCCAAGGTAGGCAAAAGGTAGCCCCTGGGCAGTGTGCAGTATATGTGGAAGGTAGGACAGGTACTGGTGTGTGTGACATGTCCTGATAGTGAAATACTGTGTATTTTGTTTTTCACTATTGAAAGGTATCTGTCCCAAGGGCTTAGCATTGAGGTTGCACTGTAACATCTTTACTTGTGTAAATTACAAAAGGGACAAGATAGAAAAATGGAGTTTAGGCTCTCTGAACTCAGAATTTATTAACACAACGTTTGGTAAAGGTGCATTATTAAATTCTCTGTTTTAAAATGACACTTTTTGAAAGTGGACATTTATTTTCTTACTTTACCATTCTGTTTGCCTCTAGCTATTTGTGTATTCAGCTTCTGGTGTTTGAGTGACAGGAGCTCGGATGTGCATTCACTCTAGACAGTCACTAGGGGGGTTGAGGTTTGTTCTGCCTTGCCTGGGTGACTTATCACGGTGATGAATGCAGCTGGTCTGCATTTAGAGTGGAGGGAGGAGTTTTGCTGCCGTACTGAATACAGCTGGTCTGCATTTAGAGTGGAGGGAGGAGTTTTGCTTACACCTGAATAGGTTGTGTCTCCTTTTTCACAATGCTGTCTCAGCCCCCTGTGGTCAGGCTGCACCAGGGAGGACAGGACTGGTTTGGACTGGGTTTAGAGACCCTTGCCACAAAGAGAACAATGACAGTTTGGGGCATAAATATTAACACCAGGACTTTAGATTACTTCCAGGAACAAGAAGACCCAGCCAAGAAGAAGAGTGGAAGGACTATGGGAGGAGCGGGGTAGGTTGGCCTGCAGTTGCTGCTTCTGTCTGTGGTGGAAGAAAAGGACTGACTCTTTTTGCCCTGCTGTGGTATCCTGCTTGGGAGGGAAATACCCAAGGACTTGTGTGTGCCTCCGCCTGTTGGAAGTCTCAGGGAGATAAAAGATTTCCCTGATCCTTGCCAGATCCCAAAGTTACCAGCCTGAAAGGAGTGCTGAAGAGCTGTGTGAGGAGCATTGCCACTGATGTGTGACGGGTGGGTCCGCCTGGAGATGCTGCTCCTGCAGGTGAAGGACAGGTCTGTTCTTCATCTTTTTGATCTATGGCGTAGAGGAAAAGTGCAGGGTAAGCACTTTATGATACTCTTACAGCGTTTGTGTGGAGATCTGGATGTGTAGATCCCAGCTGAGGAAATGTTCCCAGAATTAACAAGCTCGTAGTGAGCGCTTTATTTCTCTGGTGCTTCCACTATAAGGAGGAATCTCCCTTAAGATCCAAGGGAGTGTTTGTTCTGCTAAACATTCTGGGCTGAGCCCCCACCGCTTTGAACGCAGAGCCTGAGGGAGATCTGCACATGCCAGAGCAGCCATAAGTCAGCGAGACCAGCGCAACGGGAGCGAGCCTTGCTAGGATACTGGCATGACTGCCCAGCAACACTCGATGCTCGTACTCTACAGATGCCCAGTTGCCAGCACCGCCGAAGGGGAGAGAAGGCAGTGTGGTGCCACCAGGAAATGACGGATGCGACCACACAAGTGGGCGGGGCAAGACGACCTAAAGAGCAGTGTGGTCTTGCGGGATTCCGAGACGTGAAAAGGGCAGCTGCACCCAGTACCCCCATCAGCGGGGAAGGCTCTATGGGGTCTCCCTGTGATATTCGGCAAAGGAGGACAAAAGGCTGCATTTGGCTCAGCGGCTGCTGCGCTCAGTCACGGGCATCTGCCGTGGTAGTTAGACACCTTGGGGGCATCCTTTTAGTATTCCACCAACGCAGGTGGTGGGCCCTCCTCTCCATATCGGCAAATGCCTTGAGGGGCATTTTGGTGTATCTCAATGCCTCCTCAGGGACGGCAGCAGCAGCACCGCACGTTCGCACACTGTTGCAATCACACAATGTCCATATGGGGAGGACCAAGTGAGTTCTCTCATCTTCCTGAAGTGTATGCGCTTTCCCTTCCTGAAGTGTACACGCTCTCCCCCTTCCCTTGCGACATACTTGGAGGGGGTGCCACAGAACCACAATTGCCTCCCCGGTCCTGAGGGGCTATAGTTGAAACCTTGGAGAGTGCCAGATGAAAATGTTGTAGGAGCGCAGGGACATTGCACACTACCTGTTCATGAGATATCTGACAATTTAGGTATTCTGATCTGAACGCAAAAACTGCAGCATTTGCTTTATTGCCCTAAATGGGATGCCAGATGAAATGTGGTTCTACTGCCAGAACTACCTATTATGTATCATGATAATGTTTTCCTGAATATTTTGTTTATGACATATGCACTCTAGGAGTAGTTACTTTGGTGTCTCTCACAGTAAGGTTGGGCATAAAGTTTTCAAGTGATTTATGACCAGTGCAACTTACAAGCATTTTACTTCAGTGCACTACATGTGAAATTATGACCATTGCCGAGTGGCAAAGTGATTATTTTTTTATGTGATTGTGGTCTAACGTGTTTTACATACTACAAAGTTATTTATGGTCTATGTGTTATATATAATACAGTGATATTTTTATATAACCTTGGGTGGAGTCTCTTTTTGTGGTGTGCCTAGTTTGTCACTGGTGTGTATCTGTGTTGCACAAACGCTTTACACATTGCATTTGGGATCAGACTGACTGCTCTGCCAAGCTACCAAGGGGTGAGTAGGGGTTATCTTGGATGTGTAACTCCCGTACCCTGACTAGAATGGTGGGTTCCGCCTGGCTTAGGTGTACACCCTAGCCAACCAGAAACCCCATTTCTAACAGTGGCATACCCCTCTCATAGGACAGCATTGATAAATCCTTAATACACTTTTCAACTGTAATTCCAGATCAGAGAGGAATGGCGTTTTCAGGTTTCATATCTTTGAAATAGTAAGGATAAATCCACTTTACTGGTGAAGATGTATTTAACGCTACTGATTTAGAAATTGGACTTTTAAAAAGAGGATATTACTCTTGACTTACTCCTCTGCGTGCCTGAAAGCTTGTTTACAATATACACCGGGGATGGGTGACAGCTACACTGTGTGTGTTCGCTCTAGATAGCCATAAACACAGGAAGGTGAGACTCACCTGCATTCTGAGCACTCATCTGCATTCTGATGGGTCTTCCTGGGCATGGAGGAATGGGAGGGGCTGACACACTTCATTAGTGTCCCGTACACAAATCACTGATTTACCCCCTCCCATCATCAGATAGCCTGACAGAAAGGACTGGGTTGAAAGGGATCCTTGTGCACTTCGGAGAGCTGCTTTGAAGTCAACCCCTATGTCTAAGGCACTTTTTGGTATAAGTACAGTGTCTCTGACCCCTAAAATGAGACACTTCTGGATCTCGAACTGAACCTCTGTCAGAAGGACTGCTGTACTGCTAAAGGACTCAACTGGGCTGCTTTTCTAGAAGGACTGCTTTCTGCTTGTTTCCCTGCTGCTTGCTGACTCTGGTGAAGGAGGGCTGGACTCTGCTTTTCCTCCAAATAATGTCGAAGGGATTGCTGGCTTGCCTCCTGTTTTTTAAAATCCCAGGGACATAAAAGACTTCCTGAAATTATGCTGGAGCTACTAGACTCTGCCTTCTTTGAGTCATACCCTTGCCTGATGTGCCCTCTCCAAGTTCTGGGCCTCAGAAGTCGATTCAGCAGCTGTTTTGCTCAAAACCAATGCATCGTCATCTTTGGCCCACTCGAAACCAATGTATTGCCCTTCATTGCCGATGCAGAGGCTGTTCAACAACATCTGTTCTTTAGCCTGTGTGGCCTGATGACGCATTGCCTGTACCTTTGCGAAGCTCAAAGACATAGCGACCTTACTGCGTGGAAAAGATTGACGCATCGTGCCCTCGCCATTGACGCTTTGCTTCCTCCAAGGTACTTTCTCAGTGGGCCCTGCGTGTGGTCTAAGCCGGCCTACTCTCCACCATGGGCAGCCTGTACTTTGGATTTGCACTGGTCCCTCATGACCTCAAGTAAGCTTTTTACTGCTAGTGACATCTAAGCACTATTTTTGCATTTAATCTTTACATATTCATAACTTGACTTCTACTTATTTGATTTTTGTTGCTTTGGTCTCATTTTGCTCAGCCAAATGTCCTTTATTTTTTCTAAACCTATGTAGAGTCTTCTTGTGGTGTATTCATTTTGGTGCTGGATGCGTGTGTTGCCTAATTGCTTTCCACATTACCTCTTTAGATAACCCTGACTTCTTTGTACCAAACTAGCAGAGGATGAGCAGAGGTTATATTTTAGTGTGTATCTATCTTACCCTGACTAGAGTGGTAGTTCCTGCTTGGACTGGATGCATACTTCAGCCAACCAGGAATCCCGATTCTAACAATAACAACGCATAAAACACCCTACAGCATGCTCCCCATTACGCCACCCGGCAGAACCCACTGCCCGCAGTCACCCCTACCACTTTACAGTAGGCTGTTCAAACCCTGAATGTCTCATTGCTATCCTCTATCCCAGATGTTCCTCCAAGCCATCTGAGGTGCCAAGGGAGCGCACCGCATGCTCAATCTAGCATTCCTCACACCCCTAGCCCTCCTCGGCCCCCTGCCACTTCTCCCACGCTTTCTCAAATTTATGTGGGCAACCCCTGCTGTGGTACACCAACCTCTCTACCCTTATGCACCAGTCCACATTCGAAACCCATTATACTGCAGTGGGACACTCACCCCACCTCAGTACCGGGCAATGTCTCTTTTAGCCACCATCAATGCCACATTGCAGGACAGGAGCTGATATCTGTTTAATGTCTGTTCCCCCCAGATTCCCAACATCACCAATTGCTGGGTAAGAGCAAGGGGGCAGCCCAGCACTGAAGAGATCCACCACCTTACCTCTCCCAGTACCCCTTCAACTTTGGGTAGCCTCACAGTGTGTGGAGCAGAGTTCCCTTCTGCCCGCATCCCCTCTGACAGCAATTAGTATCTTCCATCCTCATCAGGTAAAGGCGGAACCTTGTATAGTAAGCCCTGTGAAGCAACTTCAACTGCACCAGCTGAAAGCCTGCCAAGATAGCTACTTCTCTTGTATATCTTCAGGCCATTCCCCAGACGTCATCCTATAGCATTCCCAGGTCAGCTTCCTGCTTAGCATGTAGGGTGGTCAGTGAGGGCTGGGTATGTTTTACCAGGGAGGCATAGATTTGAGAGATAGCATGCTTGTGAAAAGTCGATCCAACACCCTACACTCTCAAGGGGCTTCATCTGCAACCTCCTGGAGAAGGCCCTCTTATCCCTGCAGTATATGCTTGAGTTGCTGATAGTAGAGATACTGTCCCCCCGCCAGTTCATATTTGGCTTGGAGCTCCGTGAAGGGGATCATCCCCCTTATCCCCAGATGTCCCCCATCTTCAAAATACGCAGTATCTCCCGTTTCCTGTGATCCTCCACCCATTGTGGCACATGAGCAATGCTGAATCCCGGAGTGGAATCTACAGTGTCACTCATCCCTTCCAACCCGTAGCTCAAATCACCTCCCGCCAAACTCTAACCACTTGGGCAGTCGGTTCAGGCATAGAATCCCATCTGCCTGTCCCACAAAGCTAGCTCAAGTAAGCCCTTGGATCCAGATCCCTCCTGTCTGCATACAAGGATGGTTCCTGCATAGCTGCATACACCCAATCGTTGAAGCCTTGCAATTGGGATGCCCAATAATATAACTTTAGATTTGGGAGGGCCACCCCCCATCCTCTGGCTTCCTCGACAATACATACAAGGCAAGTCTCCTCTTTTCTTGTAATAATCCTTGGTGAGCCCACGTCCCAAAGCAATTGCCTAGTCATCATTTCGACCTCTTTGAAGAATTTGTTCGCAACCTTAAACTGTGAATTCTGCAAGCCATACGAAACCTTTGGGTGATAAATCATCTTATATACTGCTGCTCGGCCCAGCTAGGAGATGGGAAGTCTCCGTCTTGTGACACCTTTTATAGTACTGCAGGATACGGTCCAGGTTTTCCCCAAAAAAGGCATCCGGCTGCTTGGTGATGTAAATGCCCAAGTATTTAAATACTGGCCGCTTCCATCACATTGGCCTATCCCTCGCCCTAAAGGGGAACCCCTCAGTCAGTGGGAATCCTATAGACTTCCAGTTGATGCATATCCTGGCATATGTACCAAACTCCTCGATGATGGCCAGAACATATGGTACCGAGTGCTCCGGGTCCCCTTAGTTCAAGAGGATATCATTCACATTTAGCGACGTGTCTTCCCAGTCTGGACCCTACTTCAGGCCCCTGACTTGTGCATCCCCTCGAAGTCAGGTCACCAGAGGCTCAATGGTGAGCACGAACAAGAGCAGCAAGAGGGGGCAACCCTGTCTTGTGCCACTACCCAGCCTAAATTCCCTTGACCTCATCCTATCAAGGCGGACCTGGGCCACTGGATCCCAATACAGCAGGCCAACCCAATGCAGGAACTTAGGACCTGCCTTTTCCGCAACACTGCCATCAAGTATGGCCATTCCACAGAGTCAAATTCCATTTCAGCATCTCTTTGGGCAAAATATCCAAACAAACATCACAGTTTGTGTCTGGTCGCATGGTACAGCGTAAAACTATATTGACCTGGGGTTATTGTGTTGATCACACTAAGAAGCCTAGAAGCTAGCATTTTAGCCTGGATTTTTGTTTCTGTGTTCGTTAGGGAGAGTGACCTGTATGAGGCATGATTGTCCCAGGACTTCTCATCCTTATCGATGAAGACCATTTCCACCTGTCTCAGATCTCTAGGAAGACTAATACTCCATAACGCTTCATCAAAAATTGCCTTAATCCAGGCTACTGTGACGGATTTTACCCCTTCAAAAAACCCATTTAATCTCGGGCCCTCCGGCTCCATAGTTGGGATACTGCCTCAGAGAACTCCTCAACCATTAGTTACCCCTCTAAGGACTTACAAGCCACCTCCTGAAGGCGGGTAACCATAATCTCCCATCATTGGCATCACAGCAGGAAGCTACACCCCACACTCCGAGGTGCTCCGGGATTGTGAGCTAGTCTCAGATGCCCTGAAGTCCTCTGCCAGACCTTCTCACTGATTGACAACTTCCAGAACCTGGCTCTACTGCAATGCCACCTTGACCTTGGCCCTACCAGATTACCCCGGACCATCAACAGGACTCTTCGCATCATCCAGTTTAGTTTCAAGGGCCGCCACTGTCTTTTCTAGGGACTCAATATGCACTTTCTCCTCAAACATTGCCGCATCAAATAGGTAATGCATATTCCCTCTCCCCGAGACCCTATGCACCAACTTACGGTTGTTCAACCTTAAGAGTCCCACGTTCTATGCTACTGCATCAATCTTGACCTCCAAAGCAGACCTGACCTCTCGCAGTTCCACCAGTATCATTGCAATGTGTACCCGCAAGGCCAGCTCTGTCTCATTGCTGCTAAGACCCCTATCGCCCCCCCCACACACTGCTCTGGTTCCCCAGGGCAGCGCTGCAACGCTGCTTTGCGCCTTTGCATCTCCTGGCTACATCTCACCAAGCGACAGGCCACTTGTCCATCTGTCTGAACCCTTACCGGCCCAAGTGCGCCCACCTGTAGCTTTATGGGGCAGCCCCTGGGAGCAGCCACCTCACCGTAGATTGCAAGGCTCCTTACCAGTGCAACCCACGGCATGAGTGCACCAACAGGCCACAGGCACCATGACGGTTTCTCCCCTGGGGCCAGCTTCCACTGGGCATACCTGCATGCAGCCTCCAGTGGCAGCCACACCACAATCCAGGGAGCATCTGTCACCCTTCCCACTTGCCCCTAACTGGGGGAGGTGTGGGGATCTGCAGGGGGAAGGATAACTGGCCCACAGGTGGGACAGTGCCGGAGCTCCTCTCCTACCGACCGCTGCCATGTGCGCTCGAGCCAAGCCCCGCGAGCAGTATCATTGAAATGTTATGGGCCTCTCTCCAAATATTGCAAGAGCGGAATCAATCTGGGGTAAGTTTACTAATACTTTGCGCCTGGTTTGTGTCACAAAAGTGACACAAACTTGGCCAAAGTCTTACTTTGGGGTTTACTTTCCAAAGTAAATCCTGATTTCCATTGAAAAGTAGCCTAAAACAAAACAGAATCGGCGTTCCATGTGTGGTGCTTGGGTATTCCTTTGCAACCACCTATTGGTTTTGACCTAAATCCTTCCAGGCGCGCAACACCCATTGGGCTCACTGGGCTTCAGCCCCCCTGTCGTGTGTGTCAGCCCGGGCTGAGACAGCTTTGTGGGCGGCTACCCTCTAATTACAGCCTCACCCGAGTACTTCACAGGTCTTTAAAAGACAATTTACTTGTTTATGAGGCTTTGTTGGGTTTTTACCCCTTCTTAGAGCCACTCTGCCTATGGCTGGAAGATTTACCCCCCAAATCATTTTCAGACACCCCCCCCTCCCAAATTTGGCTCTAGTTGCCCGCCTGCGCCCATCTCTACTAACATTGGCAGAAAGAGACTTGCATCACAAATGTACAGCTCCGCAAGGCAGGTGTAAAGTTAGAGACATTTTTCTTTTTGCAAAACTTTTGTAAGTTTCAATGTATGCTGTAATATATAGCGCATGTAAAGTCAGAAAGCTTTTTATGTAAGTCTGAGCATATTCTATTGTACTGAAAGGTTACCCTTCCAGTGCAAAACCTATGGGTGACATTACACAAACATCCTTGCACTGTGGTGCAGGGGTATGTGCATTGGTGCATGACTGTCAAAAGTTCACCAGCACTAGGGCATAGAAGAGCAGGACCACATTTTAGTAGATATGGCTCTGTTCTGCTCTCTCTCTCGATCACACAATGCAGAGCAGAAGTTTTGGTTGGTTGGCTGCATTGCATCTTTTTTTTGTAAATTTCCCCGTCTATGCCTTGCTATTACTTTGCCTCAATATAGTTGACCTATACTAGATATGTATGTGCTTAATTTTGTAATCAATTGTACACTGTTTAGCTGTTAGATAGTGTCTTAATGTGAACAACATGCACAGTGTAGTGTGTTAGGATGTTCTGCAGCACAACCTATATTCATCTCACGGTATGGTCCAAATCCTTGAAATAGAATGACTTCTACAGTTGTATGTGACAGTATTGAGGTCAGTAGTATCCAAATGCATGTAGACTCACAAACAAAATGTTTAATCTGTGGTGTGATCAAGGACCGCTGGGTGGTGTGTCGCATGAGCGCAACACAGGCCCCCGCAGCCCCCGTGGTGCGAGGGGCCCCCAAGCTCCAGGGGGCCCCCTCAGCACAGCACTCTGGCTGCAGAGCTCCTGATTGAGCCCGGAGGGGGGCCCTCCACGAGCCTTGCAGGGAGGCCCCCTCATGTTTCGTTACGCCTAGTCTGGGGCCAAGGAGGGGTGTAAGATGGGCATACAGGAAGCCACGCATGTACACCTAGTGGCTGAACTGCATAATGTGAAACCTTGAAACCTGGGATCAATCCCAGCTCCCCTACTTGACCAAAGTCTTCTTTATCTTCATATAAGAGGAAGTTGAAATACTTGACTTCAGGATATGTACTGTACAAAACATTTTCTTGTGTTTGATGTAATAATCTATAATGTTGTCCATGTATAATAGCAACCCAGGCCGCACCGAAGGTGCACATAACAACTGACTCGCATCTTAGTTAATTATTGGAATTGTTCTTGGGGTGTCAGGAACCATGTATGTTTCTAAATTCCTGTTTGAAACGTATTACTTTTAAAAGTATTTCTCACTTCAGCTATATAATCTGATATACTAAGACAAATGCTTCTGCATGTTAACAAAATGCACTTTTGAATTTTGAAGAGACTTTATCATATTTGTACAGGTGTGTTTTGCAAGGTGGCTTAAAAATTAAGGTGATCCTACATTTAAGTGGTGCAGGATATCTCAGTTACTTCTTTTCTCTAACTTAAGTGTACCTGTAATAAATGCTTGTCTATTTAATGAACATATTTCTCAGTGTCAGCTGAGACAATTAAACAGCTGCCAAGTGCTTCTATTATCAGGGGCTACATGTAAAGGCCAGTAGGGCTACAGGTGGCTCCTGGATCGTACCTTGAGTATCATTAACATAGGTTATATCTAACCATACAGTACTACTGTGTTAGAAGTGTTAAGAGTCTACACTGTGGTAAGGGACACAACGCTCCATCCTTGCTGTGGAATGTTCCACATATCAGGTTCTATCGGGGAGGTTCCACACATCAGGTTCTATTGTGGAGGTTCCACGCATCAGGTTCTAAGGTGGAGGTTCCACACATCAGGTTCTAGAGTGGAGGTTCCACACATCAGGTTCTACGGTGGAGGTTCCACGCATCAGATTCTACGGTGGAGGTTCCACGCATCAGGTTCCACGCTGGAGGTTCCACGCATCAGGTTCCACACATCAGGTTCTACTGTGGAGGTTCCGCAAATCAGGTTCTATGGTGGAGGTTCCATGCATCAGGTTCTAAGGTGGAGGTTCCACACATCAGGTTCTACTGTGGAGGTTGCACGCTGGAGGTTCCACGCTGGAGGTTCCACACATCAGGTTTTATGGAGGAGGTTCCACACATCAGTTCTACGGTGGAGGTTCCGCAAATCATGTTCTATGGCGGAGGTTCCACACATCAGGTTCTATCAAGGAGGTGCCACGTATCAGGTTCTACGGTGGAGGTTCCACACATCAGGTTCTAGAGTGGAGGTTCCAAACATCAGATTCTATGGTGGAGGTTCCACACATCAGGTTTTACGGTGAAGAGTTCACACATCAGGTTCTATGGTGGATGTTCCACACATCAGGTTCTACTGTGGAGGTTCCATGCATTAGGTTCTATGGTGGAGGTTCCACACATCAGGTTCTATCAAGGAGGTGCCACGTATCAGGTTCTACGGTGGATGTTCCACACATCAGGTTCTACAGTGGAGGTTCCAAACATCAGATTCTATGGTGGAGGTTCCACACATCAGGTTTTACGGTGAAGAGTTCACACATCAGGTTCTATGGTGGAGGTTCCAGACATCAGGTTCTATGGTGGATGTTCCACACATCAGGTTCTAATGTGGACATTCCACGCATCAGGTTCTACGGTGGAGAATCCACACATCAGGTTCTACTGTGGAGGTTGCACGCTGGAGGTTCCACGCTGGAGGTTCCACACATCAGGTTTTATGGAGGAGGTTCCACACATCAGTTCTACGGTGGAGGTTCCGCAAATCAGGATCTATGGTGGAGGTTCCACACATCAGGTTCTAAGGTGGAGGTTCCACACATCAGGTTCTACTGTGGAGGTTCCATGCATTAGGTTCTATGGTGGAGGTTCCACACATCAGGTTCTATCAAGGAGGTGCCACGTATCAGGTTCTACGGTGGAGGTTCCACACATCAGGTTCTACAGTGGAGGTTCCAAACATCAGATTCTATGGTGGAGGTTCCACACATCAGGTTTTACGGTGAAGAGTTCACACATCAGGTTCTATGGTGGAGGTTCCAGACATCAGGTTCTATGGTGGATGCTCCACACATCAGGTTCTAATGTGGACGTTCCACGCATCAGGTTCTACGGTGGAGAATCCACACATCAGGTCCTAAGGTGGACGTTCCACACATCAGGTTCTATGGTGGATGTTCCACACATCTGGTTCTAAGGTGGATGTTCCAAGCATCAGGTTCTACGGTGGAGGTTACACACATCAGGTTCTATGGTGGACGCTACACACATCAGGTTCTATGGTGGAGGTTCCACGCATCAGGTTCTATGGTGGAGGTTCCACGCATCAGGTTCTAAGGTGGAGTATCCACACATCAGGTTCTATGGTGGAGTGTTGGTAATTGAAGTGGGTGGCAGTTGGCTGCTGAGATTGGGGGAAAGCCAAGAGTACTTGCATGTACTCCTGAAGCAGCTCTTTGCTTGGTGTTGAATACACTTGATTATATGTCCATTCTTCACCTTGTCTGTAGTCAATTGCGACAGTATACCAACTCGATAATATCGACTTGCAGCATATCAGCATGGTAAACACATAAAGGCAGGTAGAGATTTACTATTCTCAACTTCATATACACTTACCTTGACAATTTGGTGGCCAATGTAAGTGTATCTTCGATATTTTGTGGATCGGATTGTCATACTCTCCTTTGAAAGGTGTGGCTTGAAGGAACCCTTGCTGTCCAACAATGTAAGGTACAGCAAATGAAATGCAAAGCCTGCTCTCTGGTGACTATGACAGAGCCAAGCCTATAACTACTAAACAACAAAAGACCAAAGATCACAATGCTATCACAAGTACATGCAAGCTGATAAATCTAATACTATTCTGCATCTGCACTTCCTTAACAATAGAATCGCCAGCAGCTCTGGTCGACTATTGATTGAATTAACTGTACATCAGGGAAAGGCCTTTTAATTCCACCGGACAGGCCTATTATTCCACTGGGCATTTCCCCGGTGGGCTGGAGCACTTGGAGGCCGGTTTTGTAAGTCCTTGGCCCCTCACGGAGACTGTCACTTCCCCCAGCTCCTAGAGATTATTTATAGCAGGCACAGGAAGGCTTCAAGAGAGAGGGAGGGAGTAAGAAGGCGGAGAGAGAGGGGGGGGGAGAGAGAGAGAGAGAGAGGGAGGGGGAGAGAAAGAGAGAGAGAGAGAGAGAGGGAGGGGGAGAGAAAGAGAGAGAGAGAGAGAGAGAGAGAGAGAATGGATGAAAAGGGAGAGATTGGCCCAGGAAATGGATTTAGTAGGCTGGTTTGATCATATTTCCCTGGCTGTTTTTGTTCCCCAGTGCGGTTCTGTAAATATGGCTCTAGTGAATGATGCTAGGAAATGCTCTGGGGCATCGGGTTTGTGGTTTTGCCAGTCCTAAGGATTCTGGACTTCTTAAATTAAACAATGTGTGTGCCAGATGTCTTAAAAGCAGACATTACCTATTCGCTACTTAGCTGGACTGAGATTAAATAATCATTTCCTAGTGTATACAGTTGAACTTCTCAGATGGGTTTTGAAACATTTTGTTTCATTTGGGCTTGGAGTTTACAAAATGATGTTAGCCATGGACCTTTTGTGGTTTTCTAAATTTAAAAATATAGTTGCATGTTTCTATTTCTTTGATTGGTTTTCCTTCTAACTTGAGTAAAGTGCTCGCATTGTTTAGGTCTGATACATGCATGTGGTTTGTTTTAAGGGCGAGATTGATGGCAAAACACCTAAATGTTTTGTAGCTTGTATAAAATGGTTAAGAAGTGTTCCCATTGCTCCCTTTTCTTAAGGTATCATGCAATAATTTAGATATTTACCTTTAAAATGTTAAAATGTTTCTACAGTGTGAGTTCCTCTTTTCTAGATATATCTCAATTGGTTGCATGACCCACTGGCAGAGTTTTGGAAAGTCAGGGGAGCATTGAGTTTTCAATTACTGATTTTTTGTGTGTGAAATCAGCAGTGCTGTGAGCCTCATGATGATACATCACTTCCCACAGATAAATGAACACGCATCAACACATCTGTTACAGTTCTCCTCTGGAACCGCTGGCAACAAATACAACCTTTTAGGGCTACTTTGTATACCATGCTTGTCAACGGGCTCCGCGACTTATGTCACACCACCCAAGAAGGTGCTTTCTCAGCTTTGGGGTCAAAGGAAGGCCAGGGCTAGGGTACAATAGAGAGGGATGTGCATGCCCCCGCTGTCCATCCTAAGATGGTGGATTACAGCACATGGCCATACAGGTATATGCTTCTACATGGCCTTTGACAGGCATTTTCATGACAAGCGGCTCTGGTGATGCTAGGGCAACTTGAAAGAAGGAGTGGAGAAGAGAAAAAGAGAAGTATACACTGAAGAACCGCTTAATAAAATAAGGCAAACAATTTAAGGTTCTGCCAGTGCCAATATTCCAGATGGAACTACTTATTCAGCATTTTAAAGGATCTGTACTTGCCAAAGAAGTGGAGTGAGTCATGTTTGCATTTTAAGGAGTAAATTGCTATTAATATAATCACAACCGGCTCTTATTTCGGCTCCACCTGGTCTCACCTATTTGTTGACAGATTTTTGCATACATAGGTCAAGGGGACTCATTATTACTTTATCAGTGTATTTCTTCTTTGAGGATTTTAGAAATTTTGGTTCCCAGTCCCAAGAGGAATCTCAATGTATTTTTTGTGAGAAGGTGTTTTCGGGTGTTTTCTGGCAGAGGAAGAGCATTTTGTGCTTCCCGATATAAAAAAGGGGATTGACCCTTTGTTGCTACTGCAGCCAAAGCCATTCACAATTTTACAACCCCCAACGCAGAATTAACACATGGTAAAATTGGTCTGGGTGTGGAAAAACCAACTCACTTGGAATCTCCGTGAGGTAATTCCACTTTGCCTGATCCATAGTGAGGGCCAAAGAGGCAACAAAGTCTGGCTCAACTACGCTAAGTCATCTGTCTTCTTTCGAATGTCCATTTCCATAGGCGTTCCTGCCAATCATAAGGAAAAAAACAAATCTTCCACCTTAGGATTTAAATGTCTGATCCCCGTCAACAAGAGGATTTCCTTCAAGCTCCTCATCCACGCACACAAGGCACGCCGCAAGACCGGCCCAGCCTACCTCAACAGACAACTCTTCTTCTACATCCCCAACCGCCAGCTCCGTTCCGCCGACCTCACCCTCGCCACCGTCCCTCGCATCCGAAGAACAACCACCGGCGGCAGATCCTTCTCCCACCTTGCCGGCAAGACCTGGAACACCCTCCCACTGAGCCTACGACAGACCCAAGACCTGCTGACCGTCAGGAGGCTACTCAAGACCCGGCTCTTTGACCAGTAGCGCCCCCCCTTTTTTCCCCAAGCGCCTTGAGACCCTCACAGGTAAGTAGCGCGCTCTACTTGGCTAGTGGCGGCTGGCGGCTAGTGTGGGTGGTGGCAGCTCCCATACGGACCCGTTTTGATGCACTCAGGAGATATCTCTGATTTTTAAACTGTACTGTATTTTACCATTCGCTGCACAAATCTGTGTCGAAAGCGCAGAGGCGCTTCCACTTATATTTTAAAATTCGCTTTGCTAAATTTTTATCTATGTGGGCCACACGCTTACCTGTTTAGTTGTACTCTGTCATCTGGTGTGCCTGCCTGCCCCGTTCCACCGCCGCTGTTGTGCCGTTTGAGTGGAGGGCGGGCGGCCATCTTGGGTGTAGTCCCGGACCCCTGCTAGACCAGTGGCAGCATTCTAGCTGGGGGAGGGACATGCATCCATAAATTGACCATGCCCTTTTGAGCGCGCAGCGGTCGTGCGCTGCGGGCGCGCCGCTGGCACGCCGAAGGTAAGCCAAAGGTCTGCCCGTCTGCGCCCGTCCGCCCCTCGGGCGTGCCTAGTGCCAGCCAGGCTACCCTTTTTCCCTCTTTGTCAGTGGGTGGCCCACTGAGGTATACTCAGAGCGAGCTTTTGGCTCTTAACCATAATGTATGTAAAGGGATACAACCATGGGTGGTCTCTGACTGCGTTCATAAAATCTGCTCTCTCTGTAAATTCAACTTTACTTTAACCCCAACCCCACCTACATCAGCTCCGAGAATTAATATCAAAGACACGGTTTCGGCCTCACTAATTAATGCCCGCTCCATTGTGAAACATGCTGCAGACATATTTGAGCTGCTATTGGATGGCAATCTTGACATCTTATTCATCACAGAGACATTGTTTAACAGCTCTTGGGCCCCTGTGGTTGAATTTGCTATTCCGCGGGGCTACAAAATTATGAGAACCGACCGTGCTGTGGGGAGAGGTGGAGGGGTGGCGGTGTTTTATAGAGACTCGTGGTCTTTTACTAGTGAGTCTTCTAGTGAACTAGGAGATGGTGAATTTCTCCACTTCTCCTTCGTCCTTACGCCTCATTTTACCCTAGGCGGCACTCTGATCTACCGCCCCCCAGGCCCTTGTGGCTTTTTTCTTAAAGCACTAGAGGAGGTGATTGTACCCCGGGGTCTGAGGTTCTCTAGGTTTCTGCTTCTGGGCGACTTAAATATTCATGTTGACATGAAGGAGTCATTTGATGCGCTCAGTTTGCTAGAAACCTTCAGTTTGGCCCAGCTGACACAGTGGGTAAAATTACCCACTCACTCAGGTGGTCATCTTTTGGACCTAATCTGTTCCAATTTTGCCTTGACCACGTCCGACCCCCTAATTCTTTCATGGTCGGACCATAAACTCATTAGGTTCTCGTGGCCTCTGATCAATTTTTCCTCTCCGACCCTCCCACTTACTTGCCATCAAAAGATTAACGTGTTAGCCTTGTCCAATGTTCTTCAGCAGAGCCGTCCTGTGCTTGGCCCCGGGCTTACAGATGCTGTACAGCAATTTGACACCTGGATTAGCTTGGGGGTGCAGGCCTCAGCCAAACAGGGCTCTGGCCCTAACAAGCACGCTACTCCTTCCAAGCCCTGGTTTTCACAGGCACTGAAAGCATTAAAACTTGACTGTAAAAATTTAGAGAGATGTTGGAGATGTGCATATTGTCCTTCTGCCAAAGAGGCCCTGTGCGCCGCTCAGAGGGTCTATTATGATGCTATAAAAACAGCAAAGAAGGAATTTCATGCTGACAGGATTTCTAGGGCAAATAACAATAGCAGGGAGATTTTTTCTATTGTAAAAAGCTTCCTTTCCCCTCAGGCTGAACAACCCCTGATTCCTTCTTCCGCCCAATGGTGTGTGGACTTGTCCTCTTTTTTTTTATTGATGAAATTGTGGGAATCCAGGACAGCCTACGTGTGATATGCCCGGATCAGAGTAACCAGGTTATGTGTCCCCTTGATCATTGTCCCCCTATTTCCCCTGCTTTTTATGCCTTTTTTCCTCCTACTGAGGCAACTACCTTAGCTGTCCTTAAATCGATGAAATCGGGCTCCCCCACTGATTCCTGTCCGGCCCGCATTTTGGGTGGTGTGGCTGAGGTAGTCTGTTCCGAGGCCGCAGTGATCATTGGCCTCTGGTTTAGGACGGCCACTGTCCCTGACTGTTGGAAACAGGCTAAACTCCTGCCACTTCTTAAGAAATCAGGGCTCAATTTCAATACTCTGGCCAACTATCGCCCCATCTCTCTGCTTCCAGTGTTGGCCAAAGTCACTCAAAAAATAGCATTTCGCCAGCTGGATGCGTTTGTTGAAGATTCACATGCACTTCATCCTTAACAGTCTGGGTTCCGTGCTACTTATAGCACTGAGTCCGCTCTGGTTGAGATCTCCGAAGGGAGTGCCTGGACGGAGGCGGCAGAGCAGCTCTGATTATGTTAGACCTCTCTGCCGCCTTCGATACGGTGCCTCACCAACAGCTGATCTTGCAACTGGTTTCCATCGGCATTGCTGGGTCTCCTCTAGAGTGGCTGACATCGTTTTTGACCAATCGAACCCAGCAGGAGTGGACGCCCCCGTATGTTTCTTCGGCAAAACTGCTCTCGACCGGGGTACCTCAGGGGTCTACATTAAGTCCACTTTTGTTTAACATTTACCTGACCCCCTGGTATTTCTGGCCGAGAAACTGGGGGCAAAAATAATATCCTACGCCGACGATACGCAGCTGCTGTTTACTTGGTCTGGCGAAGATCTCAATACTTCGGCTCTCCAGCATTGTCTCTCCTCAGTTTTCTCCTGGCTTGCTTCGGCCCAATTAAAATGTAATGAAAACAAGTCTGAAATCCTCCTTTATGGGCAGTTCCCCCCCAATTTTAGAGAGTCCTTATGGCCACCGGATGTTCCTTTCCCGAGTGCGACTGGCAAACTAGCCAAGAACCTGGGAGTTTGGTTCGGAGAAGATCTTAAATTTGCGGAGCATATTTAAAAAACTTACATGTGGCTGCTTTGGCACTCTTAAGTCTCTCCGTAGGTTTTTTCCCCTGCTACCTAGAGCTGCTAAAGAGTCGGTGGCAAGGACCCTTATACTTTCTCGCCTTGACTACTCTAATGCCCTCTACTCTGGTATTCCCGCCTACCTTACTAACTGCCTTCAGGTTACACAAAATGCAACGGCCAGACTCCTTTTTAATATCTCTAGGCAGTCTAGTGTTCGTGTGCATTTGGGCAGTTTACATTGGCTCCCTGTCAAACAAAGGGTTGTGTTTAAATCTCTCACCCTTGCACACAGAGCCATTCACGATCAAGGACCTGCGTACCTGAAGACGCGTTTTGCGTGGTATTTGACGAGCCGCCCTCTACGTTCTACCTCTCAACATCTGCTGGCGGTTCCCCGCTTCAACCGTGCTCGCCTTGGTGGCCAGTCTATCGCGGTGAAGGCTGCTACGGCCTGGAACACTCTACCGCTGTCACTTCACACCACTCAGGATTTTACACTTTTTAAAAACGCACTCAGAACTCATCTGTTTAAACTACCATTTTAATTTTTTGAGATTTTTTCTGCCTCTTTGCATCACCACGCGCCAGGATACTCTCGAGTGATTGAGCGCGCTACAAAACCTCCTATACAATACAATACAATACAATACAATACAATACAAATTCTTGATTGATTGATTGATTGAAGGAATTCATGGTGTCTGACCAATATTGATGTGCTGAATGCACCAGTTAAAAGATCCAAAAATCTCCAGCGGGACCAAGCTGGAGGCTTTAGCCGTCGAGATTTCCATGAGGAAACCAGGTGTGACGTGCCCTCTTTTAAAAATCCATCTCCAAGCCCTATTGTGTAGCTCATTTTTGTCTTTACTTCCTCACCTAACCAGATTACTGGTGAAGGTTGTTAGTATCTGGTTTCAAAATTCTATTCAGTCAAATGATATTCTTGATGAGAAACACACCGTTTTTTGACTGATTGGGAACTGAAACCATTGTCATATTTGTATGAGAAGACCTTAGAATGTTTGTTGATAACAGTGTTGGATTGGTAGATTTATTAGCTGCAGCTGACACGGTCATTTTGTACATTTTCTTTGAAAGATTAGGCAATAATGGGATCACAGATAAAGATCCTGGATATATAAATAGATTTTGATCAAATGTTCTTAGGCTGTTCAGCTGGGATCCGTCAATGCTATTTAAAATATGTATCTAGGGGTGTACCGCAAAGCTTTGCAATCACCCTGCTATTGTTTAATCTGCATTTCCATTCGCTTGCATGCCTGCTACATGAATTTAATATAAACGCGTACGTGTTTCCACTGCCAGCAGCCTGCAGATTACCCAATATACTGGTGACAGGATCCTTCTTAATATGAATGAATGGGATTATGTGTCTGTAAATTTTACACATCCTCTGTGGCTTTCTGTGTCCAAGAAGATAGGGCCTCATTAGGATGCCACCGCCGGCCCGGAGGATGCGGATTCACTGCCGCGGCCACAGAAAACACCCACCGGTAGATTAGGATGGCAGTGGGATTGAGGTGGGACCAGCGGCGGACGGCAGGTCCGTCTGCCGCTGATCCACGGGGTGTGGAGGGCTATTTGGTGGCGGTGTCTTCAAGACACCGTCTGCCAAATTAAGATGTGCATTGCTGCATGCTTTACAACGGCGGCTTTTCAGCTGTGGAAAAGCATGTGGTCCTTGGTGTTTGGGGGCCCGTTGCGGGCCCCCAGGGTGTTGGGGTGGGGGGTGCACATGGCGGGTACCTATGGTACCCCCCAGCATTTACATGCACAAAGCGGCAGGCACCGCGCGGTGCTTGCCGCTTTGTGCATGTAAATGTAAAACATGCATTTTTAACCTTGCGGCGGGTGCTGCTTCAAGCAGTGCCTGCCGCAAGGTTAAAGATACAGGATGTGACCGCCAGGGTGGCGGTCATATCCTAATTGCACCGGAGGGACCGCCACTGCCCCTACGGATGGTCCCTCCACCTCGAGGGTGGCGGACGGCCGCAGGTCCGTCCGCAATTGTAATGAGGCCCATAGTTTTTTAAACTTCCTTTCTTATGCATTAAATTGGCTATGGTCAAGGTCCTACTCTTTTTTCCCCTCAAAAATCTGTAAAATATGTGGTTAAATCAGAAATAAATTCTGGCTCCCATATGTAGTGTCCAAATGTACATGCAAGAGGTAGGCTATGTAGCCTTTCGTGTTCAGGGCACTCGAAGCTACAGCAAACTAGCCAACCATCTTTGTGCTTCCAATGATCATTTGTAATTTCGGAAACAAATGAAGAATTGGATCTTTCCATCTCAACCTCCTTATTTTTTGTGAATGTGTTTCCATCAGTCATGCTGTTCCAGGCACACCAAGAGACTCTTTTTGAATGTTTTTGATTTGAAAAAGACATCTAAATAAAAAATAAAACTTGATTTGTTAACAAGTGCATTCTGTGAAGAAATTTGGATTACACCAGGTTGTTATGGCTTGACTGTCAACTGCTTGAGCCCAGAGAGTATGTTGAATGGCACACACATTAAAAACAATGGTCAATAATAAAATTTAAAAAATGCAACGCAGCAAGACAACTTGCTGGGCTGTGTTGAGTGTAAGGGAGAAGGGCAGGAGCGCTCTATATCTACCAAGATGTAGCACATTCCTGTCCACTGTCTGCACTGGCACACTATCTGCAGCCTAGCACTAATGGAGGCACCCTTGTGCCATTGATCGAAGGTGCCTGCATTGCAGACAGTATTGTTTTTGTGCAGGAAGGGACACCTTCCTGCAGAAAAACATTACTTAGTGGTGTTTGCAGAATGCAGTGCACTTAGAAAGTGGAAACAACGAGGAGAAATAAAGATAGTTGCAACCCTGGTACAAATGTGTACCCTTTTGACACATTTCCAGGTCTACCAGTTTAGGTAAATCTAGGAATCCTTCAGTATACATGGGTGGATGCGTGGGAACACACCAGGCTCCAGACATGTAGGGACTCATTTATGAGCCCTTGCGTCACTTTTACGCCGCTGGTGCGTCACTTTTTGTGACGCACCAGCGGAGTAAAAAATGTGCCTTGTTGTACCATATTTACAAAGTGACGCATCTAGGTAGATGCGTCACTTTGTAAACCCCTGTGCCACATTATACCTGCCCCAAGAAAGAAAGCGTCATAGAAGTGACGCTGTGAAATCTATAAGATTTCACTGCTCCATTTCTTGGACGCTAATGCGTCAAAATCTTTAAGACTGACGCAGGCACTAACAACATGGGACCTGCCCAAGTGAAAGTACACATTTCTGGAGTTGCGTCACTTGTGTGACACACTCCAGCCATGCGTCACTTTTGCGCCTACAGATACGTCAGAAATACTGACGTATCTGTAACTCCTTGCGACATGATGCGTCATACTGTAAATATGACGCATCGTTAGTGTCGCAGGGAGAGCGCAGTGAAAAGTGACGCATCGCTGTTTTCATGCAGCAATGCGTCACTTTTCATAAATGAGGCCCGTAATGCCCCCCACCACACAGAGTAACACAAGGCAGCACCTTGTGCCACCTAGCGTTACTTCATATTTATCAAGCCATGCAGGGTGGCCTTGCGTGGCCTGGTAAATCTCATTCCACATTTTGCCTCACCCTGTGTGGCGCAAGGGCTATGCAAAACCTTAACAGAACTGGTCTCCGGTGTTCTTCATCTTCCAATGTAGCCGATCGCAGTTGTGGAGCGTGGGAAATATGTACCAATTGTTTTAACAGTGCACTTCACAGACATTCCTGTCACTTGTGATGCAGCATCTGTATATGCAGCAAAAGGCTCCTCGGGATGCTGATGCTATTGAGATGCAATCAAGTGAACTTTCTGTATTTGATGTCGATCCCTAAAAGACACCTTTGTTGTTTTCCTGGGTTTTATCTTGGAATCCATGAGTATGTATAATTCTTCATTGCTTGTAATTTTGATGTATTTCCTGCTGCTTTCAATCTATTATTTTATTCTTGAATTTGACTTGCATAATAAGGGTGTACAGCTTTGAAATTTCCAGGATGATTTCAGAAATACAATGAAGACTGGCCTTTCCACATCCTCTCTTTCAATCCTGTGGATATAGCTCCACCCTGCAGTCACTCAGATTTTTGGACCCCAGGGATATTATCATACATCCCTCTTTGGAGATACAGTTGGCCATCCTTGCCTGCTCACATTTCTTTGAAAGTGGGCTGCCTCATTTTTAAAATGGTCCCCTTGGTTGTGAGGGATTCCATTTGGCCTCAAGGTTTAAAAAAACTATATTTGCTTTGCCCTTAGCCCTCAAAAACCCATACTCCATGAAAGTAGGGCTTTAAAGCAAATGTCCTGTGGTGTCTCAGTTTAGATGCTTCCACTCAAGCTCCATGACTGCCGTCTCTCAATGTGGTAGGAGCTGAGTCCATTTTACCACCCAATGTTCTACGTTTCTTTATTTTGTGACTGTTTGAATATAATTTATGTATGTTGGCACTGTTTCAAACACCTGTTGTGCATCTCAATGCAAAGTCAGTGCTTTGCAAAATGATTACTCATCATTAAAATGATGTGCTATTAAAATTGCAGCCACACATCACTTAAGCCCATTTATTACGCAGTTACATAAAATAAACATTTCCAACACCCCATCATAAGCATGTTTTAAACATATTGTTTAAGAATTGTTTTGAAATAGATTGAAAGTTATATTGTGCTTCAGGAGAAGTGTCCCCTAAATCGCCTGTTAAGTTTGCCCCACTAAGGTGCTGATACCAGAGGTACTGGTAGCTTGACGGAGCTAGATCGAGCAGGAGATTAGAAAATACAGGAGACTTTTATGCTTCCCTGTGGAATGAGAAATTATCAGAGAATTTGTAATAACTTGTCTGATTACCCTGGTAATTTTATCCCCACTTTCAGGGGCATTGGTAACTCCAGGGGCCCAGAGTTAACATTAGTTTACAAGTGGGATTCTTTGATTTCCCTGCAAAATGAGGAATCATCAGGGAATTGGTAATAACGTTTCAGATTCTTCTGATCCAGCGCTCTGGGCTAACCCTCTTACCATCCGGCCTCCTATAGACCTTTTTCTTCCCACCTTAGAGGTGATGGGAGTTAACAGTAAGTTAATCAAATTTCAATTAGCAGTGGAACCTATTTGGATACATAATAAGGACCAGGAACAGTAGCGGCACATCCTCAGCCAAAGTGGCAGGGCGGGGCGGGCCAGAGGAGGGAGATGGGGGGGAGTGCTCGTGGACAAAATAAATAAATAAATACATTTTTTACCGTAACGCTGGTGTCTCCCGCCGTATTGCACTCTTCCTGATTCTGGGCACAGACTCCCAGAATGCACTGCGCCCAATTCTGAAGTTGCATGAAAGTAGCATCGGGATTGGCCTGAGCACTGGAAATTTTCATTCCCAGGCAGACTGGGAGCTGGTGTCTTCTCTCTCCAGCCCCAGTAGTGCAACTGGGGCTGGAGAGAGCTGTACTGCACAGGAGGGTGTGGTCGGCCTGAGACAGCCGGCCAAACAATTCATGCGCAGTGAAGGGAGTTCACACCACTCCCCCACATGCAGTGTCATTCCCTGGATCCACCCCCAAGACTCATCAGAGTCCTGGGGGTCGGTCCAGGGGATTAAAATAAAACAATATTAAAACGGTTTAAAAATCCATTATATTTTTGTTTTATTTGCTGATGATGGCGGGGCGCAGCGCTCCTCTGATCTTAGGGAGCGCCTGGCGCTGACTAGGAATCAGTGACTGTAGTTAAGAACGTTTATTACAAACTAGCAGTCAAGTTCAGGTACACAAACCTCTGCACCATGCTGTAAAGGTACAGAATAACAACTGAATAACCCATCCTCCTAAAGAAGTTTAGGTGCACCAGTATTAAGCAAACCAAACTAACAATTCAGCCACAGCAATACAAAAGATTAACAGTAAGATCTGATGGTCAGAGAAAAGATTCTCTCTTCTATACATCAGAAATGTCTAAAATCATCTAAGTTAAACTCCAAACTAAAGAGGATGGTTGTATTCTAAAACAATCTGAAAAAGCTAGGACAATCCAGTATAGGAGAAAAATATAATGGGGCAGGAAAAATAAGAAGAATGGGAAGGTGTCAGTATTCCAGAAGCTTGGTCAAGAATCTTCTTGGGCCAGGGGGGAAAGTGTTAGCCTAAGCCAAACTCAGTAGAGAATCAAAGGGAAAGCATAGAGGTCTAAACCTCTTAACCCCTTCGCTGCTGATGACGAGCTCAGCTCATCATCAGCCACGGTGGTCGTGTGTGGATGACGAGCTGCTTTTCAAAATTTGCCGCACAAAGCGGGAAAAGCTGCCGCAGCGATGCGGTGAAAGTCCAAGGGAAAAGTGCTGGATCATGGGACAGAGTATACTCTAGTTAATTGCACTAGAACGTGCCAGGTAACACCCTTGCTCATTGCACCATCAGGATTCAAGCAAACCGGGCCGAAGACGGCTGTAATGCCAGAAACCGGTCCCCGGGAGCTTGTTTCCTTCCCAGTGTAAGAATTGGCTTTTGTAGTTTGGTTTGCCCTGTTCCCATCATGCACTGGGACAGGAACAGACTAATTTGCATACAGCCAGGTTCTGAAACTGGGATGGTGCAGTGAGCTAAAAAACGGTGTTGGATCTAGCCCTGATCTCTTGACTGGGTGAGAGCTTTCTGCTCAATTCAGAGACTCTGTCCCTCACCACCCCTTGTTGTAAATATAGGTAACACCCTATGGACACATCATCGGGGGTTTCTTTGTCCTTTTTCATTCTCACGTTGTAAGCTGCAACATTTATGAAATCTTCCACACTGAACATGGGAATTACATTGTTCTGTTGCAAAAGATGCTGAATAAACCTTTCAGTTAACACTCTGGCTCTCCATGTTTTTTCAACAAGGTCTTCTTCTCAGGCTCTCTCTCTATCGCTAGTACAGTATTCTATCTAATCTCAAACCAACTATCCTCGTGAAAACACCTGCACCTTGCACTTGCAATGTAGGCCTAAAAATGTCAATTTAGCATATTAACTCAATGGTGCACATTTAATAGAAGTGTGCACTTTCAAACACAAATGTAAAATGTCAGTACATTTGATTCATCACTTATGGCATGTAGTAAAATCTTAAATGAGTGTGTGTAAATATGCCTAAGAACTATATTTAATTGAAATATATGAAACATCAGTGCTTATGAAACATAAATAATTGTCGTTTCTAAAGTAAACACATTCTAAGTGAGGATGGTTTATTTGTCAAGTATCCCAAAAATATATCATTTAATATGGTTAGGTAAAACAGTATATGTAATTTCTCTAATTCCACACAGAATGCACTTCAATAATGATGTCAAATGCAACACTTACATTAATTAGATCACACAAGAAACATGTGCTAAGTACACGTAATGATGACGTGTAAGGGTGTGGATAGCATGTAAGCTGTTCCGCCTCTTATATGTGCACATTTTCCCTCAGTTTTATTCCCAGAGCTTGTGCCGTGAAGCAGGTGAATAGGCTTGGTGATAGAAAATTATTATTCACAGACTCTAGATCTTCACAAACATTTGTAAACTGTTTACCTTCCAGGAAACACATAGAAATAATTTCTACAATAGGCAGAAGTAAGTGACTTTCCAGAGTGTGAAAGTGAAATTACACATACACATATTTCGTAGCAGTGTAAGAAAGTTTTTTCCAAGGAAAGTTTTGCTCCACAGAGAAAATTAATGTTCTCTCTAGGAATAAAACGAAAATTTAAACAGAAGAAAAGCAAAATCAACAGAACAGTAAATCTCCAAAAGTGTTTGGAATAGGGGTAGGGAAAAAGTTTACACAGACAAGTCTATAGCATTGAAAGATTTGCACAGGTAATCCGTTGAAATTCTGTACTTTTTGGCCATACAAAGATTTACTTCTATTCTCCTGGGCATAGTTTCTTCTGTTGATCAGGTCTCTTGACATCCAGTCACGCTAAGCTTTCCACAAATCGATTATGAGATTCTGAAAGGAAATGAATGCTTCCATTGCCTCTTTCGAATTAGCAAGCAAGCCATCTCCACAACTAGTAAAATTTCCATAGTAACAGTGAACAGAAAGTTGAAAACCTCACCCTTAACTACCGAGATTTCCATGAACTTCCCAGCATTTTATACACGTTCTCCTAAGTGTAAAGCTCTTTTCCTCTTCCTTCTCCTTTCCTAAAAAAGTCACTCACTGAATTTCCAAGGTGATTTCCTTTGCCATGAAAGGGAAGGGTACTCAAAACATTCGGGCCTCATGTCGCGGAGTTTCTTCACCTGTAAAAATAAAATTGCCAATTCACTTAGGCTCTCATTAAGAGTGAGATAGTGATTTCTGATATGGCACGTAACTGCCTTAACGCATGTATGTATGGAAAATTCAGAGCACCCAAGGCTTTAAGTGGACAGGGTCTTGCCGGTGCACAGCACCCGCAGTTCTAAAAAGTAGGTGCAGAGACGGGTCCCTATCGGGCTCTCAATTTTTGCCCTCATTTTAGGATGACTAATAATAAATCTTAACTCAGCAGCTGTACCGCCCTCCACTGCCTTTGATGTAACTTCAGTGTGACTCTTTATAGTTCTTTCACAGTCTCACCATTGCAGAACTGAAGCCTTTTCAATATGCTATACTAGGAAGACATGTGCTTATTTAGCTTGTGCAACTAACATCCATTGACAAAGCAAATAGTACTGGCATGTTGTAAGTGTAATGTTACTTGCTGTATGTTATATCTGGATGCAATATCAGAAGCAGCAAAATACCCATCAGGCGGCACGCTATGCTAAGCATATATTTTCAGTTTATGTACTTTTAAGCCACGCCCTTGATTACATCTGTAATGCCCCTTTGAGAGACCCACTTAGTTTTTTCAACCCACTTAAAACCCTGACTGCACCTACGGGTAAATTTGCTTCATCTGCCTATATTCACTGGGTAGGAATGTATGGTAAATGCTGATACACACGGAATTCTGTGTGGCAAGCACACTATTCTGCAAGGTATTCCCTATTTTCCGATTGGAAACTTGGGGCCTTATTTATGAAGTCCTTGCGCCACCGATGCGTCACTTTTAAAATGGGAAAAAGTGACGCACCGGTGGCGCAAGGCCTTCATAAATAAGGCCCTTGGTCGTGGCCAGCATGGTTCGCTGGTGGGCGGCTGAGGGGAAGTCGCACAGGTAGGTCATGCGGGGGGAGGGTTAATTTAATAATGGTAATAAAAATAAATAAATAGACGTACCTTTCCGCTGGTCAGGTCCCGCGTCTTCTCTGCTCCTGCTCTCCTGCCTCCGGGAGGAACAGGAAGAAGGCAGCCCGGCTCCCTCCCCTAAGCCAATAAAAATGCTGCGGTCAGAACGCCGCCCAGCCAGGGGCTAATGGGGAGGTTCTCCAGGCAGGCTGCATTGCAGCCTGCATGGAAAAGGGCAGTGTGTGCATAACTGGTTTGGGTGGCCCCAGAGGCGTGGGCACATTACTCCTCCCCTGCCCTGCCTGCTTGCAGAGCAGCCCCGCACGCAACCAAACCTAAAATGGTAATAACTGAAAGTTTCTGCATCTCACACTGTGAGAAAGCCATGGGGAGATGCTCTTCCGCCCTAGTGGAGGAGCCGCCCCTGGGATTAGGCAGTAGATATCGCACCTGGTAACTACGGCACCCGCAGCGCCAGTCACCTGATTACGGCCCTCTCATAAGCAGAGCGTTAATATCAGTGAAATCGCTGCCTGTGTAGTAGAAAATAGATCAGAGTCCTGCACAGTGGTACAGAATAGATCCTACTCATGTTTCACTTTTTTCTTGGTTCAAACAATAAATACAGCAGGAAATATATTGTTGTTTTCAAATGTGAAAGGAGGTAATGAGACAATATCATAATTTTACATTTCTTAAATTGTACGTAGCGATCACTGTTAAAAAATAATATCACACGACATGGCCAGTGATATATTTTATTGCCCCACTAATGGAGAGGGGCTAAAGAAATGTTTATTCCCACTACACCATATTTTGTTGATATAGCTTGTTGGAGTAGGGCTGTGATGTTGCTCCCTAGTCCCTGCGGAGAGGCTTTATTGCACCTGCCTAACCAGAGATAAGGGTACAAATACATTGAGAATTTGCAAACTGCTTATCCTATGTTTTAGCTCAATCAGAGTTATCCCCACTAGTGTAAAGCCACATCTCCCTTGAGGTAGTCCTAATGAGCACAACTGGCCAATCAAATCTGCCGTTGACAGCATTTCACCTCTAGTGCCTCACACCCTGTGCTTAATTTGTGTCGGTGGTTGCAGGTGGTGAACACCAACATTCAATTTTTGGGACCAGGTCTTATTTTTAATCATCAGACTGACCTAGGAGGGGATGAGAGAAATGTACAAGAGGTGAGAAAGATGGAAGAATAGTGACAAAGGGAGAAAGCAAGGATAAAAAAAAAGAACGAGTTACATAAAGAGAAAGTAAATGTAGGTGGCAAAAGACAGGGATAAGAGGCGGAATCAACACTAGACAGCCTGGGTTGTCAGCAACCCTAGCAGTGCCGGCGGTGAGCTCCTAAGAAAAACTGTAGGCCTGTGCACTTACTTATTTATTTATATTACAAATTAATAAATGCTGCCACCAATAGTATAGATGAGCATGAAAGAAACAATCTATTTTTATTTATTTATTTTATTTTGGAGATTTATAGAGCGCATGGCTGCCCGAGAGCGTCCCAGCGCTAACAGAAATACACTGTGATCTCCAGAGGAGGGGACCGGAGGGGAAGGAAGAGATCAAGGGAACAGCCATGTCTTCAGGGATTTGCGGAATGCTAGGAGATTAGGTTGGGACCGAAGGTCCGGTGGAAGAGTATTCCACATCTTGGAAGCCTGAAATGAGAATTGTCGACCTCCAGAACGTGATTTTTTAATCATGGGTATCTACAGTACAAACATGGAAATTATGAGGGAAACCATGTAACTATGGCCCTTCAGTCTAATGCATTACACACCCTCTAAGTTCTATTTCCTGCTTGACTATTCAAAACGAGTTCCTACACAATTACCTGTTACTAAGAAAACATACTCCAGGATTTCTCTGGAAGCTAAACCTATGCATCATTTCAAAAAGTGGTTGGCTTCTCTATAGAAACATTACATTTTTGATCCATCTGGGATTAACTCTCATTTTGCCCCAACTAGGGTATTGGGAGTACACCAGCCCATGTACACAGCTCCTCAAAATATACAATCAAGATCTATGTATTTACATAAAATGTGAATTAAACATAGCTTTTCTCGTTATCAAGATTGGCATGGTCGGTAAAGTGTTACATAGACTGCAGATATTTTTGCCTGTTTTTTGTCTCCTGATTTCATGATGAGGTGACGTGAAAGCACTGGGTGTATATCAACATAAACATAGTCTGGGAGTTAGGGAAATGCATTTTCAAGGTACTGGCTGTCTTCAAGTTTGCTTTCTGTTTAAGTATTCAGATGAGCCAAGTTGATAAGTGTCTCAGTTCATACTGAGTAACAGATGGGACACCACTGCTTCTTCTCAACTCCATAAAATATTCACTACATTTCCTAAGAGGCGCATCTTTGATTTTGAAATTTTCAAGGCTTTATTATTAAAAGATAAGCAGAGAAAAATAGATTTGCGTGTGTGTTGAAGTGTATATTCTGCTGATAAGTGATAACTTTGACGATTTAATGAGTTTCTTTTTGTCATCTTTTGAATTTTAAATCTTATTTGTAGACCAGGTATCTCTCTTCCAAAAACTTTTTTTGTACTTTGTACTACACTGGCATGGAAGCATGCCTTATTATGAGCAGGTATGTTGTAGTTCTGGCTCGGATTCACAAAGAATTTGTTATGAGTATGTGCAATTTACACTTGGAGTAATCCTAGCCTGCTACTGAATTGGAGGAGTAAGCCAGGAGTAAGCTGGGAGCACTCCAAGTGTGAGCCATAGAAGATTCTTTGTGAATTAGGCCCACTTAATTAACGAAATGTACCATTTAAGAACTTTGCGAACATTGTGGGAATATTACTTAGGGCCATATGTATCAACACATTTCCCCATAGACACAGAATGGGCAAAACCCTTTGATACATCTGGCCCTTAGTTCACTTTCTATAAAGAGAAACTCAAGCAAAAGAAGGTTCATCAGAATGGAACAGGGGTTGGAGAGCTATAAGGTTGCCAATGGGGGGATGACTAAAGAACTGTAGATTTGAGGAGAGTAGAAAACGAGAAGGGGGGGAGGGAATGGTGCATGATAAACATAAGAGGAAATAGATGTGAGACCAAGGTGACAAAAGGATACAGATGGTGGGAAGAGGCCCAACAAAATGGAAAAAGATACGTAGAGGCAAGACTAGTTAACATTAGAAAAGAATACTGAGGAAGGGTAGGGAACAAATAAGGTGCAGGAGAGCAGAACAAATGCGGTGCAGGAGAGCAGCACAAAGAAGGTGCAGGAGAGCAGAACACATAAGGTGCAGGAGAGCATAGAGGAGTAAAAGTAGGGAGCATACTGTCTGTATCCCAATAGTTTTGTGCTAACTAGTAGCAGTCACTGACCAATATATCTCTACAGGGCAATTAGTGAAAGTGGGAAATAAATCCAAACACAATTCACAATAAATCTCCTCATGCCTAGTTGTGACCTGAGAAGGAAAAAGGCACGTGTTTGTGAAGAAGTATTTGTGAATCAAGTGTTCATGCACTGAATGTCAACTGTACTCTTTAAACTACTCAATATCACCCTGGCACTAGGCCAGATTCCCAGAGTAATATTTCATGAGTGTGTGTGTCTCACTCCGGGCTATTCAGAATGACAGACACCCTCACACAAAACTCAGTGAATCATGCCCATTCCATATTAAAAAATGGTGACCCACGGGGATTGTAGGATTTAGGAGAGTTCCCTCATCACAAGTGTCCGGGAATCAGGTCCTGTCCCATAAACCCTCAGGTATTAGTACTGAGGGTATCAGCAGCTACAAGTTGAATTACTTATAGGACAATGTGCACCGTGAAGGGTCACTCAGGAATTAGGAATTGCTGGTGGGAATATAAATACTGCAGCCAGTTCCCCTGATGAAACCTCATCTCTCCCCAGAGTTTCACCTAGACCTGTCTACTGCTTTCATCAGATGAAGTGTCTAGGTGAGTTGCACAGGATCTGTGGAGTTGCCTTGTTTTTTTAACTCTATTCTAAACTTCAGGGCTACTTGTAATGAAGCCCTCACACATGCTTACAAAGCTCTCCATGACTCAGGAACAGCAGATCTGAACCACTGCCTCTCATTCCACGTACCCCAGACAACTTTGCCCCAACCAACTCGCCCTGGCCACCATCCCACATATTCACAAGATGAAAACAGGAGGAAGAACCTTCTTCTACCTCCCCCAATACCTGGAACACACTGCCCCTCCACCTCAGGCAATCCCCATCGCTGACCCAATTCAGGAAGGACTGGCTCTTTGACCGAATTCCACCCCCAGACGGATTAACAGCTCCCCCCTTCAGCGCATTGAGACCCTCATGGGTGAGTAGCTGCGCTACACAAACTCCTGATTGATTGATTGAATTGTATATAAAATATTTCTATGATTAATATATGGTATGAAAGTTTATCCTCCTGAGCACCCTCCAGCTTCAACCAAACAAAACATATTTTTATCCCTAATTATTTCTTAACTGCTATCATTTTACAATATATTTATCTTTCTGATTTAAGACAGGATAAGAGCACACATAGCTGAAACTTGCAAAATAGCTCTGTAAGACAGAACTACTTATGCAAGGAGGTCAGTACAACTGGAGGGTCATAGGCTAAAATTATTGCTGTTTACTTCTCACAAAGCGATGTGACAGGAAAATCATCCATCATGAGAGCTAAAACTCATGCTGTGCCCAGAAAATCCATCCCATCTTGAGATGGTATTTGCAGTTTTAGGCACCTTAACGTTAATCATGGCCTTAATAATAATTTAATGCTACTGTGATGTAGCAATTGTCACCCAATACACTGATTTATTCATTATAGCGAATGATTGCTTGGTTGGCGTGTGTTTTATGATCCAAGTAGCCTGGATCCAAGTAGCAAGGAGCGTTGGCTATTTTTAGACCTGAGTGTTGACAACACAACAATATTATAATATATGGATATACTAGCAGCCCGTCCCGACGTTGTCCGGGGATGAAAAGTAAAGTGTGCAATGTTGTTACAGATGAAGTATGTCATTATTGTAAGATTTCGCGGTAAACTAAATTTTTTGTTTCATTTGAATGAGGATGTAGAATAAATTGATTTTGCACATTCCCGGTGCGAGAGAGGGCAACATATAACTGGCCATGAGTGAAGCACTCTTCTCGTAAGTCGATGCCTATAACTTTATATGTTTGACCTTGCGATTTGTTAATGGTAGAAGCAAAGGCAATGTTAATGGGGAATTGCAAACGTTTAAATTGAAATGGTAGATCTGTAGGTATCATGGGTATGCGTGGAATGTGAGCTAACTGGCCAGCAACAGGGCCAGATAGAATAGTTGCTTTAATGACATAAGGTAAAAGACTTTTAACTTGTAGTCGGGTCCATTGCATAGATTTGGCGGATGTAGGTTTCGCAATAAGATGATTGGAATGCCAACCTTTATTTGGAGTACATGAGGTGGAAGTCCCGATGGGTTAAGTGAGTTTAGGAATTCTTGAGGATAATGTACTGCGTCTTCAGTATCTAATACTGTGTCAATGGATTTATATACTTTTGTTTTCCCTGGGATTTGAAGTAGTATGTGTTCATTGATGTGGGTGACACTTGTTTCTGGGTGCAACTATAGCTCTTTGACAAATCCATTGGTAGTCTTTGTTAAATATATTGTGAACGTCTGGGTATACATGTTGTATGAGTCCTGTAAGTTCGAGACAGACGTCCCTACATTTTCAATATTAATTGTAGTATTTGTGTTGTGTAAATCTCCATTACCAACTTGTAGTAGAAGATCAGCAAAGAGATTATCTCCACCTCCTAAATGTGTTCTCATGTTAGTGCGTAAGGTAAGAGTTTGTACGGAGTCCCATAGGTGTGATGCTTTTAAGCATGCTTTTAGTATATCAGCACTTATTCCTCTTGGGACAACAGGAAGAGTCTGGCGGAAGTCACCTGCAAAGACAAAAGTGACCCCACCCATGATTGTAGGACAATTTCTAATGTCTTGTAGAGTTCTGTGTACGGCGTCTATATGTGCGCGGTGTGTCATAGTACATTCGTCCCACATAATAAGAGACACTTTTTGAAGCAGGGTGCCTAAGGGTCCATTTTTGCGTACTGAGCAAGTGGATTCATTTTCAATGGAAACAGTTAAAGGTAGTTTAAACGTGGAGTGTGCTGTTTTACCTCCAGTCAGCAAAGTGGCAGCTATTCCAGAAGATGCAACTGCCAGAGCCAATAGTCCTAATGAGCGTATTTTTGCAAGTATTAGGTTGATTAAGTACGTTTTCCCAGTCCCTCCTGGTGCATCTAAGAAGAATATTTTTCCATCTTTTGTTTCCACACTTTCAACAATGGTGTTGTATGCTATTGTTTGATCAGGCACTAAGTTTGGCAAATGTTGTGCAACATATTGCAGTAGGTTCTCTGTAGAGTTGTCAAAATCAGTATGGTTGTACGGTGTATGTATCGTTCTATTTGTTTGTGGCAGTTTGAAATCTTTTAAAGTTTTTTCACTTAGTACATACAGCGAGTCTTCAATTAATATGAGACCTTGGTTAAAGATGTCATTAGTCATTGGTAATGATTCATCATTTTTTTTTGTCGCCTATTGTGTAGTATATCTTCACACAAATCTTCTTTGTATTGGTCCCATAAAGTAAGAGGATCAGATGGGTTACAAAACAGCAGAATAGTAACAAATAATTCAAGTAACTTAGATGGGGAATGTGAAAGTGCAGCATCACCTAACGTATGTTTCCAATGTTGGTCGTCTTCAATGAGTCCAAGTTCTTTACACGCTGCTTGATAGGTTGGCATTACTTGTACGTTAACCGTTAAAAGAGTTTCAAAGCCTGTAGGTCCGCGACCATGTTGTAAAAGAATGCGTAAGTGGAAACACTCCGATTGGTTTGGGTGAATAGTGTACATTCTACCAAGAGCTGAGTCTTTTTTTGCACTAGGGTGTGCTAATACTTGCTGTCCACGTTTTCGCCGTTTAAAACAAATTTGACCATGTATAGTATTGTGGTACTTCTTGGTATAGCAATGTTTTTGCAAAATTGTCTGTGGCACACAATTGGAAGAAGGCTGTAAGTGTTGTGTGCGTTGGGTTCTGTGCTACATGTACAATGTTCTTGTCATTGAAATAGACTCTTTGACCATTTTCAAGATGCACAGCTAGATGTGTGACAGTGGGATGGCGTTCATGAATGTGAAACTCTAGAATGCGCCACACTGCTTCGGAAGTGCTAATATACCGTCCATTTAGATATGTGTCTATTTCATTGTGTTTGTTTTCAATAGCAGCAGTTGCTTGATCCGAGCCTTTGTTAATATATTTGCAAATATATTTGATAGCTTTAACAGATTGACAGGATTCAATATTAATGTGAGCATTGAAAGTGCGACAGAGTAGTGGGGAATATGGAACAACCCACTGATTATTGACAGTGACTTCCTGTCCTCTAACCGTCATTGTGACAGTATGTCAACCATGTTCGGTGTTCCTTCTACGATAAATGGGGTAGCCGTTAACCCCAGTTTTGGTCTCAATAATGAGAGGGCATGGGTATTTTTTGGTGCAAATCCCGTTTTTCATACATGGTGAAAGAATGTTGTGTTCACCACAAGGACCGTGTATCATGTTTTTTTTTTACAATAAGAAATAGTTTTGGATCGTTAATAGGATCAGGCAGCTCTGCGGAGATAATGAGATCAAAGTCATCTGCATTAATTTTTGGTTCAAGCCATAATAGTATGTGTACATGAGGTAGTCCTCTCTTTTGCCATTCAATAGTGAATACGTAAGCTTTAGCAGATCCAAAGATACTCTGTTGTGTTAATAGTTTCATTAGTGTTTTAACTTTTAAATTGAAGACCCGTGCAACTATGTCATGTCTATCGCATGGTTTTTGTTTTGGGAAGAGTTGATCTTTAATTTCTTGCCAGTCTGGATTGCATGTGAAAGTAATGAATAAGTCTGGTCTGCCGTAGTGCCTGACGTATGTCATAGCATCTTGTGTTTTTTCGTGCATGTACCTTGGTGATCCAGTGAAGGTAGCTGGTAAAATAACGTGCTGTCCAATGTTTTGAGCTTGTACGTTGTGATCTTGATTGACAGCATCTTTTAAATTGATGTAGTTGTCTGCACGTAGTTGTTTTTGATTGTGCCTGATAAAGTCTAGTCTTTCTGTGATCATTTTGGCCATCATATCTACAATGTATTGATTGAAGAGATTGCGGAACCAATGCAAGGTATTGAAAGTTGTATTTCTAACCATAAGAGTATAGGCATAGTACTGCATGCATGTAACAGTTTTGTTTGTTGCAGAGTTTCTTTGTGGTATATTGAGACAATAACCATCTTCACCTTTAGGGAATAGGATGGGATATTGTAAAGGATCATAGGATCTATGTAATTCAGATACTTTGCGTAATACTCCCTCTCGGGTATGGAATACAATGTCGCGTGGTCCCTTGTCCTCGTTGACTAAAAGAACTGCAACTTCATCGGTAGTTGGTGCATTATATCTTCCTGCATGTGTATTTGTTGGCCGTTTATCAGCGTGTATAATAATGCACAAATCTTCCTCTTGTGAATTAATTTCATATTTGTACTTTAGTGAACGAATGTGTGTGTTATGATGGTGCAATGTGTCTTGTAGTAGTTGTATAAGGTCTGTGTTCAAATTTGGCACCATGTGTGAGTGTGTGTCTATTTGTTGCTGTTGAGATAGGAAATATATTTGTAGGAACTGTGGTGCTTTCCCTTCCATTGGCAGCATACTTCCAATCAAGTGTTATAACTCTCCCTGTATTTTAAATGTCAGCATGAAATTTCCTTCCCTAACTTCATTTGCACCAAAGAATGTCATTTGGAATAGAGTATTATAATGGCGTGTGTTTGTTAAGAAATGATTAGAAAGCGTGTGAGTGCCATCCAGTAGTTGTCTAATGAGTGGCGGTGGATCTTCAATGTTGTTTAGAATGACTTTTCCTGATGAGCAGCAAAGGCCTTTAGGCTCTGCCTTCCATTTAAGTGCATTGCAGTGAGTACAGATATTGTTCATGAGTCTAATTTGTACAAATGGATTGTTGCTGTAGTCATGAAGTGGGTTGTAGTTGAATGCAGATCTGAGAGTGTGTGGGTGTTGTACTGTATGTTCTTCTTGCTGTGATTGCATCGTTTGAGTTGTGAAACTTTGGTGTTTTTGTATGTTGTGTGTCTGCAGTGTTTGATTGGGAATGAATGTGTCAGTGTTGTCTTTGTTGGTGTTGTTAGTGTTGTTAGTGTGTGTGGTCTTAGAGGTCGTTGGCTGTGGAGTACTGTTATGATGCTGTTGTGAATGTGTTGTATTTCTTGTTTGTGAAAGATATGAGGTTGATGGTGCATCGATGTTTTGTAATGTTTCCTCATTATTTGCTTGTGTAAGTCTTATGCGCTTGTTTGTGTTTGCACGTTTTTTGTATGTAGTCCGTGAAAGATGTGTTTTCCTCTTCACCATATTGAAATGTATGTGTTTTAAATATTTACAAAAGAGAGAGTAATGTAGTTACATTGATGTTCACTGTTGCTTTCCCTAAATGTTTTAGCGTAGTAATGTCACAATTGTCACTTTTCCCTCATGTATCTTAACGTCTGCTTTTGTAATCTGTTCACGTGTAATGTGCTCCTTATGTTTATTGTAACTTGTACACTTGTCACAGTTTACTCCTGGCAGTTTTTGCTACCTAATGTATTTTTTCTGGTGACAGTTGTCACTTTTCCCTCATGTATCGTAAGGTGTGCTTTTGTAATCTGTTCACGTGTAATGTGCTCCTTATGTTTATTGTAACCTGCACACTTGTCACGGTTTACTCCTGCCACTTTTTGCTACCTCATGTATTTTTTTTGGTCACAATTGTCAGTTTTCCCTCATGTATGTTAACGTCTGCTTTTGTAATCTGTTCACGTGTAATGTGGTCCTTATGTTTCTTGTAACCTGCACACTTGTCACAGTTTACTCCTGGCAGTTTTTGCTACCTAATGTATTTTTTGTGGTCACAATTGTCACTTTACCCTCATGTATCGTAAGGTGTGGTTTTGTAATCTGTTCATGTGTAATGTGCTCCTTATGTTTCTTGTAACCTGCACACTTTTAACTGTTTTGTCCTGGCAGTTTTTGCTACCTCAGGTATATTTTTGTTTGACAATAGTCACTTTTGCCTCATGTATCTTAACGTCTGCTTTTGTAATCTGATCACATGTAATGTGCTCCTTATGTTTATTGTAACCTGCACACTTGTCACGGTTTACTCCTGGCAGTTTTCCTTTTTTTTTTTTAAAATCTTTTTTATTGGATTTTATACAACGAAAAGACAATACAACACATAAGACAACCCCCAGCCCTCCCCCCTCTGATCGGGCAGATTGAATGTAGAACAAAAAGAATTTCAAGAGCTTATAAATAATAATAGTACATAAAATTGAATGTTTTAAATTAACAGATGAATCATCAAGATACAGATATACATTAGGATAGATGGGTATACATTACATCTAAACAGTTTTAACCATATTATTATTAAATGAGTATCTAAAGTTCAGACCATTCTATTAAAGGAGACCATATTTTTAAACCTTTTATTCTACGTTTCCTACCTTTAGTTTTGTATATTGCCATTTCTAAATTAAAAATTGCTAACAGTCTTGAAAACCACTGTTGATATGAGGGGGCGATAGGATCTAACCAAGCCGATGCTATACATATTCTTAGAACGGCCATCGAGATAAAAATCAGTTCGTGCCCAGTATTCAAATTAGTACAGTTTACTAATCCTAATAGAACTGTTTGATCAGATAGATTAACCACAGTTTTAAGGATTAATGAGAGAAATTGTTCAATTTTTGATTTGAGAGAGGTTAAAGCGGAACAAGATGAAAAGATATGTATGCAATCCGCATCTTGCAAGTTACAGCGAAAACAACATGTTCCTCTCCCATTATCCCATTTGGCAATTCTATCTGGAGTATAGTACATGAAGAAGCATATTTTATAAAATTGTGTTTGTAATTTGGTTGACATGAGTACAGTTTGTGATAGCTCATTTACATATTCAAATTCATCAGTTGAAATTGCAAATTTCTTTTGCCATTTCTGAATAATCTTCTGCCTATCATCAGGTAAATATGTAAGTAATAATTGGTAAAATCCCCCAATCCGTATTTTTTCCTGATGATGGCTCAGAGATTCAGCTATGATGTTTTTAGGCATATTGTCTTCTCTCCTCACTCGTCGTATTAAAAAATCTCTAATTTGGAGATATTTAAAGAAATCTCTCCATTCAAGATGATATTTGTCTTTCAAAAATTCAAAAGAATATATCCCTTCTGCGGAGAAAAAGCAACCTATGTTGGTAATTCCAGCAATGATCCATCTATCAATATAGGAATCTTTAAAAATGTCTGGTAAGAGGGGGTTATTTTGTATTGGAGTATAGACCGATAACCGTCCCAAACCTATCATTTTCCTCACAGATTTCCAGACTTTAAATACGGCTATGAGTGTTTTTAGTTTAACTTTTTTATGATAGCTATCAAAAAGATATTTCCAAAGATAGCCGATACTTCTATCATCTAATATTATTTGATGAATAGTCGGTGCGTCTTTATCCCGAAATATCTCTGTTCCGCCAAGATAAAAAAGCTCATGATTGTATAGCAGGACTGTTGTCCAATAATATAACCTAAGGTTTGGGAGACTTAACCCTCCTCTTTCTTTGGGAAGTGTGAGAAGTTTATAGGCACGGCGGGGTTGAGTATATGCCCAAATAAAATCCGTAAAGATACGTTCCATTATTTTCAACCAATGATCTGAGATTTCCAGATTGATTGCTCTAAATAAAAACAAAAGTTTTGGAAAGTAGACCATTTTTAGGGCATTTGTCCGTCCTATCAAAGAAAGATGTAAATTATTGATACGGCGAAGGTCTTTTTGTATTTTATTTGAAATGGGTTTAAGGTTCAGGTCGACTAAATTCTCTAGTTCAGAAGTTATTGTAACCCCTAGGTAAGTGGCTGAATTTGTTATACGCGAGTCTATCATGGCACATTTGTTGTTAATAATTATTTGGGTTTTCCCTCGATTTAAAGCATATCCTGAAATAGTGCCAAATATTTGTGCCTCCTGTTCGATAATTGGCATAGCCAAGTTTGGATTAGCAGTGACTATAGCAATATCGTCTGCATAAGCGAGAATTTTTGTTGAGTATTCATTTATCCGGATGGGAGTTATAGTACTAATATTTTGTAATCTCCTAATAAAGGGATCAATATAGAGAGCAAACAATAGCGGGGAGCAAGGGCATCCCTGTCGTGTTCCTCTTGAGATTTTTAGTATTTTTGAATTCCCTCCATTAACCATCACCATCGCTTGAGGATTAATATACAGTTTTTGTATTGCTTGTATAAATGTGTGAGTGAAGCCGACCCTGGACATTGCCTGCCACAAGAATGGCCAGGAGACCCGGTCAAAGGCTTTCTCGGCATCAAGTAAAATAAGTGCCATCGGGTCTCCTGCCACCTGGGTGTAGTCAAACAGGCTAATTACTCTCCGTGTGTGGTCGGTAGTGTCTCTGCCAGGGATAAAGCCGTGCTGAACTTTGGATGCAACTTTATGAATTACTGACGAGATACGGTTAGCGAGTAGTTTAGAGTAGATTTTAGAATCTACATTTATTAAGGTGATGGGTCGATACGAGCCCATCTGGTCGAGAGGTTTATTTTTCTTAGGGAATATCACAATTTTAGCCGTAGACCATGAATTGGGGGGTTGTCCTCCTCTAAATAAGTATAAACATAGGGCCAACAAGATTTCTTGGAGTTGATCTAGAAATGTTATGTAAAATTTGAGTGGGATGGCATCTACTCCAGTTGCTTTCCCACGAGAAAGATCTTTCACGGTTTTTCTTATTTCCTCGATGTCGGGGGCCTTTTCCAGAATTAGCTGGTCTTCAATATTAAGTTTGTCACAGGTATCTCTATCTAGATAATCAGCAATTTTCTCTTGATCTATTTCTCCCTCTTCCGTATAGAGAGCACGATAAAAATGCCAAAATGCTTCTCGGATCTTCTCTGAGTCAGTTACACTACCGGTTATTGGATCTTGAATTTCTTGTATTATATTTTGCGTAGTCTGCTGTCTCATTCGAATTGCTAATTGTTGGCCAACCGACTCACTAACCTCATATATTTTTTCCCGGTGAGCAGTAGCTTTTTTAATAGCTTTATTAATGTATATATTTGTAATTGATGCCTTAGCTATAGCAACCTGAGTTTGTGCATTACTTAGCTCTTCTGTAGTTGAACAGTTTCTAGTTACCCTTATAAGCTCTTCCTCCCACTTCTTTAGAGTTTCTTGTAAGGATCTTAGTAATTCTCTTGCACATTTGTTGCTCCGGAGTGAATATTGTATAGTTTCACCCCTAATACCTGCTTTTAAGGCGTCCCAGACGAAATTTACCGTTGTACTGCCATTATTAACCAACAAAAAATTTGAAATCCAGCATCTCATATGTTTACAGTATTCACTCTCAAGGAGCAAAGACCTCTCAAAGGTCCAAGTTTGGGGCGTCTGTATCATAGATGTTATCTCAAGTGTTAGTATTAAGGGATTATGATCCGACATGATTCGGGGTAATTTTTCTATTTTTGAATGAGTTTTAATTGAACTAGATATAAAAAAATAATCAAGTCTAGCATGTGTATGATGTGGATTTGAGTAATATGTGTACCCTGGATCATCAGAATTATTATTTAAAGTCTGCCACGCATCAATTAGCCCATGGGTAATACACAGTTCCTTTATTGCTTTAAAAACTTTTGATTTGCGACCATGGTAATACCAATTATCTTTTGTGGACCAATCATGTGAGAGATTTATATTGAGATCTCCACAAATGATAAGTGGTAGTGGCCAGTTAGTAAGTTCATTGGAGATGTTATTAATTACGATAGGATCATCATTATTACATCCATAAATTGTGCAGATGGTCATTGAAGACGATTGCCCTGTATAAACTTCTGAGATCACCCATCTTCCTAATTTATCGGATTTTGTTTTATTAAACTTAAACCCTCTACCTCTAGCCAAAAGTGCTACCCCTCTTACCCGCATACCCTGTGTAGTTGCACCAATCAGATTGTATCCTAATGAATTTAAAATTTGTAATTGTGACCCTTCGATATGGGTTTCCTGTAAGCATACGATATTGGCGCCAATATTCTGTAGGCCAACTGCTACCATTTGCCTCTTCTTGATGTCATTTAAGCCACATATATTAACTGACAATATTTTTAATGGACCCATCTATCAATCCTGGTTTTTGTATCTATATAGTAATGCATTTCTTTCAGTTCGTTGAGAATTTTTTTGTCGATAATCTATCTGATCTGCCCGACCACCCCCCCTCTTACCCACCCCCCACCCACCACCACCTTTGAAGGTTACCTGGTCTCGTTGCGACCAGGGGTGTGACATCAATGTAAGCGAGCCCAGCGGGCTGGGTTGATTTATAGATGTATATTACATATTTATCTTAACTCAAATAAACTAAGGCCTAATTTCTTCAATTAACGCTTCAATTTTTTATCAGTTTGATAGGATTGTCTTCCAGCTTATTCAACCGATAAACAAATCTTCAAATTATACCATTAAGTTTTATGTATAAATAAGAGGTGGAATAAATGATTTGTCTTCTCTTATCCTCTAACATATCCTAAAATCATTTCCTAGAGTTTCGTGGAATAGTCTCTGTAATTTCATGTAGATAATCCTCCGCTTGTATTTCGCTATTAAATGTTCTTGTTATGCCTTTGTATATGATTTTCAGGCGTGATGGATTTTGCAAGAATACTTTCGCTCCGAGTTTTTCAAATGGATCAAATAGTTGTCGCATTTTCCATCTGCGCTCTACGGTAGAATGAGCAAAGTCCGGTCTCGCAAAGAATTTAAATCCCTTATACTCTCTTTGTGTTGTTGGTCTTGCAAGATCATAAATTGCTTCGCGGAGAACAAAATTTCCAAAGCAGACCAGCATTGCTCTGGGATATTGATTTTGCTTTTTAGGATGTTTTGAAAGGGTCAAGGGGAAGCGATGGGCCCGTTGTATCTCTCTTGCCATATCCCAGGCTTCCAGTTCCGGGAATGATTCTTTCAGGATTTTGATCATTGCGCCTCTGGCATCATCTCCCTCAAATTTCTCCGGAATTCCAAGGAACCTTAGGTTGTTCCTTCTAGATCTATTTTCATGATCTTCTACCTTAGACATTAAGTCCTTTATTATTCCATCTTGCTCTTTTTCATTTTTTTGAAGTTTCATAACATCGGTTTCAAGGTTCTCAGTGCGAGTTTCGACCATAACCATTCTATCCGACATTTCCGAGCAGATATTGGCAACTTTTTTCACAGCGCCTTGTAACTTCTCGATGGCCTTGCGATTTTTTAAACTGTCTTTTTTAACATCCTCATGGAAATTCTTTATGGATATCAGCACCTCGCTCAGTGAGGGGTCATTTGCTTCAGCAGGTAATTTATTCATTGGGTTTTTCCGAGTAGGATTGGATCTGGCAGTTTTCCTAATGTATGTTTTGTGGTCACAACAGTTTTCCTAATGTATGTTTTGTGGTCACAATTGTCACTTTTCCCTCATGTATCGTAAGGTGTGCTTTTGTAATGTGTTCACATGTAATGTGCCTCTTATGTTTGAATTTTCCTTGTACTTGTGTTTAGTACCTGTTTGTAAGTTGCACACACCACTTTCCCCTTGTAACACACAGTATGGTACCTCTCACATTTGGTTTATTGTTGATACTTGCACAAGTGCCACCATTGTCTGAGTATTGTTTATTATTGTGCCTGAGTGTGCCTTTTGAATTATCCTGATTTTAAGTTGGACACACCACTTTTCTCTTTTAATACACAGTATGCTACCTCTTGCACAAGTATTTATACTTTGTTGTTTATACTTGCACAAGTGCCACCATTGCCTGAATATCATTTTTTGTTGTGCCTGAGTGTGCCTTTTGTGATGTGGTCACAGCATCACGTCTGTGCTTCTGTCTGTTTAGAAACTCCTGCACCTACGTGTTGGACGAAGTAAAAGCTTAAAACCCAACTGTCTGTCATGCCAAACCCTGCCTCGCATAAATGTCACATAGTTGAGATTTTAGCAGGTTGAAAGCGAATTTCAGCCGCCTGCCTCTTTAATTTGGGCACTTCAATGCACCGAGGGTCTGTTAGTCAGCCGGCTGCAGTATTTATTGAATGCGAGAGGATGAGCACGGCGGAGGTTAATAAATCCCGCCAGGCGCGTGCTTTGAGGCACTATGAGGCTGCTTCCTCGTCCAGCACCACAGAAGTAGTTGCAGGCATGGCTGTGTAGTGCGCTATATAAAGACGCCTTTGTCTTTAATTGTAAGCTGCTGAAGTACATGTCTGCGCTATATAAACCGGTGTGACGCCTCGGGTAAGCTCGGCGCTATATAAAGACGCCTTTTGCTGTAATTGCGAGCTACATAAACTTGGCTTTTGGCGCGCTCTGTGAATCACGCATATGCTGGTTAAATGCGGTATGTGAAACGAAGTGCTCTTTTAATACGGGTGTGCGCTATCTCAAAAAGGCTTTTGGAATGTCCACGCTGTGTAAAGACGCATAAATCAATCCTCTTCGTGTTGAACAAATGGAGCCTTGTTTACTTCCTGCCCCCTTTATGACGTGTTTGCCCAATGGTTACAGAGTTCGTATTTGTTTTTTCCTAAGTTGTGTGTGTGTTTTATTAGCAGAGTTGTGATTGGTGACTAATGTTATTAACCCACCCCCCTGTGTGACGTCATTCTGGAAGGCACTCCCGCTTTAGCCTTCGAGTGTAATGCATTGTAATTTAAATATGGTGTCGCAGTACATGAAGCCGGCAATTAGAAATATGGGTCAGCGCTACACGAAGACGTCTTTTGGTAATGTCTGCGCTATTTTTAAACGCATAATTCAATCCTTAATTGCGTTTTGGTGATAGCAGCCGTTTTTTCAAAATCGTGTCAAATCTGGTGAATGTACATTTCCGATCTCGTTCGAGTGTATGGTTTTAAATTATGTGAAAGCGCATTTGCGCTGTAAGGGTGCAATGTAAGGGGCACTCTATGTGTGCAATATATGGAGCGCTCTATGTGTGCAATTTAAACTTGCCCTCTTTGCCTGTGACCACATATTTTGTTTTTTGACACCCACAGCCACGTTCTTACACACGACCACGCCCCCCAGGGACTACTTTTACACTTTTGTTTTTTTTGTTTTTGAATATATATGGTGTACACATCTATAGCCTATGTCCTTCTGCTATATCTCCCCTTTCAAATGGTGTATTGGGTGTAGTGATTGGTGCATTACTTTTGTAGTTTACCTGGCTCAAAGATTAGTGTTCTCTCTTTATAATAGTAGTATAGATATCCATACTAATAATATAAAGAGAGAGCCCAAACCTTTGAGGCGGGTAATCTCAGGAACCACAGCACCAATCACAACACCCAATACAGCGTTGGAAAGGGCAGGTGCAGCAGAAGGACATAGGCTATACAGACGCCCACCATATACATTTAAAAGGTAAAAGAACCGTGCCAGCAAAGTAGTCCCTTGTGGGCGTGTCTGCGTTGTGCTGTGGGCGTGTGCTGGGGGCGTGACAAACACTGGGGGCATGTGGTGCGTTCCACCCTTCATGCCATGACTCATATTGTGTGCTAATCCCACCCTGCTCCCTTTAAATACCCCTGCACCCCATGATCATAACCCACCCTTACTCCTTAAAATACCCCAACACTCTTAAACACTAACCCATCTTAACCCTATAAATATACCCTGTACCCCAAAAACCAAACCTATCCCTAAACCCTAAAAAATATGCCTATACCCCAAAACCCAAACCTAGCCCAGAACCCTATAAATACCCCTGTACCTCAAAACCCAAACCTACCCCTGAACCCTAAAAATACCCCTGTACCCCAAAACCCAAACCTAGCCCTGTACCCTAAAAATAACACTGTACCCCAAAACCCAAACCTACCACTGAACCCTAAAATACCCCTGTACCCCAAACCACAAACCTAGCCCTGAACCCTTAAAATATCCCTGTACCCCAAAACCCAAACCTACCCCTGAACCCTAAAATAACCCTGTACCCCAAAACCCTAACCTAGCCCTGAACCCTAAAAATACCCCTGTACCCCAAAACCCAAACCTACCCCTGAACCCTAAAATACCTCTGTACCCCAAAACACAAACCTAGCCCTGAACCCTAAAAATACCCCTGTACCCCAAAACCCAAACCTAGCCCTGAACCCTTAAAATACCCCTGTACCCCAAAACACAAACCTACCCCTGAACCATAAAAATACCCCTATACCCTAAAACCCAAAACTATATCTGAACCCTTAAAATACCCCTGTACCCCAAAACCCAAACCTACCCCTGAACGCTAAAATACCTCTGTACCCCCAAACCCAAACCTAGCCCTGAACCCTAAAAATACCCCTGTACCCCAAAACCCAAACCTAGCCCTGAACCCTTAAAATACCCCTGTACCCCAAAACCCAAACCCACCCCTGAAACCGTAAAATACCCCTATACCCCAAAACCCAAAACTATATCTGGACCCTTAAAATACCCCTGTACCCCAAAACCCAAACCTAGCCCTGAACCCTAAAAATACCCCTGTACCCCAAAACCCAAACCTAGCCCTGAACCCTTAAAATACCCCTGTACCCAAAAACCCAAACCTACCCCTGAACCCTAAAAATACCGGATACCCCAAAACTCAAACCTAGCCCTGAACCCTAAAAATACCCCTGTACCCCAAAACCCTTACCTATCCCTAAACCCTAAAACCACCCCTGTACCCCATAACCCAAAACTATATCTGAACCCTTAAAATACCCAAACACCCCAAAACATATACCTCAGTACCCCAAAACATATACCCCTATACCCATACTTACCTTATCCAAACATAAAAAAAGCATGCTTTTACCATTCATGCATTTACAACGAATTTCGTTGTAAATGTATGCGTAGTAAAAGCATATAAAATGTAATGCCATGCGTTATAATGGCATTGCGGAGTCATGGTACTTTCGTAATGAAAGTATGCGGAGTGATGGCATGCGGAAAGAAAGTTGCGGAATAATCGGTGTTTACCCTCCCCCGGTAAGTACATTGGTGGCACGGCGACCCACATCTCCAGCAACATACTCATATTTTTTCACCACCCATTTGAAAAATGCACAGGTCTCTCTCATTGATGGCCATCACCAACATACACTTTTAGACACACCTCCCGCCACAAGTTCTAGAATTGCGAACTTTAGAGCTGGGGAGCTACGTTCGAATCTCGGCATCAGCTCAACATCCTGTGATTCCAGGCAAATCGCTTTGTCTTCCCGTGCATACCACAAATGAATGTGTTTTTCTGTAATGTAAATTGTGCTTATGCCATGTTGTCGAGTTTGCGCTATATAATATTGCAAGGAAAAATAAAGTAGGGAAACTCGAGTTCACACACTACTGAACGCACACTCTTAAGTGCATCAGCAGTGCACTGTGAATCGGAGCGTTTCACAGGCCTGTCACAGATAAGAAATGCTATCAAAACGAAATCCTACAAAACAATATACTACTGGCCGGCAGCAATTCATACCCGGACAACGTTGGCACGGGCTGCTATCAACAATGAAATCATAAACCAAGGACTTATAGAAATTGAAGACTCACTGTATCTATTAAGCGAGAAGTCCTTACAAGATTTCAGCCTGCTGCCAGCGGTCCGAACTAACCTAACTGGATACCACAATATCGCTACCGCACACAATATTCCAGAGCTAAATAACTACCTTGCTCAACACTTGCCTAACTTAGTTCCCGATCAACAACTCGCCTACAACACCATTGTTGATAGTGTTGAAAAGAAGCAAGGCAAACTATTGTTCATAGACGCCCCCGGTGGCACAGGAAAGACTTACCTAATCAACCTCATACTTGCCAAAGTTGGATCTTCTGGGAATTTGGCTCTAGCTGGAATAGCTGCCACTTTGCTAACAGCTGGGAAAACAGCACATTCTACCTTTGAACTGCCTCTAACAGTTTCCCTTGAAAAGGATTCAATATGCTCTATTCAGAAAAACTGACCTTTGGGGACACTGCTTCAAAATGTGTCTCTTATCATGTGGGACAAATGTACAATGACACACCGCTCACATATTGAGGCAGTTGATAGAACTCTCAAAGACATTAGAAATTCATACAACATAATTGGAGGTGTTACTTTTGTGTTTGCTGGTGACTTCCGACACACTCTTCCTGTGGTGCCTATAGGAACGCGGGCTGATATACTTAAAGCATGCTTAAAAGCATCACACCTATGGAACTCTGTACAATCTATTACCTTGCACACTAACATGAGGACACATTTAGGAGGTGGAGATACACAATTTGCAGACCTTCTAATAGAAGTGGCCAACGGAGACATACCTGGCACAAATGGCTTCATCAACATTCTGTACCCTACATGAACTCACACAACATGTTTACCCAGACATCAAGCATCTTCTCAGCAAAGATTACACATGGATTTGCGAAAGGTCTATAGTTGCCGCCCGAAACTCTGCAGTGCATCATATTAATGAACACATACTACAACTATTCCCAGGTGAAACCACAATATATAATTCCATTGATACAGTATTAGATACACAAGACTCTGTGCATTATACCCAAGAATTCCTCCACTCACTTAACCACTTTGATGCTGATGACGAGCTCAGCTTGTCATGAGGCTTACCTGCCGTGTGCTGATGACGAGCTGAGCTCGTCATGTTACTGCGGTAATTTTAAAAATGCCGCACACAGCGGGAAAAGCCGCCGCAGCGATGTGGCTAACCCTTCAGGGCTTCCCCCTCTTACACTCCAAATGAAAGTAGCTGTTCCTATCATGTTATTACAAAACCTACATCCACCAAATCTCTGCAATGGGACGCGCCTACAAGTTAAATCTCTTTTACCTTATGTAATAGAGACTACAATTCTCACTGGCCCTGCTGCAGGACAGTTAGTCCATATTCCCTGGATACCCATGATCCCTACTGATCTTCCATTTCAATTCAAACGCTTACAATTCCCTATTAACATTGCTTTTGCATCCATCATTAACAAATCACAAGGTCAGACATACAAAATCATTGGGATAGACTTACGTGAGGACTGCTTCACTCATGGACAGTTATATGTCAATGTGGTGTACCATGAAGTTTTGAAGTAAATGTTGTTTTCAATACTAAAACCATTGCTGCCTAGCCTTTTTTTACCCGGACAACGTCGGGACGGGCAGCTAGTTTATATATATATATATAGAGAGAGAGAGAGTGGATACCCGGTCTGCTCCTTTCAAGCATTGGCTTTCCTTAACTGGGCTCTCTCAGCCACTGGTTTGAGGCTTTGTCAATCACAACCTGCTGCACCCAGTTGAGTATTCACTTCTCCCTCAATTCTATTGGCTGCCTGGGTGTATCCTTCGACCTCCACTTCAATGTTGGCATCATGGACGTCACTTAGGGGTCACTTGGGGTCTCAGTTACGACCCCTAGCTTTTCACTTGCAATCCCTGCCACTGACTTTGTGACAACTGTATCGGAGGCGGTAAAAGCAGTCCCAAAAGCAGAAGGTAAACAGTCTCCTTGATGAGCACTGTTTGTTCTGCTGGTCTGACTGAGATTCTAATAAATAAATTCAGCAGAGCAATGCTCACCATTCTGAATAGAATAAAAAAAGAAATACTAAAACACATTGTTAAACAACTTGTCCTTTTTCCTTATTGTGAATACATAAAAATGATCTGTTTGAACAAAAGCTTGAACGTTGTGCCCATCAACAGTGTTAGTGCCTTTAAAGTGTTTATAAATCAAAATGCTTTAATAATGATGAAACATACTATAAACCAGTGGTATTGTTCATATTCAATATATGGCCTGTGTAAGTGAGTATAGGGGGGCATAACAGTACGTTTATGTTTTTTAAGGCGTTTTCCTGTGTAATGAGATTTTGTCTAGCCACATGACCCCATAACTTTGAATAATGAAATCATCTCAATAAATTTGCAACTTTGACGCTCACTTTACACAAATATTACTGCTCTTCCAGTGTTAGCTCAATGACTATCACACTAAGCTAAAATACATTACGATAGAAAACTTTTTTTAGTCTTTTGCGACGATGGTAAAACAACTCAGTTGAAGTAAATCTTGAAGGTATAGTAAGAGCACATTAAACAATGCATATGCTTGATGCCTGGGGCAGCAGTGAACTCAAGCGGTTATTAATTTCTCCCAAAAAAACTATAATAATTCCAGTATTTCTTCTAATGGTTTCCATTGTATGGTCTAATGAAACAAGTGTCACGTTTTCAAAGATGTTGTGCACCTAAAGCAAAATGTAATGGACATAATAACATGTATACTGGATATTTTTAATGAATCAACATTTTGACAACTTAAGTGGAAAAAACCTAGAGAGCAATTGACAGTAAATGGAAATAATGGTGCCTGCTCTATGTACCGATTGATCTAACAGTTGAAATGACAGATTTTGTATTTGTACCTTTTGGTGTGATGAATATATTCCAGCAATTTCAATATAATATTTAATGAGCACCTCCAAAACATGTTTAAAGCTATTAGAACTGCGTGGTTATAGAGACTATTGACTAAAGTGAATCTGTATATTATTATTTATGATAAGGTACAATAGTAGCTTACTGGTAAATATTTTATATATGTATGGCTTTCATATACAGTATAAATGTAGGAAAAATAAATAGTTATGGTTAGTTTACTAAACCATAAAAACTGCCAAATTCAAAAGTGTGGTTAGGTTTTGTTTTGTAACAATACATGCATATTAACTTAGTTTTTCCAGTAAAGTTCAGAGGTTTTTTGTAAAACACACAATATGTTCTTATGAGCAATCATAAAAATTAATCCAGTTTAACCTCTGAGTTCAGTGGTGGGTGGGTGGGCAGATGGGTTGGTGTGTGTGTGAGATACCTTGCTAGTAAAAATAAATGTGACTCAAAACACGTTATTTAAAGCAAATTTGCCAATAAATGCATATTACGACAGTAGTGTGTAACTGACGGGGAAAAACACAGCTTTCCGTGTCACTATATGCGTCTTGAGGTGATGTGACGAGGAAAAGAAACTCTTCTAATAGTGAAGAGGCATTTTAGTCTGATTTTACCACAAGGCTTGGATTTAACACCTTGTACCCTGACGCTAGTTGCATAAGTTGCATTTTAGCTACTATTCATGAGAGACGAGTGTGGCATAAAGCATATGCAGAGTTTAATGTGGTATTTACCAGTGTTGATGAATGGGAGTGGCATCATAACCCACTTAAGTGTTTTCTTCTCATGACATAAAGCATGTGCAGAGTTTAATGTGGTATTTACCAGTGTTGATGAATGGGAGTGGCATGATAACCCACTTAAGTCTTTTCTTCTCATGAGTCACAGTCTTTACTCACACTCAGCAATGGTAAACAATAGCATTTTAAACACTTTAACATTTACGTATTTTAAATATATACAAATATATATATATATATTTTGTATGCATATGGCTTGTGTGAGTGCTTTTGTTTCACCAAATTATTTACTTAAAAGCCAAATATTTAATTGATCGATCTGAAATACGAAATCTAATAACTTAATGACAGACCCCAAATCAATCCGCAGTGGCTTACTATAATAAACAGTTACAGCATCAGTATCTATCTATCTATCTATCTATCTATCTATCTATCTATCTATCTATCTATCTATCTATCTATCTATCTATCTATCTATCTATCTATCTATCTATCTATCTATCTATCTATCTATCTATCTATCTATCTATCTATCTATCTATCTATCTATCTATCTATCTATCTATCTATCTATCTATCTATCTATCTATCTATCTATCTATCTATCTATCTATCTATCTATCTATCTATCTATCTATCTATCTATCTATCTATCTATCTATCTATCTATCTATCTATCTATAAAACAATGTAAACTATCCATTACACATGTCCCCTTCATGCACTATTGACCTTACATATAACTTCATTCATACCTTGTTAAATACATCATTAATGACATCTCTGATGGCGTCTCAAATCTATGGTTCGATTAGAGTTTCCACTGAAATACTGTTTTTTATTTTCTTTGCAACTGGTGCAATTTGACCAATATTCATGAAACATTAAAAAAGATGAATCTTATTTGGGTTCATGATGATGAATTAAATGGCGGGGTAAGTGTCAAGGTTGCACTAACCTGGTAATCTGGATCCAACAGATGCTAATATTCACACTTACCTGAACTCAATGACATTGATGCAATGGATATTTATGCCTTTCTGACGGAAAATTGGGGAAAGAGGAATGGGACAATTGAGAGGGAAACAGAGTCACAGGATATTTGACTCTGACTGTTTTTTTAGTAATTTGTCAATTACATAAAAATTCACTATTTCTACTTTAAACGTTGTGACATCCTCTATGGCTGGTGAAAAGTCTATGACTTCCTAGAGGAGAAAGATAGCATAAAACTTTGTAATAGATATCCAAACTAACCTTCAGTATGCCCTATACTATGCATTCCTAAATAGATCAGTTAAAATGTAAATCAAGTCGGTGATCTCACTGATTCTCAGTATACATAGTTCATCAGTTGTACAATGAATATACATTAGGATCATGCTTTCACCCCAAGACAATACACATTCACTTCCCAACAACTGGCAATACTTTAGCACCGATATGATTTGAATAACATTACATTACATTACATATTACCTCCCATAGGATTTATTGCTCTTGTGTATAAAAAGAATAGCTCAATGGAATTACACCGCAATTGGCATGAAACTAGACTTTTACTCAAAGGCGTGCTTGCCTTGATGTAAATTCAGTACTTTATGAGACACTAGCAGCCCGTCCCGACGTTGTCCGGGTATGAATTGCTGCCGGCCAGTAGTATATTGTTTTGTAGGATTTCGTTTTGATAGCATTTCTTATCTGTGACAGGCCTGTGACACGCTCCGATTCACAGTGCACTGCTGATGCACTTAGGAGTGCGCATTCAGTAGTGTGTGAACTCGAGTTTCCCTACTTTATTTTTCCTTGCAATATTATGTAGCGCGAACTCGACAACATGGCATGAGCACATTTTACATTACAGAAGAACACATTCATTTGTGGTAGGCACGGGGAGACAAAGCGATTTGCCTGGAATCACAGGATGTTGAGCTGATGCCGAGATTCGAACGTAGCTCCCCAGCTCTAAAGTTCGCAATTCTAGAACTTGTGGCGGGAGGTGTGTCTAAAAGTGTATGTCAGTGCTGGCCATCAATGAGAGAGACCTGTGCATTTTTCAAATCGGTGGTGAAAAAATATGAGTATGTTGCTGGAGATGTGTGCCGCCGTGCCACCAATGTACTTACCGGGGGAGGGTAAACACCCATTATACCGCAACTTTCCTTCCGCATACCATCACTCCGTATACTTTCATTACGAAAGTACCATGGGCCCGATGTAGGTAAACGGGATTTTCCGATTTCAGAATACCGAGGCGGGCCGATTCGGTATTCTGAAATCGGAAAACGAGATGTAGGAAAAAAATACCGATTGAAAACCGATTCGGTCGGCATCGGTAATGAGATTCGGTACGTTCCGATTCAGCTCGGTCCGAATCGGAAATTACCGAATCGGCCAACAACGAATCGGAAAACACCGATTCGGCTCCCACCGAATCGGATATTTCCGAATCGGCGAATACCGAATCGGTAAAAGCCGAATCGGTAAAAACCGATTCGGCAATCATAGACCCATGGCGAAAAAGCCCATAGGAATGCATTGCATGAACCGATTCGGCTTTTACCGAATCGGAAAATACCGAATCGGATTCTACCGAATCGGATTTTACCGAATCGGTAAAAGCCGACTCGGCAATAGGCGATTCAGCCAATGAGGTGGCTCCCCCTCCCCCACCCAAACAGGGAGTGGCAACCCTGGCAGGTGCAGCCAATTTAGAAGTTTCTAGAAGTATCTGGAAAGCCTGCCTGAGCCCAACACACAGTTAGCAGCAGTGGGAGAAGGAGGTTGCAGACTGAGCAGGAGCAGAAGAAAATGGCAGATCAGGCAGGAAGCCAGAAGTCCTCCCAAAAGAGGAAGCCCAAATTCACCACCACAGAACTTCAGGTGCTGGTTGAGGAGGTGGTGAGGGTGCACCGCCAGCTCTTTGGCAAGCTGTCCCTCAACGTGCCAGACAGCACCAAGAGGAGATTGTGGGCCGACATCGCCCAGAAGGTCAATGCTGCTGGAGTCACCCCCAGGTCCATTGAGGAACTTAAGAAAAGGTTCTATGACCTCCGCAGCCTCACGAAGAGGAAGCTGGCCGACCTCCAAAGGCAGGCTGGACACACCGGAGGAGGCAAGAACCCGGCGCCACCCCTCACCGAGCTGGAGGAAATTGTCTCCAGCACCATCGAGAGGGAGAGCATCGTAGGGATCGGGACCCTGGACAGCACTGCGATGGCCACAGCTACAGGTAAGAAGCATGCGCATCATGACACACCCTACCAGACACCTCCCCATTAGACACAATGCATAGGCAAACACCAGCACTGTACTGTCACCAACATACAAGAGACAAGCATCATGGTACATGTAGTCAGCAGAAGTTAGCCAAATATGTCAGTGCAGAATAACAAGACAGGAAACAGTGTGACACGCTGTAAGGAGATGCAAGGACATGTGGAATGCCATAATTGTACTGACTGTAATACATCGGCACTCAGTTAACAAATGCTTCTTTGTACCTAGGGGCACCATCAGGCGGCACCACTGTGGCAGCAGAGGGAGCTTCAACATCACATACTGCAGTGGCAGGGCCGAGCACCAGCCAGCCTGGCCAGGAGGAGGAGGATGAGGATGAGGAAGGAGACAACTCAGGGCTTGGAATGGAGGGAGTCCTGGTGATTGATTACCAAGCAGTGCACTCCCCAGTACTGGCCAGCACACCCCCCTTGCAATTTTCACCTGAGAACTCCCCTACAAGGCAGACCATACCGCCGACAACAGCACCTGCCACAACCGTGGCCTTGCCACCCGTCCTACCTGTCCTGGGAGCAGGGGCTCCGGGACCGGCCAGCACCACACCCCCACCAGTGGCACCCCTGCCCACTCAGCAGGCCGGAGGCAGCAGTGCCAGACGCCGTGCCACCACCACCACCACCACCACTGCTGCACCAGCACGGGAGGGCAGTGTGTTCCTGGGCCTGGAGGGCCAGATGGTCAAGATCCAGCGCCAACAGGCCAGATCCACCATGGCCTGCCAACGCCAGCTCCTGCAGCACAACCTGCAGATGGGTGAGTTGGTGAAGGGTTTCCAGGCTGTTGTGGACAGCAACAAGGAGGTGGCAGCAGGGTTGGGCAGGCTGACCACTGCCATCACCCACTCCTCTGCCAGGCAGGAGGAGCATGAGGTTGCGCGCAGGAGGGATGCCCGGGTGCTCAACCGGGCCATGGGCCGCCTTGCAGCGGCGACCGCACAGCTGTGCCATCGGAGCTCCAATCAGGAGTCGGTGCTCAGTCAGCATACGGCTGAGCTGACCAGGGGGATGGCCAGGATCACCACGGCCATGGAGGCCATGTTAATTTCAAACGCCGCCTCCAATCCTGCCCTGGACCTGGGTGATGCTGGAGACAGCAGCAGCCGCAGCAGCCCGGCCAGCGCTGCATCAGAGCCAAGGAGGAGCACCAGGCGATCCGCTGATGCTGCAGGCCATTCGGAGGGGGCCGAGGGACACCCCAGTGGGTCTGGAAAGCGGGCCAAAAAATAGGCTGGCAAGGGGGGATGGGCAAACCAGAACCCTGGACTTTATTTGTTTTTACAGACTCCATTTTTTGATGCACTTCAGTGATGTAACTGTGGTGCATCACTATTAAAAATTTGATTTTGCAAGCAACATTTAGCTGTCTTTGCATCTGTACTCAGTCAGAAATAGTTCTCAGTGATCTCCTCACGTCTGTATCTGCCATCACATGGCGTACACACCCCAGCTGGCTGTGCCAGTGGCACAGCTTCGTCGTCGTCATAGTCCTCGTAGTCAGACAACTCCACCTCAGTGCCCTTCTTGACCGCAAGGTTGTGTAACATTGCACATACAGCTATGATCTTGCAGCAGGTGATGGGGGTATACTGCCTTGCACCTCCACTCTTGTGCAGGCATCTGAATCTACTTTTCCAGATGCCAAAGGTCCGTTCAACAACATTCCTGGTGCGTATGTGGGCCCGGTTATACCTCCTTTGGCTGGGTGTGGAGGGGTTGAGGTAGGGGGTGAGTATGAATGAGCGGAGGGCATATGCACTGTCGCCTGGAAGAGAAAGGGGTCACATTAGACACATGCATACATGTATTACACCTACCTACTATGTGTAATGGGGGTCTGATGATGTGGCTCACCTAGGAGGTATCCTTCTCCAAAATCGCCAGCCATCAGCCGTGCATATATGCCGCTCTGTTGGAATATATAGGAGTCATGGGTACTTCCTGGAAATTTTGCTACCAGGTCTGTGATGGTGCACTTGGCATTGCAGATCACCTGCACGTTGATGGTGTGTGTAGATTTCCGATTGCGGTATATGTATTCGGTGTCCGCTGGTGGGCAAATCGGAATATGCGTGCCATCTATGCAACCGATGACTTGGGGAAAGTGTGCCATCTGGTAGAAGTCCGCTTTGGTTTGTAGCAGTTCTGCGTGGGTTGCAGGGAATGAGATGTATTGGTCCATCCTGTCTATCATGGCGTCAAGGAATATGTGGAAGAACCTTGACAGGCTGCTCTGGCTCACCCCTCCTGCTGCTGCTACTCCACTTTGATAGCTGCCAGACGCTACCAGGTGTAGGCTGCATAGCACCTGGACGTGCGCAGGGATGGCGTGTGCCCTCGGGGTGTGGTGGTCCAAGTATGGCTTAAGGTCCCTGATGAGCTCAAGTATGGTGTCAGAGTCCAGCCTGTATCTCTGTAGTATCTCTGCCTCAGTGAGCATGAACAGGGTTATCCTCTGTCTGTAGACCTGTTCATTTCTTAGCCATTCCCTCTGTCCTTCCTGCTGTAGCCGTAGCCGCCTCGCAATGACATAGAAAGCTGCCATCCTGCAAGTTGCAATGCATTTTGGGACTGTTTATGTGGGTTGGAGTTGGTTACCACCTGATTGCAATCCATGGTAAATACCGAGTGGATTCTACCGATTTTGAGCCGATTTCGGTGTTTCTGTGCCTCCCTACATCTCCCCAACTGTCGGAATCGGGGAATTTCCCGATCGGAGAATCATACGAATCGGCATGATTACCGATTCGGCTCATGTCCGATTCGGTATTTTTTCCGATTCGGTACATGGACCGAATCGGTGATTTTCCGATTCGGTGTCACTAACGAATCGGTAGTAGGACCGAATCGGTGATTTTCCGATTCGGTGTCACTAACGAATCGGTAGTAGGACCGAATCGGTGATTTTCCGATTCGGTGTCACTAACGAATCGGTAGTAGGACCGAATCGGTCTTTGTAACCGATTCGGTGTTTTTCCGATTCGTTACATATCCGATTTTCGGTATGTACGTATCGGTTTCTTTCCCATTCGGTACTCATTCCGAATCGGTTTTCTGTCCGATTCGTTCTGTTTTTGGTTCCCTACATCGCGATGGCTGTTTACCGATCGGTAAGGGCCAGAAATCGGTATTTTCGGCCGATACCGATCGGTAATGCCCTACCTACATCGGGCCCTAGGACTCCGCTATGCCGTTATAACGCATGGCATTACATTTTATATGCTTTTACCACACATACATTCACAACGAAATTCATTGTAAATGCATGAATGGTAAAAGCATGTTTTTTTAAATGTTTGGATAAGGTAAGTATGGGTATAGGGGTATATGTTTTGGGGTACTGAGGTATATGTTTTGGGGTGTTTGGGTATTTTAAGAGTTCCGATATAGTTTTGACTTATGGGGTACAGGTGTTGTTTTAGGGTTTAGGGATAGGTATGGGTTTTGGGGTACAGGGGTATTTTTAGGGTTCAGGGCTAGGTTTGGGTTTTGGGTATAGGGGTATTTTTAAAGTTCAGGGGTAGGTTTGGGTTTTGAGGTACAGGGGTATTTTAAGGGTTCAGGGCTAGGTTTGGGTTTTGGGTTACAGGTCTATTTTTAGGGTTCAGGGCTAGGTTTGGGTTTCGGGGTACAGGGGTATATTAGGGTTCAGGGGTAGGTTTGGGTTTTGGGGTACAGGGTTATTTTTATGGTTCAGGGCTAGGTTTGGGTTTTGGGGTACAGGGGTATTTTTAGGGTTCAGGGGTAGGTTTGGGTTTTGGGGTACAGCGGTATTTTAAGGGTCCAGGGCTAGGTTTGGGTTTTGGGGTACAGGGATATTTTAGGGTTATGGGGTAGGTTTGGGTTTTGGGGTACAGAGGTACAGAGGTATTTTTAGGGTTCAGGGCTAGGTTTGGGTTTTGGGGTACAGGGGTATTTTTAGGGTTCAGGGGTAGGTTTGGGTTTTGAGGTACAGGGGTATTTATAGGGTTCAGGGCTAGGTTTGGGTTTTGGGGTACAGGGGTATTTTTAGGGTTTAGAGATAGGTTTGGGTTTTGGGGTACAGGGTACAGGGTATATTTATAGGGTTAAGATGGGTTAGTGTTTAAGGGTGTTGGGGTATTTTAAGGAGTAAGGGCGGGTTATGATTATGGGGTGCAGGGGTAGTTAAAGGAAGCAGGGTGGACACCCGGAGCTGGAATGTACAGAACCTGGAAAGAAAAAACAATGAAATATTGGGCGCAACGCTCGCTTTTTTTTTCATAATCCTGCGCCCCGCACACGCCCCCAGCACACACCCCCAGCACACGATATGAGACATGGCATGAAGGGCGGAACGCACCACACGCCCCCAGCGTTTGTCACGCCCCAGCACGGGCCCACAGCACAACGCAGACACGCCCACAAGGGACTACTTTGCTGGCATGGTTCTTTTACCTTTTAAATGTATATGGTGGGCGTCTGCATAGCCTATGTCTTTCTGCTGCAACTGCCCTTTCCAACGCTGTATTGGGTGTTGTGATTGGTGCTGTGGTTCCTGAGATTACCCGCCTCAAAGGTTTGGGCTCTCTCTTTATTATATTAGTATGGATTAATGTTGTAAAAATGTGTCAGATGGGCTTGAAAGGGTTAAAAGGTTAAACGTATCTGGGCCATTAGTCATCTGAAAATTAAATGTATCAACACAAGAACTCACACTACAACATAAAATTACTATGAGGGGATATAGCTTTTATCTCTGCTGATGACTTCAAACATGCAATACAATCCCTTATGTTATTAAGGCTTGGCTATGAGAATTGCTTTGCCCTCTGGAATATCGAATATTCAGCTATCTTCTCTCACAGTGTCTCTAGACTCCTTTGCAATGATGCTAATAGGAACAAGGAACTTTGATCAAATATCCTCAATCCTATGTGGGGCCTCAAATTACCTTGCAAAGAAACTTTGCCAGTGGTCAACAACAACTCAGTAGCACTGAGATGCTCTTGCTTGAAAACTCCAAATAATCCAGTTTAGACCCATATAGATGGGATAAGTTACATTAACAATAAACAAAGACTCCCGCTAGTCATAGACTGCAACATACTGTTATGTATGCAACACATAAACATTTACGTATGTTTAATAATGTTACTTTGTTTTACATTTACAACTCATTTGTGTTAATAACATATTCACATATATATTTTTAGAAAACACAATCCAACACTTGACATAAATGCTACAAACAAATATATAAAACTGAAAATGAATATTACATTGGAACAAAAATTCCAAGTTTTTTGGTCAGCATCCTTTTAAGAAATGGGATTTCTGGTTGGCCAGGGTATGCACCTAAGCCAGGCAGCACCTACCACTCTAGTCAAGGTAAGGGAGTTACACACCCAAGATATCCCCTGCTCACCCCGTTCGTAGATTGGCACGAGCAGTCAGGAATATCCCAGAGGCAATGTGTAAAGCATTTGCAAAACTCACACACACACACACATGTGCACACACACACCAGTGACACAATAAATACACCACAAAAGAGACTCAGCACAATATTATATACATCTTATATAATAAATATAACACATAGACCAGAGCAACATAAACCAATAATCACTTTGCCAACTAGGCAATTGTCATAACATCACAATTAGTGCAATAAAGTACAGACTTATATGTTGCACACTTCATAAAAACACCATCACTGTACCTAATATGCAGATCCTGAAATTATACTCATTGTCCTGTCATTGCAAGGCATAAAACAACATGAATCATAACATCAGGGCATACAATTTAGGCTTTAAAACACATAAATCATAACTGCTGGGCATCTTATGCCGGTCCTGGCAATGTGAGGAAAAATTTCATAGACCACAACATCAGGGCATAAAATGCAGGTGGTAGTGAAGAGAACACAAACATAAAGGGTAGGGCCTAGCACTCCTGGGCTCCTATTACCTACTATCCAGTACTTTGCGCAAAACGTGGGTTGCAGGAACACCTGCACACCTAATACCGGAGTTACGGTAACTCAAATTATTTTCAAAATGGAAGTGGGGGCCTCCATTGAGGTTTACCCAGTGTCGGTACCACCATGGCAGCCAGGCACCCCCACAGGTATGCACCAACTGAGAGGGGTGCACAATCACGGCAATCTGAGGAGAGAGCCTGCGTGGTTTCCCCCATGTGTAATGAAAGCAAATGGCAGCTGCCCGACCACTAGGAGCAGCTGCCGAAACAAATGCAGCATGCTCCCGTACTGATGCCGGCCTTGCGGCCTGTTTGGAACCCTTTAAACACAATACTTTTTCCAATTAAGGACAAATGCTCCTACCAGGTGCAGCCCAGCTGGGGCTTACCCACCATAGACACAAGCGGGGAGACCTCTTCTGGTCCTCCCCATATAGGACCACCAGAGTAGCTGCCTGCGAATGCACAGCACAGCTACTGAACAAGTGCAGCCCAACTAAGCCCTGTGCCTACAGCCAGGTGTTGTGGGCAGGCCTATCACGATCCGGCGATGCAGCCCACTATCATCACGGCGGTTGAGGGAAGACAGGATGCATACGTCAAGCCAGTGCAGTGTCACATGATGGGGGGGTCTCAATCCGCCCTGAGGCCACCGACAATCTCCCAGGCAACATGGGGTAGTTGGTGGAAATCTTGTTTGTCGTCTTTCCTTGGTGCAACACGCAAAGTAGGAGTTTTTGAGCAGCGGATAACGCTGCTTGTATCTGGACATTTCAGAGGCCTACACAGCCTGTGGACAAAAAGAAGGTTGGCAACCACACAGTGGCCGGCAGGGCTGCAGTGAAAATAAATCATTAGCTTCTGGCTCAAGATCAATGAAAGATGAAGCACTCACCATGCACTTCTCTGTAGAGCCAAGAACCAAAGAAATAAAAGCGCTCACCAGCACTATGTTTTCACAAGCACAGGGCAGGCCCCCAAACCCTTGGAGATCACTGGGGGCACCAAGCAGGAATAGGTGCAGCAGGCCTGCACAAAGTCCTTGTAGGGAAGCAACCAGTCCTTTTTACTGCCTAGCAGGCCACAGGTCAGAGCATATGCACTTTGGCACTGATCAGCTGTGGTAAAGTACCCAGAGTCATAAAGCCAACAAAACATCTTGAAACGGCTGAAAAAAATCCTATGGATGCTGCCCCTTGCAACGCAAAAGACCGTAGTCAACGCACTCATTACATCCCGGCTTAACTACGGCAACATTCTCTATCTGGGCTCAAATCAAGCAGTCATCAAACGTTTACAACTGGTCCAAAACTCGGCGGCAAGACTACTTTGCCAAATTCCAAAAACTGCCAGTGTAACAAAACATCTGCATGACCTACATTGGCTCAGGGAAGGAAAACCACATGAGGTTCAAAGCCCTGAGCTACATGTTTAGGATTAAATCCGGCACCGCACCAAAGTATCTACAATCCCTAGCGACCCCTTACATCCCGGGTAGAGAACTGCTCTCTCAGACCGCTGCAAACTTTTCGACCCCGAGATTTAAATTAGCTAGAATGGGAGGTAGATCCTTCTCTGTCCTAGAACCTTCCCTGTGGAACAAACTCCCTCCCCATATTCGCAAGGAAGAAAATTATGCCAAATTCAGAAAAAACATAAAGACTTGGCTCTTCCAGAAATAAGTAGAGTGCTCTTCCAGAAATAAGTAGAGTGCCCTTCACCTCTTGCTACTGTCCATCGACGAGTCATCGGCGCCGGGAAACCCTTTTTGGGTAGCTGTGCACCATATAAATGTAAAAAATAAATAAATAAATAAACAGGTCAGAAAAAGCACAGGAGGAAGGCAAAAGGCTTTGTAATAACCCTTCCAAAATGGGCCAGGTCCAACAATCCTAATTCAGAAAAGTCAATGCTAGACTCTTACGTACAGTTCATATTGTCCCTTGTTAAGACTATTGTCCCTGAACCTGTCTGTCCAAAAAAAGCTTTCAATCACGGTTTGGAGAAAGTTAAAAAAAATGGATTCTTGCTCCTCCCTCAAATATGATGTACTGAAACATTTCGACCTCTCAAATTGAGACAGTTTGTTTAAGCAGGGCAATACCCTAGACAACTACAACAACAATGTCTGAATGGAATTACACAAATCTTGCCATAAACTGGAGCTTTATTTAGAATAAGGCCTGTTCAAGGTATGGCTTGACAGTGCAGCTACCACCAGACAATTATGTGTGAATCGGTTTTGGCTCCCCCCACATGTTGGGAGCCAGTAGTACATGATTTCATTGGTCAGAAGTTGTGTGCTTCCACAAAAAATTTCTTTCCCCTATATGCAGCTGTGGTTTCAATTTTCAGGGGCATACACAAGGCCCTGTATTGCGACTAAAGTGTCTTAGTTAACTAGATCCGTTACTGTGTTTTTCTCTAATAGCAACACAGATAAGAGGAAGGTAATCATCAGACTATATGGACTTTTAAGTCAGTATGCAACTGTCACATGACTTTTAGTGATCAACAAAAAATATCTTTCACAGTAAGGATTAGGCCCTGCCCGCACCACACTTTTGTGTGCTTCCACTAAAGAGACAGCATATATTGCACTTTTGAGTTTATGACAAAGTTTATACTTGATGCAGCAGGACTGAGTTGGTTACTGTGGCAAGCTATTGGCAAGTTGTTGGTCTGATCTGTATGTTATGAAATGTTATGCGAAAGGCCCTATGTCTGATGTATACATTGTGAAAAGCATATATGTTAATGTTAATAAAAATATGGACTTGTTGGACTTGTCCCTTTCTGCAAGGTCATCCCCAAACATTTTGCATTCACCTCCTGTGTTCTGAACCCGTTTTGTTGGCTTTTAGGACTCTGTGCGCCTTATAACTGCTATCCAGTGCAAACATGATTGTGCTCTTTCCTTTATGCATAGCAAAATTGTCTTACAACCAATTGGCACATTTAATTTACTTGCACTCCCCCAGTAATCTGTACTACATGTACCCAGGGCCTGTCAATTAAATGCTGTTAGTGGGCCTGCAGCACTCATTGTGCCACCCTCAGGCCTGCCATCACAGCCTATGTGTGTATTTTTCACCTGTCCAAAACCTCTTTTTTTAACACATTTAAGTCACCCGTAGGATAGGCCCTACACAGCCCAGAGGGCAGGGTGCAGTGTATTTAAAAAGTTGGACATGTACTTTTTAGTTTTACTTATCCTAGTAAAACACTCTTACGCTTGTTTTTTAATAGTGTGAGGCTTACTTCGCCTGTAAGAGAATATTGGGTTAACTTATTACATTAAATAAGTGATAACTTTCAATGGGTTGCAGCAAGTAGGAATGTCGAGCTTGTTTCTATAGAATTGTAATTTAAAGCCCTCTTTAATGGTAACGTCGGATCTAAGTTACAATTCTGAAAATGCCACTTTCAGAAAGTTAATGAAAAAGGTAATTGAATGCACACCTCCTTATAGTCTTTTCTGTTTCTAGCTGGGTTAATGTGCGCAGACTCAGAAAGTTGGCATTTTCTTGTCCTAACAATTTGGTACCTGAAACCTGTTCCTGGGTCACATGCCCGGGTGGGTAAACAGTCATAATATCGATTCCAAAATATAGAATGGACATAATATCGAAGTAAAAATATAGAATGGACAAAATATCGAATGGACACAATATAGTGGTTAAAAATATCGAATTTAAGGTAAGTAATATCGATTTTCAAGATATAGAAGTCAAAATATCGAAGTATACAATATAGGCATTAAATATATCGATTTTTTAATAATATCAATTTTTTAAAAGTGTTTTGTATGTTAGTATATGTGTGAAAAGTGTATATTAATTTTTGTAATGTATGTTTAATGTATTTTAAGTAATGAATTTTATGCTATTTAATTTTTGCGTAATTTAAATCTGTAGCGGGTTGTGGGTTTATAGGGGAATAGGGTGGGAAGTAATTTAATTGTAATTAATTAAATATTTTTATTTATTTGTTGGTATTCATTTTGAATTTTTTGGTATTTTTTAATTGGTAATTCATTTTTATTACTAGCCAATTAATTTGTATTAATTGATTAATTGTTAATTATGTTAATTTTCTAAATTTATTTTCTGTAGCGGGTTGTGGGTTTATAGGGGAATAGGGTGGGAAGTAATTTAATTGTAATTAAGTAAATAATTTTTTTCATTTATTGGTATTGATTTTAAATTTATTGTTAATTAATTTTTAATTGGTAATTAATTTCTATTAATTGGCAATTATTTTTTATTAATTGGTAATTATTTTGTATTAATTAAATATTTGATAATTATGATAATTGTATTAATGTATTTTCTGTAGTGGGATGTGGGGTTATAGGGGAATAGGGTGGGAAGTAATGTAATTGTAATTAATTACATATTAAAAATACTTTTTGTGTATTGATAATTAATTTACTGTTAATTTTTAGTTTTTGTTATTGAAAATTAATTAGTTGTTAATTAATTATGAATAGGTTATTAATTTTTAATAACTAATATGTAGTTATATTTCTAATTAATTACATACATAATATTAAATTGGTTATTAATTTCAATTAATGTTTTATTGGTATTGATATTTAATTTATTTTTAATAATATATTGAATCATTACTTTCCCTACTGTTGCACTCTCTGGAGTGGGAATAGTAATTTTTACCTCTACGCTATCCAACGCTTTCCCTACTGTTGCACTATCTGGAGTGGGAATAGTATTTTTTACCCCTATGCTATCCAACGCTTTCCCTACTGTTGCACTCACAGGAGTGGGAATAGTATTTTTTACCCTCCCGCTATCCAATGCTTTCCCCACTGTTGCACTCTTTGGAGTGGGAATAGTAATTTTTACCCTTACGCTATCCAACGCTTTCCCTACTGTTGCACTCACTGGAGTGGGAATAGTATTTTTTACCCCTACGCTATCCAACGCTTTCCCTACTGTTGCACTCTCTGGAGTGGGAATAGTAATTTTTACCCCTACGCTATCCAACGCTTTCCCTACTGTTGCACTCTGGAGTGGGAATAGTATTTTTTACCCCTACGCTATCCAACGCTTTCCCTAATGTTGCACTCACTGGAGTGGGAATAGTATTTTTACCCCTACGCTATCCAACGCTTTCCCTACTGTTGCACTCACTGGAGTGGTAATATTAAATGTTACCCTCCTGCTATCCTACGGTAAAATATTGTACATTTTTTATTAATAACTTAAATTAATTATATCTTAATTTTAAGGTTATTTGAGTATTTTTAAGTATGTTTTAGTTTATTATATATATTATTTCATTAATTTTAAATTACTTTTAAGACATTTAAAAAAATTCGATATTTTGACTGACTATATTTTTTACAGACTATATTTTGGATTCGATATTTTTGTACTTACCTGTTTGTAGATAGGAATTCGATATTTTGGCATTCTATATTTTGGTGACTATATTTTGGTAAGTCTATATTTTGTCATTCTATATTATGTCAGTGATCCGCCTGGGTGTAGTTGACAGTTAGTCTTTGTTAATTGCCCCCAGACAGTGAGACAAAGGGAAGAGAGGTGATGGCAGGATGGGCCACTCTGAGTTAACGAGAGGCAGAGCTGTCATCTACCCCATTTACATATCACAAAGGCCCTGCCTGAACACACTTACAAAGGGTATATTATGTCTCTTGTGTGTCCCCACACACGCTGGGGCCAGGGCAAGGAGAAAGGGGATGCCTGACACCTCAGGGAGCTGGAAAAAATGGCAGAACCTTCTCCATTTTCAAAGTGAGCACCAGGTATAAATATATAAATATTGGATGCTTAGACCCAGATCTTAAGTACACATCTGCACCTGTGGGGGAACTCAGATGAAGCACTACTGTGCTGTTCTGCAAGATGGACTGTAACTTTGCTGACCTACTGTCTGCTGCATAGATGAAGGACTGGACCTGCTTCTTGAACCCAAGACCACCAGAGTCACTCCAAGGGTTAGTTGACTGGCCTCCTGAGCTGAGCCTCAGGGACAGAAGGCTTCAACCAGATTGAACCAAGCACCTCGACTCTGCCTACTGTGAGACCTACCCTCCCAACTGGTGCCACAATAGTTCTGGACGTGTGGAAGTGGGCCTGAATATGCTCTGCCAGCCCAATGCATTGGAGCCGCTGCGCAACGCATCACCTCACCCATCTCGGCATTGGTACAGCTGCGTGACTTTGAATCCCACCCACAGCCTTCCAGGAAGTACTGCCATGTAACGCGTCCTGCACACAGGCATTCACACCACAAGCCCTTAGTTGACAGCATCCTCAATGGCAAAGCAGGACTAAACATTGCAAGCCTCCGCTTCATCAGAACCAACCGGTGCACAATGCATCTCGACACAGAACTTTGCATTGCAAACCTCTCATCAACTGTATCTTTGACGATGATGCAGGACCTCACATTGCGCCTTCACAACTCCAAAGAATTGCCACGTAACGAAGCATGCTCAACACGGGACTATGCAAAGCTTCGCAACCAGGACTTAAGGTTATCTTGTTTACAGGGCCTAACTGGGTCCCTGTAGCTAGCCCACACTCCATCTTAGTCAGCCTGAAGTTGTGACTTCAACCGGGTCCGGCTCAAGGAGATAATCACAGGTGGCGCTTTGTGTTTTTTGGCACTATTTTGACTTAACTATTTAAAATTGCATAAACCCGCTTCTACTGATTGGATTTTTGTCATTTTGGCCTTAAATTATTTATTACATTTTACTCTTTGTTTCTAATCTGTTATGGGATTTTTTTGTTTGTGTTTTTGTTTGTGTTTTACTTTACTACTGTGTGATTTGCTGCATAAACATTTTACACATCGCCTCTAGATTAAGCATGACTCATTTGTGCCAAGCTACTAGAGGGTTAAGCACAGGTTATTTTAGGGCATACTTGTGACATTACCCTGGCTAGTATTGTGGTTGCTGCTTGAGTAGGGTTATACCCCCTTCAACCAGTAACCCCATTTGTTACATTGGTGTTCCACAGTGAGGATTAGGACTGTGTTTGTGCAGTGCCATACATAGATTTTGTTTTCCACAGAAAATCCCAGCTAAGTAATCTGAGGCTAATGCAAGCTTTTTAAAATTCTTCCTAGTTTTCAGAGTGACATTTTTTTTTCTTCTAAATTTAAGTTCCCTACCTCTTGTCTTGTACCATATGGAGATGCTCAAAGTGGACATCCTGGGCAGGGCTGAGGTGCTGAAACTCTGCAAGGAGAGGGGCAGCATGCACAAAAGAAGGCCATAAAGTTGGACATTAAGATAGCCCTAAAGTCTATGAGGAGGTCATGAGGAAGAAATCCAGTCCTGAGGAGTCTGCAAAGGAGGATCTTAATATGGAGGATCCTGATGAGGAGGGACTTGATTTAGGAGAGGAGGAGGGCCTTGCGGTGGGCCCTAGACAGGAGATCCCAGAGAAGGGAGACCAGCTGCCCTCTGAAAGAAAGCCCACTGTGAGGACATAGAACAGTGTGTCTTCAAAGAACTTGTCCCCAGAAGAGCTGAGATGGAGATCAAGCTGCATATGACCAACCTTAAAATGGAGAAGAAGTTGGCTCTCTGACTAAACGATTGGCTCATGAGAGCAAGTCCCTCACCTTCCCTACTGTTGAATAAACGAGATTGGGAATAGTATAATTAATTTTTTTAGACTCCAACAGTTTTCATAATATTGGTTAAATAGATTTTATAGCATTCATTGTTTGTATTCATTTTTTTAAAATGTAAATTAATGTTTATAGGTTTTGTTGTAAAAGCGTTTTTCAATGTATAATGTTTGGTTTCATTGTCTACAATAATTATACATTTTCATTAAATGTTTTATTTTATTGTGTATGTATGGTATAGTAACATAACATATATAGTATCATAATTAATAAAACCATTTATTTTAAACTATATTAATGTTATAGATATTTAAAATGTAGTACTATATATATGTATATGTGGGTGTGTATATATTTAAATACACACATGTATGCATATATAAATAGCACAAAATGTTAAATGTCTATAAAATTAATATAATCTAAAAAAAATAGTTGTATTAATTATATCTATACACACATATATATTCATATTAATAAAGTTATACTATAAAAAATGTATATAGTAGAAAAACATTTTTTTAAATACACACACACACATATATATTATATGTATTTTTTTCATGGTAATATAATGTCACTTTTTTATCATGTTACACTATATATAAAAATATATATATTTTCTGCGGGAAAAACAAAGGTTAAAGTGACGTTATAGTAAGGTGATTATGTCAGTGACAACATTAATATTTTGAAATAAAAAACACAGAAATTCACCAGTTATAATCAGCAGAGCAGAGCTAACTATAACTTGCACCCCTCCATACACTGCTTAAGATCTCACATATTACATCAAGCATGACATGTTCTATGATATCATTTGTGACATCAATCATGAGATCCCAAATGACATTGTTGAATACATCATTCATTGGATCTTGCAATGGAAGTAGATGATGATTCTGATGGTAAGGGAACCCCTCAGTGCCCCCCAACCCATGCAGTAAATGTTGAAAATGGCAAGGCTTGCAGGACTGGCGCCCCCAACAATTATTTCTGAGGTAATAAATATATGTATAGAAAATTATAAATGTACATGTATAGAGTTTCGCTAACATAATGTTCATGTTTATTCACAGCTCAATCAAAAGATATAACCCTAGGTCACTTCTGATAGGGTACTCAGTAAAAGTATTAGCTCACAGGAGCAGAGCTTGGACATTCCTTTGTGTAGATTCTTGTGAGCTGTACATCTGCAGCCTGTGAGCTGTATATCTGCAGTCTCCACCACAGATATGGCCTCTTAGATCTATTTGCTCTTCCATTGCTGACATTGTTACCTGTTTGCAAACGTATCCTTAAAGCATTACCATTGTTGTGAACTATTTAAGTTGCACATTCAATGTGCAACTGCACAAATTAGAGATAGAGATGCCCGGTCTGTTGACTGAATGACCAAAGCCCGGTAGCTAGCTATCAATGGAACATGGTTGAAGCCTTTGTGACCCAGAATCTGCCTGACCTGCCCACACAGTAATCTGACTTCCTGTTACATGTCAACAACACTGGGAGTCATACTGTTTGAAAACCATTTCAGACCTTGGTGTTGAGATCACCCCTTCTTGTATCTGCCTTCATTTCAACAATCCTTGCTGCACTTGCAGCATTGACCGTTCTAGCATCCTTAACCCTTTCGATGCTGATGACGAGCTCAGCTCGTCATCACCCACGGGTGTCGTGTGCTGATGACGAGCTGAGCTCGTCATGGTGCCACTAAAATGGCATTTTCCAGCACAGGGGGGGAAAACGCCCAGCAGCCATGTGGTTAATTCCCTAGCTGTCAGGATGCCACTGTCATGCCTAGGTGGCAGTTTTAGTTGTCACTTCATTTTAGGCCTGAGACTCCTGACTTATGGTTACTCTCGTTGGCTAGGTGTGATTACTGGATTTGCTTCCAGGATAAGCAAAGGTGGCACATTGGTGTCTGGTGTAGTGTTTGAACAGGCAGCCCAGTTGGTTCTGTTGGCAAGAGGGAAAGCAGTGCTGTAGGCCTTCCTGGTTGTGGCACTGTAGACAATGACTTTGTAAGAGATGTCAACATGTCCACATGCTGAGTGTGCATCATGTCCTCATCATCAGCTAGATGGACACTTTGATGTAGTGAGAGAAGCAAATTATAGGAGTGTTAAAGATGGCAGTGCCAGTTATATTTCTTATTCGTACTTTGCACAATTTGAGAGAACACAAGGTTGTCCTCATTCATGTATTGTTGTTACATAATTCATACATGTATGTGACATAATGCAGATGTTGAAAGGGTAAACAGTAGTCCTGCCATTGAAATCTTGTGTGCCTCATGAAAAACATCATAACTTCAGGTAATCATGGTATACATTTTGGCAGTACAAGTACCATGAATAAATCTGTGTTTATTCCCTGCAGGCACTTGTTGGCACAAGGCCACTCTCATTGTTTGCTGCCTGCAGCAACATCCTGTTGGGCATGTTCTACTGAACTGCAAGGGTTATATATATTTTTGAATTGAACATTTCTTCTTTTTACATTTGGGGGAGGGCGCATCCACCTGACGCAATTTATTTCTGAACATAAATATCAATGTTACTGACTCATGCAACTGCATTCAATAACAACATTAAGTCAAATAGTAGAAGCTGTCAGAATGGCAGAAGTGCAAGGGCAAATCCCCCCCACGAGAATCTTCGGGCATTTTACATCAAGAGAGAAAATACAAGAAACAACGTTTCAAGTCAAAAACATTATTTTTGGTATCATAAGTAGCCCATGCTAAGAACTGTCTAAAAAATATTGTAATTAGTTAACAAAGCAACATAAGCTCTGATCAGCTCCCTACATCTCAGAGGTAAACTGTGATTTGTGTGTTGTATTCTTTGAAGAGAAAATTGACTACATGTAATCCTTTATTTTTTATTATGTTTTTTTAATTTCTCACCTAAACAAGTAAGGGCTCCACCTCAAAGGCTCCCCCAGGGGGAGGTGGATAGTCAAGACAATCCAGACATGTTACAAGACAACAAGAGTCACACTCAAATAAATGCCAAGGGCACATTTGATGAGAGAAACTAGCAACTCTCTCTTTTATTGGCTTCATTGCTGCCTTTTCTTTAAACCATATCTGCATAGCTGCAACATAACGCTAGGCTGGTGGCAGCTGCCTTGCTCTCTTTGGAACCCTGTGTCATCTTCCTCTAATTACGCGCAGTAAAGGACAGTAATTGGTGATGCTCTGGCGCGATTGTGGCGCCAGCGCTCTTTGAACATTTTAAAATTGATTTTATAGCGACATTCACTGTGGATTATTTACTTACCTAAACGCACTGATTTATTTACTGCAGCCCGCCCTGTTCCATCGCAGCTGGTGCCGTTTGCGTGGAGGGTGAGGCGAGCCGCCATCTTGGGTAGGGCTGGACCGGATCTAGCGGTCTAGCTCCCCCGAGACAGAGGCTACAAAACAATTCCCGGCACAGAGCTCGCCGAGAACGCTAGGCTGGTGGCAGCTGCCTTGCTCTCTTTGGAACCCTGTGTCATCTTCCTCTAATTACGCGCAGTAAAGGACAGTAATTGGTGGTGCTCTGGCGCGATTGCGGCGCCAGCGCTCTTTGAAAATTTTAAAATTGATTTTATAGCGACATTCACTGTGTATTATTTACTTACCTAAACGCACTGATTTATTTACTGCAGCCCGCCCTGTTCCATCGCTGCTGGTGCCGTTAGCGTGGAGGGTGAGGCGAGCCGCCATCTTGGGTAGGGCTGGACCGGATCTAGCGGTCTAGCTCCCCCGAGACAGAGGCTACAAAACCAATGTGTATACCGGAGCGCAGCGGACGAGCGCAGCGGGCGCGACAAATGCGCGCCGAAGTCGCGCATAAGTCAAGCCCGTCTGCGCCCGTCCGCGGCAGACCGGGGCCTGGGGCCATAACCCCTGGCCAAATGTACACATATTCCTCCTCCTTATTGCTGTCACTTAGGCCCTCTAATAGCGCCGGACTTGCCCCACCCTCTTTTGTCTTAAAGCGCGCCGCCACCAACGGCATTTTGAAGCCTGAATTCTCTCTCGGCAAAGCTCCCAAGCCTAGGTCCTTTGTATCTCATTTGACCCCCAATGACTCTGAGGCCATTCTCAAATGTCTATACTTAAACACCAGATCCATGGTTAAACACCATTTGGATATCTTTCTCCTGCTCCAGGCCGAACAACCTGATTTTTTGTTTCTCTCAGAGACTTGGCTTAATGAGGGCTCCCTACCCGATATTTTAGCGGCAGTTCCCTCGAACTACCACATTTTACATGTCGACAGACCAGCCGGCAAAAGAGGCGGGTGGGTCGCTGCGATTATTCGCAGCACCCATAACGTTTATTCTTTACCATCCTTCGACATATTAGGAACAGACAACCTGATCTTCAAATTGGACACTAACACTGCATCACTACTTCTCATCCTCATATATCGCCCCCCTCAAAATATGCCCTCTTTCACGGCATCCCTAGCTGAACAACTCGCCCCCCTGATAATCTCCCATAATAAAATTGTGTTGCTGGGAGACTTCAACCTTTGGTTGGACTCTGTTGAGTCTGACTCTCAGGCAGCTATGCTGAAAGAAATCCTCCTGGACATGAACCTCACCAAACATATTCACCTTCCAACTCATGACAAAGGGCATAGCCTAGATCAAATTTGGTCTCAAAACATCTCCCTGGCTATTAAGTCTATCACGCCCTGTATCTGGTCGGATCATTATCTGATCAACTTCACTATGACCACAGAGAGAAGTAGAAATCCCCTGCCCAAGCCTGGAGGAAAAACTAGAATATGGAAGAACGTTGATATTCCCGCTTTTATTGGTTCTTTATCCTCCTCCCTTCCCTCACTTGATCAGGACATCGAAAAAATGGAAGAAGCTTTCTCAGGGTGGCTACTCCAGGCAGCGGATGCACATGCCCCCTGTACCAACTTTCCCCGCTCTCGCCCCAATGACGCTCATAGGTGGTTTACACCCCTTCTGAAAACCCTCAAACTCGAAGTCCGTCAATTGGAGCGAAAGTGGCGAATAGCCTATTTAGAACAAGACAGGGCTAACTATTGCAAGGCTCGTAAAGACTACCAAAAGCTTATTTTAAAACACAAAACCGACTATTTTTCGGAAAAAATTCTCAAGGCCCATAATAAATCCAGAGAACTGTTCAACATCGTGGAAGATCTTAGCACCAGTGACAGAACCTCTCTCCCGACAGTCCCCACTCAGGAACTTTGTAATTCACTAAACTCCTTTTTCTTCGATAAAATCTGTACCATTAAACAAAATATTCCTACCACACAGCCCCCCCTTTTATTTGCAGACTCCTTTTATAACCCTGCTACCCTGGACTCCTATCCCCTCATTGAAAGTGCCAACCTATTCAAACTCCTTTCTAAGGTTAAATCCGGTTCCCCTGACGACATCTGCCCCCCTCACATTTTGAAAGAAGTGGGTACCAGCATCCCCGGGGGCCTACTTTCCATGCTGAACGGATCACTTACCCAGGGTAAAGTCCCAAATAATTTCAAAAAAGCCCTCCTTATTCCCCTTATAAAAAAGGCAGGAGCCAACCCATTAGATCCGCTCAATTATAGGCCTATATCCCTGTTGCCATACTGCGCCAAACTTCTGGAGTCTCATGTTTGTGACAGCATCTCCACATTTCTGGAGAAATCAGAGTATCTTGCACCTAATCAGGCTGGTTTCCGCCCTTGCCATTCTACTGAGGCGGTCATTCTCTCGGTGCAGAATACTCTGAGGCGGAACGCGGATGAAGGGATCCATCAGGCTCTGGTGCTACTGGACCTCTCTGCTGCATTCGACACGGTCGACTATACCATCTTGGTCAACCGTGTCGAGCAGGCAGGCCTCAGGGGCCCTGCACTGAGCTGGATCCGTTCATTCATCACTGACCGAACTCAATCGGTCAGACTGGGCTCCTTCACGGCTCCCACCATATCTACCATCTGCGGAGTACCTCAAGGCTCCTCGTTATCCCCCCTGCTTTTTTAATTTGTACCTATGCCCTCTTTTGTACTCCCTCAGGAATGCTAAGGTTACCATTTTTAATTACGCCGATGATTTGCAGCTCATCTTTCCTTTGAACACCAAGAACTCTGTGGTAGAATTTCAAAACACCATGTCCCACATTCTGAGCTGGATGAGCTGCAATCATCTGAAACTTAACCCAGGCAAGACCGAACTGGTCTTGCCTGGACAGAGCACACTCAGCTGGAATCCCAGTTTTTGGCCCTCCTGCATGGGCGCCCCCCCCATCTAAGTCATCCTCGGTTAAGAGCCTTGGCATCTTCATCAGCGAGGATCTCTCCCTGAAAAAACAGGTTGGAGCAGTTGTTTCCTCCAGCTTTTTTCAGTTGAAGAAAATAAAAAAAATTGCTTGCTTCTTCTCCTCAGCTGCCCTCACTCAGATCGTCATCTCCCTGGTTTTGTCCAGATTGGACTTTTCCAACAGTCTATACCTTGGGCTCCAAACTGGAGAGCTCAAACGCCTCCAGCTGGTTCAAAACCAGGCAGCCAGACTTCTTTTGAACATCCCAAGGAGGCAATCAGTCAGACCTGGCTTGAAACAGCTTCACTGGCTACCGGTTGAGCAACGCGTGGCCTTCAAAGCTGGGTGTATCCTTTTCAAGTCTTTACATGATATTGGCCACCTATTCATTAGAGACTTATTTAAAAGATACAGCCCCTCCCGCAACCTCCGGTCCATCCACAAATCCCTCCTAACCGTCCCTCCGTATAAGAAGAAGCGTCTCGGAGGCAGCTGCTTTGACCACCTTGCAGCTGCCTTCTGGAACTCTCTCCCCCTTCATCTGAAACTTTGTGATAACATCCTAAGCTTTAGACACTCCCTGAAGACCTGGCTCTTCTCTCAGGCGCATCACTAAGCTGCTTCATTTCCACCAACTGACGGTCGAGCCTTGTTCCTCCCTACAGCGCCATGAAGCCCCCGGGCGTACGAGCGCCTAATAAATGCCAAATAACATTAACATTAACATTAACATAATCTTCCATGCTCATCTTCACAAAGCATTTTGTGTAGACATACAAGCTAACAAGACATGTTATTAAAACACCTATATACAAATTCTCAGAGTGGGTAAACCAGCTTCTCAGCAATGGATATAAGTCCTCTCGAGTGGATGGACTTCATGGTGGTGGCGGTTTCTTCTGGGGTCATAATTGGCCACATGTGGCAGTTTCTTCTGTGGTGATAACTGGCCATTTGGTTAGCATTGTTTCATTGGTTCTTTGGATAAGATCAAAAGGAGTTTGGCAATGTCTGTCGGGTCTGGTTGCAGGTTGAAGTTTCTGCAAATGGCAGTGATTTTGTTGCAGAAGAATTGAGTGAGATTGTTGCAGAGATCCTGCAAGAGGGTGAACGAGTTGGAGGTGGCAGCTTGTGAGGTGAAATACTTTACAACTGCAAAGATTTATTTGCTTTTGTTGGTGTTGGCATTGATGCTTTCCGCAAAAGTGGCACAACACAGTTATTGCATAAACATTGTAAAAGCTCCTCCCACAATCCAACCAATGAAAAAAGGGTTGAAGAGGCAGGAACAATGCCACAAGGACTTGTGAAGCAAACTATGTATAGCACGTGTCCCACTGAAAAAAAGAAATCAGGGGGTTACTCCTCTACCTGGTACCAAAGCCAGACAACCCACTTAGACCAGTGCTAGATCTAAGAACACTCAACAGATCAATCAAAATACAAAAGTTTAAGATGACAACCCTAGAATAGGTCATCCCGCTTATAGGGAAAGGAGACCGCATAGATCTCAAGGACACATACCTGCTAATACCAAATAACAGATCACACAAATGTTACTTTGATTCGCAGTGGACAAGACACTTTACCAATTTAAGATTTTGCTTTCATAATAAAATCAGAACCTGAGTATTTACAAAATATCTAGTTGTGGGAGCAGCACACCTCATGTGAAAAGGAATACATGTTTACTCTAGACTACTGACTAGTGAATGCAAGAATGTTCTAACAATGCAGAAACAACATAGGCAAGGTCATGAAGAAATTACACAGCCTAGACTTCTCTATCATCTACGAAAAATCATCAATTAGTCCAGAAAGGCAGAAGACATCCCTGGGTACAATCCTGAACTCTCAGATAATAGGTCCCTTCCCAGTGAATGAGAGAGTCAAAGCAATGGTAGATAAAAGTCACCTCTACCAGAAGGTTCAACAACTGACAGAAAAGACAGTGGGGAAGATGATGGGCATGATTGCCTCAGGCATACCCCTAATACCACATGTAAGACTACACATTAGACAATTTTGGAGGCACTACATATCACAAATATCTATACAATCCGACCACTTCTTCACATCTCGCATAGACAAAACTGTGCTTCCCAACAGGTATCTCTCCTTACAGCCATTCCAGCTCAGGACTGTAACTATACAAACAGTAACCAGCTAAGCAGGCTATATCATATGAAATACCATTAAGGTATCTGAAGAAGTGTTGGAAGCTAATAGCATACTAAGGAACAGGAAACTGTGTACCTGTCTCTTACATCATTCAATACATTGGTACGGCCTGAGTCCCATAACACGATCACTTCACCTCATTGGCCATCACGCATGACATGGAAACATTTCCCACATAGGATCATAACAAAAACAGTATCCTTCCAACCACATCTCGCCACCTGGTGTAGCAGGCTACTCATGTAGGCAAACTCTTCAGTGTCCTATATAGCGTTAATAAGAGCTATATGAATGCTGAACTACAATACAATACCATCGTCCAATATCTTTAATACAATGATAAGACAACTTTTAGAACAATATTCCTTAGTCTATTCTAGATTTGATATGAATCGAGATTACTCACGAAGTGCACTGCAGATGTCCAGATACCATACTGTATTATTCAATGGAAAATGGTTCTTCCATTTTTATCAAGCACTTATATATGTGTTACCCATCCGCACTTCACTGATTTTAAAGACTATTATCCATTATGTCAGTGTCCACTCATGTATACAAATATTGCAGTAGTGTAACTTATGTAAAGCTTTCTGAAACCCACAAGTGGTGTCTGGACTACACAAAATTACAAATAAAAATTATAATAAGTGTACTCTTCCATGGGGGTGGTTTATGCAGTTTTCACACCTGTTGCTGCAGCTTTCTGTTTCCTATCAGGTATTCTCACTTCCCTGTGTGAATGCAGACTATCAAACACAATAAGATGATGGACGAGCGCTGGAACTTTTCAGAGACTCTCTGCCATTCACTATTAGATCTGGGTTGAATCCATCATCATTCTTTTGCTCACTTGGCCACCCCAGTTCAGACCCGCCAAATGCAAATCAGTCTTGACCCTGTTCCTCATGGGAATAGTCCAGCCTGAACTGCCAAGCCCGGTCTTCCCTGAACCGGAAACAAGCATCCTAAGCCCGGTTTCGGGGTAACACCCCTTATCAGCCAGGCTAGCTTGAATCCAGTGGCAAAGTGAGGAAGGGAACCATGTCGGGGCATACCCTACCAACTTAGGTCAAAGAAGCAAACACAATAAGATGATGGACGAAGCACTGAAACTTTTCAGACACTCACCCCAGTCACTATTAGATCTGGGTTGAATCCATCATTGTTTGTTTGCTCACTTCGCCACCCCAGTTCAGACCCAGCTATTTGCAAATCAGTCTTGACCCTGTTCCTCATGGGAACAGTCCAGCCCGAACTGCCAAGCCAGGTCTTTCCTGGACCGGATACAAGCATCCCATGGCCGGGAATTCAGATTATGCCATCTTTTACATATGTCATGCACAGGACTGTTTCTCAGACCATTAACATTTATTCTCTGCTGGATCTCTAAGCACCCAAATATGTTTTTTGGTTGTTTCTGAAACAATTAGGGAATCTTCAAATATTTTTCCATTTTCCTGCACACATTTTTCACAAGTATTTGCATTTCATTACCAGTGAACTTCCTTCTTCTGCCAGGCTCAGCCTTATCATGCAACTTTTGGCTTGCAATGGCGGAAGGTCCACCTCCTCTCAAGTGCTCTTCAAGAATGCTGGTTGCAACTGCCGGTTTACACCCTAGGCTGGTGATGTAATTGTGAGTTTATCCAAATCACAATTTGCCTTTTTCCTATTATAAAATGCAAATCCACACCAATCCAATTCGCTCTGCTGCCACGGCCAATATATATGTATAGGCTTCAGCAATTCAAAATTTGCAACAAACTAGGATGTGTAAATTGGTAATTGCTAAAATGTGCGTTGCTAAACCCAGATTATGGAATATTCTTTAGATTTTGCAAACAACATAAACATTTCTATTTTTCACTGGGTATATTAGTTTTGTGTTTACGTAATTGCGTTTTGTTTTCACCAGTGTTTCTGGTATTAGCTAGCTTTGCACATTGGTTTTGGTCGTCCAATGATCTGGACACCAACATAAAATGTTACCTAGTATTTTTCAAGCATGTCATGATGAACTTGTCATGGTAGTTCATACCTCTTGCATAAACGAATAGAATGAGTTTATTGTCACCGCAAAAGACAGTTTCTTTCTACTTCAGTCATATAATTGTCTTTTATTTGACTTCTTGATTTGTGGTTGTATTTGTAGAGAACATCTGAGCCCTAAAGAGGCCTCAAAGCATTCAAATGAGTCAGTTGGTTCACCTAAATCTGGAATTATTCAAACCCTGAGGCATATTTACAACTGCATAGCGCCATCAGAAAGTCACTTTTTTTTACGTTCCAGTGGCGCAATGCCCTGCACCATATTTACAAAGATGCGTTAAGCCTCTTTTTGTGGCAGACCTCCACTTTGTAAATATGGTACATTTTCACAGAGGTATCTGCGCAGAAGGGGTGGCAATGGGTGTTGCTGTGAGTGTTTCCCTGCAACACAATTTGCTTTTTGATGCTGCCCCAGGTAAGCACTCGGGACACTTATTAGCACCAGCCTAGGGGCCTCATTTATGAGGCTGTGCGTCACTTTTACGCCGCTGGTGTGTCACTTTTAGTGACGCACCAGTGGCGTAGAAAATGCACCTTGTTGCGCCATATTTACAAAGGGACGCATCTAGGTAGATGCGTCACTTTGTAAACCCCTGCGCCACATTATACCTGCGCCAGGTATAATGTATGCAAGGGGGGCATATTGACGCAAGGAAGGGTCGTAGAAGTGACGCAGTGAAATCTATGAGATTTCACTGCGTCACTTTTAGGATGCCGTTGCGTCAAAATCTTGCGCCTGCCTCACAGCAGGCGTAAGACTGACGCAGGCCCTTTCACATGGGGCTTGCCCCATGTGAAAGGACGCATTGCTGGAGTTGCGTCACTTTTGTGACACACTCCAGCAATGCGTCACTTTTGCACTTACAGATACGTCAGAAATACTAACGTATCTGTAACTCCTTGCAACATGATGCGTCATACATTAAATATGATGCATCAAAAATGTCGCAAGGAGTGCGCACTGAGAAGTGACGCATCGCTGCTTTCACGCAGCGATGCGTCATTTCTCATAAATGAGGCCCTAGATGTTTTGTGATGTCGCTCCTCATTGTCTGTCAATCTGTTACTGGAGGGTTTCTGTGAAGCAGGTGGTGGCTCATGAAAGAAACAATAGATTTGCTCTGCTGAATACCACAGACACAAAAGAAAATACATCCCTTGAATATATTCTTTGTGTGCGAAATCATAGCAGCACCATATATACCAATATATATATATGGTGGGAGAAAATGGTGGCTTGGAGAGAAGGAAATGACCAACACGCAGCCAGAGTAGTTCTCTGGCTGCGATTTATAGATGACCTATTCATAATATGGAATGGATCGAACCAAGAATTCTTGGAGTACTTTAAAATCCTAAACAACAACGAGATAGGATTGAAGTTCACACACAACATAAGCACCAGTGAAATAATATTCCTGGATACGAAAGTGTATGTTGAGAATGGTCAACTAGAAACAACGGTCCACAGAAAAACAACTGGCACGAACAGCATACTTCATGGTCATAGTTTTCATCCTGAGGCACTAAAAAGAAATATACCCTATGGTGAATTCATCAGGATGAAGAGAAATTGTTCTAATCAAGGTGAAATGAATAAAAAGTTTAAAGGGACGACTGCCAGATTCAGGAAAAGGGGATACAAACAACATGATATTGAACAAGGTGAAAAGAGAGCAAGAGAGAAAAGCCGACTTGAAACACTGATCCCGCAAAAAGAAAAAGAGAATGAACCAACCACAAAGGAACCGATCAGAATGATATTGATATATACAAAAGAGAGTCACAGAATACGAAAAACATTACAAAAATTCTGGCATGTGTTACAAAAAGATCCAGATATAGGAAAAGAACTTGGCAAATTTCCACAGATGACATTCAGGAAAGCTCCATCATTGTCGGACAAATTGGTCAAACGCCATTTTGAAGAAAAGAAAAAATCAAAAAATTGGTTAGATGGAAGACGGAATGGCTTTACGAAATGCAGCCAATGTAAGGCTTGTCAAGTGGGACGCAATCTATCCAAAATCAAGGACCCAAAAGGAAAAATCTTCAATGTGGAAAGTACCATCACTTGTAAAACCACACATGTGGTATACCTGTTACAATGCTTCTGTGGCCAAAGATAAATCGGAAGTACCATCTGCCCTCTACATAAAAGAATATTGGAGCATATCCGTGCAATAGAGAATCACGATCAAAGCTATGCAATGGCAAAACATATGCTAACCCATGAAAAAGAAAAAAAGACATGGAAGGACATTACATACATTGGTTTGGCAACAGTGCCAATTAAGGAGAGAGGTGGCAACAGACTGATGACCTTACGTCGCCTAGAATTGAGGCTAATCATTCGATTTAAAATAAAGAACCCTGGTGGATTAAATGGGGACGAAGAACTTCATGTGCACCTCTAAAAAGTTAAAACCTCACTTTAAATAATCTGGTTACTGGAAGAATAAACAATAGTTAATGATATAAAATGTAGATATGTCTTTAACAAAAATAGGGCACTGAGTCCCGAGATATATTTATGTGCTTTATAACATATCTTAGCAAATAATGCAATGCGTAGAATAGTAGGCATTGACATGCAATTGGCCTATTAATGCAGACAATCATGTGTATAAATTAGACTCACTTAGAGATTATGCACTGCATGCTTTGTAACTTGCATGAATAAGACAAATATACATGTGTTTATATCCATGCCAGAGAATACCTTGTAAATATGCAAACGAAAAATGTCTTTTAAATGCATGAAATGAAAATAGTAACTACTAGTACCATAATGCCTCATAATAGGGCAATTATGACTGACTGGTATAAAGGTAGAAACAAACAATGGACAAATGTTTGTAACCGTGATCAAGATCGTAAGATCGAAACCCGTAGGTAAAGGCTGTGTGCTGCTGTAATGGCACATAAATAAACCTGCTATGAACTGAATTCCTGGTGGAGTGCGAGTATAATTTCTTCTTGGTGAAAAATTAGGAGCAGGGAAAGCCCGTCCCTGAAACTCGCACCGGCTGTTCCAAGGAGTGCCCTCGGTAACGGGATTACTTTTTGTGCCGAAAAAAAATAAATATATATATATATAAAACACACGTCTTCAAAGAGGACAATAAAGCCGCAACTCCAGCTGATTTTTCTTGAATGATTAATTTATTCTTAAATCCATTTTAAACACTCGCACAGGCTTGACCCACGCGTTTCGGTAGCTCTGTCTACCTTGACTGTGAACAAGATTTAAGATTTAAGAATAAGCTTATGAATAGAATTTAAGAATACGTTTTAAGAAGTTCAATTAACCAGGAGTAATTTGAGTAATTTTGGTAATTCTGCGTTACTTTTGAAGCAGATTTACCAATAATGATGAGAATATATGGCATAATTAGGAGTAATTTGAGGGAAAATCCTATTGCGAGATTACACATAGAAGCGCTTGCGATTGCTCACGCTGCTATTTATGTTCTGTTGTATTTAGCGCTATTTTCTTACTGCAGAATGTGTCATCATGTCCATTATTCATGTGCGGATGCATTTTACATTAAGAAAATAGCTCTAAATGCTGGAAGTAAATTGGAAGAAAATCCTACCCAAGTGCACATTTAGCAAACTCAAGTGGCTGTTCATGCTCCCTATTCATGTTCTGTTGCATTTAGTGCTATTTCCTAGCACAAAATGCATCCTCACGTCCATTTTGGATGTGATGGGGCATTTTTGCCCCAAGAAAATAGCGTTAAATGTAGAATTACTCTTCTCATGTAATTCCAGGTAATCTCGCAGAATTTTTGGGTAATTCCCTGTGATTGCGCTACACGGAATTCCGCAAGTTACGCCCAACCCTACAGATAACCCCAAAAACTAATTTTAATCCAGTGACATATTTATGAAAAATACATATTGATATTTCCCTTTCTTATCCTAGAATTGTAGTCACATCTATATTTCTGCTATTCACTTCACAGGATAGCAGCAGATTGCAATATCATGTGTGACCATGGCTAGACATTGTTTATTTAATTCTCTTTATTCATGGTTAACATAAGCTGGGCGTAAATCAAAGGAAGTGGCATGATTATATGTATTTATTTTATGTTACTGAAGGATATAGAGATACAGTTATCAAAAGTCAAGAATAATTGTCAATGGCCATCATAATTGAAATATGGACTGCCATCAAAGAATGACTTGACAGATTTTTTAAATATTATAGTATTTTTAACTAAAGTTAATAACATACTATCACTAATGATTGGCTATTTTGCTATAATTAGGTCCATGTTTTTCACTATTTGCTTGAGAGAATAATTTTTACCACATATTTATTTCTTGGTTCATCCATTGCAATGCTAAATTCTTTCAGGTTTCAAAAGAACAGATGTCTCTCAACGCGTTTCAGCCTTCAACCAGCGACGGGTCCTCGGGTATGGCCAAGGAGTGTCGCCCCGCCTGCTGCCAGTGAAGCAGGCATACACATTATTAAAATGTCAATAAATACAATTTTATTAATGTGCCTAGACTCGAGCTGTTACATCGTGAGGGCAGGGGCAGTGCTGATAAGTGCAATTGCCCTATTAATGCACCCCCCTGCCAGTGCGCATGTTAAATTGGCAGGCTGCCTACAGCTGACCAATCTGCCCTGCACACTTCAGAACCTGTAAGTGGAAGACTGAGAAACAGCCGAGGCATTGCAGCTGCCAGCCTCCAACCTCAAAATGAGCGCTGGGTGATCCTGCTCCAACCAATCATGGAGCTGCGGTGCAGCTCCAGGATTGGATGGTTTCGGATTGTACAAGGGAGGAAGTCCCTCCCTTTCCGCCCCCAAGGCTGCACCGAGGCAGAGACTACCAGGACACCAGGATGGAGACCTCAATGAAACCCTGCGGCTGGCCGGAGTGTTTTGGGCATCGTGCCCCATCATATTATAATGCTGCCATTCACCGCCACCTTCAACATCAGCATAGCCACTAGACACTTGATTTATTTTACGTCTGTGTGCTTTGACTTACACTGATTTTTTCACTTTGATCTTCTGCAGATGTAAATGAATGTGCCAGTGAGAACGGGGGATGCCATGACCAGTGCTGTAATACAATCGGTAGTTACTACTGTAAATGTCCAACTGGCTACAAACTGGGGGACAATGGCAAATCCTGTGAAGGTAACCCAAAAATCTTCTATATGTTTTATATGACTTTACTTTATATACTCTGTAGATAAATGACAGATAAAATGTAGAGTTCATATTTTTGAATTCCAGATGAACAGCTGCAATATGAAATTATAACTCAATGTCAGGTCGCATGCATGTTTTCTGTGGAAAAAATTACAGCTTGCCATTACTGTATCCCCACTTACTTAGCAACAAGGTTATCCTAAAGATAGTTTGAAGCAATGTGACACCCCCTTGTGCAGTTACCTTCTGTAATGTTAATGTATCATCAGCCATCCTGACCTGTGTATTCTTGACTTAGTTTGAGAAAAGAATCAAAACTCTTTTCTGGGTTGATGAAAAGCCACAAGGTAAGCATAAATATTAATGTAAACATCAAAGTATAACGCAAATTCAGAGTTCAAGTTTCTGATTCAATTTCAGATTTATAGTAAGGTTATAATGCAAGTTAAAACATTCCATCTAATTAGGAATATAAGTGTCCAATTAAATTCTCTTAAAATTAATTTTTGAATTATTGTAGGCCAGAGAAGATTTGCTAGGGTATGAGGTTCCCGTGTGATATATTTTAAATATGCATTTACTACTGGCTTCCCTAGTAAGGATGGTGGAAGCTCATGAGCAAACATTTTTAATTTTTGACAAATATCTTTGGAAGAATATAGGTAGTTTAGTGATAAAAAAAAGTTCTTTCCAATGTAGGTTTCTATTTGTCCAGAGATAAAATATCAGTTCCATCTTGTATTTTATGCCAATTACGTGATTGCAGAATGATGTTGCTTGTTTACAAGATTTCTTTTAAATATATAAAAAATGAAAATGTTATTAAATATCACTGAAAAGAAAGTCTCCACTGTGTACTTCATTTTCAAAAATATTAATTGACTGAACTGCATCTATGATTTTTTTAATGTTGGGTAATTGAAACGTAGTAGAAGTGGCATTCTCAGTACTTCTCTATTTTTTTAGTTGTAATGGGTTGTTTATAGAGTAAGAACAGAAAACAGGTAAATTGGCTGCAGGCTGCATTTCTTTTTTTTAAGGCCATTCTCATCTGGTGTAAGTTTGTGTTTGTTTATTTGTTTCAGCTAAAAAAAAGCCATGCAAACTAGAACATGCCATATAAAATATTTAAGTTAAATTATAAATCAATATTCCTAGTAATTGCATTCAGGGCTCAATGAAGTAGGACTACTTAACCAGTCAATCAAAAGCAATAAAAAATAGACCAATTTTCTAAAGTTAATAGTTGTAAACTTTAGAAGAGAAAGACCTAGGGAAGTTCTAAGCATGAAACATGTGGCAAGTTAACGGCATAAAGAAAGCACCTGAGTCTATCCGATAACAGAGTCATGGCCTTGCTGCAGCAACTGATTTTTTTTTCTTAAAAAGTGGACGAAGAAACTGCCTCCTAGCCTACATTGGTTTGGTACATGAAAGCCTAAAATGCAGCATGGTTTCCTCACCTTCTATCACACAGTCATTTTTTTTTTGCCTTCTTTCCTTCCATTTTCCTATTGAATTAATTTTTGTGGGCCATAGGACGTTTTTTCTTTATTGCCTGATGGATTTATTAGTTTTGTAGATCTGTTCTGACAAGGATTCATGAGTGTTAACTACTATAGATCAGAATCCTAATGGTCAAGTGAGAATTTACCTACCATTGCCTAAATATCTTTTTTAAGCGTTCTTTATGACAAAGTGACTTGAACTCTGACAAATAATCGGGGTCCAAGATGGCGGAGTGAGGACGCCAGTGAGTGGTAGCTAACCTGGATGCTCCCCACCTCGGACGAGAATTATTGAACTAAGCTGTACTGTGGACGCGGATGCTCAAGGCCGGAGAATCTGTAATTGTGAGAGAAACTACGGAGGAAAAAAGCGCCGATAAAGAGACCCCTGAGCGCTGATATAACTTATCTGTACAGCGGTGAAAAATCTTTCTACTGCCCGATGTTCTGGCACTCGACCCACGGACTGCTCGCTGGATCGGGATTTGGTTGGTCCTGCCTGCCTGTCCTGCCTGCGGTCGCTAGAACGTGTTCCGGGAGGCTGGAGAATGTCGCTGAAGAACCCGCTGTGATCAACCCGCAACACCAAAAATGCCTCGGGGGCTGTTGTTGCCCCCCCCCATAGCGGCAGCAGTAACAGTAGTTGTGGCCATGGCTCCAGCAATAACGACTACAACTCCAACTCCAACGATAGTGACTATAACTCCAGCTGCCGTGGTTTCCTCGGGGGTGGAGACCGGAGCGAGCAACGAGTCCGTAGAGACAGCAGAGACAGCAGAGACTCCCGCGGCTACGGTAGTCAAGGGGTCTGATCGGTTACCGGTGGGTAAGCCTTTGCTCCGTCCACCCAAGCTGACAGCTACGGGGGGCTCCTCGTGGGAGGACAATACCGTAAAGAACGCTGTAAAAAACACAGCTAAACTGGGGGTTACAGGACCTGTTTTTGGACCTATGAAAAGGGGTGAAACGAGCAGTTTAACCACCACGTTAGAACTGGCGGCTCCAGATGCAACGCTATATATAAGGCCTATCGCTACAAAAGTAACAGTGATCTCAACTATCACAGAGGCAACTGAAGCCACTGAAGATACGGCACTGTCCCAGATTATTAACAATGTTGCAGCTTCGCTGACGTCAACCACACCCGCTAATACTTTGTCTGTTGTAGAATCTACAGATGTATCGATTTTGTCCAGAAAGGATTTCGATGGTAATATAAACAGAAACATAACTTTAATTGCAAACACAAATGATCGGGCACCTGAAGCCGCGCCGGTGTTGAGAGGTCGCTGGAGTTACCGCTTACTTCTAATTCAGGACGAGACACTGTTCTTCTTGTAGATGAAACCGGACCACCTACTTTAGAGGGGTCGGATGAGTCTACTCTGCGTCACAACACTGAAGTGGATGAGGAGGTGAGCGCTGATATGGGCTCCTGTGAAAAGTATGAAGAGGAGGTTGATTCTGCTGATAGTAGAGTGAAACTTTTGGCAGATAGAAGACGCAAGGCTAGAAATAAGCCCAAGGGCAAAAAGGGGGGAAAGTAGGCATTGCTCCCAATCGGCTGATCACAAACAATACTGCAGCCACTAGGAAAATCTTTATTGACAAAAGCCCTCTAAGAAAATGGATTGAGGCGAAAGGACTCATGAAAAATATGACTTTAAGACTGTCAGGCACTAGTCCTACGGACTTCGAACCTACTGTAGGTTGCCCTGTTGACTCAGAGAAATTGCCTGATATCTCTGAGGCGGGTACTGCAGTACCAACTGTTTCATTTGATCAGGAGGCCGAGTCTGTGCTTGAGCCCGAGACACCAAGCCTAACATCTAATGGCCCGACATTAACTACTCCTTTTGGGATGACACTGGCACTTGAAAGCAACTTCCGAAAGCGCACTAAATATTTCTAGTATAACCGCTAACCACTCCACTTCAAACGCTTTTACTGCCCCCGTCTCAGTGACATCTGTGACCTCTGAGACCTCTGCTAAATCGGCAAGTATCTGCCAGGAATATGAACAGGTACAGGACTCAAACTTCTCTCCCCTGGACATAATATTGAAAACTCTAACTAACCAGCGCCTAGAGGCACAAGAACATTATCTTCAACTTCGGGAGGATAACAATAAACTACTGACTTCCTTACATGAACTGACCTCCAAACTTGGTGGGGTTTCGCAGGACATTGAAGACTTACAACAGCGGGTGGTGAATGTAGAGGAGGTGGCAACTCGCATCAACACTGTAGTGAGCCACCATGATACGTGGATGATATCTCTGCAACTAAAAATTGAAGATTTGGAAAACCGACAGAGAAGATCGAACCTGAGACTTTTTGGTATACCGGAGGGATCTGAAGGGCCTGGTCCGAGAGCTTTTCTTGTTAACTTATTACAAAAGGCCTTCCCAGATCTTGCTGATTGGGACCTCTAGTCCAAAGAAACAAAGAGAGTAAATTTCCCCGTCCTTTTCTCATTTATTTCGGTAATTTCTTACTAAGACAGGCTCTCTGGTAAAAAGCGCGCTCTAATTCACCCGTAACTATAGAAAAATGTTCCCTTTTTGTTCGCTCAGATCTCAGTCCAGCCACCATGGATAGACGATGGCAACTACGTAAATCAATTGACCCATTTAAATCTATTGGAGGACAAGTTTTTCTTCAGGAACCTGCCCAACTTAAGGTTATTAAAGATGGATGCACCTACTTTTTCACTGACATAAAGGAAGCCGAGTTGATGCTTTCTAATCTAACCAGAGCTTGACGTTAGCCATATCTATTGAGGGGGCAGAACTGCTAAATTGATATTGCAGATAAGGGAGATTAAGATTTAGCCTATGGGAGATTAGGATTCCCCTTCTTTTTTTTTCTTTTCCCTTTCTCTCTTCCTTGTTATCTTCTTGGTTAGTAGCGTCCAGTACATTGTCAAGTGGGGGTGGGGTTTGCACCAGGCGCATCACTTCAGGCGCTGCCTCTACATTGGCAGCAGAGGCTGAAGGGGGGTCTCTCCCCTTGGTTGATGGGAGACAGGGGGGTGGGGGGGGGTTCTCAGTTCTCCGCAGGGGGTTTGGGGGTTAAAATCATAAGAAAATGTATTTTCAATCTGATGGGGAGACACATGATAAAGGGGAACAAAAGTATGAATGAATATATATATTCTTATGTTGCTCAGGAACCGATATATTCCACTTGGTTAATTATGTTTTTTTTTTTGTCTCGCTTTTTTTAATGCATTAATTAAGATGCTTGGCTTGGAATGTTGCTGGGCTAAATAGTAAGAGCAAGAGACGCTTAGTGTCGGAAGAACTAAGATTGCATAACCCGCATTTCGCTTTATTGTCTGAAACACAAATTGCTCACAAGGATAAAAAACTGTTAATACAATTGGGATACAACACTATAATTGGCTCTGCCTTTGGGGCATCTATTAGAGATGTAGCCAACCTCAAAGATAAATGATTTAGGGTGGAAACTATGAAAACTGCTTACGATAAGGATGGCAGATGGGCTATTGCTCAGTTTAGTATTGAAAAACATAAATACGTTTTATGGGTGGTTTATCGTTCAAATAGGGACGAACCCAAGGTTTTTGATTATTTGAATGTAGAACTTTTGAATTGGGAGGGAGAGCTAATCATATTGGGAGATTTTAATTGTACTATGGATCACCAACAAGACACTACAAGGACCGGGAATTTTCAGAGGATGCGCAAAGCCAGGGCTTCCATGCTAGATATGTGCCGCATTCATAATATTAAGGATGCATGGCGCTATATTCATTCGAACACTCCTGGGTATACATATTACTCTGCACCCCATAAATCTTGTTCCCATTTGGACATGGCTTTAGCAAATGATAACTTACTGAATACCAGCTTTATGGAGGTATGTTCTTGTATTTCTTTGGACCATAATCCCATAATGCTGACATTCTCCACCCCACTTACTCGACCTTGCCTCAGGTCATTTTCCTTCCCTAGATATTTAATATCAGATCCCGATTTTATAGCTGAACTCAAAACCCATCTCAAAAACTTTATTGAACTTAACCAGAATTCCACCACATGTAATATGGTTTGGGATGCTTGCAAAGCAAGTATTCGGGGCTTTACGCAAGGATATGTGTTCAGACAAAATTTAGAGCGCCGCAAATTGAATGAATTGCTAATCTCTAATATTGCTGCACAAGAAATACTGCTTGCTACAGCTCTACGGCTAAACTCACCTACAGTAGCTGATATAAGCCTGAAATTAGGGCAAATGAAAGTAGACACGAGGGCAAAACTATTTCAAAAAAATAGTGCCAATTTACATAAATTTAGAATAGCGCAATATGAGGGAGGGGATAATATTGGCAAAATCCTGGCCTACAAGGTTGCGGAGGATAGAGCAAGTAATCTGATTACTAATATTCGAGGATCTGATAATATATTATATGACCAGCCGAATGATATATTAGAACAATTTGTGGACTTTTATAGCTCTTTGTATACTCCGGAGTCTTTTCCAAGTACTGACTCAATACGGGACTATTTGGATGAGAATGAGATAAATATCTGTAATATCTCTGAAATGATTAACTCTCGGAAGATATTCCCGGATTAGAGCTTAGCCAGGCCATTGCTTCTCTACCTGCTGGGAAGGCCACATGGGAAGACACTATCCCTGTTGAGATTTATAAAACCTGTTTAGAGGAATTATCACCTCTATTATTACAAGTCATGCAGTCTATGGGGGTAACTGAAAAAGCTCCCAATTCATGGAACAGGGCTAAAATAATTTTTTTTCTTAAAAAGGGCAAACCAAAGGAGGACAGGGTGTCATATAGACCCATCTCTCTGATCAAAACGATGCAAAAATATTTGCGAAAATTATAGCAACCAGATTGGTCCCCTTTATGCCTAAAATAGTTAACCCGCAACAGCATGGGTTTGTGATTGGGAGGGATACCACCACTCATGTCAATTGGCCATAACGGCGTTTGATGTGGCAGAGATGGAATCCACCCTACTCGGTATGATTTTGCTTGACACCGAGAAGGCTTTTGACCGAGTGTGGTGGGACTATCTCTGGTGTGTCATGACAAAGATGGGGCTCTGGGAACAATTTGCAAAGGGGATACGTGCGCTATATGATTATCCTACAGCCTGTATTAGATATGGTGGGCTGACCTCCTCAGATTTTAATATTTCACGTGGTACCCGTCAAGGTTGCCCTTTATCACCTCTATTATTTGCCCTTTCTTTAGAACCATTTTTACATGCTCTTCAGGTACAACCCCGAATTGCAACTTTTAGATCCGGCTTACAGGCACTAAAAATTACAGCGTATGCCGATGATATTGCTATCTATTCCCCCGATGTTATAGAGGCACTACAAGAGATTACTTTAGAGGCTTGTAAGTTTGGAAAAGTTTCTGGCTACAAGTTTAATATAAATAAAACTCAAATTGTAGCTAATTATGTACCAGCGACAGTGGTTCCAGAGATCTGTAAAGCCGCTACTTATCTTGGGGTAAAAATTACTTCTAAAATACGAGAAATTAACCATATCAACTATAATGAGCTAATTAAATCTACTACTTTGTTACAAAAAAAATGGCATAGACTCCCCCTGAATTTAATTGGCAGAATTAATCTAATTAAAATGAAGGTTTTACCTAAGTTTCTTTATCTTTTTCAATCAATTCCTTTAGCACTGAATAACTCTTTTTTTAAGCAATTAGATGGAATTTTTAGTAGTTTTATTTGGGGATTCCGAAAAGCTCGTAGATCTCTGGCACTGTTAAAAATTAACTTGGATAAGGGTGGCCTTAACTTCCCAGACGTTAAACTATATTTCTGGGCCTCGTTTGTTAAGCGTCTCCAGTCTCTACTCAATAGTGATGACCCATTCTTTTTTCATTTATTTATGTTAAAATCTGATTCAAATGAGTTTTTGTTACGAGCCAAAGACCCCAATTATTTCAAGAGGGTGAAATTTAAGACAGAGATGCAACCAAGATTTGCTCTAATATATTAGCATTCTGTGAGACTACCTTTTACCACCCAAAATTGCAGCTTTGGGGTAATCCGGGTTTACCTGGGATTTTAATGACGGTATGGCCCCTAGATGGTCTGCTCAGGGTATTAATTTGTTGGGGGATCTATACGGCGCATTAGGGTTCTTGGATTTCCATACATTGAAAGTATTGTACGACTTGCCAGAAACAATGAGATTTAAATACTTACAACTATATGATTTTCTGATATGGAAAAACAACATTTCTGAAATCTCAGATTGTGACATCTGGAACTGTTTATATGCATCTAACAGCAAATCGACTATAAGTGAAGCTTACAGGTGTCTTTGTACTTTTAAAACGGACGATTGTTTAAAACTAGCGGAGAAATGGAATAGTAAAATGGGTTTAAATATAACATCTAAGCAGATTGCCAATTCTTGCTCCAAAATTAATAACTTTGTGCGATCATCAAGTCTAAGGCTGCAACAGTTTAGAACTACTTGTATGCTGTACTATACACCGGAAAAGATCTCCAAATGGTCCCTTAACAACATCTCTTGTGAACGTACTAAATGTCCTAAGTGCCAAGCTGTTGCAGCAGATTTGGAACACATGCTGTTCTCTTGTCCAGTCTTAACAGAGTTCTTGGTGGAATTACAGAAAGTTTTTGAAATTAAGGCAATTTATTTACCATCTATTACTGCTCTAACAGTATTATTGGATATACATCCTGTTTCTGTGTCCCGGCCTGCACTAGTTACGATTCTTTTTTCCTGTGCAAAACTAACATTAGGTAGAGCCTGGATTTCTCCAAAGCCCCCTAACATTGAAGACTGGTGGTTATTAGTAAACGAAATTCACTCCATGGAGCTTGCTTTGGCTAAACTCAGAGGGGTCCGGTCACTAAGAAAATTTAGAAATATTTGGGTAACTTTATTTAACAAATCTTCTCTCTGTAATGGGTCATCAATCAATAGTAATATTCACAACATTTCTGTTGGTTTGCTTTGCTTTTAATCTGAACAATCTTTTTCTTTACCCGTGTACCAAGTGGAATTAAAAAAAAATTTGCTTTGGAAATTATTTATTCTTATTCTGTAAAATCTTGGGCTTTCTGTATAGTATGGTATGTTTTCCTCATCAGTTTGTAAATAAATAAAAATATTTAAACCAAAAAAAAAAAAATAAGAACTCTGACAAATAATCATGTAATTTCCTGTACGGTGCTACCAATTCACGTTTGTCCTGATAAAGATCCCATGTGGTTTCTTGTAAGGGGTCAAAGCCTCGACTAATGAGGGCTACACACAGATCATGCAATGTTGGATTATTGAGATATGAATAGTGAGACTATTGGATTAGATACAATTTGTATCCTATTTGCGTTATCCCTCGACTGTACATATTGTGCATATTTCTTGCATTTTGTGTGCTATACACTGTATGGCTCATCTTTTGGAACTTGCATCACACCATCACTATTGTCATCTTTTTCAAGATGTTATTGCTAAAAGATAAAAGAATTCAAATGAATGATGAATTTGTACTTTTTGAATTTATTGTGTACTCTATGAAGGCCAATATAATACTTCTCTAAGTGATTCCTAGGGGAACATTGTTTTTGTTTAACTTCATTACCCGAGTTCCTTGGAATATTGGGTGTCCCATTGTATTGTATACCAGAGGATAAACAAAGGCTAATTTGGTGACTTTTTGTAGTTCCCCCTCAAGGATTGTGGCTGCTGCTTGAGTAGGGTTTTAATTGCCTCAACCAACAACCCAATTTTTCCCATTGGTGTTCAGCGGTGGGATTCAATACTTGCGTTTGTGTAGTGCCACGCAGTGATTTTGTGTAACACTAAAAACCCAGCTAAATATTTTGATACCAGTTCACGTATTTTTATTTAAATTCTCCTTGATTAGCTCTTTCGCATTTTCAAAATTCACTCTCATTCTAGCTGTCTCTCTTTGCCTGTGAACATACCTGCAAGAATGGAATTTGAGTTCAACAACTTGTAGAGCGATGCAACACTGTGGCTGAGCTCAAGGAGTTCTGTAAGGAAAGGGGCTTCCAGCAGAAAGGAGCTCTAGGAAGCTATAGCTCCAGAATTGCCTGAGGGCATGGGTGGAGGCTCACTAGTTTCTCCAACAACAGAGGACCATGATGAGGAGGAGGGTACAGAGGAGTAGAGCTAGAGTGAGAGACTGAGCATAGATCATGAGCTGCAGCACCCAGAGGAGCACAACTTACCTACAGGAATGGAACTACCTGACAGGGAAGAGAGCATTATGTCCTCGCAAGGCCTCTCCCCAGAGGAGTTTGCGGACAGGAGGGCAGAGAAGGAATTCTAGCTGTAGATGGCCAATCTGAGATTGGAGGCAAGTAAGTAAGTAAAGGTTTTATTCGATGGTAAAATAAATTAAAGCTTACAAGTGTACATAAAGCAGCCAATTCACAATCATGCACAAATATAATCATCACCGAGGTTGCTAAAGCGAGTGCACTTCATAAGTAAAAAGGGCATCCCAGTTACAACAAACTTAAACACTTCATTGATCATCAACACTAATACCCAGACCACAAGAGTACCTAACATATGCACTATCTGTTCAGGAAGAAAATTGCAGATGACGGGACCTAATGTCTTGAGCTATAGACCCACAACAGATACATTGACACATTAAAACAGATTTTATATGGTGCTAAAAGTTGTAAATATAAAAGAGTAGGCCTAACCTGATAAAAACCTGTAGCTAAAAATAGTGGTATTAAAAGCATATGACAGAGGGTTTTATATAAAGGACATATGAGTACAATGTGCAAAGTATCACAAATTGAAACCTGATCACAAGTGCATATAGACAATTCAGGAAACTTGTACCACGTACCCTCTAGATAAAGCAGACCCAATCTGAAATATGTCAGTAATCGACGTTGGTGGTTTGTCATTTCAGGGAGGAGATATGGCTCTATCCCAAATACTGATTTTACAATAACAAATGTCCAGTACTTCTGATTAGCCAAGGCAGAGACTTCCCTCTCGGCTGTCACCCTGAGATGAAAGGCCTGCCTTAACCAGGTGCTATCTTGTTTGAAAATGTTCACAGGCTTAAAAAATAACTCTGGTCTCCCTGGGCTCTAAAATCCATCTTAATGTAGGTTACAGAGGGAATATTGTGCATGTTGTCCAGTTTCAAACAATCCAGAATAACTAGTCTATTAAGACTTAATTCGCCCTTTAACCCCTTCGCTGCTAGGCCTTTTCCCCTCCTGTGCTGAGCCCTTTTTTGGCTATTTGGGGTAGTGCGCGCTTAGGCCCCTGTGACTTTTTGACCACATAAGCTATCCACGCCAAATTTGCGTCCTTTTCTTCCAACATCATGTGGATTCTAAAGGCGCCCAGGGTTTGTGGATTACCTTGGAGGGGTCCCAGAAATTAACCAAAATATAGTGATTTTTTTGTTTTTTTCAGAAAAATGGGAAAAACGGGCTGCAAATGAAAGCCTCTGGGTTTTTCCCTGAAAATGTTATCAAAAAAGGGTTTGTGGGGCTGAAATCTCCATTTTCTCAGCTTTTAGGAAATGACAGTCTTTTGTCAGAGAACCGACATTTTTCACACAGTTTTGGCATTTTTCTGGGACATAGCCTATTTTTGCTATTTTTAGAGCTTTCCACCTCCTTCCAGTTAATGGTAGAAATGAGTTTGAAAGCAATAATGGATCCTAGAAAGCTGTACATTTTCAAAAAGTAGACAAAATTCTGAATTCAGAAAGGGGTCATTTGTCTAAATCCATGAAGGTTTCTTTATAGAAACTAACAGTTAAATATTGGAATAATTGAAAATTTGTAGAAAAAAACAGCCTTTTGTCTCAACGTTTTCACCTATAACTTTTTCTAGTTTTGACAGCTCTTAGAAAGCAATATACCGTTACATCCGTTAAACCTTCCTGGTTGTGGGGATATATAGGACTTGTAGTTTCACCAAGAACCCGACGAACCCAGATCCAAAAACTGAGCAGCAACTGGCAATGGTATTTTTTCATTTACTGGGTATAGAGCACTTTGTCTTGGAAAATGTATACATGGAAAAATCTGTATGAAAGACACCTATGTATTTCTGAATTGGGTACAAAATATAGAGTTCAGAAACAGTATATTATTGCTAATTTTCAAAATTGGGAATACTCATACTAGCATGAGAATTATTGGTCATTTTTCAAAATTATTTTTTTTTTACACAATGTCTTTCATTGAAAGGGAGAAATGCGCAAAAGCTCAATTGGTAATAACAGTTGATTTACAAATCTGAATTACCCCAAGTCTCCCGATAAAAACGGTACCTCACTTGTGTGGGTCGCCCTTGTGCCTGCGACAGGAAACGGCGCAAAATGCAAAGTGGTGACACCTAAATTTTGCAGTTACAAATTGACCCTTTTTTAGCAAAGTGCCTACCTGTAGTTTTTGCACCCTAGCTCTGCCGGCACCTAGGGAAACCTAGCAAACCTATACATTTTTGAAAAGTAGACACCCAGGGGAATTCAGGATGGGGTGACTTGACTGCCTACCACCAGGTCTTGTTACCCAGAATCCCTTGCAAACCTACGAATTTGACAAAAAAAACACATTTTCCTCACATTTCTGTGGAGGAAAGTTCTGGAATCTGCTTGGATCAACAAATTTCCACCCACCCAGTGTTCCCCCAGGTCTCCCGAAAACAATGGTACCTCACTTGCGTGGGTAGGCATAGTGGCTGCGACACGAAACAGCGTAAAACGCAACGTGGTCGCACCTCAATTTCCCAGTGAAATCTTGCGCTCTTTGGACAAAGAGACTACCTTTTGTTTTTGAACCCTAGCTCTGCCGGCACCTAGGGAAACCTAGCAAACCTATACATTTTTGAAAAGTAGACACCCAGGGGAATTCAGGATGGGGTCACTCGACTGCCTACCCCCAGGTTCTCTTACCCAGAATCCCTTGCAAAGCTAAGAAATTGGAAAAAAAAACGCATTTTCCTCACATTTCTGTGGTGGAAAGTTCCGGAATCTGCGTGGATCAACAAATTTCCACCCACCCAGCGTTCCCCCAGGTCTCCCGAGAAAAATGGTATCTCATTTGCCTGGGTAGGCATAGTGGCTGCGACAGGAAACAGTGCAAAACGCAACGTGGTCACAACTCAATTTTTCAGTGAAATTGTGCACGTTTTGGGCAAAGAGACTACCTTTTGTTTTTGAACCCTAGCTCTGCCGGCACCTAGGGAAACCTAGCAAACCTATACATTTTTGAAAAGTAGACACCCAGGGGAATTCAGGATGGGGTCACTCGACTGCCTACCCCCAGGTTCTCTTACCCAGAATCCCTTGCAAAGCTAAGAAATTGGAAAAAAAACGCATTTTCCTCACATTTCTGTGGTGGAAAGTTCCGGAATCTGCGTGGATCAACAAATTTCCACCCACCCAGCGTTCCCCCAGGTCTCCCGAGAAAAATGGTATCTCATTTGCCTGGGTAGGCATAGTGGCTGCGACAGGAAACAGTGCAAAACGCAACGTGGTCACAACTCAATTTTTCAGTGAAATTGTGCACGTTTTGGGCAAAGAGACTACCTTTTGTTTTTGAACCCTAGCTCTGCCGGCACCTAGGGAAACCTAGCAAACCTATACATTTTTGAAAAGTAGACACCCAGGGGAATTCAAGATGGGGTCACTCGACTGCCTACCCCCAGGTTCTCTTACCCAGAATCCCTTGCAAAGCTAAGAAATTGGAAAAAAAAACGCATTTTCCTCACATTTCTGTGGTGGAAAGTTCCGGAATCTGCGTGGATCAACAAATTTCCACCCACCCAGCGTTCCCCCAGGTCTCCCGAGAAAAATGGTATCTCATTTGCCTGGGTAGGCATAGTGGTTGCGACAGGAAACAGTGCAAAACGCAACGTGGTCACAACTCAATTTTTCAGTGAAATTGTGCACGTTTTGGGCAAAGAGACTACCTTTTGTTTTTGAACCCTAGCTCTGCCGGCACCTAGGGAAACCTAGCAAACCTATACATTTTTGAAAAGTAGACACCCAGGGGAATTCAGGATGGGGTCACTCGACTGCCTACCCCCAGGTTCTCTTACCCAGAATCCCTTGCAAAGCTAAGAAATTGGAAAAAAAAACGCATTTTCCTCACATTTCTGTGGTGGAAAGTTCCGGAATCTGCGTGGATCAACAAATTTCCACCCACCCAGCGTTCCCCCAGGTCTCCCGAGAAAAATGGTATCTCATTTGCCTGGGTAGGCATAGTGGCTGCGACAGGAAACAGTGCAAAACTCAACGTGGTCACAACTCAATTTTTCAGTGAAATTGTGCACGTTTTGGGCAAAGAGACTACCTTTTGTTTTTGAACCCTAGCTCTGCCGGCACCTAGGGAAACCTAGCAAACCTATACATTTTTGAAAAGTAGACACCCAGGGGAATTCAGGATGGGGTCACTCGACTGCCTACCCCCAGGTTCTCTTACCCAGAATCCCTTGCAAAGCTAAGAAATTGGAAAAAAAAACGCATTTTCCTCACATTTCTGTGGTGGAAAGTTCCGGAATCTGCGTGGATCAACAAATTTCCACCCACCCAGCGTTCCCCCAGGTCTCCCGAGAAAAATGGTATCTCATTTGCCTGGGTAGGCATAGTGGTTGCGACAGGAAACAGTGCAAAACGCAACGTGGTCACAACTCAATTTTTCAGTGAAATTGTGCACGTTTTGGGCAAAGAGACTACCTTTTGTTTTTGAACCCTAGCTCTGCCGGCACCTAGGGAAACCTAGCAAACCTATACATTTTTGAAAAGTAGACACCCAGGGGAATTCAGGATGGGGTCACTAGACTGCCTACCCCCAGGTTTTCTTACCCAGAATCCCTTGCAAAGCTAAGAAATTGGAGAAAAAAAACGCATTTTCCTCACATTTCTGTGGTGGAAAGTTCCGGAATCTGCGTGGATCAACAAATTTCCACCCACCCAGCGTTCCCACAGGTCTCCCGAGAAAAATGGTATCTCATTTGCCTGGGTAGGCATAGTGGCTGCGACAGGAAACAGTGCAAAACGCAACGTGGTCACAACTCAATTTTTCAGTGAAATTGTGCACGTTTTGGGCAAAGAGACTACCTTTTGTTTTTGAACCCTAGCTCTGCCGGCACCTAGGGAAACCTAGCAAACCTATACATTTTTGAAAAGTAGACACCCAGGGGAATTCAGGATGGGGTCACTCGACTGCCTACCCCCAGGTTCTCTTACCCAGAATCCCTTGCAAAGCTAAGAAATTGGAAAAAAAAACGCATTTTCCTCACATTTCTGTGGTGGAAAGTTCCGGAATCTGCGTGGATCAACAAATTTCCACCCACCCAGCGTTCCCCCAGGTCTCCCGAGAAAAATGGTATCTCATTTGCCTGGGTAGGCATAGTGGCTGCGAAAGGAAATGGTTCAAATTGTACGGTGGTGAATTTACAATACCAAATTGCAAAACAACCTTGATTTTGGGGGGGGGGGGGCACCTGAGTTTTTGGCCCGGGGCTCGGTGGTATTCTTTGGAAAGTACAAAACCCAAACAGTTCTGAAAAGTAGACCCCCGGGGGAGTCCAGGGAGGTATGGCATGCGTGGGTCCCCGAACGTTTTCCTACCCAGAACACCTTGCAAACCTTAAAATTAGGTAAAATAATCACTTTTTCAAACTTTTTTGCGTGGAATCACCGTGCCGGCAAAAATGTCCTACCACCCAGCGCTCCCCTTGTTCTCCCGAGTAAAAGGATACCTCACTTGTGTGGGTGCCCCAAAGCAGAACAGGCCAAAAACGAATGTTGAAAAAAGTAGTATTTCAGTGTAACAAATTAAGCCCCCCTGCCTTAGTCACAGGCCTTTGGCCCACCCACACAAGTGAGGTATCATTTTACTCGGGAGAACAAGGGGAACGCAGGGTGGTAGGACATTTGTGCCGACACGGCGATCCCACGCAAAAATGTATGGAAAACTGTTTTTTTAACCTAAATTTGTGGTTTGCAGGGATTTCTGGGTAGGAAAACATTGGGGGACCCACGCATGCCATACCTCCCTGGACTCCCCCGGGTATCTAGTTTTCAGAACTGTTTGGGTTTGGTAGTTTCCAAAGATGCCCGCCGAGCCCCGGTCCAAAAACTCAATCCTACCCCCCAAAAAAGAAGGTAATGTTGCTATTGGTTATTGTAATTTCTCCACCGTACGATTTGGACCGTTTCCTGTTGCAGCCACTATGCCTACCCACGCAAGTGAGGTACCATTTTTATCAGGAGACCTGGGCGAACGCTGGGTGGGAGGAAATTTGTGTGAGCCCAGTGACGCCACGCTTTCCCACGCATAAAAAGTGTGAAAAAACTGATTTTTCCAGCAAAAATTGAGGTTTGCAAGGGATTCTGGGTAAAGGAACGTTGGAGGATCCACGCAAGCCATACCTCCTTGGAAGCCCCCGGGTGTCTACTTTTCAGAAATGTGTGGGTTTGTAGGTTTCCCGACATGGCCGTCTCGCACGGGGCCAAAAACCCAGGTAACCCCTTTTGCAAAAGCTGGTGGTATTGAATGTCAATCCCACCAGCTTTTGAAAGAGGGGTTACCTGGGTTTTTGGCCCCGTGCGAGACGGCCATGTAGGAAAACCTACCAAACCCACACATTTCTGAAAAGTAGACACCCGGGGGCTTCCAAGGAGGTATGGCTTGCGTGGCTCCTCCAACGTTCCTTTACCCAGAATCCCTTGCAAACCTCAATTTTTGCAGAAAAAGTCAGTTTTTTCACACTTTTTTTGTGTGGGAAAGCGTGGCGTCACTGGGCTCACAGAAATTTCCTCCCACCCAGCGTTCCCCCAGGTCTCCCGATAAAAATGGTACCTCACTTGCGTGGGTAGGCATAGTGGCTGCGAAAGGAAATGGTTCAAATTGTACGGTGGTGAATTTACAATACCAAATTGCAAAACAGCCTTGATTTTGGGGGGGGGGGCACCTGAGTTTTTGGCCCGGGGCTCGGTGGTATTCTTTGGAAAGTACAAAACCCAAACAGTTCTGAAAAGTAGACCCCCAGGGGAGTCCAGGGAGGTATGGCATGCGTGGGTCCCCGAACGTTTTCCTACCCAGAACACCTTGCAAACCTTAAAATTAGGTAAAATAATCACTTTTTCAAACTTTTTTGCGTGGAATCACCGTGTCGGCAAAAATGTCCTACCACCCAAGGCTCCCCTTGTTCTCCCGAGTAAAAGGATACCTCACTTGTGTGGGTGCCCCAAAGCAGAACAGGCCAAAAACGAATGTTGAAAAAAGTAGTATTTCAGTGTAACAAATTAAGCCCCCCTGCCTTAGTCACAGGCCTTTGGCCCACCCACACAAGTGAGGTATCATTTTACTCGGGAGAACAAGGGGAACGCAGGGTGGTAGGACATTTGTGCCGACACGGCGATCCCACGCAAAAATGTATGGAAAACTGTTTTTTTAACCTAAATTTGTGGTTTGCAGGGATTTCTGGGTAGGAAAACATTGGGGGACCCACGCATGCCATACCTCCCTGGACTCCCCCGGGTGTCTAGTTTTCAGAACTGTTTGGGTTTGGTAGTTTCCAAAGATGCCCGCCGAGCCCGGTCCAAAAACTCAATCCTACCCCCCAAAAAAGAAGGTAATGTTGCTATTGGTTATTGTAATTTCTCCACCGTACGATTTGGACCGTTTCCTGTTGCAGCCACTATGCCTACCCACGCAAGTGAGGTACCATTTTTATCAGGAGACCTGGGGGAACGCTGGGTGGGAGGAAATTTGTGTGAGCCCAGTGACGCCACGCTTTCCCACGCATAAAAAGTGTGAAAAAACTGATTTTTCCAGCAAAAATTGAGGTTTGCAAGGGATTCTGGGTAAAGGAACGTTGGAGGATCCACGCAAGCCATACCTCCTTGGAAGCCCCCGGGTGTCTACTTTTCAGAAATGTGTGGGTTTGTAGGTTTCCCGACATGGCCGTCTCGCACGGGGCCAAAAACCCAGGTAACCCCTTTTGCAAAAGCTGGTGGTATTGAATGTCAATCCCACCAGCTTTTGAAAGAGGGGTTACCTGGGTTTTTGGCCCCGTGCGAGACGGCCATGTAGGAAAACCTACCAAACCCACACATTTCTGAAAAGTAGACACCCGGGGGCTTCCAAGGAGGTATGGCATGCGTGGGTCCCCCAATGTTTTCCTACCCAGAACTCATTGCAAACCTTAAAATTAGGTAAAAATATCACTTTTCCAAACTTTTTTGCGTGGGATCTCCGTGCCGGCAAAAATGTCCTACCACCCAGCGTTCCCCTTGTTCTCCCGAGTAAAAGGATACCTCACTTGCGTGGGTGCCCCAAAGCAGAACAGGCCAAAAATGAATTTTTAAAAAAGTAGCATGTAAGTTTTACAAGTTAAGTCCCACTGCCTTGGTCACAGGCCTTTGGCCCACCCACCGCCAGCCGCGGACCCATCACATTACAACACTCACACCAGCAGACAGCGCCATTCAAGGGCCCATCACTTACGTATCTGCCACAGCAACTACACAAAATGATGGACTGGGTAGAGTGTCACTCAACTAGCAGTGTGTGTAGTGACCAACAGAAAGTTAGTACTCGCACACTGCCAGCCGAGCACCAGTCCACCCACACCACCATCCAAGCACCAGACCATGCACACCGCCAGCCAAGCACCACTCCACGCACACTGCAAGCCAAGCACCACTCCACACACACCACCAGCCAAGCGCCACTCCACACACACCACCAGCCAAGCGCCACTCCACACACACCACCAGCCAAGCGCCACTCCACACACACCGCCAGCCAAGCACCACTCCGTGCGTAGATAGCCAAGTACCCCTCCACGCACACCGCCAGCCAAACACCACTCAGCGCACACCGACAGCCAAGGGCCACTCCACACACATCGCCAGCCAAGCACCACTCCACGCACACCGCAAGCCAAGCGCCACTCACCGCCAGCCAAGCACCGCTCCACGCACACCGCCAGCCAAGCACCACTCCGTGCACAGACAGCAAAGTACCACTCAACGCACACCACCAGCCAAACGCCACTCCACACACACCGCCAGCCAAACACCACTCCACGCACACTGCAAGCCAAGCGCCACTCCACACACACCACCAGCCAAGCGCCACTCCACACACACCACCAGCCAAGCGCCACTCCACACACACCACCAGCCAAACGCCACTCCACACACACCGCCAGCCAAACACCACTCCACGCACACTGCAAGCAAAGCACCACTCCACACACACCACCAGCCAAGCGCCACTCCACACACACCACCAGCCAAGCGCCACTCCACACACACCACCAGCCAAGCGCCACTCCACACACACCGCCAGCCAAGCACCACTCCGTGCGTAGATAGCCAAGTACCCCTCCACGCACACCGCCAGCCAAACACCACTCAGCGCACACCGACAGCCAAGGGCCACTCCACACACATCGCCAGCCAAGCACCACTCCACGCACACCGCAAGCCAAGCGCCACTCACCGCCAGCCAAGCACCGCTCCACGCACACCGCCAGCCAAGCACCACTCCGTGCACAGACAGCAAAGTACCACTCAACGCACACCACCAGCCAAACGCCACTCCACACACACCGCCAGCCAAACACCACTCCACGCACACTGCAAGCCAAGCGCCACTCCACACACACCACCAGCCAAGCGCCACTCCACACACACCACCAGCCAAGCGCCACTCCACACACACCGCCAGCCAAACACCACTCCGTGCGTAGATAGCCAAGTACCCCTCCACGCACACCGCCAGCCAAACACCACTCAGCGCACACCGACAGCCAAGGGCCACTCCACACACACCGCCAGCCAAGCACCACTCCACGCACACTGCAAGCCAAGCGCCACTCCACGCACACTGCAAGCCAAGCGCCACTCCACGCACACCGCCAGCCAAGCACCACTCCACGCACACTGCAAGCCAAGCGCCACTCCACGCACACTGCAAGCCAAGCGCCACTCCACGCACACTGCAAGCCAAGCGCCACTCCACGCACACTGCAAGCCAAGCGCCACTCCACGCACACCGCCAGCCAAGCACCACTCCACGCACACCGCCAGCCAAGCACCACTCCATGCACAGACAGCCAAGTACCACTCCACGCACACCATCCAGCCAAACGCCACTCCACACACACCGCCAGCCAAGCACCACTCCACGCACACCGCAAGTCAAGCGCCACTCACCGCCAGCCAAGCACCGCTCCACGCACACCGCCAGCCAAGCACCACTCCGTGCACAGACAGCAAAGTACCACTCAACGCACACCACCAGCCAAACGCCACTCCACACACACCGCCAGCCAAACACCACTCCACGCGCACTGCAAGCCAAGCGCCACTCCACACACACCACCAGCCAAGCGCCACTCCACACACACCACCAGCCAAGCGCCACTCCACACACACCGCCAGCCAAGCACCACTCCGTGCGTAGATAGCCAAGTACCCCTCCACGCACACCGCCAGCCAAACACCACTCAGCGCACACCGACAGCCAAGGGCCACTCCACACACACCGCCAGCCAAGCACCACTCCACGCACACTGCAAGCCAAGCGCCACTCCACGCACACTGCAAGCCAAGCGCCACTCCACGCACACCGCCAGCCAAGCACCACTCCACGCACACTGCAAGCCAAGCGCCACTCCACGCACACTGCAAGCCAAGCGCCACTCCACGCACACTGCAAGCCAAGCGCCACTCCACGCACACCGCCAGCCAAGCGCCACTCCACGCACACCGCCAGCCAAGCACCACTCCACGCACACCGCCAGCCAAGCACCACTCCGTGCACAGACAGCCAAGTACCACTCAATGCAGACCACCAGCCAAGGGCCACTCCACACACACCGCCAGCCAAGCACCACTCCGTGCACAGACAGCCAAGTACCACTCAATGCAGACCACCAGCCAAGGGCCACTCCACACACACCGCCAGCCAAGCACCACTCCACGCACACCGCAAGCCAAGCGCCACTCCACGCACACTGCAAGCCAAGCGCCACTCCACGCACACGGCCAGCCAAGCACCACTCCACGCACACTGCCAGCCAAGCACCACTCCGTGCACAGACAGCCAAGTACCACTCCACGCACACCATCCAGCCAAGCGCCACTCCACCAGCCAAACACCACTTCACGCACACTGCAAGCCAAGTGCCACTCCACACACACCGCCAGCCAAGCAGTACTTCTTGCCCAAGGGGTCGCTTCCTAAAAACTAAATATAAATTCCCTGGTGCTAGTGGGTATTTTCTGCCCCCCCCCGGGGGCAAAAAGGCAAATAAAACGGGCCGATTTGCACCTAGGGTGGACAGAAAAACAAAAAACACAATCATGGCCACCTGGAAGCGACCCTTACCCAAGGGGTCGCTTCCCAAAAGAAACACAGTGCCCCAACAAATTTCCCTGGTGCTAGTGGGAAATTTCTGCCCCCCCTGGGGGCAAAACGGCCGAAAAACAGGCCGATTTGCCCCCAGGGGGGGCAGAAAAACAAAAAGTTAAGTGTGAGGCCACCTGGAAGCAACCCTTGCCCAAGGGGTCGCTTCCTAAAAGCTAAAAACAAAATCCCTGGTGCTAGTGGGCATTTTCTGTCCCCCCCTGGGGGCAAAACGGCAAAAAAACGGGCCGATTTGCCCCCAGGGGGGGACAGAAAAACGTAAACAAAAAATATGGCCGCCATCTTGGCTCCAAAAAACAACCCTGGTGCTAGTGGGGAATTTCTGCCCCCCCTGGGGGCAAAACGGCCGAAAAAACGGGCCGATTTGCCCCCAGGGGGGGCAGAAAAACGAAAACATTATCACAGCCCGCCTGGAAGCGACCCTTGCCCAAGGGGTCGCTTCCTGTAATCTAAAATTACATCCCTGGTGCTAGTGGGGGCATTTCCGCCGCACAATCGCGACGCTGTGCGCGATCGTGAGGCAGAAATGCCCTGCAAAGAGACATCAGGGGAGAGGAAAAACTCTTTCCTCTCCCCTGTTGCCTCTTCGCTGCCCCAAACCCCCGCCAGACACCGCAATCTTACCTTTTCCCCAGACGCGCAGGAAGCAGATGGCTTCCCGAGCGCTGGGAATCCCTGATGATGTCAGCGCGCGCTGTGCGCGCTGACGTCATCAGGGATTCCCATGGGGGGGGGGCGGGGGCGGCAGCGGAAGGTCTTCCGCTGCCGCCCCCAGCAAAACAACGAAGATCAGAGAACCTCGGGGGGAGCGCCAGCGCTTCCCCCGAGGGTGGGGCTCATGACGAGCTGGGCTCGTCATCAGTGTTTGAGGAGGCTACACCATGACGAGCCCAGCTCGTCATCAGCCCCGAAGGGGTTAACCAAACAGTACACCACAGCAGAAGAGGATGCAGACTGATGAAGTCAACAGCATAGCTTGCACCAACTTCATCATGTAAGGTGTACTTTACCCAACCCCTAAGAGGCCATGAGAAATCTGTTCTCTACCACAGTCTCTTAGGGCCTCCAGTGTTCATTTTTAGTAGGCGTTGCCAACTGAGACCGGCGTCTTTTAAAATTCCTAAGTAGGTAAAATTCTCCACATTACTTAAAACCTTGCCATGCACAAACAAAGTGACACTTTTTGTGTATTTCGGGCCCAGGACCATCAAGTGAGACTTCTTAAAATGAATAAGTAGATGAATACCGCCCATGAAATCAATAAAAAGATCTAGGAGCCGCTGAAGACTTCTAGTGATACGGGTGCTCAAGACTACATCATTTGCATATATAAGTGCCGGGATCAGTCAACCCCTGGCTCTTGGGATATTTAGACCCTGATCAGAAAAACACTCTCTAAAAGATTGATGTACAAAATAAAAAGAAAGGAGCAAAAATGCAGACCTACCGGACACCCCAATTTAAATCAAAGTGCTTAGTGCAGTCCCAGCTTTTTCTGTATCTAACAGAACCCGTCAATCCACAGTGAAGATCCTTGAGGAAATCTACCAGGAGGCTGCTGCCAAGAGGGTGGCAGAGGTGGACAGGTGGCAAATAGGTAAACATCTATGTCTTCAAGAATGGGACCATTTTAAGCCAGCTCAGAAAGCTGTCCATTGGTTCTCAGTTGAAATCCAGGTCAAATTCAAAACAGTGACTTATGCACACGTCAGTCTGGAGCAATGGATCTGTCTTCCTTCAAAAACTAGCAGTCCACTAACTGCATGTGAGCTAAGAAGTCACAATCCTCCTTGGCTCATCTGATCAAACATCATACCATATTAATATCTTCTGAAAGATCATTGTGGACCAAGGGCCTTAAACTTTAGAACAAGCTTAGCCCATGACGCTATAAATAACCTCATTACCTCCAGTTCAGGAAATATCTAAAAACATAAACATTTAAAGAGGCTTTCAGTGCCTCACTTCACCCTGAGAGCAGTCATAGAATGTAACATCTCTTCATCTGCCTGCCTACTTGTACTATAACTCTTGCACTTCCTGTAGTTTCTTGTCATGTTGTGGTTGCTGTCCCAGTGTTCTCAAATATTCTCGGTGGAGTTGAGTGGTTTCCAAAGCTTCTCTTAAATACATTACTAAAACCCACATGGCCTTCTTGTCATGACTACTTGACCAAGCTATCTCTCCATGGTAAACCAAGAAACCAGCCTCCTGGTTAGTGGACAACACCTGCAATGTTACCTTTGATATAGCGAGGTTATCCCTATGACTATAAGGATTCGACAAAACGCAAGACGTGTGATAAGAGGTCACCTTTAGAAGAGCTTGCCATTCGCGTCAACTTGAAACCATCAAAATGCATTGCAGGTGTTTAGATATGGTGTTGGAAGGGTTTCAGAGTATCATTTTTGACTTTATACCTTATTTGTGAAACCCAACAGTGGAATGCAACTATACATTTTAGTGCTATGTTGTTAAATATAAGCATCAGAGAATTGTACTAATTACTACCCTGCCATTGACCCTAATGGGAATAAGTGTACAGGAGAAATGCAAATGCAAAGACAGCACCCAAAGAACAGGATGCCTCAAGGACATGCTGAGATATACTCGGATGACTCTGAACCCTTGGCACCACCATTCCTCATATTCTTGTGCCTCTTTTGAAGTAATTAATGTCCTTGTTAATATTTTCTGGGCATTGCCTAGGAGAAATATTTTGGGTTCCGAAATGCCATTCGCATTTCACGGGACAGCAAATTTGTTTCTTGTTAGCCTTTTGGAATGGAAAAAATATATTAAAGCCATACTTCTGAAGATATGATGAAAACATCAAATGGGAATTGAAATAACACTGTCTTCTTATAATTGCCAGCAGCTGTACTATTCGCTAGCATGTTGCATGTTCTTTATCAAGACATATCCATATAGGCAAATGATAATTAATTTTGCATTCTGAGGTGACCTGCAAACACTTTGAGCCGAATCTGCCTGCCAATCTTCCCCTCATCAGATCTCTTTTCTGCTGCCCTTGGCACTGACCTAGCTCCAAAACACAGTCAGATCTGTTCATTAAACAGTTTTAATGAGCCCAGCTTTGGCTCTTAGCTTTCTTTTACATCCAGCCTTCATTATTTTTATCTTTAATACACATGATTTCAGCCACTCTCCCTAAGTATGCATCAAGAGAATTCAGAAGTTAGAGGCAACATGTACTGAACAGTATGGTGGAAATAAACAGCCATTATCAATGTGTCAGTCAGAGGATGGAGGATGCAGCCTTGTGAAATTTCATGCCCTTCTGCCCCAAAACCTGTTCAAATGCATATCGTCCAATTTACATCTCTCTTCATACATCATGCAAGCCTTCCATTTCCACATCTCTACACTCTTGGTTTGAGTGACAACGCCTTTTGTGGTCATAAAAATAATTCAGGTAAGTAAAATATTCACCTGGCTCACACAACATTCCATCTATACTTAGAGTCAAATCTACATTGCCTACACTGCCTTAGGTAATGTTTAAGGTCTGACAGCATGATGAACTTTCTGCATTTACAAAATTAGGTTTTGGCGCAGTTTATGGATTAGTACCTCCCTGCCCTGAAAGTGCACACACATGTGATACTGTCAAAGCTGAATTATCTGCAAGACCAGCTTAGTAATAGAGAGGATATAGCCCCAGAATAAATGAAGGAAGATGGAAATATGTTTGTCTAGAGGAAAAATAGGTTTCCTCTGGGTAAATGACAGCAATAGTTAAATGTTCGAACTGTTTTTCTTGCCCCCCCCCCCCCATTTGCTGTTCAGCCCCATTCAACTGGCAACAATGCCATTTTTGTTCAGAAAGTGTCATATTTTTGTGACACAGTTCCTGCAGATGCAAAAAGAACAATTGATGGACAGAATGTTGAACAATGTCAAACATTCACTCCAGTACAGAGATCTGGGCCTAAATCCATTGTCTTTTTGCTCCCCATGCCATTCCAGTTTAAACCCAGCCATGATCAAATCAGTCTTGATCCTGCTCCCCATGGGAACAGTCCTGCCTGAACTGCCAGGCCAGGTCCTCCCTTGACTGGAACAAAGTATCCTGGAACCAGTGTCGGTATATTATCCCCTCATCAGCCAGGCTAGCTTGAATCCAGTAGCATGGAGCGCACAGATTTCACGTCTGGGCATACCCGTCTCACTCAGGGGACAAATGCAAAAAGAACAATTGATGGACAGAATATTGAAAAATGTCAAACATTCACCCCTCTATGGAGATCTGGGCCTCAATTAGGCCTGGACGGAGTTCGCCGAGAATCGCTATGCAGGACTCCTCAAAGTGCACAAAAACTGAGCGGCAGAGTGGGCTACCTCACACCGTTCTCACTGATTTTTAGTGCTAGGTGTTTGTCCGCTGCTGTAAAATCAGCTAGAATGGTATCTTGCACAGTTCAAGAGAGCACTGCTTCTTTCTGTCGCTCGAGTAGAAGTTCTACTCGAGCAGCAGCTACCTCTATGCGAACGGGAGGTTTCTCTACGTGAGCGGTAGTGACCATCGGGGACCGTCCGCATTGAGAAATCTTGCAGGGAAGTAGTCTATCATTGGATTTTCCTTGATTGCTCTCATCAACTTACTGTTGGCGAGGAGAAGAGTTTTTCGGAATTCCGCAAGTTGCAAGGAGTGCAAAAAACTCCACAATCTCCCCGAACGGATCGAAGTTCACTGCCAAGGCTCAGCCTAAATCCATTGTTTTTTTGCTCCCCATGCAATTCCAATTTAATCCCAGCCATATGCAAATCAGTCTTGACCCTGCTCCCAATAGGAACAGTCCAGCCAGAACTGCCAGGCCAGTTTCCCCCCTGGACTGGAAACAAGCATCCTTGGACCGGTTTCAGGGTATTACCTCTCATCTGCCAGGCTAGCTTGACTCCAGTGGCATGGAGAGCACCAGACCCACGTCTGAGCATATCGGTCCCACTTGGGGTGACAAATGCAAAAAGAACAATTTGATGGACAGAATGCTGAACAATGTCAAATATTCACCCCATTACAGATATCTGGGCTTAAATCCATCGAAACATGTTCCAGGAGGCTTGTTTCCAGTCCAGGGAGGACCTGGCTTGGCAGTTCGGTCTGCACTGTTCCCATGAGGAACAGAGTCAAGACTGATTTGCATATGGCTGGGTCCAAACTGGGGTGGTGTGGTGAGCAAAAGAACGATGGATTAAACCCACATCTTTGTGACTGCGGGTAAATGTTTGCATTGTTCAGCATTCCGTCCATCATTTCTTCCTTTTACAATTACTCCAGAGGCAACTACAATTATTTTCTCTGGACATAGTTCATTTGAACCTCAACTTTGATTTATTTTATTTTCTTGGTCATACCTTGATTTTTCCTGCAAATATACAGGCCGTACTTCGCTCCCATTCCACACAGGTTATCATTTTATGGGATATTTGCCATGTATGTTCTTTGCTAGTCATAATCTTCTTTTCTTTGATTACATTTTATGAGTTTAATGCCATAAAATCTACATCACCTGGAAAATTTCCGGCAGACTGAATTTGCCAATGTAATGGGGAAAAATGTTTGGAAATATATGAGAATATGTAGCATTAGGTACTGAAAGCACCTGTGGAAATTTAGTGTGAGTGATAATTATCGAACAGGAAAATGGGCCACTTGTAAGAAGGGCCCCAGTGATAAATCTTTTTTTATGTCTATTGATTGATGTTACACTACTTTATGAAGCCAGCTCAAGACTTGACTAACAATTGGTTTATCATAAACACTGAAAACGTCCTATAATAGAGGTGCCCATCTTGAGTACGCAAGGGCTGTATTCGAGCCAGGTTTTCAGTATAGCCACTAATTATGTGAATGTTTACTACTTAGGGTAGATTTATAGTTTGGTGGACAGGGTTCTCCATTATAAAGGTGGTAGAAGACAATGTCTGCCAAATGCATCATCTGTCTGATTTATTTAGGTTGGGTCACCATCTTTCTGTCTATGTAGTCCGCCTTGGCACCATCAAAAGAAAGATTCCCCCAAAGGTCTGATGGAGTAGGGGTCAATGGAGGAAGGCCATTGCCCCTCCCGCACATTGAGGGTGAATTGTGTGAGGCCTTTCTTTTCTGTCCATCACTGCCAGGCAAAACCTGGTGGGAGGGACAGAAAAAAACAAATAATGACTCCCAGGCCCTGGGAAAAACACTCCCTGGGTGTGTGGGTCATTCGTTATTTGTTTTTAAAAAAGCAAAACTTTTTCTAAAACTTGGTGGACAGCCGTCACAGTCGGCAGCGACCATATGCCAAACCTTAACAGGACCCTCGATAATGGCATTTCCTGTCAAGGTGGACAAGATGCCCCTCGGAATGAACGTTGCGCTCATTATTCATCCATTCATTCATCACTGAGGGGACAGTGAGGATTTTTATATAAGGTGGATGGTAGTCCAAAAGGGAGGTGGACATAATGTCATCTGCCATCCTGGTGGAATGTACTCCGTCTGCCAAACTCCAGATCAGGCGCTTAGTAGCCCTGGATGTAAACTGATGGTGTGTGCCTAACAAAGAAACTCCCTTGTGACCAAAGTTATTTAAACACAAGATCCCAAATGTGAGCGCCTAGGCAAATGTCAAACCCCACTAAGGAAATATTTACCAACAACCTAAAAGATATACAGTTTTTATTTTCATTTCATTTTATGCAATATTCTTCACAACTTATACAAATCCATAAATATATGAGCAGATAGATATAATTCAATCACAAATCAGAATAAATGATAAACACAATACAAATACTCAAATCATGAAAACCCGGGAAGAGACAACCAAACACATCACATCAACTCAATCAGACTCAACTCACACACATCCAGGCACACATTCACACCCATAATATATCTGGGGAACACCATTACAGAATGCCAAAGTAACTGGGCTGACCAAGGATAAAAACTGCACAGTGGCAGGGTGTTATAGTGGCCGTGGTCCAATGTAAAGTGATGGTGTGTGGACATCAATATATCCTGACATTCATTCGGCCCCTCTAAGCCAGAATTGGGCGGCCATGTGAGATAATTTCACCACACGCTTACATTGATATTTAAGAACCGGTGAAACCGTGGAAAACTCATTCTGGAAGCTTGTTCAGTGGCCACTCTCAAACTCTTTGAAGAGTTCAAACTGCAAAGGTCAGGTATGCCTGCACTGGAGGAATGGATTTGTGATAAATAGCAAATTATTAAATGAATTGTGAAACCTATTTTGAGCCTATAAAGCTAACTTACTAATTATTAAACCTGATTTTTAAAATTTTCATGAGAGTAATTTTCTTTCCAAAAATGTCCAAACTGCAGTGGGGGATGTGGTGTTCAATAAATCATGATGGGAGACAGATAGGAAGGCACACTTCCCAGACATGTTAAAAGCTGCAGGCCTCCTTAATTCCCAGACAGGTTGTACGCCTTTGCTTCTCTTCCATCACTCAGCTGACATTTTCATTTCCTCTGCATACTTTAAGATCCAGTTGGCAATGTTTTGAACTCCAGAGGCACTGAGCTATTACAAATGAAAATTGGAATTACAGGTACATTTTTGATGCCATCAACGCTGTTAAATTGCTTTCTATGACATCCACTGTGGAAGCGGCCATTTTGAGAACGTATCTGACCTTGTTTAAATTGAATGGATACATAAACCAGGCCCCTTACATAGAGGAAATCCAGCACAATATTTCTTGTAGAAATCAGAAGCTTATTTTCTTCCAATTTCTCGGCGCCTTCCAGAAAGTGTAATTCATTTGTTTCACGTCAGGAAGGAGCTATCATGCTGACTGAATTTCCAGCTCGTTCTACTAATCTTGTAAAACGCCATTGGCATTTTCTTAAAATGAAAGTATTATAAATGTTAAAAATACAATTATGCATTTGTTTTCAAGCAATAAGTGCATATGAAAAATATAACTTTGAGATTGTCAGCAGTGTGGTTATCCTGTTTTCCTAATAATTGGTATATTTTAAATGTTTATAAAAAGGTTTGATAACAAGAGAGGACTTCACGGGAGAATTTATTTTGTATGAAGTCTTGACCAGAGATCAATTAGTGAATTTGCATGCCGAACAGCAATGTCCGGTATATTGTTTGGGGGGAAGCAGCACACCATCACTGCCAAACCATTCCATTAGACTAGCCACTTTCTGTGAAGTTGTCGCCCATATCAAGTGCCGTTTTCACTTTTTATCAGCCGCGGCCCGTGCAGGTAAGAGCGGTGAACGGTTGAGGGGATTTCGACTGACGACCACGAGGGAAAACGACCCCACCACCGGGCCGAGGCTACTTTTTATGAACCCCTCAGATTGCATTTACGCCACAGAGTAAGCCATTTTACTTTTTAATCCACCACCATTGTGTGGTATAGGTTACTTCACTTTAGGTAGCCTGAGACGTCCTCCATCCTGTGGATCCCTATTCCCAGGTGCCTTCATTTTGTCTGTCCTGAAGAGAACCCAATATTTTTTTTATTTTTTTTAAGTTTATTTATCATTATAATGCGATAGTGCAATAAAAAAATAAATATGCCAGTTCACTGTCAATTTCTCAGTTAACTAAAGCATCTCTTAACATCAATCAAATAACAAGGCAATGTATCAAAGGTCTGGTGATGAGAGAAAGAATAATTTATGATTAATATAGGCAGTTCCAGTGAAATACCAAAGTCCTCTAGTAGAGAAATCGCATCAAAACCAGAGTCGCCCCGTCCTCCCGTCCAATAATACCAATGCATTACTCTTAGATCACAGCACGACATTCAATCTTGGAAAGGGGCGACCATTCGGTCCCCCCGAACGTATGGCAGAGTACCACGATCCCCCCGGGAAGCCATCTTGGGCGGGAAGGCGAGTCTCGGCTGGTATGCCCAAAGCGGCGTAGCCGGGGCGCGCCTTTTTCCCGCCCTGGAGTGGGCTGGCCTAGACACTGACGCGGCCGGCCACGCCCCCGGAGGCAGGCGGGGGCGGGTTTACTCCCGCCCTGAAGACGGATAAAAGGAGCAACAAGCCAAGAAAGCATCCTCTTGTTCCTGTGCTCTGAAGCTGCACCCCCTCGCTGCACGTGAGCTCGAGACGGAACGAGGAGCCATTTTTTGAACGTGGTAATCTTTCTCTTTTGTCTTGTAGGAACTGCTGGAGAATGCCTAAAAAAGCCATGAAGCGAATGACTACCGACCAGATGCTGCGGCAGCTAATGAAGGAAATGGCCGATATGAAGAAGCGGATGGATGATAAAGAAGCGGGAGAAGGGCCGAAACGGCCTTTGGAAGGAGCAGCTCCGGGAGGGAAGGGCAAAAGGCCCAGAAGAGGAGCAGCTGGGGGGGACATCCCGGTTCCCCGTCCTCCGCTTGAGGAGACGACTCCGGTCCCGACAGAGGGTACTCCGATTCCCGTTGTGGTTACCCCCGTGCCCGCTGAAGATATGCCTCCTGAGCTGGCAGCCCAACTAGCAGCGTGGTTGGGGAAAGATGGTGAGGGCACCACGGCTGACGACGCACGGGCATTTGCCAAGCAGGTGCGTGAATCTAAGGAGGCGGCGAAGGCATCGCCAGTTACCGTGCCGGTTGCGGCAGTAGAAAAGCCCCCGGGAACAGCATCGGGTTCAGGTAAGCGGCCTTTGCCGATTGCAAGAGATGAGTCTGCACCTTCACGAAGGGAAAGAGTGGGGCAACATGTCCCTTTAGCGATAAAAGAAAAGATATGGGCAGACGAGTATGTAAACATTTTTTCCCTGCTTACCGACCATTACGAGTTGGAGCATGTTAGGAGCCAGAAGGAGCTCATGCATCCAAGTGTATGGCGCGCAAAGATGGCCGCCTTTAAAGTCGACGAACATATTGGTAACTGGGGTAAAGCATGGGGGATCTTTACAGCCATTTTAGGTGAACGTAGACCAGAAGTACTGCACGAATTGCCGATCTATCAGACACGGATCATGGAATATTCTGTAGCTTTTGGGGGCACCCAGTGGTTTGGTTACGATAATATCTTTAGGAAAGCAAAAGAGCAGGATAAAAGCTTAACGTGGGACTGTTACGACTCTGTGTCATGGTCAAAAATTGAAAGTACTGGCATGTTAAAGGTGCCATTGGTGGGGAGCGAACGGGGGGGGGAATCCTCCCGCCAAAATGCCGGGACCCCCTTTCGATCAGGTTCGGGTAACGAATATCACTCAAGGCCGAATGGCAACACAAGTAAAAGGGGTGTTTGTTGGAATTTCAACAGAGGTAAATGTTCAAGGCCCCAGGGGACATGCAAGTTCCGCCATGAATGTGGGGGATGCGGGCAGTCATCGCATCCGGAGTCCATGTGCAGAGCCAAAACGGGTGATAACGGGGGTAAAGGAGGCGCCAAACAGGTCTGAAACTGGCCAAGGGGCGCCTTTACCTACCCCGGTTGATACCATGGCAATGATTCCTTGGCTCAGCGAATACCCGGATCACGCTTCCGCTGGGGTGCTACGAAACGGTTTCTCGTATGGTTTCCGCATCCCAGTGGGGGAATTCCGGGGGGTAAGACATTGTAAAAATCAAGTATCAGTCTTGAGACATACGACTATAGTGCAGGAAAAGATTGCGAAGGAGGTAGCCCGAGGCCGTGTGGCCGGTCCATTTGTCGAACTACCATGTGATGATTTTGTCTGTTCTCCTTTGGGGGTGGTTCCTAAGAAGGATCCGGGTGAGTTCAGACTGATACATAATTTATCAGCCCCGCATGGTCGGTCTGTGAATGATGCAATAGACCAGAAGGTATGTTCGGTGCGGTACGCATCTTTCGATGAGGCCGTCGCCATGTTAAATCGCCTAGGGCCCGGAGCGCTGATGGCAAAGTCGGATATCGAGTCAGCGTTCCGGTTGCTCCCGGTACACCTAGACGATCAGCGTCTCCTTGGTTTCATGTTTCAGGGGCAATATTACATGGACAGATGTATGCCAATGGGTTGCTCTATTTCTTGTGCTTATTTCGAAATGTTTAGTTGTTTTTTGCAGTGGGTCTTCACAAGGAAGACGGGTTTCCAACATGTCATGCATTATCTCGATGACTTTTTGTTTTTGGGGGCGGCTGGGGTTCCCGAATGTGGTCAGGCTTTGAATGAATTTTGTGCCTTAATGAAGCATTTCGGTGTGCCGTTGGCACCAGGTAAGACTGTCGGACCCTCGACTTGCCTCGAGTTCCTAGGGATCGAGCTTGATTCCGTGGAAGGTTGTTTTAAGTTACCTAGAGAGAAAGTGGTGAAATTCAGGGGAACATTAGAAACATGTATTAAGGAGTCCAAGGTCAAATTGCATCAGTTGCAACAATTGGTTGGACAGCTGAATTTTGCCCTGAGAGTCATGCCGATGGCCCGCCCCTTTTCCCGCTCGATCTCTCAAGCCATGGTCGGCCTGAAAGAGGGTCATCACCGTACAAGGTTGTCGGCCGAGGTTCGTCAGGACATGCGCATTTGGTTGGCATTCCTGGCGGATTTCAACGGTCGAGTGGTTTGGAGTAAACCGGCGGTGTCCTCCGAGGAATTGGGACTGTGGACAGATTCGGCAGGGAGCACTGGTTTTGGCGCCATATTTGGCACACAATGGTCGGCCCAAAGATGGCCGTTATGGTGGCATGAGTCCGGTTTAACGAGGAACATTGCCTTTTTGGAATTATTTCCCATTCTGGTGGCCTTGAAAACTTGGCCCGAGGGGTTTAGAGATCACTCTGTGGTATTTTGGTCTGACAACATGACCGTGGTTGAGTGTATCAACAGTCAGGCAGCACGCTGCAAATGGGTTCTGAGATTACTCAAAGAAATTGTGTTATTGTGCATGAAGTTGAATGTCTTGTTCAAAGCGCGACATGTGCCAAGGGTAATGAACAAAGCAGCTGATGCACTTTCTCGTTTTCATATGCAGGCCTTCTGGGGTTTCCTTCCCACAGCGGACCCAATAGCGGCACCCTTTCCCGAAGCTCTCTGGTCGCTCGGTGCCCCGAGTTACAGCACCTCGTGGGAGAGAGTTTAGCCCCCAGGACAAGAAAGGCATATCAAGGGGCGTTCCGATCCTACTGGGCCTTTGTGGGGGAGGCTAGAAGAGAGCTTTGGGGTCAGGAGGAATTAGTAGTTGAATTCCTGTTGTCATTACACCGGGCAGGCAAATCAGTGGCTACGGCCCATAGGCATCGGGCCGCCATTTCCTTTATGGCTAGGGCTCATGGGATCCAGGACCCAACTACAACCTTTATTGTTCAAAAAGCGTTACGTGGGTGGCAACGCCTTGAGGGTCGCAGAGTAGACGATAGGCGCCCGATAGGTCTGGATAGGTTGGCCTTATTATTATCTGTATTGCCTGCAACATGTTCATCCCGTTATGAAACAGTCTTATTACGGGCCGCTTTTATGCTAGCATTCTATGGGGCAATGCGCGTAAGCGAGTTAGTGGCAAGGAATAAACAGGATACCCTGGGGGGATTGTGCCGAGATCACATCCAGGTCAGGGGGGAGACCATGACTGTCTCGTTTGTCAGGTCCAAAACGGACCAGGGATCGGTAGGGGACTGCACCCTGATAAAGAGGATTCCCGAGTCATCCATGTGCCCAGTAAAGTGCGTTGAGGAATATTTAGCACAAAGGGTGGCATCATGGGGGGGGACCTTGTTGAGACACGCTGACGCCACCCCACTGACAAGGTTTCAGTTCCAGCGGGTGCTTGCGATGTCGATCGCAGCCGCGGGTTTAAACCCCGGCGAGTTTGGGACCCATTCCTTTCGGATAGGGGCTGCTACTGAAGCTACAGCCAGGGGTCTGAATGTTGAACAGATTAAACGTGTGGGGCGTTGGTCCTCCAATTGTTATAAAAGGTATGTGCGGTTGCACATGTTGTGAAGTGATATTGAGGTACTCATGCTTCTTGTTTCTTTGGTTTTCAGTTACGCAAGCCTGCGAGGCGGGGCGGACTGTGCAGTCGACCCAACACGGGGCCAGCGGTCAGACATCACCGGCTGTGAAAAAGGAGGTGTGGGTCGTGGGCCACTCATACGTGAGGCGTGCCGCGGACGTATTCAAAGCAGGTGATATGATTCACGTTGCCAGGGAATACGGGTACAGGGTGTCCTTCTATGGTAAGGGCGGGCTCTGTATTGACCAATTTCGATCATTTTTCGAGGGTTTGTTTGGGCGGACGAGGTCACCGCCGTCTGTAGTAATAGTACATCTGGGGGGCAACGATTTAGTGACCACTGGTAGACGACTTCTTCTTGAGGAGATGCTTGCCACTGTAAGTTGGTTAGCGAGAAGAGTTCCAGGGTGCACAATTGCTTGGTCTCATATGATCCCACGAAGAGTGTGGCGAGGTGCTCTTTCGGTTTCTGCTCTGAACCACTCAGTTAGGAAAATTAATAATAAAGTGAGTAGATTGTTCCGTTCAAGTACTCTGCATTCGATCCCACATGGTTGTATTAAAGGGGACAGTATGTATTTGGGGGATGGTGTTCATTTGTCCCGGGTGGGAAATGAGTTACTCATAGGAGACCTGATAGCTTGGTTGCGGACTTTATGACATGACCTTTAGGTAGGAGTATTGTGGGGGGTCCGGATAGCCGGTCAACTATCCGGCCTGTGGCGGTAAGGTCATGATCGGTGAGCAATAATTGGAAGATCCCTTGGGGTGGGCGTCACCCATTACGGATGGGAGCGTTCGAAGGAGGTGGCCATCGGCCCCTCAACGGTGGGCGGTCCCGTCTAAGGATGGACCGCCGAAAGGTAAGGAAAGGCGGTCAAGGCCCCTTCCTTGGGTAGGAGGGGTTACAGCCCCCTCCTGGGTAATTTCCTGGGGCCAGGTCATCTGCGACGGCAGATGTGGTAAGTTGTGTGGGGTTTGGGAGGGGGTCCACGCTACCTTCTAGACACCTCACACGAGTCCTCGACGACCTTTAAATGGCGCCGAGTTTATTGGGGCCCCCGTCAAGTCAAGGGAAATTGGTAAGTGCACTTGAGGTAAGCCTCGGTGCGGTCGCTCCTCACAAGTGAGGGGGACATGTCTGGTTTAGGGATCTTGACACCGGTTATGATCTTGCCGTCGGCCCTTAACGTTAGGATGTACAATTTCAATTTAAAGTTTGTATGATGTTAGATCGGCTAGGAGAACCTTTGTATTAGAGAATATGTTAAGGTTAGCCAATGATCAAATGTGGATATGAAATTGTACATGTAATATGAAACTGTTATTTTAACGTTTTAATTTTGTTTCATATTTTAATAAATACGGCCGGTGAGGGTCACTCCCTCACCGCCTTCCAAAAGTTCAGAACGTTTCCAGTTTCCCATCATTGGGGTTGTGTTGAGAGGGGGTGGCGGGTATCTCGGCCATATGGAAAGGGGCGACCATTCGGTCCCCCCGAACGTATGGCAGAGTACCACGATCCCCCCGGGAAGCCATCTTGGGCGGGAAGGCGAGTCTCGGCTGGTATGCCCAAAGCGGCGTAGCCGGGGCGCGCCTTTTTCCCGCCCTGGAGTGGGCTGGCCTAGACACTGACGCGGCCGGCCACGCCCCCGGAGGCAGGCGGGGGCGGGTTTACTCCCGCCCTGAAGACGGATAAAAGGAGCAACAAGCCAAGAAAGCATCCTCTTGTTCCTGTGCTCTGAAGCTGCACCCCCTCGCTGCACGTGAGCTCGAGACGGAACGAGGAGCCATTTTTTGACCCACCCACCAGCCCCTGAGGACAGCAAGTGGTTTTGAATAAAGTTGAAGTTTGAATAAAGTTGAAGTATAACACTATTTTTTGCAGGTTGTAAGTAGTATTGTGATGCCTTTGAATTATGCAATAAAGATGGATTTGTGATGTTCTTTTGAATAAAGTAATAACTGTCAATTTTGCAATAAAGATGAGAGATTCGAATGTTCGTTTCGTAATATATTAGTAAATGAACAGTTGTCGTACAGTAATCATGCCTTTTTTAAGCAGTAAATATATTACTGTCGTTAGGAATTAGGGATTTAGTCATTTAGTTAGAATTGTCGTATTTATTTTGGTAGGTGGTAAGGTCATGATCGGTGAGCAATAATTGGAAGATCCCTTGGGGTGGGCGTCACCCATTACGGATGGGAGCGTTCGAAGGAGGTGGCCATCGGCCCCTCAACGGTGGGCGGTCCCGTCTAAGGATGGGCCGCCGAAAGGTAAGGAAAGGCGGTCAAGGCCCCTTCCTTGGGTAGGAGGGGTTACAGCCCCCTCCTGGGTAATTTCCTGGGGCCAGGTCATCTGCGACGGCAGATGTGGTAAGTTGTGTGGGGTTTGGGAGGGGGTCCACGCTACCTTCTAGACACCTCACACGAGTCCTCGACGACCTTTAAATGGCGCCGAGTTTATTGGGGCCCCCGTCAAGTCAAGGGAAATTGGTAAGTGCACTTGAGGTAAGCCTCGGTGCGGTCGCTCCTCACAAGTGAGGGGGACATGTCTGGTTTAGGGATCTTGACACCGGTTATGATCTTGCCGTCGGCCCTTAACGTTAGGATGTACAATTTCAATTTAAAGTTTGTATGATGTTAGATCGGCTAGGAGAACCTTTGTATTAGAGAATATGTTAAGGTTAGCCAATGATCAAATGTGGATATGAAATTGTACATGTAATATGAAACTGTTATTTTAACGTTTTAATTTTGTTTCATATTTTAATAAATACGGCCGGTGAGGGTCACTCCCTCACCGCCTTCCAAAAGTTCAGAACGTTTCCAGTTTCCCATCATTGGGGTTGTGTTGAGAGGGGGTGGCGGGTATCTCGGCCATATAACATTGAGCATTGTAACATGCAAAGACCGATTAATATGCATCATATATCTCTCATCTCACACGGGTGGGGACTATGCTCATTTCAAGTTGCAAAGCTGCTACTGCACGTGTGGACTCCGAGTGGGCCCTAAAAGGTCCCCAGATATCTTTGGTGCGTGAGGAGCATGGCAATGTGGTGGAATAAGCTTTGCTGTGAGTATTGCAGTATGTTAAGCTATCCAACCAGCGTTGTAGCATGGGAACTGTTCTACGGCTCCAGTGGAAAGCAATTTCCCTTTTTAGCCAACAGTACACATTCAGGGAGGCAAATCTCCACACTCCTTTAGGGAAGTTCACCACATATCCGAGGAGTGCGGTCTCGGGCATTGGGGTTAGTGTCAATTCTGTCATATTTCCCAGTGTTTTGTGTACCGCCTCCCAAAATGAGCGTATCTTAGGGCAAGTCCACGTAAGGTGAACAAAACCTGCGTATGGTGCATTACGTTTGCGGCAATTGTGTGGTATGGCTGGATCTAGCCTTTGCGACTTAGCCGGTGTGACATACAGTCTGCGCAGAAATTTAATGTGATGCAGCTTATGTCCACTATTGAGGAATATGTCCTTCATCACTGTACAGCATTTAAGCCATTGTTCGTCTGTTATAGGGCGCCCTAGGTCGTCCACCCATGCTTTGCGAATCTTGCCGTCCATGATCGGGATAATGTCTGAACATGCCCTGTATAGCTCAGAAATTAGATGGGTCCCATTCTGGTTCTCAATTACAATGGACAAGGGAGAGAATGGGTCTGGTCCAATAGGGAAACTGGAGAGGGTAGCTCACAGCGCTGAGCGGATGCGTCCGAGTACAAAGCGATCCATGAAGGTGGCTGTGTTGAAGCGGTCTTCGTCCATGACGGAAAAGACATGCCCATTAGGAAATAGGTCTTCCGTTTTGATAATATTACATTTGGTCAAGGTGCATTGTACCAGCTTTTCCCCAGTGATCGGCAGCCAGGGGGAATTGGGGATGGGGAAAGCCGATGAATATAGCACAGTGGTGCCGGTAACGCACCACAGTTTTTCCCATGCCCAACTGGCGGTGGAAACCGTCTGAATGTCCACGGGGTCTCTAGGTACACCTTTAGGTATTACTGTGGAGAGTTTCTCAGGAAAAACGAAGTAAGCCTCAGGCGGAGAAATGGGATCCGAGTATCTGGGTGAAACCACACATATGCATAGCTATGTAGTAGTACAACTGAAAGTCAGGAACGTTATCTCCTCCTCGCCATCTTAAGGGTCGTCCAAGTTCCCGTGTGAGGTAACTGTAGGAAGGACAGCGTGGACTCCCCCCCATCCCCACACTCTCTATCCGCCGTCGCGGATATCCGGCCCCCGGGAAATTAGTAGGAGGGGCATATAGCCGCCTCCTCCCCTGGGAGGGGCCTATGGCCGTCCCCCCTTAGGTGACCCATCCTTAGTGGGTGCCGCCTCCCTGTGGGAGGGGCCAATGGCCGCCTCCCCCCAGGCGCTCCCATCCATACTGGGTGGCGCCCCCCTCTAGGGACCTTGAAATTACTGCTCACCGATCATGACCTTACCGCCACAGGCCGGATAGTTGACCGACTATCTGGCCCCCCCCAACTCCTCCTAAAGGTCATGCTTCCTCAAACCCCTTAGCCATGCTATGAAGTCTCCTATGAGTAAATCATTCCCCTCCGTGAATCCCATCAGTCAGATACATGTGATCACCCCGAATACACCCATGAGGAACATTATGCAACTGCGCAGAGCGAAACAATCTACCAATTCTATTGTTTACCCTCTTCACCGAATGGTTCAGTGCTGACACCGAAAGGCCACCCCGCCACACTTTCCTGGGAATCATGTGGGACCAGGCGATCGTGCACCCCGGGATTCTTTTCGCCAACCAGCTAAAAGCAGACAGAATTTGTTCCAACAACACTCGTCTACCCCTCGTCACCAAGTCATTGCCCCCCAGGTGTACTATGACTACAGATGGCGGTGACCTTTGCCGCCCTAAGAGACCCTCAACAAATTACTCGAATTGGTCAAAACAGAGCCCACCCTTCCCATGGAAGGCCACTCTGAACCTGTATTCCCCAGCAGCGCGAGTCGCGTCACCTGCTTTGAATACGTCCCCGGCGCGCCTCACGTATGAGTGGCCCACGACCCATACCACTCTCTCTCTAGACGGGGATCCATGCCCGCTGGTCTCCTGGTACTGGGTCGACTGCAAATTCCACCCCGCGTGACAGGCTCGCGAAACTGTAATTGAAACAAAAGACAAGGAGCGTGAGTGCATGTCAATCGATCTTCACAACATGTGCAATCGCACATACCTTTTGAAGCAATTCGAGGACCATCGCCCCAACTGTTTTACCTCATCCTCACTCTGACCCCTGGCTGTAGCCTCCGTAGCAGCCCCTATCCTAAAGGAGTGGGTCCCAAAATCGCACGGGTCCATGCCCGCCGCAGCGATTGTCAGTGCTAGCACCCTCTGGAACTGAAACCTCGTCAGTGGTGTGCCATCCTTGTGCCTCAGCAAGCTCCCCCCCCATGTAGCCTCCCTTAGCGCCAAGTATTCCTCTATACACATTATCGGGCACGTGGGGGACCCTTGCATGCGCTGTATAACAACACTGTTTCCCATAGCCCCCTGGTCGGTCTTGGACCTGGCTATCGAGAGCACCATTGAATCACCCCTAATCAGGATGTGATCCCTGCACAAGCCTCCCTCAACCTCTTTCTTGTTCCTTGCGACCAGTTCGCTCACTCGCATAGCCCCATGGAATGCCAATGCGAAAGCTGCCCGGAACAGAACTGCTTCGAAATGGGAGGAGCACGTCTCATCTAGTTTCGCTACGAGTAACGATAACCTGTTTAAACCAATCGGGCGCCTTGTATCTTGCTTGCGACCCTCGAGGCGCTGCCAGCCGCGAAGGGCTTTCTTTACCAAAAAGGAACCCGTTGGGTCTTTTATGCCATGTACCTGCGCCATGAATGAAATGGCCGCCCTATACCTGTTGGCCGTTGCCGCTGATCGGCCTTCCCTGTGCAATGCAACCAGGAACCCCAGAAAGGATTCCTCCTGACCCCAACTCTGATCCCCTGTCGGACCCAAAAATGTGCAATAGGAACGAAACGCTCCTTCATATGCCTTCCTCGTCCTGGGGGCTAAGCTTGCTGCCACGAGGTCTTGTAATCCGGGGCGCCGACTAGCCAAAGTGCTTCGCGGAATGGTGCCGCCAGTAGGTCCGCTGTAGGTAGATAACCCCTGAACGCCTGCATATGTGAACGAGAGAGTGCATCAGCCGCATGATTCAGTACACCCGGCACATGTCTTGCCCTGAACTGTACATTCAGTCTCATGCAAAGCAGCACAACTTCTTTCAACAATCTCAAGATCCATTTGCATCGTGCTGCCTGCTGGTTAATGCACTCGACAACAGTCATATTATCAGACCGGAACACCACTGAGCGGTCCCTGAAATCGTCTGGCCATGCCATCAGAGCAACCCAAATGGGGAATAACTCCAAGAACCCAATGTTACCTGTGAGACCGCTGGTGTGCCACCACGTCGGCCATGTTTGCGCCCACCATCGATTACCAAAGATGGCGCCAAATCCCCCGCTCCCCGCTGAGTCAGTCCACAGACCTAGTTCAGCTGAAGACGCTGGCGGCTTGTTCCACACGACTCGACCGTTGAAGTCCGCTAGAAATGCCAACCAAATGCGCATATCCTGGCGAACCTCTGCAGACAGTCTCGTACGGTGGTGTCCTTCTTTGAGACCAACCATAGCTTGTGCGATAGAGCGTGAGAAGGGGCGGGCCATTGGTATCACTCTCAGGGCAAAGTTAAGCTGACCCACTGCTTGCTGCAACTGGTGCAGGGTCACTTTCTCCTTACCCAGGCATAGCTTCAGGGAAGCCCTAAATTTGTCCACCTTTCCCATCGGCAAACGGAAACATCCCTCCACAGAATCGAGCTCAATTCCCAGAAACTCTAGTGAAGTAGATGGTCCAACCGTCTTACCTGGTGCCAGCGGGACTCCAAACTCCCTCATGAGGATGCAAAAGTCGTGCAGCACCTGCGCACATTTTGTAGTGCCGGCCGCTCCCAAGAACAGGAAATCATCAAGATAGTGCATAACATGCCTATGCCCTGTGGCCTCGGTGAATGCCCACTCTAAAAAACAACTGAACATTTCAAAATAGGCACAAGAAATGGAGCAACCCATAGGCATGCATTTATCCATGTAATAACTCCCTTGGAATGCAAAACCTAGCAAACGCTGGTCCTCCGGGTGTACCGGGAGCAACCGGAACGCTGACTCGATATCTGATTTCGCCATCAGCGCCCCGGGGCCCAGGCGATTCAGCATGGCCACGGCCTCATCGAAAGATGCGTACCGCACCGAACAGACTTCTGGGTCAATGGCCTTGTTCACCGAGGAACCCCTTGGAGCAGACAGGTTATGAATAAGCCTAAACTCCCCCGGGTCTTTCTTTGGTACAACCCTCAACGGGGAACAGATGAAATCTGCCTCAGGTGGGCGATGAAAAGGCCCTGCCACTCGCCCTAAGCTAACTTCTTTTGCAATTTTTCTCTCTACCACACTTGGATTATGTTGTGTCGATAACTGGTTTTTACAAAATGAGACCCCTCGAAAATCCCCCGCCGGGATGCGGAAGCCGTGCAAAAATCCCTTTCTCAACACCCCAGCGGAGACATGATCAGGGTATTCGTTTAACCAAGGAGTCATAGCCATGAGATCAACGGGTGTAGGCAATTGGTCACAACGTTCTACCTTACTCTTGCTTGGACCCTCCCTTTCCTCCCGCCCCGTTACTTTTTGATCTGCATAAACTCTCCGGGTGTGAGGAATTCCCACAGCCCGCACACACATGCTTGAACCTACATGTTCCTTGCGGTCTGTTACAGTTGCCTCGATTGAAGCCCCAACAGACCCCCCGCTTGCCGCCATTCCCGCCGGTTTTCGGCTGGTGATCGACACCGGCGCCTGCTCGAAAGGGCACCGCGGGCTTTTGGCGGGAGACCCCCGACCCACTCCCACCCGGCGAGGATGTACCTGCCGCCCCCGGCAGGAGCTGCTTATGCCATGAGACTGAGTCGAGGCAGTCCCATGTCAGAGAGGCATCATATTCTTTCGCTTTACGGAATTTCATGTCATAACCTTTCCATTCCTCCCCCTCATACATTGCATAAAAATCCATAATACGAGTTTGATAGCAAGACAGTTCAGTTAACACCTCGGGTTTACGTTCCCCCATAACTGTAGTAAATATTGCAAATGCCTTCGCCCAATTCGTTATCGTTTCATCCACCCTGAATTCCGCCATCTTGGCGCGCCATACACTCGGATGCCACAAATCTTTCTGGGTTTTAGCATACTCCATCCCGCGGTGGTCAGTTAATAATGAAAACATATTGACATATTTGTCTCCCCATATTAACTCTTTCGTGGCCATAGGGATGTGCTGTGCCACACTCTCCCGCCTTGAGGGTAATGAGCCCTCACCCGCCATTGGCAAAGCGAGCTTACCCGGTTCAGTCGTTGTTCCCGCCGTTTTCTCAAGACCAACTGCAGGTCCTACCGGTGTCAGCTGTGGGGAAACAAGAGGAACATTCACTTTGCGGCATCTCTCGACTGCCGCAATTGCTGGATTAGTAGCTTGGCCTCTTCGGCCGTGTCTCCGGGCGTCTTGGCACCCCCTGCCTTCTTAGTGAGCCATGCGGCCAACTGGGTGGCCAATTCAGGAGGCATATCTTCATCGTTAGCAGGGGTAATTACTACTGGGATCGGTTGACCCGCGTCTAGGATTGGGACCAGGTCGTTCGCTGGTGCGACAGGGGTGACCGGGGGTACCACGGGGACCGGAACCTCCCCTGAAGCCGCCCTCTTCTTGACCCGCTTCCCTCTACCCTCGGGGACGATTCCCGGCAGGGCCGGGCCTATTACCTTCTTAGGGTTACCAGGATCGCTCAGTGCAGCCAGTTGTTTTTTGACTTCCACCAAACCTCGACCGATCGACGGGACTTGTCCGAGTTTCCGCTCCATGCAAGCCATCCGGTTCGCTAACAGGCGTAGCACCTTATCCGTCTCTGAACCCTTTCCTGCTTTCTTGCCAGCCATCGTTTCGAGTACTCTGCGCTAGTCGATCCACGAGGTCCTGTACTCTCCGACTCGAAGTACTGAAAGAGAAACAACACGATTATACGTTCTCAAAATTGCTGCTTGTTCCGTCGAGGGCTCACGAGCAACGAGTGGGTGCAGCCTTCGGAGCACAGGAACAAGAGGACGCTTCTTCGTATTCTCGCTCTATTTATTCTTCTGTGGACGGGCGTGTACCCTCCTCCGGTACGCCTCCTGGGCGTGGTCGTCGGTGTAGGTGTCTAGGACAACCCCTCTTGGGCGGGAAAGAGGCGCGCCCCGGCTACGCCGCTTCGGGCATACCAGTCGAGACACGCCCCCCGCCCAAAAGGTTTTCCCGGGAGGATCGGAGCACCCAACCATACGTTCGGGGGGACCGAGTGGTCGCCCCTTTCCACGTACGCGGGGATGCTTGCCTCCCCATATCAGCCTAATCAAATGTGAGCATATTGTTAAAAAAACCTGATCGGGAGGGGTAAAGGGATGTTATTTACAAGGTATAAACATTTGGGGAGTACTACCATATTGATGATAGCCACTCTGCCAGTGATGGATAATGGCAACGCAGCCACCTCTCCACTTGGGTTTCAAGAGTGGAGTTTGCTTGACCATAGTTCTGACGAATTATGTGCTTTTTGTTCAAGTGGATATGGATGGCCATATATTCAACTGAGTCAGTGCACCATTCAAGGGGGAATTCCCATTCCCATTGTAGGGTACTCGGAGTCAGTAGAAAAATAACTGATTTACGCCAGTTTATTCCCAGGCCAGAGTGTTGAACAAATCTGGTTATTTCCCTAATGAGGGGGGGGTCAAGATTATTGTGGGGTTCCCGTACATAAAGAATGGTATTGTCTGAATAGAGAAGAGAACCCAATAATTCAAACAGGTTTGAAACTTCGTCAAAATGTTAGCACCCAAACTGATGTTGGCATAAACAATTCATTTTTATATGGACCGACCTTATGGACCTTATGGATGTTGTAAAACATATACTGGAAAGAGGATTTTATTTATATATCGATAATATTTTAATTTCTGTGGGTTTCTTAAGGTTGGGGCTCTGCACAATTGGTGTCCTGTTTGTGATCTTTTATGTATATGTGTGTTAGATATGTCATCCTTGGCTTGATTGGCCCTGATTTCTTGCCTTCTGACCTCCTGTTGCTGATTTCGTTTTTGATGGCTTTATGATTCTGGGCACTTTACCACTGCTAGCCAGTGCTTAAGTGCATATTCTCTGTACTCTAAATGTGGTAACATTGGCTTAACCATAATTGGACTATTTAATGTACCTGATAAAGTGCACTGTGTGTGCACAGGGCCTGTAAATTAAATGATACTAGTGGGCCTGCAGCACTGATTGTGCCACCCACCTAAGTAGCCATGTAAACAAGTCTCAAACCTGCCATTGCAGAGCCTGTGTGTGCAGTTTTAAACTGCCATTACAAACTGGCAATTTAACCTACTCACCAGGCTTAAACATTCCCTTTTATTACATATAACTCACCCCTAAGGTAGGAACTAGGCAGCCCTATGGACACGCTACACACCAAGGCAGCCCTATGGGCAGGGTGCAGTGTCGTTAAAAGTTAGGACATGTATTTTTGAGTCCTACATGTCCTGATAGTGAAAAGCTATACATTTGTTTTTCACTGCTGCAAGGCGTGCCTCTCCCATAGGTTAACATAAGGATTGCTTTAACACATATTTTAAGTGTAATTTCCAATTGGGAAGGGATCGAAATTTGGAGTTTGGTGTCTGTGGACTCACAATTTAAAATCATAACTTACGATGAAATGCCTCTTTTAGAAAGTTGGCATTTTCTTACTTTATCCATTCTGCGCCTCTGCCTGTCTCTAAATACATGTCTGGGCTGGGTGACAGATAGGCTTTGTGCATTCTCTCTATACAGTCACACTCAAAGGGTGCTGGGTTTGGTATTTATATCCTGATGGCCCATTACCAGGTGGATGGGCCTTCCTGAGCTAGAGTGGGAAGGAGAAGCTGGCACTTGCACCTCAATAGAGCTGTGCCTGTGCCCACACAAGGAGCTGCATAGCCCCCTGTAGTGAGTCTTGAGCGAGTGCAGGAAAAGCAAGGACCTTGCGATCTTCAAAGGCCTCTTTGCAGTCTCGCCCACTTCAAAGGCATAACTGGATATAAGTGCTGGACCCCCGAAACTACCAAATCAGAACTTTTGCTGGAACCAACGACATTCTGCCAAGAAGAAGAGCTGCTGCATTGTAGGAGGGACTGCCACTCTCCTAACTGCTTTGCTGTGTCGGCCTGCTGCCTGCTGATTGCTGTGCTGTAGGAGGGACTGCCACTTTGTTACCTACTTTGCTATGCTGGCCTGCTGTCTGCAGCTTCTTGCCTGGGAGTGAGAATGACTGTACCTGCTCTCTTCATACTTGAATCCATGTTTTCCAAGGGCTTACTGACTTGCCTCCTGTTCTTGAAGTCTCAGGGCTATCAAAGACTTCCTTCAACTCTGCTTAAGCTGCTGCAGCCTGCCAACTGAGAGTCCTGCCCTGCCAAGAGGTGCCAATTAGTCATAGGCATTGAAAGAGGGTGCTGCAGCTGTTTTCCTGCAAAATTCAACACAGTGACAGCTTTGCCAATCCCTCCCACCATTCCTGTGCGGCTCAAAAACTAAAACTAGTCGGGTCCCAACTGCCTGGCTCAAAACTGATGCAGCGCCGATCCAGAGACATCCGTGCAAGGCTCAACAATGATGAATCACTGCTTCGAGCACACCCCTGCACTGCTCAAAGGCGACTCAGGACCCAATTTCGTAGCTTGACGATGAGACATCAGCACAGCTGCGTGAATAGAAACAGACGCATCGTGACTTCAATGCCAGTGTTTCCTCCATCCAAGGTGCTTTTTCAGCAGGCCCTCCGTAGGACTTGTAGCCCGCCTGCCGTCCATTGCGGTCGGCCTGATCGTTGTCATTGTGGCCTTGATGTACTCAGATAAATATTCTCTGTTTTTCAAGATTGGCGTGGAGTCACAGTGTTACTGATTAAAGTGTGCAAAAATACTTTATACATTGCCTCTAAAGTTAAGTCTGACTGCTCTGTGCCAAGCTACCGGAGGGTGACCAAAGGTTTTTTTAAATTGTGTATCTGACTTATCCTGACTAAGATAGTGGTCTCTTCTTGGACAGGGGGCATTACCTCTGTCAACTAGAGACCCAATTACTAACAATGTAATTTTTCCTATGCTTTGCGGATAATATCTACATCTTGAGCGTAATTCATATTCAACCACCATTTGGCCCAAAGTGTGGTTTCATGTTTGCATTAGTAGCATGCCATTAATTTGTGTTGGCCTACTTTTATAATTCCATAATAGAATTCCAGGTGAACCTTTGTTTTGATTATAAAATCCTTTGGAAGTCACAGCAGGACTGTATATTTTATATATATTTTTCTCTTCATGAGTACATAAGGGCAGAGACAAAGGGCCAGATACTTAATAGAAAGTGTGTCAAACTTCCTTTGTTTACGGGTGTGTCATTTTTTAAAATCTCAAAAAACCCAACACTTACATAGTTTCTTTTTAAATGATAGGGAGCTACTCCAAGTGTGTAACTCCCCATAGAAAACATGGCGTGTATGGTGCCTTTGTGGTAGCAGGCAATCTTGGGACTGATGCAGTAGGCAGTTACACTGTGCATTACTCTATCTCCCAACAATATTTCGTTTCTGGTCCTACCTCCTGCTTCCAATGTCAACCAGCTGGCCCACCCACTTACACGTAATAGCCCATTCTCCAGTGCTGTACCCACCCGAAGCACCTCCTAGCACCTATCGGGGGTGGATGCTACCTTCTCATTCAACAATTACTGCTCCAGAATATCCCACCCACAAACAATCCAGAGAAGGAAACCATGATGCAAAATCAGGGTTGATGTTTTGTCGCTACATCTTGTTTAACTGGGTATCTTGTTTAGCTGGGTAAATTGAAAAGCTCCAGGTACTTTCAGCAGGCCAGACCTTTTGATTTTGACAAACTCCATGACATCATAAAAATGCATCAGGTCCAACCTTTGATGTCAACGTGAACAGGAATCAGTAAGAATACCAATGGTTCATTGTATATTTTTCCTTTTTAGGGAATATATACACTAGGACCCTACCCCCCCTCACACCCACCTTTAAATTGGAGTTAAACTTCCTAATCTAAAAAAATGAAATTTTAGCATGTAACATATTGGTTACACTAAAATATTTCAGTATGAGCTCAGTCTACTGAGCAATCTAACCAGTGTAAATGTGTCTTTTTAATGAAGAGCTCCCCATGTCTTGCTTGGAATTTACAACCTTTATAGCTAGAACATGTCTAAAGTGTTTTAGAGTAAATTGCTTTGGAATCATTTAATACAATTTTGCCAGTATTACTCAAGTCAATGACGCTCTTTGTAATACATTTGGAAGGATGAAAGGATGAATCAGTCCATCCACAATTTAAACGTGCAGCTTATACAGATCTCTGCCACACGTTCATTGATTAGTGAAGTATTTCACAGTAAAGCTGAAATTTAAAATTGTTCACCCAAATGCATTTCAAGAGTTCCTTGACTGTCAATATTGAGGTGATTTCTGCATCTACGACAAAAGTGATTTGTAAGAACACTGCGAACCTCCAACTGCAGGGATAGTGATATATGGGGCTGGCCAGGAAAGGCATAATGGGAATATCTGACAAGAGCTCTTTTAATATTGGTATAGGAACTGCGTGGCAGATTTACAAGCCCCTTGCACCACTTTTGCTCACTTTTAACATGGGAAAAGTGACTCAAAATTGGTGCAAGTGGCTTGTAAATCTGCCCTGGCATGTTTAGCATAACTAGTGATCTACATCAAAGTAAATAGAGCAGGGGATTTTCTAGTCTTTTGAGGGCCCAGCATATACTTATTGAGAAAATGTATGTTATGTTATGTTATGTTGCCTATTTTTATATAGCGCACAGTTGCCTCAACAAGGAGGCGTCCCGGCGCTGGCAGCAGTATCAGTGAGGAAACCAGGGACTAAGACACAGGAGAAAGCTAGTTTTTGGCAGCCTTTCGGAATATCATCAGGCTATCCAGACACCGAATCTGATAAGGCAGGGAGTTCCACAATTTAACCGCTAAACAGCGAAAGGACCGTCCCCCTACTCGGAGATGCTTCACTCGAAGGACCGTCACCAAATGTTGTCCCGTAGAGCGTAACTGGCTTGTAGGTATATACGGTATCAACAAATTAGACAGAATCTCAGGGGATGAAAGTTTAAGAATTTTAAAAGTCAGACAAAGGGTTTTAAATGTGATCCTATTGGTCATAGGCAACCAATGCAGACGTCGAATAGCCCCCGTCACAGAGCAACTTCTAGGAAGCCTAGCAAATCAAAATAAGCCTTTGCTAAAAAGGTTAGGGCTCATGTTATAAAGGCGTTTTATAGCAGTTTCATATGGTGCAACCTCGACCCATGGGCATTGGAGTACTTGTCATGAGCACAAGTTACAGCCAACAAGGTCTGATTCAATGTAATAATTATTTTTAGACATGGTGTAAGGTTATTGGTTTATTGGTTGAGGGGGGGTGAAACCCTTCTCAAGCAGCAACTACAATTCTTCTCAGGGTGAAGTCACAAGAAAATCCTAAAGTAACCTGTGCTCAATCCTCGGGTAGCTTGGCACAGAGCAGTCAGGCTTAACTCAGAAGCACAGAGTCAAGTATTATGCAATACTTTAAACAGTAGCACAATGGAAACACAATGCAAAAGCAGCCCACAACAGAGTTAGAACATGTAATAAATAAAACAAGACCAAAATGAAAACAATCCAATCAGTAGAACTAGAGAAATTTAATTTTAGAGATTTCAGTAGAAATAGCATCAAAAGGCATACAGTGCCAACTGGAGTTATCTGGTCATGCCAGACCGGGACAAAGGCACAAGTTCAAGTTAACTGCAATTGAGTGCAAGTTGGCGAAAGGGATCCAATATGCGGCTAGGCTGTGTTGTGAGGTCCTGTTGTGTTATCATCGAGTATCCCGTCAACAGGGCTTGCGATGTGAAGTCTGGCATCGAGAATGCGGCGCGCAGTTGTGGCGATATGGTGGTTTGGAAGAGGTGCGCTGTGATGTGAGTCTTTGCTGCAGGTCCAATCTATACAGCAGGGGCTGTGTGTCGGTTCTGCTTGGGTTTGCACCGTGTGGCAGAGATGCGTCGGTTCCACTGTATCCACAGAGACTAAGATAGCACCTAAATCCCACTTCCAATGGTCCAGTACTAGGGTGGCACCACTTGTCAGGGTAGACCCACAGAGTCCAGGTGCAGGTGCAAGGTTGTTGGAAGCCAACGCCAACTAGCCCTTGGAATCACTCTAAGTATAGGACTGAAGAGATGTAGGTCCATTCCTTCTCTCCCAGGCAGGAGAGCTGCAGGTCAGCAGAGCAAAGCAGCAGCACAACAAGGCAGTTGCCCAGCAGAGTGTAAGTCCGGTAAAGGGGCAGTCCTTCTTCCTTGCAGATTATCCACAGGTCCTGGAGTGTGCTGAAGTGTTTGTGTCTGAGGTTCAGTATGTATACCCAGTTGTGCCTTTGAAGTGGGGGAGAACCTTCTATAGGTTTCGCTTTGAAGTCCCCAGGCATCCTGCCTTCCCTGTCCAGGCTCCAGACTAACTTCAGGGAGTATGCAACCCTTTGGTTTGAGGCAGGACACAGCCAATTGCCTATTCAGGTGTAAGGGGGGCTGGGCTCAGTTCCTCCCTCCGATTCTGCCAGTAATAGCCCATTCAGGCACACTTAAACTCCCTATTGTGTGTGGCTGTCTAGGTGGAATAAACAAAGCCCAGCTGTCAGCAACACCAAGTTAAGTGACCAGAGATAGGCTACAGGCACTAAATGGTTAAATACCTGAGGGAGAGTGAAAGAATGGAAATGATTTAACGCTCAAATGGTAAATTTAACACATTGTATCAAGGTCTGAAAGCAGAGGAGTGGTGCACACAAGCGAGGCATGTTCACCTTACATTCCCTATTTGGGACCAAAAAGAAGACAGGTTCTAGTACTAAATTTTTTCACATTCCCAATGGCATACACAGTTAATAATATGTATTTGATTTTTGGGTAAAAATGCACTCCACAGTTCATATGTTCCTTCAATTCTTGGACTCCATAGGTCATGCATTCAAGTTCAGGTCTTCAAAGTAGTCAGGGTGGCCAACATGTGTTTCGTTGACAATATCAACTTCATCAGGACTACAAATAACAAGCCAATAGGATTTTTTACATATGGACAGGCCCATATATACAGGCCATATGGAAATGTCAAGGCACATATAATCGCCACCACCAGTGATTTAATGTGGCAAAGGTTTTTAGCAAAAATAGTTTATCACCAGAATTTCATATTAACTCCTGTTGGGCAGACACTTGAGCTAGAAGGACATGGACATATAGTAATGCCCCCACCAGGGACTTACTGTACAAACCATTTTGGCATTATTTGACTTTTTATCATTTATTACACATGCACGTAGTTGTGGGCAGGTCCGTGAGAAAGAGAGGCATTTCACCTTATGTTAATGTACAACATTATGTTTGTATACACAACATTTGAAATTCTAACTTATTGTTAAGTAATACTAATGAAAGAGCAAAGTAAAAAAATCATGTTAGGTAAAGATCATAGGGTTATGGTTTCACATTGGGCCCCAAAAGCAAGAGGAAAGAGAAGACCATGCAGGGGCCCATAGCCCCTTACCTGGTAATTTAGGCTGAAACTGATCAGCCGAGAAATCAAGCCATAAGTTAGAAGACACATTAAGGATCCACCTATGTATAAAAAGTTATTGTCACTCAACCAATATCTCCCAATTCACATCAAAGTGTATAGTTAACTTCCATATATATATGTATAGATAAACATCTATGAGAAGAATGCATATGAGTAAATGTGGTTCACCTATTCGTAGTGGTGCCGATAACCTGTGATTTTAACTAGGAGCAGCAGTAGCCTCCAATTTGTATTATTAACACAATAGGCAACACAAGTATATCCAGGCCGCCAATATTACTAAGGCCTTTGCTCGGTGCATATAAGGTCATAATAATGCTAATTTTAGAGGTCTCCTTAGTCGCTGCGCTGTGGTATTATAATTCAATAAACGTATTGAAAAGATGACCAATCTGACAAGTAAGTAACAATATTTATAAGCAAGGTCTAATAACCTGTAAGAGCCACAAAGCATTATTTTAGTGTTAGAAGTGCTCATATTGTTGTGCTAAAGTTAAATCACACAAAGTGGGCGTTAGAATAAAAACTCACCTATGAAACGAAACGAGAGGCCAATTAATTGCTGTACAATATCTAACAGAATCGGAATTGGTATTAACGTACTGTATCCATGGAGTGCCTTGTAGAGAGTGTGGAAAAAAAAAGAAATAAAAGTGGTTCGTCAGAGCAAACATCCCAAGCTACCACTTTCGGCAAGAGTACCTGAATTAATCAAAAGATTCAACAATACCTAATATCACTCACCTAATCTAGTCGGTGTTGAAGGTGGATCTGAGTACGCAGCGCCACAGATATTTAGCACAGTCGCCATCCTGGATACTGAATTCAAAGCCAAAAATCAAAGACGGACTCACCAAGAAGCACAAGGCCATTTCGGGTATATCAGACAACCATCTTTATCTATCTATATGTCTATGTCCTTCTAGCTCACATGCCTGCCCACTAAGAGTTAGTAAGAAATTCTCTTGTTAAACTCTTTTTGCTAATTTTTTAGGCAACATAAAATCAATGGTAGTTGCGATTATATGTGCCTTGACATTGCTATAGGAACTGTGTATATGTAAAAAAAATCCTATTGCCTTGTTATTTGTAGCCCTGATGAAGTCGATATTCTCGACGAAACATGTGTTGGCTACCCTGACTACTTTGAAGACCTTAACTTGAATAAATTACCTACGGAGTCCAAGAATTGAAGGAACACATGAACTGTGGAGTGTATTATTACCCAAAAATCAAATACTTATATTAACTGTGTGTGCCATTGGGAATGTGAAAAACTAAACAGCTAAAGCAGGAAAATATCAACTTCCTAAAAGTGCCATTTTCAAAACTGTAATTTAAAATCTGACTTCACCTTAAGTTAGGGTTTTAAATTAGGATTCAAAAGACACCAGACATGAACTAGTTACCCATTCCTATTTGGAAATCACACAAAAAATGCAATAAGATAACTCAAATGTTGTCCTAAGAGCGATGTAGGCCTTACAGTAGTGAAAAATGAATTTAAGATTTTTTTACTACCATTACATGTAAAACGTTAAAGCACATGTCCTACTTTTTAAGTACACTGCACCCTGCCCTCTGGTGTGTTTAGGGCCTACCAAGGGGTGACTTTTATGTATTAAAAAGGAAGTTTTTGCCCTGGCAAAAGGTTTACTTCGCCAGGTCGAAAAGGCAAACAGCATACACACAGACTGCAATGGCAGGCCTGGGATATGTTTAAAGGGCTACTTAAGTGGGTGGCACGATCTGTGTTGCAGGTCTACTAGTTGCATTTTAATTTACAGGCCCTGGGCACATGTAGTACCACTTAACTAAGGACTGATAAGTACATTAAAAATGTTACCATGTTTTAAGAAAAGAGCACAAGCGCTTTAGCACTGGTTAGTACTGGTAAAGTGTGTAAAATCCTAAGGCCAGCAAAAACGAGTTAAGCAAAAAATTGAGGATTAAGGCAAAAAGTTAGGGGGAAGACCACCCCGAGGCTGACACATCTAACATATGGGGAGTTAAGGTGATTTGACCAGAATCACAGAATGTTGAGCTAACACCAGGACTTTACCATGGTTGTTCAGTTTCAAAGTTGGAAGCTCTGACTGTAATGCCACATCGTCCAGTATGGTTTTGAGACAGATTTACGAGAGTAGGTGGGAGTGCCTTTTGACAGCTTTGATGACACTACACAGGGACACAGGACTTTACTTATGATCAGGAGAGATATTGTGAAAGCTCTTTGAATGATTCAATATTAGGATAACACTTTTTACCCCTATTTACCACTAAGTAAAGTGGCAATTAAAGGAACCTAGCCATCTTTGCTCCTCAATGTCCACTAATAATAAGAAATTAATGAAGTCATTATGTGTCTCAACTTTAGCTCTCTTTTGAGGATCCCCTGATCAACTCAAGAAGTAACAAAGAAGGAATTGCTGTCCATACAGAAAGTGGATGCTATTGTCACCCAGAATTTCAGGGAGGAATTATTTTTTTTATGTTTGAAAGTTTTATTAAAATCAAGGGTATATAATAACAACAAGGTGACATCAACAGAAGAAACAAATATGAAAGAAACAAAAAGATCTCTGATCCCAACACTAAGAATCTAAGCATTTTCTAATTTTAAGGGGAAGGTAGGGGAAGGGAGAAGGGAGGAGAGATAAACAATCATGTTATCACAAGTCATATTGATATAAAAAATTGCGGCATATAAAAAGCAAATGCACAATATTCGAAAAAGAATATAGAATATATAAAAGTCTATACTGCAACCAAAAAACTGTGAAATCTAGAGAGGAATATTGCAGGCGAGAGTACAAGTCTTCAAGGGGGTTTAAAGTTGCAGGAGGAAAGGGAAGTATAGCCTTTTTTGGCAGATTGATCTAAGTATAAGGTAAGGGGTAACCAATATAATTCAACATTGCGAGGGGGTTTACAGGAGGAATGCAGAGGCAACATCAAGTCTATGGAAATTACATAGTGAATTCCACCAACAACGAATGGAGAGTGTGGTGAGGGACTTCCAATTGGAGGTAATGTGTTGGAGAGCTAGGGACAACATAAGGTCAAAGAGACCGAATGAATTTGGCGGGAGATTCAGAGAGTCCGAGAGACTCCCCAAAAACACCAGGGAATTAGAATAAGGAATGGTAAGTGTAAACATGCGTGATATGTAAGACCAAACCTGTTTCCAGAAAGCTGTAACAGAAGGACAGAAAAAGAAAAGATGAAAATGATCAGCATCAGGTGTACTACATGTCCAGCAGTTAGAGTTGGAAGAAGGAAGGAAGCGAGAAAGAGAAAGGGGAGAAAGATAGAGTCTATGATAAAAGAAAAATATGGATTGAGTGAGGGAAGCAGAACGAGAAATCTTCAGGGTTTTAAACCATAATTTATCCCAGAGTGGAACAGGCCATGAACAACCAAAATCTTTTTCCCAAGAAACTTCCAGTTTATTCTTGGGACGTATAGGGTCTGGGGCAGAGAAGAAGCGATATATAAGAGAAGCCTTAGGAAGAGTAGCAAAAATGTCAAGAAGGGGAGATGGGGAGGAGTAACTCAGAGGAAGGAAGAGTGTAATAACGGTTGAGTATAATTTCCATATGAATGTAATATTTCTGGGAGAATGAACGTGGACAACAAAACTACTCTTGAAATTGGGGAAAGGAGCAGGGCGACGAACCATCGAAGAGTTGACAAACCCAATGATGCCTTTTGACCTCCAAGAAGACCAAGCAACTGGTCTATTCTTCAGGAGAATAAGCGAGTTACACCAAATGGGCAAAAGTAAAAAAGATTTGCGAGATATAGTCGATGGGGATAACAAAGGTTTAAAAAGGGAAGAGGTATGTTTAAACAGCGGAGGGATGGTATAAGGGGAGTTAGAAGTAAAGCAAATTACATCTTGAAATGAAAAAGGTAATAGTAAGGAACGTTCAATCTGAAGCCAGAGAGGGGAAAAGGGAGAGAGCTCTGACGACAACCATCGAGAGGCTTGACGTAGAGAGAAAGATTTGTGATAAAGACGAAAGTCTGGAAAGTTGACCCCACCATTCAACTTGGTCTTGCGAAGAGCAGACGGAGATATCCGAGCCTTTTTTTGTTTCCAAAGAAATTTAGAACGAATAGAATCAATACGTTTAAAATGAAGAGCTGGAATATGAACAGGAAGCATAGAGAGTAAATAAATCAAAATAGGAGCAATCATCATCTTCACAGAATCTAGCCGACCCCACCAGGAAAGGAATAAAGGATTCCAGGAGGAAAACAGATTTTCAATTCTAGAAATAACTGCAGCCATGTTGAGTTTGATAGAGGAGGAAATAGAATTAGAGAATAGAACACCAAGATACTTGATTTTAGTACTATTCCATGCGAAACCCGTAGAAGTGAAAAAATGTGGAAGACAAAATTTAGTAAGCTGGAGAATTTCAGTCTTATCAGAATTAATTTTATAGCCTGAGACAAGGGAAAACTTCTCAAATTCATCTAATAGAGAAGGAACAGAGGATTCAGGATCTGAGATAAGTAAAAGAATATCATCAGCATACGCAGATAGTTTGAGCTGGCGATCTGCGTATTAAAACCAGAAATAGAGGAATTGTGACGAATAGAGGAGAGAAAAGGTTCAAGAGCTAACACAAAAAGAAGAGGGGATAGAGGACAACCCTGCCGGACCCCACGTTGGAGAATAAAAGAGGAGGTGAGTTTACCATTCACAAGGATGGAGGCTTTGGGCATAGAATATATCAAAGAAATGTAAGAAATAAATTTGGGACCAAAACCATGCCATTTCAGGGAAGCAAGTAAAAACGACCAATCAACCCGATCAAAAGCCTTCTCAGCGTCCACTGAGATAGCAGCTAGGGGGATGGAAAGAGAAGATGGTTTATTTAGAACATTGAGAAAAAGTCTAGAATTATCCAAGGTGAGGCGACCCTTAACAAAACCGCACTGTTCTTTTCCAATGAGATGTGGCATGAAGGGGTCAAGGCGGATTGCAAGTAATTTAGCAAAAAGTTTATAATCCACATTGACTAAGGAAATTGGTCGGTAATTTTTACAAAACTTGGGATCGCTGCCCTTCTTAGGAATTAAACAAATAGTAGCATCTTGAAAAGAACCCTGAGCTTGGCCAGAAGAAAAAAAGATTGGAAAAGAGAAAGAAGTTTGGGTAGAAGAAGGTCAGAGAAATGCAAATAAAATTCAACTGGAAATCCACCCGGACCTGGAGTTTTGCCCTTAGTAAGAGAAGACAATGCCGTAGAAAGTTCATGGAGGGAAAAACCAGTTTCAATATCTGAGAAGTGAAGTTGAGAGGTATCCGGTTTGGGCAAGTTATCAAAATAAGACTGGATGAGAGCCAGGGTAGGAGGAGCTTCTGGAGTATACAAAGATTTAAAAAAGGACTGAAATTGGTCAAGAATGTCTTTATCAGTGTGTAAGAGAGTATTTGTAGGAGAATATATAGATTCGATAAAGGTACGTTCTTTACGCGACTTTAGATAGTTAGCAAGAAGCTTACCCGATTTGTTACGACCGCCATAGTAACGCGCACCGCTTCGAAGAAGAAAGGAAGAGGCCGAATCAGTAGTAAGTTTATTGAAAGCGATCTTGGCTTGAAGAAGTTCAGGGGACATGTGATTAGGGGATGAGGTATAGAACTGATGCTCCAAAGTTTTGATGTGGGCTAAGGCAACCTTTCGCTTTTGGAGAAACTGTTTCTTTTTCTTAGAAACAAAATCAATGATGAAACCTCGGGCAGTGGCTTTGAAAGAATCCCAAAGGACATGTGGGGAAATGAGAGGGTCAGAATTGAAGAGGAAGAATTCATCGGTGAAAGTGCGGCATGAGGAGGAAAAATTAGGATCAGTTAGCAGAGAAGAATTAAATCGCAATCGAGAAGATTTAGGAAGAGGGGAAAGCAAGTCAAAATCTGTAACAACAGGAGCATGGTCTGAGATTACAATAGGTTCAATAGAGGAAGATAAAAGGTTTTGAGATAAAGAGGAAGAAAGAAAAATATAGTCCAGACGAGAAAAAGAGGCATGGGGCGAGAGAAAAAAGAAAAATCTAAAGTATCAGGATGAGTGAGTCTCCAAGAGTCCACCAAGTGTGTTTGCAAGATGGTATCCAGAAACTGTTTATGAGGTTTGTGAGGGACAAAACGGACAGAGGATTTACGATCTAAGAAGGGATCAACTATCTGATTGCAATCGCCCCCAAAAAGGAAAAAATCATCAACATGTTGAATGCATTTGGAAGTAATTGTCGGCCAAAAGGAAGGATCAATGGTAGTGGGGCCATAAACATTAAATACAGTAATCGGTATTGCATTGATAAGTAATTTAGCTAAAACCCAACGACCTTCAGCATCTTTTTCTTCTAATATGACTTTACATTTGAGTCTCTTATGAATTAAAATAACAACCCCATTCTTTTTAGTAGACGCCGGAGAAAATAAAACAGTACCAACCCGCTGTCTTTTCAATTTCAAAGATTCAATGTCAGAGAGGTGGGTACCCTGGAGAAGGACAATATCGGGATTATAAGAAGACAAATGAGAAAGTACTCTCTGCCGCTTAATGGGATTATTAAAACCTTTCACATTCCATGTAACTACTATAAAGGTTCGAACAGGATAAACGTGTCAAATTCAGAAGGTGCAATAAATACAATAACATTATTGAACAGAACATTAGAAGGCTGGAAGAAAAAAAGAAAGAGGAAGAAGAATAGGAGCGGGGGAAAGGGAGAAAAGGGACAAGGAAAGGACATAGAATTAGAGAAAGAGAGGGAAGAAAAAAGCTAGAGAAGACAGTACAAATCCATATGGACGACTGCAAAAAACATACCTGAAGGGGGAAGAGAATAAGAAAACGGGGGAGTGGTGATGCGCAACAACACGAGTCAACCGAGGAGCAGGGACACACCGCACCGGGACCTCACAGAACCACAAAGGGAATGACATCAGGGGAGGGGAACATAGAATACGCAGCTGTAGAAGGGAACAAAAAAAAATGATAGTTATTGAGGGTCTGGGCAATAACATGGGGCTACAGTGTGTAAAGTATAAACTAGAGAGTACATAACAATAAAACGGTAAAGAGAGGCAAGCAGAAAGCAAAACAAAATGAAAAGAGCTATAAGGAGGTGGAAGGAACGTACAGAACAAAAAGAGACAACCATAGGACAAGCAAAGGAAAAGAAACGAGAAAAGATGTATACAGAGGATCAAAGAACATCCAAAAATTGAGTCAAGAGCATACAAAACTTTGTTCGATAACAGGAACCATTAATAAACAGTAGAAGTATATAGAGAAGAAAAAAAATTAAAGAATTGAAAAACATCCAACATAGGAGTCAAGAATTTTTACAAGATCGCTCAGCCACTGGAAGAAGGAGAAGTCTCAATTCCTCCATTATTTTGCAGAAGGATGAAATTCCGAAGTTCACCGGGGTCTTGAAATGTCCAAGTCGTGTTTTTATGGGTAACTCTAAAAGTGCAGGGATGTAACAAGCCATAACGAGCTCCAAGGGAGCATAAGGCAGGACGAAGAGTCAGGAATTCTTTTCGTCTAGAGGCCGTGGCATTAGAAACATCTTGGGTCAGGAACACACGTTGACCTAGCCAGGAAACCTGTCGCTTAGTTCTAGCCGCAGTAGGGACTGAAAGAAGATCTGTGAATTTCAAAACAAGGATGATAACACCACAAGGTTTTGTTGAGGCAGTCGTACGCAGACCAAGCCTGTGTGCCCTTTGAATGCTAATGGACGTAGATGGCGCATGTCCAGAGGTTTTGGAAGAAAGGAGGTGAAGAACATGACTGGGTCATCCCCCTCAAGTGCTTCAGGTAGTCCATAAATGCACAAGTTGTTCCTCCTGTTGCGATTTTCTAAGTCCTCCGAATGTTGTTGGAGAGAGAGAACAGTTTTTTCCAAAGTGGCAATACGATGTGAATTGGATTGTACGTCAGGTATTTGCTGTTCAAGTGAGGAGATTCGGATGCTTGTGGTTGACCACTTTTCTTTTAAGATTTGCATGTCTTTACTTGTTTCCTCGATGAACGGGCGTAGTGCACGGATCTCTTCCAAAATCAAGTCTATGGAGGATGAGTCAGGAGGTTTATCTGATGAGGGAGAATCCTGCTTTAATCGTTTGGAAGAAGACGCAGGGGGTGACAATTTATTTGAAGTGGCTTGCACCTTAGAGGAACGATGAGAGGCAGAGGTCGCCATTGTGGAAGTTTGTGAAGATGCACACCGTGCTGTAGAAGGACTCACAAGAACACTCGTGGAGGGAGTAAAAATACATTTTGGCTTGCGAAGATTGACCATGGAAAAAGACCAATCCAATGATGAGACAAAAATAGGAAGCGTATAACTGATACTCCGCCAAGGAAGTCAGCCAAAGGTAGATGCTAGAAATGCAATGTATGACAAAAACCAGTCGGAGAGGCAACTGTCCGCAGAGAGGGTCCCTAAGAATTCCAAGGAAATACACAGCGCAGCTTATGACAATGAGGTGTAGTGGGATGAGTCAGTGTGCGGTATAAATGGGAGGTCAAGATGGCGGTATCACAGTCCGCTACTAGAGGAAGAAATCGCAGACACTACAGAGCGCTGACGTTGAGAAATGTTAGGGACCACTCCAAGAAGGTGTTGATGCCCAAAAAGGAAAAGCACTTAAAGAGTCATGGCATTGGTGAAAAGGAGTCTCCAAAACACAGAAAAATATACTTGAGGCTTAAAAGGACCCTTACAGACCATCTCAGGAGGGTGAAAAATAGTCTCTAAAATTGTTGTTGAGAGGGCACAATGGAGGCTGGCAGAGGAGGCAGCTGAGACACACTGTCATGCATATAAATAAAGAATAGCTCACCATAATAGGGCTGGTACACTGAAGAAACAAATGACAGGTTCCAGGGACATCGTGAGGTAAATTGTGACACTGGAAGAGTCACAGGCAACTCCATTGAAGCAGTGGGTGAATTTTGAAGAAGCACCAATAACGCTGAGGGGAATTGTGAAGAAGCGCCGATAACCCTGAGGGGAAAGCGCGGCTCTAAGTCAGCCGTGGCACATCCCAAAATGGCGGCGTTCTGACGTGCGACATCCGCATCGCAAATTCGGTCCGAAAACAAGGTGTATTAGGCTGCCGAAATGATCCCACGGCTCACCGCGAGTTGCGATGTGCAGGGGCAGCGAAACCACACAATAACTGCTCCCGGAACATGAAGAATGCTGTGAGGAGGTTCGGTGGTGCAGCGGAGCTCCGCTACTAGCCGGCCATCTTGCACGGCATCCAAGCCACGCCCCTCAGGGAGGAATTCTTAAGGCAGAATGCAGCAGAATATATTTTACAGGTTATTTCATAGGTTCAGACGGTATTGGACTCCAAAGAAAGAAATACTTTTCAGCTTTTAAAAATGTTTTAATTGATAAACAACAGCTGCAGTATTAGGACTTGCAGGTGTACACTGGGAAAAACCACAAACTTCTTAGTTATCACAAGAGTAAGCCTGTCACTTTTGTGACTCACAAAAATAAGTAACTCCAAATAACTTACAGCCATTCACCTACTTGCCTATTGGTGAATCTATTCTTTGTGAATTTCCGTATTGCCATTAAATAATAGGTTGGAATTGCTAACTGGAAAATGCTGTAGTTTCAAACAGATATGTCTTCTGTTCATTTGCCTCATCTCTTGTTTGTGAACAGTGCAAAAAGATTCAGAGCCTGATTACGAGTTTGGTGGTCTCACCACCGTTGCACCATGGCAGCAGTCCCAAGAAGACCACTCGGTCGGTGGAATCACACATGCTGTATTATGATATATGCAGCCTAAACTGCTAACAGCAAAGACGGAGTGGTTCCCGCCTGTGGCTCGGCGGACTGCAATATTGGTGATGCATACTCCGTCGCCATCAGGCCCGTGGCTTCCCGCCAAGCCTGTTATGAAAACACAGTTGTACTGGCGGTCATCTTGCGACACTTCCCCGATGGCAGTAGGCTGTCATGGTACGCTCTCAGCAAAGCACCTGAACAGTAGCCTTCGGGTAGATACACAAACAACACAGCTGATGTCCATTGGCAAAGTGGATACACCTGCAAATCACACTATAAAACACACTCTATTCCAGATTATGACCCTTTTCCTCTTCACTGCAGCACAGCAAGACAGAGATCAAACTTTATTGGTGAGATTAGACAATATTGTTTTTTTTCACATCCCTTTTAGCATTCTCCAGTCACTTTTCTTACACATTTTCTCACATTTATGAATGAATGAAAGGTATTGATGTAGGGTGACCAGCCACTCAGAAATGAGTGTCCCGGCACTACAAACGAGGAGAACAAAAAGTGGAGTGTGTGAAATAAGATATAACCTAAACAGGTAGGCTCTTAGAGGTTTGTGGAACACTGATTCCATTTCTGTACTTCTGAGTTTAAAGGCGAAGCCAATCTAGATTTTAGCAAGCACACTAAAAAAGAGGTCCCACCAAGTCTCGTTTTTTTTGGGTCTTGTTCCAGTTTTCTGTGTGCTCTTGCACATGATATCTCACACATTTTATCTGGGGTTTGTCTTGCAGCTTAGGCCCAGCTAGAAATGGTGATCCAAGAAACCCATTGGAATATCTGTCTATCTTAGTGGGCTGGACAGTGATATCCAAGCAGGCCAGTTTCTCACAAATATGCTAACACCTCTGTTCATAAAGAAGTACGTACATAGCAAATTCAGTAGAACAGGATGAATGATGAAAATTAAATTGACGAATCCACATATTTAACAGGTAGCTGTCAAGTAACTTTGTTTCTTTTGTAGGCGTCACATTTATGGTATAATTTCTGCTACCTTTCCATCGTTTTCAGATGTCGATGAATGCGATGTGGTGAATGGAGGCTGTCAGCAAACCTGCATCAATACAGAAGGATCATTCACTTGTGAATGTGACCTGGGATACAGACTTCATGCTGATGGACGCTCATGCATAAGTAAGGATGTTTCTAGAAGTAATGGGCCAATCTGGGGCTGTAAGAAGATGCCAAACTGGGTGTAGGGAAAACGACTTGTGAAAAAAAATAAAAACCTCAAAAACTTCAATTTGAACCCACACGAGGGAAACAGCATTTACAATAATGTTTCTGCAACACACTGCTATTACAACATAGTTGTTACAACAACCGCGTTGTTAGTACGCAATACCTTTACATCGCAAGTCATTACAACGACTTGCTATAGGGGATGCACAGGTATTGGATATAAAATCCAACACCTTCCCTGCTGTTGCGCAAACTGGAGTAGGAATAGTAAATAATAATATTCCTAAGTCCCAGAGACCACTGCCTGCCCTTAAAAGATGAAACTGAAAGGTTTAATTTTTCTTTTTTAAATGCATCCCTTAAAGGAAAACAGTTTGCATTAAAAAAAGCTGCTTTATTAAAAGGCAGTCCCAGACCTGGTGGTCTGCTGAGCCCAGCAGGACATCATTCCTGGGAGGGTTGTGATTCCCAATGGGCTCGCAAATTGCGAGAGGCTCATTAATATTAATGAGCCTCGCAATTTGCGACACCATTGGGAATCGCAAACAGTGTGAAATACACTGTTGTACATCGCAAATTGCGCCTCGCAAATTGCAACTCGCAAAAGAGTTGCAATTTGTGTTACCCAATTTTCTTGGGGATACATCTGACCCTTAATCTAATGTCATCATCAAACTTAAAAAGGGGTATCATACTCACTGTGAATATTGACAGGGTATAGAGATAGTCTCTAAAGTGACCCTTACAACGGTGAAGAGCCGGCTAAAGCTATGACACAGAGATAAGCCCTTCAGACTGCCTTCAAGGTCAGAATAATGTTTCATTCTGTTTTTTCATCATGGTAGCTATACAGTATATGACCCATGTGATGTATGAATGTTTGGTGTGCTGAGTTTTGACATTACAGTATTACAAGGGAAATCTATGTTGTATTAACATTTCTCTCCAGACTACACCAGGCTACCAAACTCACTTTGGATGTCAAGCAGAGCCGGTCAACAAAAAGTGGGTGTAATCTACCTTCACGGCAGGTGGGTTTTTGAACAGTGAGATTTACTTTAATCCTTTGGCCGGATTCACAAAAGTAATCTGAGACAAAATTCTAACTGTACGACTTTCGGTCTTCACAAAGGGCGTTTAGTAGTAGTAAAGTTAGGATTTTGTCTCCGTTAAGCTTAAGTTTTACTTAAGTTTAACTTAAGACTGAAACCAAAGTTTATCTGAGACAAAATCCTCACTTTATTACTCCAAAATGCTTTTCGTGAATACCAAAAGTCATAAAGTTTGTATTTTGTCTCAGATTACTTTTGTGAATCGGGCCCCTTGTTTCCTGATGTAACTGTAGAACACTTCAAGGTAGTGAAATATGTTGAACCTGTCAGGCCAGGCTCTGCAGGCAACCCCATGCCGAGCACAAGCCAAAGGTTGTGAGTGGCGTGGGTTTGGTGTTACGTATGGTAATACAATATTATTTTACATGAAAAAACCCTGTAAATTCATAGGAAAAAAAGTTTTAAGTGAAGTTTTAGTTAGGTAGTGTAACAATATCTTACTTTGCATGAAAAAAATCCTTAGAAATCCACAGAATATACCAAAGGTGAAAGGGAAGTTATAGTTTTGTGAACATGTCAGTTAAATATGTTTTAGAGAAATGCAAAAGGCACAGGACCTACCCCCAAATCTACGGTAAAAAAAAGTGGGCATTCGCTTGGAACAGGCTGTTACTATGAAAGATCATGTAGTGGTTACCCCTGGCACCTGCTGTCAGATGATGAGTCTATTATGCAGAGTCTTTCCTACTTCCACTCTCGATGCAAAAAACCCTAGTGCAGGCATTAGTGATCAGCCGCCTGGACTATTGCAATGCCTTCTGAGCTGCCAAAATGAGTTGTGCTAAAGTTCAGTTAGTCCTAAACACAGTGACTGGTCTGATTCATAATATGCCGGCCAGATCAGCCTGGTCTCCCTTCTACAATTGCTTCATTGGCTTCCTATGCACATTAGAATCATCTTCAAGATCTGCTGTTTTGTGCTTAAATCACTGACCAGCAAAGGTCCCAGAAACTTGGCTGAGAAACGTATGCCGTAACAACTGAGCAGACCTTTAAGATCTAAGGTTAATGCTCTCCTTACTATTCCTCGAATAAAAAAATCACGTACAGGGGGTAGAGCATTCTCTTACTTGGCTCCCTACTACTAGAATAAACTACCAACTCACATTCGAAAATGCACAAGCCACCTTCTTTTACCAGAAAGCTTCTCAAAACCAAGCAATTTCCATACTAGCTCTGCATTTCACGTGTTCACTCCAGCGCTGAGATACCCCTCCTGTGGCGATTGAAGCCCCCTACAAGTTAAATTAACATAACACGAAAACCACTGAAATTCACCAGTGATAGTTATCTCAAGTAACTATAACTCGTACCTTAACACCTTGGCTGCTAGGCGTTTTCCCCCTCCTGTGCTGGGAATTACCATTTTGCTGTTTCCATGACGAGCTCAGCTCGTCATCAGCACATGACACCCGTGGGTGATGACGAGCTGAGCTCGTCATCAGCATCGAAAGGGTTAAAGAAGATATAACTCAAGCCATTACCGTGGACTGCTTATGACCTCACATAGGATGTCACTCATGACATGTTCTATCACATCATTGATAAAATCACTGCAACATCTGAAATGACATCATTGATGACAACACGTGTTATAGTTGTTTTAGGGCATGAGTTATAGTTATTTGAGATAAATATAATTGGTGATATCAGTGGTTTTGTTAGTTTAAAATTGCTGTTTTATCTGACATTTACACCCAACTCCAACATACATTTAACTTTTGTTTTTCTCAGAATTGGAACCTAACCAGTGTCGGTGCGCCTCCTTTGATGTGTGAGAAGGAGGTTTTGTTTGGATGTTTAACAGTAGCCTCGCACTCTCAGTATTGGCCGCCCTTTAAGGTCCAGGCTTGTTTTGCGGGGCAATTTGGATGGATACATATATATATTTGTGTGTTTTTAATGGTTAATACGCTTAATACAGATTGTGTATATATATATATATATATATATATATATATATATATATATATATATATATAGATATAGATATAGATATATATATATAGATATATATATTCCAACCACTCCCGATTTTACTTTAAAAAACCGGACACGACACAGGAGTAAGCTTTTGCCATCCTGCTTAGGGTTTATTCATCTCTCGTTTGATGCGTTTCGGCACACCTGCCTTGTTCACATGGGCAGTCAATAAAATCAAACAGTTTTTTAACAGAGATTTCTGGTTACATGATCAGCTTCACAGTTGATACAGAAGACAGACTATCTATTCCACACAGCGAAGATACATTGTAACACATATTACTCACAATATTGTCTCCTACAATAGATAGGATATAATTCTATCTTGTCAATACAAAGAATACTTCATTTTAGCCACATTAAAACAAATGATAAAATGTCTCAAATTAATAATGTGCTTTCACATGCAATTTATGCATTAATTCATACATGACTAAGAACAGATTAGAACACCCATTGGTCTCCTCTGATATTTTCTCATCAAGGACATATTATATTTATTCAATCCTTGAATTTCTTCTTCAATATTTTATCACCCTGTGTCAATCTCATTATTTGGATCCTCTGTGTGAGTTAAAAGTCTGTGTTTCATTTTATGTTCTTTGCAAAAAAATATTTCTGTTTTTCAATCTCATGCCGAAGGTTATACCGGGCAAGTGCCCACGACCGAAGTCCAATTTCATACATCAAGTACCTTCCTTCATATGCTATCATTATTTCTGCCAAATAGATCAAATAAATTCTTTTTAGAGCAGATAACGGATGTTTTTGAAATTTATTATACGTAAGCACTTTTATAAATAATGACTAAAAATCAATTAAGACTTCTTTGTGCAGATATCGCAAAAATTACATAAAGTGCAAGTGCTTTACAGTATTCATGATATAATGTGCAATATATTGCTAATAAAGTGCAAGTGCTTCACAGTACTTTAAACATTTGATCATATTTTCATGTGCAAATAACACAATCTAGGTAAATAAAGTGCAAGTCCTTCACAGTAATACCAATACAATATACAACATATAATAAAAATTACAAATGTTTTTAGTACTCCTTATGAATCTTGTAACCCGTATCCTTCTAATGCAAAAACTTTATGTCAAGATACCCATATGTTTTTTCTTTTTAACATTGACTCCAGACAATTGAACACTTCTTAATTAAAATATGTCATGTCTTCTTCCCTCCTCTGATAGTTAAGTTAAAATCAAGAAATTCATTAAAATCATTGAAATGGAATATCTCACTACAACAGATGTTCATGTAAATCCTCCTCAACATTGAATCATGCTCTTAGTGTTAAACAGGAGTATTTACTTTGACTCTAATTTCTTCAGTTTTATTTCCCTGTTACCGCCTCTCATGTTTTTAGGAACTTGATCTATCGCAAAATAGACCAGCTCACTGGTATTTCCTTTATGCACGTCATTAATGTGTCGTGCTACCACATAGTTTTTATCATTATTTTTTATTGCCCTTAAATGCTGTAAAATATGGACATGAACCATGTGGATCGTGCTGCCAATTTACATTTTTGGACAAGAACACCTGAGGACATAGACAACAAATTCACTTTTACAATTAAGGGGATTTCTCATTTTCCAAGGGCTACTCAAAAGGTGTGAAATAATTTGTTGTTCGTTTTTCCCATGCCGACATGCCTTGCACTCGTAGCATTTATGGAAACCAGGGCTCACTTTCAACCACTCTCCTCCTTTCTAGGCCTCCGGAATTTACTACCTTTTTCTTTGCCTGTTTTAATGTTTCATGCATGTGTTCCCTCTGTAGAAATCTTTCTGTTAGAGCATTCTGAGCTTCACCTAGAGCACCAACCTCACTGCAGTTTCTCTTCATCCTTACATTTTCTGCATATGAGATGCTCATTTTTAATCTTGGTGGGAGAAAGCTTGTCACGTGCAAAATGGTATTGCCCGCTGTTGGCTTCCTGTATGTACGTGTCTGAATAGCTTCATTTCAAATGTACACTTCAAGATCCAGGTAAGTCACACTTATCTCACTGATGTGTTCAGTAAATTTCAGATTAAGATTGTTCACATTAATGTTGTCTATAAACATCTGCGCTGACTCTTTGGAACTATTCCACAAGATGAAAAGATCATCGGTAAATCTGATCCATTTAACAATGTGGTCTGTCCAGTCCCTCTTGTAGTCAACTCTGAGCACCCATCGCCATGCCTTGCAGTTGTTTATAGGTATCCCCTCCAAATAGAAATTGATTGTTAGTGAGGCACAGTCTACACATCTCGATCAACATATTAATATGTTGATATAGGTTGATTTGCCTCCTATTCAGAAAGTCCCTAATTGCTCGCAATCCATCATCATGAGCAATGCTTGTATACAAGCTTACAACATCTAACGTGATTAAAAGGTAAGACTCTTCCCATTTTACATTAGCAATTTGATTCAAGAAATCTCTTGAGTCCTGAATGTAGGCAGGTAACTCTCTTACATGTGTTTGTGAAAATGAGTCCTGGAGGCTGGTTCAAATGGATGTACCATGTTACAACGCATACCATTACAACTACCTACCGTTACAACGCGACCATTACAACGCATACCATTACAACGCATAGCGCTTTGAGGTGCTGGATAGTGGTAAGTATAATTTACTATTCTAACTCCAGTCCCCGTGGACCCTAGGGAAGGTGTTGGATAGTAAATTATACTTATTCCCTATCCTAGAGCGCCCCCCAGCGCAATGCGTTGTAATGGTATGCGTTGTAAAAGTCGCGTTGTAACGGTATCGCGTTGTAACAAATGCGTTGTAACAGGTGTATACCGGTTCAAATAGACTACTAATGGCAGAAATGATAGGCCACCCTGGAGGTTTCTTTTTATGCTTATGAATTTTCAGTATTAAATAAAGTGTTGGCAGTACTGGATTCTCGACCTTTAGAAAAGAATATTCAGATTGACTTATTAGACCTAGCCCTCGCGATCTTGATAGGTCCTTCACAAACGTATGCTTTATTTCTGCAAGATTACTCTGAGGGACCTTTTGCTAGCAATCTTTATCTTGAAGCTGTGACATGGCTTCACAATCAATCAATCAATCAGTGACACTTATAGAGCGCGCTACATACCCGTAGGGTCTCAAGGCGCTGGGGGAGGGGGGGTGCCGCTACTGCTCGAACAGCCAGGTCTTCAGCTTCTTCCTGAAGGAGAGGTGGTCTTGGGTCAGGCGCAGGTCGGCCGGGAGGGAGTTCCAGGTCTTGGCGGCCAGGTAGGAGAAGGACCTTCCTCCTGTAGTCGCTCTTCGGATGCGGGGGACGGCGGCGAGGGCGTGGTTGGCTGATCGGAGGTGGCGTTTGGGAGCATAGAAGTTGATGCGGCTGTTGAGGTAGCTCGGTCCTTGGTCGTGTAGGGCTTTGTGTGCGTGGGTGAGGAGGCGGAAGGTGATTCTTTTGTTGACGGGGAGCCAGTGAAGGTCTCTCAGATGTCCGGAGATGTGGCTGGTTCGTGGGATGTCGAGGATGAGTCTGGCTGAGGCGTTCTGGATCCGCTGGAGTCTCTTCTGGAGCTTGGCGGTGGTACCGGCGTAGAGGGCATTGCCGTAGTCCAGTCGGCTGGTGACGAGGGCCTGGGTGACGGTCTTCCTGGTCTCGGTGGGGATCCACCAGAAGATCTTCCGTAGCATGCGTAGGATGTTGAAGCACGCCAAGGAGACGTTGTTGACTTGCCTGGTCATGGAGAGGGAGGAGTCCAGGATGAAGCCCAGGTTGCGTGCATGGTCTGTCGGTTTGGGTGCGGTGCCCAGGGCGGGAGGCCACCAGGAGTCGTCCCAGGCGGAGGGTGAAGAGCCCAGGATGAGGACCTCCGTCTTGTCAGAGTTCAGTTTCAGGCGGCTGGTCGTCATCCACTCGGCTACCTCTTTCATCCCTTCGTGTAGGTTGGCTCTGGCGGTGGCGGGGTCGTTGGTCAGGGAGAGGATCAGCTGGGTGTCGTCGGCGTAGGAGATTATGCTGAGGTTGTGTTGGCGTGCGATGGCCGCGAGGGGGCTCATGTAGACGTTGAAGAGGGTGGGGCTCAGAGAGGATCCTTGAGGGACGCCGCAGATGACTTCGGAGGCCTCTGACTTGTACGGTGGTAGGCGGACTCTCTGAGTTCTTCCGTCGAGGAAGGAGATGATACATTCCAGCGCCTTGTCCTGGATTCCGACGTTGCTGAGGCGCTGTACTAGGGTGAGGTGGCAGACAGTGTCGAATGCCGCGGAGAGGTCTAGGAGGATGAGGGCCGCTGTTTCTCCGTTGTCCATCAGGGCTCGGATGTCATCGGTGGCGGCGATGAGGGCGGTCTCGGTGCTGTGATTGGCTCGGAAGCTGGACTGTGAAGGGTCGAGGGATCCATTCGTCTCGAGGAAGGTGGCCATCTGCTTGTTGACGGTCTTCTCGATGACTTTGGCTGGAAACGGGAGGAGCGAGATGGGGCGGTAGTTCTTGAGTTCGGTGGGGTCCGCTGTTGGTTTTTTGAGTAGAGCGCTGAGTTCGGCGTGCTTCCAGCTCTCAGGGAAGGTGGCGGTGTTGAAGGATGTGTTGATGATGTCTCGCAGGTGGGGTGCGATGACAGCGTCGGCCTTGTTGAAGACGTGGTGAGGGCAGGGGTCGGTTGGTGATCCGGAGTGGATGGAGTTCATTGTGCGGATGGTGTCTTCGGTGCTGATCGGGGTCCAGGCGTGGAGGGTGGTGGTGGGGGGTGGTTGTTCGGTCATGGTGTGCGTTGGTTGGTTGTTGAAGCTGTTGTGTATGTCCGCGATCTTGTTGTGGAAGTATGAAGCGAGGGAGTTGCAGAGGTCTTGCGATGGGGTGATGTCGTTGTTTCCTGCGCTGGGGTTGGATAGCTCTTTCACGATGTTGAAGAGTTCCTTGCTGTTGTGTGCGTTGTTGTCCAGCCGGTCCTTGAATGCAGTTTTCTTGGCGGCGCGGATCAGCTGATGGTGCTTCCGAGTGGCCTGCTTGAGGGTGGTCCTGTTGTCCGGTGTAGGTTCCCTTCTCCAGACTTTCTCGAGGGCTCGGCAGTTCTTCTTGGAGCTCTTGAGTTCGTCGGTGAACCACGGGGCTTTCTTGCTGCCGGGTCTGCTGGGCGGGGTCCTCAGCGGGGCGAGCTCGTCCGCGCAGTTGCCGATCCACTTCGTGAGGTTGTCGGCGGCCTGGCTGGGGTTCGCTGAGCTGGCAGGAGGGTGCTGGCTCAGGGAGGTGGCGAGCTGGTCTGCTGTGATCTTGTTCCAGCTTCTGCGGGCGGCCTGTTGCTGGTGGTGGTGGGTCGTCGTTCTCTTGAAGGTGAAGTGGACGCAGCTGTGGTCCGTCCATTGAAGCTCTGTGGCGTGGCTGAAGGCGATGTCTTTGCTGGATGAGAAGACGGCGTCGAGTGTGTGTCCGGCGAGGTGGGTGGGGGTGGACACCAGCTGCTTGAGTCCAAGATTGGCGAGGTTGTCGAGCAGGGTGCTGGTGTTGCGGTCGTTGTTGTTCTCCAGATGGAAGTTGAGGTCTCCCAGGAGGATGTAGTCAGCGGAGGGGAGGGCATGCGGGCTGACGAAGTCGGCGATGTCCTCGCTGAATGAGGTGCGTGGTCCCGGGGGTCGGTAGATCAGGGTGCCTCTGAGGGTGTATGCTTCTAAGGGCCAGAGGACAAAGTTTTCACCCTTGTCTGCCTGCCTTACCACGATGTCATGTCGACTTTGTATCTTTGCTATCACAGCCTTACATTTTTTCTCAAAGACTGATTCCTTTACCAGGAACTCCTTACTGGATGTTGCAGATAGTTTTTTCAAATCTTTTTTCACAAGGTCAGAGAACCTATCAATAGTGTCTTTTGGTGTATTGGGTGTAAATGTTGACTTTGGTCTGAATTCAGTGGCTGATCTATCAAACACATCCATGCAAATTAAATCATCAGCTTGACTGATAAACCCACCAGATTAGACCGATCACCCTCTCTGACCAACTGCTGACACTCAAACAATACCTCCATATCACCAACTTCCAGATTTCCAGGTTCCTCACTTGTCGTCATAGTTCCTTCTTTTCGATTTGTACTTTTCATGCTGAAGAATTTTTTCAATTTCAGTTTCCGTGTATATTTGAAGAAATCAATGCATGCTTGCGTATAATTGACATTAGTGTGCTTGTAATAGGACAGTCCCATGGATAGGATTCGTGTTTCATCCTCACTGAAAACCAAATTTGTTAAGTTTTTAACAGTTGTTGATGCTATTGCTTCTTCCAAACCCGACGCTGATAGAATTGCTTCTTCATTTTTCCTGACCACAATTCCATGCCCACCCTGTCGGTTTTTCATTTCCGTGATTTTCTCTTCTTTGATTTTGAGAGTTCATTCTTGTGCTTTGAGTTCGGACCTGGTATAAAAAAAACGAACTCTTCAACTACGGAGGGCGGATTACACGCCACATGTTTCCCAATGGCGCCACCCACTTTAGAAAGTCTCTGTTTGCGGATGTTGTCAAAGTGATGAGCAAATGTGTATATTTGCCCTCGCATGTAGTCTAGCCGATCCGTTGAAATTAAGTTGCTTTTCTCTCCGTTATTGTTTGTTTGTATTTGGTCAAACGAACATTTAGGTCTGTTTGAAACTTGTCCATTCCATCTTCTCCTAGTATTTTGTTAAGATCCGTTTCTATTGTAGCAATTTCGGCCAGTATTTTGTCTCCATCCTTTGAAGCATACTTAATTAAAATCTTCATCATATTTTCAGAAGCGCGCACATTGTTCTCTGCCCATTTCCCAAGCATTTCTGGATCAGGATTCTCGTATGTGGGGGCCGTCAGTACACACAGACCTCTGGGAATCCTCACAACATCGAGGTTGTTGCTCAGCGACTTGACCTCTCACCACTTGGAGATTTCATTGCGGCGCAACTTTTCAAGTTCATATATATGCATGTGTGTGTGTTTAACTCCTTGCATGTGCATGACAGAACCACGCCGTCATGTGCCACGGGCGGTGAGTACTCATGACGGCATGGTTCCGTCATGCAGCTGCCGCTCTGCCCATGCAGCATTAATTCCCCGCCTGTGAGGGTGAATTAATGAGCAGGCGGGCTGTGACAGAACCACGCCATCATGAGCACACGCCGCCCGTAACTCATGACGGCGTGGTTCCATCACGAGCAGGGAAGCGCCGCGCTCAACCCTTCCCCCGCTTCGTGACGGCGTGGTTCCATCACGAGCAGGGAAGCGCCGCGCTCAACCCTTCCCCCGCTTCGCAGCAGAATTCGTGGCACGGGAAAGGGGTTAATGGTTAATACGCTTTTTAGAGTTTGGGAGTAATGTGTTATTAACAGCCAGGGGTTGTACTGTGTTTAGGGTAAAGGTGGAGTTTTACGGTTTTGGGGTTTTTTGGTATAATGTTTTAAGTCAATTTTAAGGTTCAGGCTTGTGTTTTATGATGGAAAGGGGCTTTTAGATTTCAGGGGTAAGAATGGGTTTAGGGTTAAGTGGGAGTTTTAGGGTTTTATGGCAGGGGTGTAACACAGGCTCCCGAATCTCCCGTTGTGCGGGGGGGCCCCGAGCAGCAGGGGGCCCCCTCAGCACAGTACTTAGGCCTGAGTGCTCTGTATTAAATCCGGAACGGGGCCCCTATGTGTACATTACAGAGGGGTCCTTTAAACTTTCATTACGCCACTATTTTATGGAGTGTATAGGTAGACGGTTTCACGGTTTTCGCAAGAGTTCAGGAATGTGGTGTTAAGGATTAGTTGGGATTTTTAACGTTCCAGAGTTTTGAGAGCAGTCGATTTTTAGGGTTCAGCAATATATCACTTAAGAATAAAAACTACATATTATTTTTTTTGTTTGAATCTTTTTTTTTCTTATACTACATCGCAAAGAAGCAGGTAAGCAGCATCATCAAGCACAGTTACACCAAACCCCTGAAGTCCCATATAACCCCACTGGAACTGGATGCCACACAGCACATGTTGTTGTGTTTCCTACCTCCAAAAGGAGCAGCAGGTCCCATGCAGCTACAATCCTGCCATTTGTGGGAGCCACAACCAGCATTTTTCAAACTGCCTTCCACCTTCTAGAGCCACAACCCTCAGGCAACTCTAATAGCTATCAATACCAAAAGTGGCATTCTCCATGACACTTGCTTTTCCCAGCATGAGAAACCACACTGCTAATGCGACCAAATATATCAAGCAGGTGGACAATGGAGCCTCATGAACCCCCTTTCCCCCGGTACCAGGTACATCAGGCACCTTACAATTTTGCTCCAAAAATGCTTCATAATACACCATGAACCATGTGGTCTACTCAACAGTCATGAGAAGCTAAGGGCGTACCCCACTTTAAACCACAAACAAATTCATCACTAGTAGCCTTATGATTTTCTGCAACATGTCCCAACTACAACACATCATCAAGAACCTCATATGCTATAAATACTTTTTGAAGTTTTCATAACTGGAATATAGCATCAACACATACATTGCTTGGTCTTATGGACCAACCTACATACCTATTGCTCACAGGGTTCCTGCACACTACAGGTCCTCACCATGTATGGTCATACAACCATGGTTGTAGGAGCTAATGTATGAACATGCCCACTGAAAAGTCTTTCTGCACATAATTAAAAAGAAGGAGTGGGCCATCTGCGTCCCTTTCCAGCTGAATTCCAACTAGCTTTCTCACTCTCAGCATGATTGTATTGTTCTTTAACACCCTGTATCATAAATGTCCATTGACAATTATTTAATATTAATTTGAGGCAGTAACTTAGATTCTCAGTGCTGTCCCCATGACTCTATACTTTCTAATATCCAATTTGAAGGTCTAACTACATCAAATGACTGTTCTGAAAGAAATTCAAATTATTTATTAATCATTTATTTTTGTCACTCTGTAAATTTGATAATTTTAAAATGCTTCCAGTTTTTCAAGATAAATAATGTACATTACTCCAACTTTGCAATTAATCAACAGTGCACTGTATGCAAGGTTTTCTGACCCCTAGGCCTGAGATACCTATAGAGACTTGAGCCATGCAACAGCTCGGCAGAAACCCTCCTAACTGCTGCCATTTTGATTAAACAATTTGTGCACTTTTAGAGTTTACTGGATTTGTTTTAGAATTTTATGAATTGTTTTTAAATGCTGAATTGCTTTCAAAAGTCTTATTTTACTGTAGTTTTATGCACTTTAATTGATGTGAAATATAGTTTGCTTGACTGACTGGCTGACTGATTAAACAACAAGGTTTCAAATTACTAAAAGTTGTGGGCAGATCGACTTAAGTGCATGGTCCTATGCTTTGGAATCTTCTGAACCCCAACTTGAGGACTGATTTCAACCATCTAAAATTCAAACACTCTTGAAAAGTGAATTGAGTGTTAACAGGTAGTGGGTAACGAAGACTGGACAGGTGATCCATCCTACCAGCCAGTCATACCTCAGCTACTTCTGAGATATTTGTTTCTCAATGCCTTCATAGAGCACCCTGAGTGAACTGCGAGGTAATGCTACTGAGACATCATTGAACTAATGGCTAAACAATGGATTGATCTAAGATGTATACTCTACTTAAAAATAGGTGTTGCAATTTGTAAGAACTGACCAATCAACTTCGATTTCATCCTAGCACAAAAGGACTATCATCCGATAGAGTACCATAAGAAAGGCACAGTAATTACAGACATTCCTTTATTACAGAACCTGGAGCAGCTCCTTGAATATCAAATAATATGTTGGCATTTCCTTGCCTAAATTATAATTTTAGTGCCATTAGTGCAGGTTCTTTGACATTTAAATGTCCTTTGTTACAATATCTGAGTCAAAAGCAAATGAACCAAGAAATTATTTGCCAAATGCATTTTCTGGAACACTTAGCCTTTAGCATACCTTTTCTTTTACATTGTTTTGCCTTTAAAATATAGACATTTTAGGCATTTTGATCCATTCTTGATGGACCAATGTTACATACTTTGGACATGCTGCGCCTTTATGACCTCAATGATGACAAAGTGACACGTTTACTAATTGAAAATAAGTGTGGTTCAAAATAGTTGTGGTCGTAAATTCAAAGATTCATTATTTAAATCAGAGTTATCTATGTGTAGAGTAATTCAGATCTACCAAGACCCATTTGACTACCTAATAAGCATTTTAACACAATTCTGTATTTATCTTGCCACATTTGCTGCGCTTCAAAGATAGAGGTCAAATCTCCAGATATTTCTTCTGACAAATTACTGTTTAAAAAATCCTCTCACTTTGAAGTCAGAGAAAGAAATGTAAAGTGAATTATGTGACAGTCTTGCTGGGGTACAGGGCAATGCTGTAGGTTGTTATTTATTTATAACACACAACTAAAGGCTCCGAACGTCATTCGATTTGTTCGAATCCGATTCAGAAGCCAGTCCAGAACATGAAATACTAGTAAATCTGAAACGAGACAGCAAAGAGTATTTTTAAATAAATGCGGGTTCCGCCTCTTAGGGTGTTATATGGGATGCATATTAAGCTTTTATCAGAGGGAGAATAATCAGCTATGCCATCGGTAGGAAGAGAGAAAATGATAACTGAATCCTATTATTTGAATCTAGCTCGGCTACCTCATACAGATTTTTTTGCCAGGTAGCTATTCTCCTCTCTATCTCCTCGATTTTGTTGTCATTTTCTCTCTTCCTAGGGATGGCATAGCTGGTTATTCTCCCTCTGATAAAAGCTTTATATGCGTCCCATATAACACCCAAAGAGGCGGGACCCTCTTTTATTTAAAATACTCTTTGGTGTCTCGTTTCAGATTTTCTAGTATTTCATGTTCTCTTAAGAGGGACCTATTCATTGTCCATGTAGATCTAGGCAACTAATTGTCTAGGACTAGAACCAGGCTTACCGCTAAATGGTCTGATAAATGGACTGGCTGATAAAAAACCGACTTGACCTTATTGTCCTGTCTCGCGTCAATCAGAAAGTAATCTATGCGGGATGCATGGCCATATTTCTTGTTTTGATGTGTGAACCCTTTGTTTCTACCAGCTTTTTGTCTCCAGAGGTCTATCAGTCCCAAATTCATCATATTTTGTATATAGGTTCTCATCTTTGGGGTGGTAACTGTTGGCCTAGAAGTTGATTTGTCTAGCTCAAGATCGAGTAAAGTGTTAAAATCCCCTGCCTGTATAATGGGGTTATCATCCTGTAATGGTGATGGGTCATCTATGTTTGGACCGTAGTATCAAAGTAAGTTTTGTTTTATACAATCTTATTGTAATAATGACCCATCGCCCTTTAGGGTCTGAAATAGTTGTTATTATTTTAGCATGGGCCGAGTTCTTAATCAGGATTGCTACCCCTTTTACGTTATAGCTCTGGTTAGTGCATGTGAACTGTTGGACCCACTTATGTCCCTTGAGTATTGACTCCCATTCTGCTTTGCGCAAATACGTCTCTTGACGCATTATTATTTCCCTTTTTGATTATTTAAGGAATTGAACAATTCTCCTTCTCCTATCTGCTACTCTCAACCCATTTATATTCCAGCCTAATATACTGAGGATGGGTTTTTTGTCTAGATTAGCAATCTTTTAGTAGTGTCTCACTTCCCATGCTTCCTATTCTGTGATTGATTTTCTCGTATGAGGACGACATATATATTTTTTTGGTTTTCTCCCAACCCAGTGTGATATTTACATATTGTGCGTGAAACTCCCCTAATCCAGTTGCGTTTCCCCCCACCCTCCCACACCGGGAAACTTTCCCTTTAACAAAGCCGCCCTAGTCTTTCCTGGCTTTATATGTCTTAGGAATGTTTATGGACTTAGTCTATTTATGTTTTTATTTGCTTAGTGAAACTTTCCACCCCTCAGAGTCTTTAAATGGGTGCATTTTGTTGTTCACATAATTTGTAATGCAGCAGGGAATTTAATTTGGGTGGTAGCTCCTAAGGATTTATGTCCCTCTATGTGCCTGACCAACTACCATTGACGTGTTTGGGTTTCTTTTGAAAGGTCGGAATGGATATGAGAAGACCATCCGTCTCTATTGTAGGATCCAGGTTTCAATGTTTCAGAGAGAATCGTTTCTTTGGTGGAATAAGTGTTGAAATTGATGAGGATTTTCCTGGGATTATCTCTGTGAATCCGTTGAATGTCTTGAGATAGATCTAGGTCCCTGACTTCTGGTACTATTTCTTTTAATTAGGTCTATGAAAAACCTTTTTAAATTCTCACCTTCCAGCCTCTACGGCACATTGAGGAGTATAAGTTATTTCTTCTAGAGTTATTCTCTATCATCTTGATTTTTTCCTGTAGGGCTTTATCTTTCTACTTGCAACGTTGTATATCTTTGCTGTCACCAGCTACCTCCCTTCCCATAGCTTCAGTGGAGGTTTCTTGCAGCCACATGCATCATTGTAGGAATTTGCGATTCCTAAATTGCGAAAATTAAGGAATCGCAATTTAGGAATCGCAAATTCCTATGCATCAAGAAATCGCAAAAGTTTTGCGATTTTTTAATTTTCCTTATTTGCGATTCCTTAATTGCGATTCGCAAATAAGGAATCGCTTTACATTGATTCCTATGGGCCTAGAGGCCCATAGGAATCAATGGGAAGGCATTCTCATTTTGCAAATTCGCAATTAAGGAATCGCAATATGAGAATTCAATTTCAAGGGTGCAGGGGGGGTCCTTTGAACCCCCCCCTGCACCCCTGAAATGTCACGTAAGTACATTTTACTCACACACATGTCCCAAGGGCATGTGTGTGTGTAAAATGTAAGTTTCAAAAATGCATTTATTTGCATTTTTGAAACTTTTCGCAAATTACCATGAAGGTGTACTTCATGGTAATTTTTCCCTTTAAAATTGCGAATTTGCAAAAATAAATAAATCATGCATAGCATTTAAGAAATCACAAAATTTGCGATTTCTTAAATGCTATCGCAATTTGAGAAATCGCAAAAAATTGTGATTTCTTAAATTGCGAGAAATGAGAAATAAATGATGCATCCCAAAAAGTGATTTTGGAATCGCAAACTGCCGAATTTTGCGATTCGCACCGTTTGTGATTCCAAAATCGCTTGATGCATGTGCCCGTGAGTTCCCAAATACTGTCCGTCAGGTCAGTGAATTTTTTTTTATGTCCAGATTCTCACAGGCATCACAAATTTTGGTTTGATTTACTTCTGACATTGCAAATCTATTTTTTTATCTCCTTGGAGAGGGTTTGCAGTAGCCCCAAATGTTCTCCTGCCTCTAATTATGTGTATTTACAACAAGGGGTGGTGAGGGACAGAGTCTCTGAATTAAGCAGAAAGCTCTCACCCAGTCAAGAGATCAGGGCTAGATCCAACACCGTTGTTTAGCTCACTGCACCATCCCAGTTTCAGAACCTGGCTGTATGCAAATTAGTCTGTTCCTGTCCCAGTGCATGATGGGAACAGGGCAAACCAAACTACAAAAGCCAATTCTTACACTGGGAAGGAAACAAGCTCCCGGGGACCGGTTTCTGGCATTACAGCCGTCTTCGGCCAGGTTTGCTTGAATCCTGATGGTGCAATGAGCAAGGGTCTCACATCTGAGAATACCCTTCCACGCTTAGGGTGGACAAAAATATTTACAACAAGGGGTGGTGAGGGACAGAGTCTCTGAATTAAGCAGAAAGCTCTCACCCAGTCAAGAGATCAGGGCTAGATCCAACACCGTTTTTTAGCTCACTGCACCATCCCAGTTTCAGAACCTGGCTGTATGCAAATTAGTCTGTTCCTGTCCCAGTGCATGATGGGAACAGGGCAAACCAAACTACAAAAGCCAATTCTTACACTGGGAAGGAAACAAGCTCCCGGGGACCGGTTTCTGGCATTACAGCCGTCTTCGGCCCGGTTTCCTTGAATCCTGATGGTGCAATGAGCAAGGGTCTCACATCTGAGAATACTCTTCCACGCTTAGGGTGGACAAAAATATTTACAACAAGGGGTGGTGAGGGACAGAGTCTCTGAATTAAGCAGAAAGCTCTCACCCAGTCAAAAGATCAGGGCTAGATCCAACACCGTTTTTCAGCTCACTGCACCATCCCAGTTTCAGAACCTGGCTGTATGCAAATTAGTCTGTTCCTGTCCCAGTGCATGATGGGAACAGGGCAAACCAAACTACAAACGCCAATTCTTACACTGGGAAGGAAACAAGCTCCCGGGGACCGGTTTCTGGCATTACAGCCGTCTTCGGCCCGGTTTGCTTGAATCCTGATGGTGCAATGAGCAAGGGTCTCACATCTGAGAATACCCTTCCACGCTTAGGGTGGACAAAAATATTTACAACAAGGGGTGGTGAGGGACAGAGTCTCTGAATTAAGCAGAAAGCTCTCACCCAGTCAAGAGATCAGGGCTAGATCCAACACCGTTTTTTAGCTCACTGCACCATCCCAGTTTCAGAACCTGGCTGTATGCAAATTAGTCTGTTCCTGTCCCAGTGCATGATGGGAACAGGGCAAACCAAACTACAAAAGCCAATTCTTACACTGGGAAGGAAACAAGCTCCCGGGGACCGGTTTCTGGCATTACAGCCGTCTTCGGCCCGGTTTGCTTGAATCCTGATGGTGCAATGAGCAAGGGTCTCACATCTGAGAATACCCTTCCACGCTTAGGGTGGACAAAAATATTTACAACAAGGGGTGGTGAGGGACAGAGTCTCTGAATAAAGCAGAAAGCTCCCACCCAGTCAAGAGATCAGGGCTAGATCCAACACCGTTTTTTAGCTCACTGCACCATCCCAGTTTCAGAACCTGGCTGTATGCAAATTAGTCTGTTCCTGTCCCAGTGCATGATGGGAACAGGGCAAACCAAACTACAAAAGCCAATTCTTACACTGGGAAGGAAACAAGCTCCCGGGGATCGGTTTCTGGCAATACCCGGTAGCTTGTCTCCTTTCTGGTGAAGAATTGGCTTGGTAGTTTAGTCTGCCCTGTTCCCATGATGCACTGGGCCAGGGACAGACTGATTTGCATATAGCCAGGTTCTGAACTGGGATGGTGCAGTGAGATAAATAACGGTGATGGATCAAGCCCTGATCTTTGGACTGGGTAAGAGTGGTCTGCTTCATTCAGACACTCTGTTCATCACCACCCCCTTTTCTGAATTGTTTTTGGCCACTAAGGTGTGGCAGGGTATACTCAGACATGAGTCCCTTTCTCACTGCACCATCAGGATTCAAGCAAGCCGGGCCGACGACGGCTGAAATGCCAGAAACCGGTCCCCGGTAGCTTGTCTCCTTTCTGGTGAAGAATTGGCTTGGTAGTTTAGTCTGCCCTGTTCCCATGATGCACTGGGCCAGGGACAGACTGATTTGCATATAGCCAGGTTCTGAACTGGGATGGTGCAGTGAGATAAATAACGGTGATGGATCAAGCCCTGATCTTTGGACTGGGTAAGAGTGGTCTGCTTCATTCAGACACTCTGTTCATCACCACCCCCTTTTCTGAATCGTTTTTGGCCACTATAGGTGTGGCAGGGTATACTCAGACATGAGTCCTTTTCTCACTGCACCATCAGGATTCAAGCAAGCTGGGCCGACGACGGCTGAAATGCCAGAAACCGGTCCCCGGTAGCTTGTCTCCTTTCTGGTGAAGAATTGGCTTGGTAGTTTAGTCTGCCCTGTTCCCATGATGCACTGGGCCAGGGACAGACTGATTTGCATATAGCCAGGTTCTGAACTGGGATGGTGCAGTGAGATAAATAACGGTGATGGATCAAGCCCTGATCTTTGGACTGGGTAAGAGTGGTCTGCTTCATTCAGACACTCTGTTCATCACCACCCCCTTTTCTGAATCGTTTTTGGCCACTATAGGTGTGGCAGGGTATACTCAGACATGAGTCCCTTTCTCACTGCACCATCAGGATTCAAGCAAGACGACGACGGCTGAAATGCCAGAAACCGGTCCCCGGTAGCTTGTCTCCTTTCTGGTGAAGAATTGGCTTGGTAGTTTAGTGTGCCCTGTTCCCATGATGCACTGGGCCAGGGACAGACTGATTTGCATATAGCCAGGTTCTGAACTGGGATGGTGCAGTGAGATAAATAACGGTGATGGATCAAGCCCTGATCTTTGGACTGGGTAAGAGTGGTCTGCTTCATTCAGACACTCTGTTCATCACCACCCCCTTTTCTGAATGGTTTTTAGCCACTATAGGTGTGGCAGGGTATACTCAGACATGAGTCCCTTTCTCACTGCACCATCAGGATTCAAGCAAGCCGGGCCGACGACGGCTGAAATGCCAGAAACCGGTCCCCGGTAGCTTGTCTCCTTTCTGGTGAAGAATTGGCTTGGTAGTTTAGTCTGCCCTGTTCCCATGATGCACTGGGCCAGGGACAGACTGATTTGCATATAGCCAGGTTCTGAACTGGGATGGTGCAGTGAGATAAATAACGGTGATGGCTCAAGCCCTGATCTTTGGACTGGGTAAGAGTGGTCTGCTTCATTCAGACACTCTGTTCATCACCACCCCCTTTTCTGAATCTAATTATGTGTAGGTACCTCCTCATCTAGTGGAGACCCTGCCATCACAGGCTTGCTCCCAGTGAGGGCCATAGATCCAGGAGGTGGAGTGATCTCTTCTAAATCTTGTTGCCTGTTAGCCAGAGATATCTCGGGTGGAATCAGGGTCTCCCCTGCCAATTGTCGACTCATAGTGTTAGTATTAGATTGGGTCCCCCATGTCTCTGGCGGATGTACTAACAAAAGTAGGACTTTAATGAGGGTGTTATTTTGACTCTTGCCCCACCCCCTTACTGATGCTGGAGTACCAGCACCTCCTTTCTTCCTATGAAAGTGTTTGGGGGTGTGATCTTGGCAAGGTGATCCTAACGAGGAATTAGGAACCCGAAATATAGGGGAGATACCTTCCAACTCCTCTGTTCTTCATGCATCACTTGGTTTTCAGCAATCTCAATACATTGATTCCTTAATGCATACCTGTTTGTCTTTTGTGACTCTACCACTGGTGGAACCCTCTGCTTATCCTCAGTCTTCCTCCTTTGAGTCACTTTGGTAATTAAGGATGACTTCCCTGGTGCCTTAAGTTCTTTTTCTACCACGGGCACTCTTTTGGGGCTCATATGCTGTGCGAGGTGCATCACAAGTTGGTCCAGTGCTGATTGTGGAACGATTCTTTGTGGCTGCACGCCTGTGCTGATTCTGCCACTTTGTCTCAGGAGGCAAATGCGGGCAGCAGCTTTCCGATCCTGACGAAGTAATCGGGCAGCCAGGACCCACAGAACCTGTGCGTGACTGGCCGCGCATTTACAGGTGTCACCGGCGGCAGTGGGTACGATAAAATACCCCAAAAAGAAGAAGGTGAAGGTAAGGATGTCTATGCCGTGCTGAAGTGTCGATTAGCGCTGTCAGCTTTGTCAGTTTCAGGAATACATGTAGCTGGAGAGACGAACGCTCACAGCCGCCTCCTTAGCCGGCAGCCATGTTTCCCCCTGGTAACACACTATTGATTGTTCCTGTGAAAGACATGTTAGAGGCTGCCGAGCAGAAATTTAAATACTGGCTATACATTGACACACTATGAGCTTCAGTTGAATTCAGGCAAAAGTGACGTTCTTGCGGCTGGTGGTAAAATTGAATTTTTGTCCTGATTTTGGTGGCCTGATAATATGGCCATCCACCACAGAAACGGTATGAAAAATAGGCTTTCATTTTAACCAAATTTAACCTTATAACTTTAGGTCAATCAGATAGTAGCTACGTGTTCGACTACATAGAAATCCGGAGGAAAGTTTCCCTAATACTCCCGAAGAATTGCTATAACCTGACTTTTAAATTGTACTTTATCGTTAGCTTGAGTTACTAAGCTTTTAAACATGTTCCTCGCTCGACATTGTAGCTGGAAATTGCACTTTACACTTTGTTCTTCCCTCTTCCCCCGCTTGAAGTACTAAGCGTGGTATTTGCACCTCCCCACCCCCGCACTCCCACATTCACCGGGTCAGTCTCAGCCGACTCAGGCGCAGAGGGCATTCTTTCAGTCCCGGGCGAGCTCAAAATCGCAGCGGCCATCTTGGGTGGGGGAAGCGTCAGCACGCATTCTAGTGGCCAGCATAAAAAGGGACGGGCATGCCTCCGCGCAGCGGACGCGACCAGTGGACGCGCCGGATCCGCGCCGGAGTCGTGCCAGAGTCCTGCCCGTCTGCGCCTGTCCGCGACCATGACGCAGCCATGGTGGCTAGCAACTCAGTTGGTCTCGGCACCATCCCCATCATTTCCTACAGTAGGGAGTCTCTAATGATTCTTAATCCCAACTATTGTACCTTCACGCATATCCCACCACCCGACCCCAGCACCTACCCCCTTCCTTACATTCCCTGCAGCCTTGGAAAGGGTGTATGTAATTCCATGAAGCAATGCTCCCTCCTACAGGTACCCGCTCGATACCCCCCTGCCAGTAAGAACATTAGTAATAAAGCAGGCTTAATTAACTGCCGTTCATTAGTTGAACACTCTTTAGACATAGCTCAAACCTTGGAGGACAACATGTGGGATCTCCTCTTTCTAACTGAAACTTGGTTAGGGGACGAAACCAACCCCGCCCTATGCCTCACCGTTCCTCCTAAATATAATATCCTGTGTGCCAATAGACAGAGTCATAATCCGGGTGGAGGTGTGGCCATAATTTATAGATCACAATGGACTATTTCCTCCTTCCCTTATTCTCAAATAGATTCCATCGAAGCACTACCACTCTGCATTAAACTCGCCGCCAACATCACATGTTCAGGCCTACTAGTTTATCGTCCTCCCAAATCCAAGGCATCCTATCTCCCTGTCCTCTAAGACTATGTTCTTCAGGCTAGCTCCCGCTATGCAAATTTTACTCTGCTTGGGGATTTTAACCTCCATGTGGAAAATGCTTCTGATCCCACCAATTTTAATTTCCTTTCCACCTTATCTGATGGTGGTTTAAATCAACTGGTCTCTAGTCCGACCCACAAGGCCGGACATACTCTTGACCTGATCTGCTCTAACTTGGCAGACATTTCCATTAGTGAAACCCTCCCAGTGATCTGGTCGGATCATTTCTTCATCCCTTCATCTTCATCAGTAGGCCGTAACTAGAGTAAGATCACTCCAGACAGTTTAGCAGCACATCTTACTTCGGCCGCCCCCATAGAAGCCGCAGACTTGGATTCTAGGCTAACTGACTTTAATAACAGGATCTCTTCTGCCATGGAGATTCTTGCTCCCATTAGGCCCATCAACACCTTTCGAGCTGCCCCCACCGCACCCTGGTACTCTGACGAATTGCGTAAATGCAAATCAGCATGTAAACTCCTGGAGAGACGTTGGAGACAATCATTCTCCCCAGACAGTAAACTTAAATATAAATCAGCCCTTAAAGACTATAGGAAGAGGATAACCGATCATAAGAGAATCTACCTGGAGGAGAAAATTAACCGGGCACAAAGCTCCACTAGGGAAATTTTCAACACAGTTAGATCTTTTACCAATCCTATGGCCCTCAAACGGCAATCCCCAGTGTCACAGTCCCTTTGCAATCGCCTCTCGGACTATTTTGAGGAAAAAATCGCCACTATATATGACTCCTTCCCATGTAACAACAGGCACTATCAATACATGTACAGTCCACTCAGACTCTGACACTGTCTTCGCAAATTTTGAAGAGATTACCTTAGACCGCTCTCTGGCAGAATTATTAAAATGTAGATCAGGCTCACCCACTGACCCCTGGCCGGCCAAACAATATAAAACCTTGGCCTCTCTTCTCAACCCCATTCTGAATGGTATATGGAACGACTCCCTTCAGACAGGCATTTTCCCAGACTCCTGGAAGCATGCCCGATTGGTTCCTATTCTCAAAAAACCCAATGCTGACCCTAATGAACCAGCCAACTATAGGCCAATCTCTCTATTACCCGCCCCTGCTAAGGCACTTGAAAAGATAGTTCACCAGCAACTGGCTGGCTTCCTCGAAACCCACAGTGCTTTTCATGACTCACAACATGGGTTCAGACCAGGACACAGTACCGAGTCGGCCCTAATAGAGATGGCCGACTCCGTGAGATGGAAGCTGGATGAAGGGTCGAGAGCGGTGTTGGTGCTGCTCGACTTGTCGGCAGCGTTCGACACCATTTCCCACCCTGTCCTTCTTGACCGTCTCCGGTCTAAAGGCATTCAAGTTAAGGCATTGGAATGGCTTGCCTCCTTCCTAAAGAATCGGACACAGGCGGTGTTCACCCCCCCTACACTTCGGACAGCCGCCCGCTTAAGTGGGGAGTCCCGCAGGGCTCCTCACTAAGCCCCCTCCTATTCAATGTCTACTTCTCCCCCCTGGCCGAGATTATTACTCAATCAGGAATAAAGGCTACCTCGTATGCTGACGACATTCAGCTTTTGTTTTCCCATGACAACCCCACTCAGTCCACTTTTGATCCATTAAAAAATTGCCTCCGTAACATCGCCCGATGAATGGACAATAACTTCCTCCGGCTTAATGCCGAAAAAAATGAGGTCCTCTTCTTCCATCAGTCCTCTCCATTAGACCCCAATCTCTGGTGGCCCCTGACCTGAGCATGCCCCCCTCACCCAAGGAATCAGTAAAAAACCTAGGGGTTAGATGGGATCCCAGCCTCTCATTCCATAAACAAGTCCAGACGGTGTCCGCTGCGTGTTTTTCTAAAATCAGGATGGTCAAAAAATGCATCAATTTCCTACCTAGTAACACCAGGAAAACAATCGTCCAGGCATTGATCACGTCCCATCTAGATTACGCCAACGGCCTTTACATAGGACTTGCCTCTGGCCTCTGCCATCGACTTCAGACGGTCTAGAATGCTGCAGTCCGGCTGGTCTGTGGCATTTCCCTTTGTGAGCACATCTCGCCACATCGGCGAAGACTTCACTGGTTACCAATTCAAAAAAGGGCAGAATTCAAAGCCCTAATTCTGGCCCACCGTGCAGTTAACAGAAAGGGCTCTGCATACCTTTCCTCCTGCCTCCGTCCCTACAGCAATGCCAGACTCCTCCGATCAAGTTAAAAAAATCTTCTTATCACCCCCAGATTAAAAAAAGTACGCTCTGGGGGTAAAACTTTCCAAGTATGTGCTGCCTCCCACTGGAACAAGCTCCCTATCTTCATCCGGATGATTCAGGAAGAGCTACCATTCCGAAAAGCCCTGAAAACATTCCTATTCTGCTAGTTCCATCAGATTCAGTTTACACACACACAGGAGCGCCGGGACACCCCGTTGGGGTAGCTGCGCGCTATACAAAATACACAAAAAAAACCAAAAAAAACATAAACCCTAATCTAGAGTACTGTTACATCATCAGTCCTCCAAAGGAACTCTCTCTCTCTGTAGGCTTTCCAAAAAAATTGCAGGTAGTCCAGAATGTTCCGGGTAGAATAATTTGGAGTTTAGGTAGGCAAATTTTTTTGCACCAACTCCCTTGTCCCTAATGATCTCCCATTAATAAAAAAAAGTTTGGTTTAAATGTCTATGACTTGCCCTTTACGTTTTGCATTAAGAAGGTCTAGTTTTTTGCAAAGGAGATTATTAAAGTTTCCAGGAGATCTAAAGCAAGAGTTTGTGACATAGCTCTAGCTTTTCTCATAGCCCAAGTCTGGAATTAACTATGTCTTCTGATTAGGTCATGTATATTGAGGAAAAGTATGAATGACATTGGCAGATTTATTAAATTAAAATCCTTACAATTGACTACATATGTGCATTTTTTCAGACATTGTGATCAACAACAGCCAATGTACAAGGGACTCTTGAAAATGTTGAGGCGGACATAATAGCCCTCTGTGTTAAATACTTCCAGGTGGTTCATTAGGAGTAAAAAGGCTGGTGTCTTTGTTACATTTAAAGTGAAGCTTAGTGTCACCGCTCTGCAGTGTAGTACGTTCCTTGCAATAGCTTAGAATCCAGATTGTTGAGCTAGTATATGGTTGTTGTTGGGCAAAACGTTCCTTGTAGGTCCACTTTTCAAGAGTCTTGGCTAGGACAGATCTTGAAGAGGTTGTTGAGAGCTTCAAAGTCTACAGGAGGCTTTTAGGCTTTTTCTATTGTGGCATTCTTACCAACTTTAAGGTAGCTGCTTGACTCTCCATTTAAGAATATTTCTTTATCATATCTAACTAAATTGGAACCCTGCTGCTGAATTTTTCTTATGTACATGGATGCTGGTAGCTGGTTGGTCTCAAGTAGGCAATGCCATTTTGCTGGAGCTGGAATGAGAGATTTAGTTAATTCATCAAAAAAACACAGTCATACGAGAAAGGTTTGTCCTAATGTATTTAGAGCATGTGTTTTCATTTGTAATTTTATAAAGGTTTTAATAGAAAAAATCGTCATGCTCTTATTGTGTTCCTGAGAAGTGAGCAATTTTGAAGGTAATGTAGTTTCAGTATAAACTATAAAATTACAATTAGTTTTTTATTATTAACTGCTAGGGTAATCCATTACATATTAGAGGTGCATTCCTCATGATACTACGATATTCGTTTTATATTTCCTCATAAGTCCATTCCTTTGTTATGTTTGTTATGTTATGCTAGTCAGATTTGTAGAACACACTATCACCCGGGAGATTATTCTGGTGGTAAGCAAGTGTGAACACATGGCATAGTGGGACTACTCAAACAGCAAAGCCTTCAGTTTCTTGAGGGATTTAAGAAGTGATGAGGAGGCTCTTATGTGTAGAAGCAGGTCATTCCAGGCTATAGGAGTAATGAAGGAGAAGGCTCAACTACCAGATCTGTTTTTACATATGTATGGTATGTGTTGCAAGTAGGAGTCAGGATGAGCAGAGCTATCTAGAAGGTTTAAGAAAGGAGATGCTATTATTAATGTGCCAGTGTCATGTAGTGCCTTGAAAGAGTGTGTGTCTCAACTTGCTATGTATGTTTTCTCTTGGAAATTCATGAATTGAGTGAGGAATAGACTTGAGCATGAAGATACAGGCTTTATAATGTAAAGAAACTCCCTTTTTTAGTGTAAAAATATTATTTTTAACATGTACATACAGATAAACACAATTCTAGTATACAAGTTGAATGCAATACAATCAACCATAATTGACCCCTGAGTGAAAGATCATACAAGGAATTCATACATGCTACAACAGAAACATCCACTCTCATACAAATTCATACAACATTCACAAATGCAATTATCTGGAAAGTGGCAGACAAAAGATTGTCTCCAGGACCAATTAGAATAGCTGCGTTCAGCAGGATCTGAACAATATTGGTCAAGGCGCGTTTCGGTGGTAAAACAAATGGTGACACCACCTTCCTCAGGACCTTAGCCAGAAGCCAGAACATAAAAAACACCCAGAGGATACTTGTACTCTCAATAAAAATGGTATCAGCAGAGGAAAACATTGACTATTCAAGTTAGCTTTTGCCGTATTTTATAGCTGATAATTCATGATCTAAATGACCTCGCATGTGGTATGCATTAGATTCAAAAAGCATATATGGAATGTGTCAGCAGGGGTAGGTCTCCACATAGTGTAGGACCAAACACTAATCAAATTATTTCATGCGATTAGATGGTGCTATACCGAGCAGCTTCATAAAAATTCCATTCTGGATTTATGAACCCGTCACGGCCAGCGCTAATTGGGCATGGGATTAGGAGCCACTAAGTCGTCTGTCAGTCAGTTACGCGAGGACCCAAGAATAGCCCTGCGATATATAGAAGTCCTTCTTTTTTTTAAGTACATTGTTGTTATGACATAGCTGGTTAGCCTATGCTGAATATAATATCTGATCTGTGAAAGAAATATAGGTCACGAGGGAGTTTCTTTATATTGTTCTATTGCTTTTCCCTTAACTCAAATTATCTCTTTTACAGGGGGTCCCCCTTTTTTTGCTTTAGATACAGGCTTTATAGACCCAGAAAGTTTGCTTACTTTAGTTTGGTTTCCACTCATTCACAGTTTTAAAAAGTTGTTTAGCATCATATTTGTGAGTCTGAATGAAAGATTATGAGCATGTTTAGTGAAAATTGTTATCAAACTGAACCATATTATATAGGGTTAGAGTGTCTACCTCATCAGCCCAAAACCATTCAATTTTTCATGACCCTGCAGTGAATTCCATCTGGAGAAAACACTGCATTCATATCTGAGTGTCTAAACCTCACCTTTCCTTACCCTGCTCCCTTCTTGTCCTAGTCTTTGGCCAACATTTGTGTATTGTTCTTCCAGCAATGTACAGCAAGGTTGTCATTTTGTTCTCTTCTGCACAGTTGTGAGATGCATGTCAGTGAGGAGGCAAGAGTCTTAATGTGAGAGTAGTTCAAAGTTCTTAGCATTGATTAGTGAGCAAAGCCAAGGCTCTTTCCTAATCTGCAACCTGGTAAACCTGGTGAATGTTATACCAATACACTTCCATTTCTGCATTCATGACTTCAACACCTGGACATCCACCTTCTTTTCAACTGTCACCTATATTCAGACAATGGGAACCAAGTCAGGAATCGATGTACTTTCTGAGTAATGTGTATATTTCTATAGTAACACATAGTAAAGATAAAGACACATTGTAGAATTACATTTCTTTAAAGAAACTGCCTGAGATGTCAACACAGGTGTTCTGAGCTCCTACTCCCCATACCTCTGCCCATCACTCACACTTGTGTGCCACACAGCCACCAGTCTCTTCTAGGCAGGGTTAGAAAACACATTGACTCATCAGGTGTCCTACAATAGATTCTCTGTCAGCGGCATCGCCCACTTGAGGTGCATCCACTGTTCCCTACGTCTGCTGGACCAGAACAGTCTACCTGAACCATGTCAAACACTTACTCCTTTCTTACAAAGCCTATTCCATATCATCTCTTAAGGGTTCTATCCTCAAACACAAGGCCACTCTTCTTTAAGTACTGTTTATGAAACTGTCACTGACAATCCCCAACTGATTACACTCAATGAAGAGTAACACATACAATTGAGGGTTACACCCATCTCTGCATCCCCCTACAATGTTGCAGCATCCTTTTAAAGAACAAGGGGTTGCACCTAGGAGGAGTGAACCTGTGGCACTGATTTATCAGTCTTTCTTCAAAGCATTACTAGTCCTTCAAACAACTGCTCATGAAATGTGTTAGTAGCCCAACCACTTCTTTCATGTTTACCCTCACTTATAGCCATTAAAGATGTGAAATAGTTATTTCCTATAACTCTGTTGGACCTATGAATGCATTTATTGGGTAGTTTATTAATTTAGAAAACCTAAAGGGAACACATACAGTTTTGCAGGTTGCAATGCTAAGCATGCTATAGAGGAAAACATTACCATTTCAAGTTAAGAAATTAAAGAAATGGAAATGTCAATTGAAGCATCAATTTATATAATACAAAACATTCGGTCCCAAATCACACCAGCAAAACCTTTTATTTCTCCCTTCACCCACATAACACCACCCTATTTCTGTACACCACACATTAACCAAAAAGACAAAAGTGGCAAACCCAACAAATCAAGAGACCACAAGAAGATAGGAAGGAAGAGGATAGTTCTATTTTCTCTGTCATAGATATTTACTAATTTTGTATAACATCAACAGGCAATGTACTAGGATGGCTCATCTTAAATGTCATGCAGTCTGGCCCATTCCGGCGCCCTGGTTATGAAATCCTCACAGATATATGAGAAGCAACAATGGTGCTCACATTAGGTATGCATGTATGAGGAATGTCCTATTTATAATGACCTTTCCAACACCTGTGTTGATGACCCTTTAAAATGCATATGAAAAGAGTATGTGGGATACATAGACAAACTGATTTTAACAACTGGATTACATGCACAAACCTGTTGTAGGCTACAGTTTTCTATGTTTTTAGGTCTCGCCTATAGCTGACTGAAGCTGACTATTGGCAAAAACATATTGTATTCAGTATGAACTTAAAGTGGGCAGTGGGTCCACATATTGCTCATAATTCAATGGCTATCTTGCCTGTCTCTGTTTATGTTTATCCTGTCTAAACACATTTCTCTTTCCACTCAGCTCCTCAATCTCTCTGCAAGGAGAAACACATACAGATTTGAACCTGGTTTTCCCAGATCCATGTCTGATTCACCATTACAGGGGAAATAACTTCTAATCCCTGGTTTTATGTACTGTGATGGCAGCCAGAATCAGAGATTATGGCCCTCTGGGACCACCACACCTAAATTCAGGGAATTTGTAAATAGGTCCTATGACTTCCTGATTCCCCTTTTCTGGCAAACTCGACTTTCACTGTTTATGGTTCATGCAGTTTCACCTTTAAACTTCATCAACCCAATCCATTTGAGAACAGAGCAAATTATAATGTGTACCTCAAATAAAAAAAGATAACAAAACAAGTAAATAGCAATATCCTTTAAAAACCAATCACAGGTATTTCACCATTTTCCATTTTCTAGCTGTCAACTCCTGTGCTATTAATAATGGTGGCTGTGAGCAGGAGTGTGTGCAGATCAACGAAGACCACTACAGATGTCAATGCCGACCACAGTACCAGCTAAATAGAGATGGAAAACACTGTGAATGTAAGTAGCCTGATTCTTACTGTCCTTACAGATAATTAGCGTTGCTACGTATAGATCACTGAGCATCACTGTAGTGAATAACAGATTATAAATCAGGTTATTTAGTGCTACAGTAGAAAACCAAACTTGTTTCCCTCTGTCACTTTATCATAAAGGGATTCCAGGCTGCTTTGATAAGACTTTCTGAAAGCCTGTCTGTTCAATGCTGGCTATGTGCTGCAAAGGTGAAAAGAGTTTTGGTTCAAAAAGAGTAGGAAAGGCATTAAGGTTGGTGGGGGCGAGCAGCTGGAGGACAGGTATTTATTTTTTCTTTACTTTTGGGACAGGGAAGGCATTGTTCTGTATGGCAAACCCACCATTACTTTATCTCTGTGCAGTAAAATAAAGGAGTGTTACAGCAAACAAATGATGGACAGAATGCTGACAATGCAAACATTCTCCCGCAGTCAAAATATCATGGGTAAATCCATTGTTCTTTTGCCCTCTATGCCACCCCGTTTTGGAACCAGCTATATGCAAATCAGTCGTGACCCTGTGCCCCATGGGAACAGTCCTGACCGAACTGCCAGGCCAGGTCCTCCCTGGACCAGAAACAAGCATCCTGGGACCGGTTTCAGGGTATGTCACCCTTCTTCAGCCAGGCTAGCTTGAATCCAGTGGCACAGTGAGCAAGGGACCCACGTCTGGGCATACCCATCCCACTTGGGGCAAAAAGTGTTACAGCAAACAAATGATGGATGGAATGCTGACAATGCAATTATTCTCCCCCAGTTAAAAGATCTGGGTTAAATCCATTGTTCTTTTGCCCACTACGCCACCCCAATTTGGACCCAGCCATATGCAAATCAGTCTTGACCATGTGCCCCATGGGAACAGTCCAGACTGAACTGCCAGGCCAGGTCCTCCCAGGACCAGAAACAAGCATCCTGTAGAATAAAGGAGGGTAGATGATTTTGAGGGTCATACTTAACATACAATTATAGATGGGTAGAAAGTGAATAATAGGATTGTTTTCACTTCAGGGTACTAAGTGACTTCATGACAACTCAAGCTCCACTGTTTTTTTAGAAAATCACCCATTATTCACTATTACCCATTTATAATTCTATATGGGAAGGTAAGGTAAGGTAATGTTTATTGTTTAGTTAATTAAAACCATAACAATTTTAAAACAAGTAGCGAAAAGCAAATGAGAACAATATTATAAAAAAAGGTTAAAAAGAAGAATTTAAACATACAATCATTTCATAATTCTATATGTTATTGAATCTATGTTTGCCATTTGCACCAGCAGTCCAAGTACACTACAAACATCAGTTGTTACTTTGTAGTACATTATGTCAGTTTTCATTAGTTTGAGGTAAGTACATCAGGAGTACATTTACAACAAGTGTTTTTATATAGGGAATGCCTTTAATTCATATCATTATAGGTAAGCGTTTTTAAAATTTGTTTTAATTTGTTTGGGTATATATATAGTTATGATTATGTTTCCATAGGAAAAGCACTTTTTGTTGGCATCATTTGACAAACCTTCACAACACTTTTTTAAAAAAGGCTCACCTCCTTCATAGAATGTTTCAGGATGATCTGTCAAGCGGGGGCCAAGAAAAAGGGGGAGGGTCCCAAAACATGTTTTCTCCATTCACTTTTCCATATGAGCATTGAAAAGCAATACTTCAAAAACTGCTGAATAGAATTTAGCTGAAAGCTAGATCTTGATCCAGAAAGCATGATTTTTGTTGTTTGGGATAATCCGTTCAGTAGTATTTGAGCAATTAGGGCTAAAATATTCTATATATCACACCATGGAGGCTCTGCAGACCCAACAGATCTTATGCTGAGGCTGGCAACACATTACCAAGCATGCATCAGAAAACATCTTAGGACTCAGGAATTAGTCCTGAGTACTAAAACAAAAGTTTTTAAAAAACATAAGGGATACCCTGACCCCCTAGGCCTGAAGAGGGGGTTCCAGGGGGACACTGCCTGTGGCTAAACAATTTTTTTTAAATGTAATCAAGAATTCCCTGATGACCTGCAAATCCTCTGTGAAATTTTAAAAAGAAGTGAGGGCTCATGTGCTACAGCAACCCTTTAGGAGTTTTCCAGGTCCCAGGGAGGGTCTGTGTTGCCAAACATGGGGCCGGGGTGCTGGGCCCTCCTCGTGGAGTCTCTGGGAGGCCCAGGAGACTCCACCTCCCAGACTGACAAGAAAAGAAAGGGGAGGAGGTGAATGGTCTCCCTTCTTCATGCCTTAATAGGTACCTGTGGACTCCATGTTAAATTAAAGGGGATGATTGTGCAAATCCCCCATCACTGAGCCTGAAATGGCATTAGATACTCCATCGCCTGGCATTGAATACCATTGTAGAGAGGAGGGGGCCATAGGCCCCCATCAACAATCCTTAATAGGCCCCATGGATCTAATTTCCCATGGCTGAGATCATAAAAAAGGAGGGGAGGGTTCAGCCACCTCTCTAGGCCTTAATAGGTATCGAGGACCCATCTCCGGGGCTGATCTAAAACTAAAGGGGGGAGCACCCATAAAGACATCAGGGCCACTATCCCTCAAGGCCAGCTCAATTACTGTGTCCCAGCAAGCCCACCCCAGGAAGCAGTAGTTTCTTTGTATGCAAGAGAGCAGGCAGGGAAAAATATGTCTGCACCCACCTGGCGGGAGCATTTTTAAAGCTCTTGCCTGGTGGGAGCACACATGTCTTCCCTTGCAGGAACTCGTGCTGGGAAGGCATGCCTTCTCCCATGCTGTGGGAGCTTTAGAAATGTTCTAGCCAGGTAGGAGCAGCCTTTTGCATTCCTGAGCACACTCTTGTGGGCAGAGAAACTCATATTGCTTCCACCCAGTGGGAGCAAATAAAAAAAACCTGCTCCTTCTGGTTGGAAGCAATGCCAGCTCCTATAGCACCCAGGATAGTTGCATGTGGGGAGCTAGCAGGGCCACAGGGTCCTTGGGGCTCCCCTGCAACCCCACAGGCACTGTTTGGGGGTATCCTGGGTGGGCGCCGGGGCACCCAGTAAGGCCTCGGGTGATGGGGTACCTGGGCCAGTATTGGCTAAAAAAACAAAGTTTGAAGTAAGTTTATAGTAAAGTGGTAACTTCAGTGATAATATAACATTTTAAACACACAATGCCACTGAAATTCAGCATTTTTAGTTATCTCAAGTAACTATAATTTATAATGCAAATCCCAGGATGCTTGTCTTCGGTTCAGGGAGGACCTGGCTTGGCAGTTCGGGCTGAACTGTTCCCATGAGGCACAGGGTCTGATCTGAGGTGGCGAAGTGAGCCAAAGAACGATGATGGATTCAACCTAGATCTGTGACTGGGGGTGAGTGTTTGAAAAGTTTCAGTGCTCCGTCCCTTCACTCCTTGTGTTTCCTTTGTTCGCCCTAAGTTGGCAGGGTATGTCCAGACGTGGGACCCTTGCTCACTTTGCCACTGAATTCAAGCTAGCCTGGTTGATGAGGGGTGTTAGTAAAAACAAAAAAAACACTACAGAAATTCCCCAGAGTTAACTATAAATTGTTCCCCTCCATGCACTGCTTATGGCCTATTACATCACTCTTGATGTTCTATAACAACATTTATGATATCACTGATGACATCTAAAATTATATAATTGATGATATCACTGATGGCATCATCCAATAATTGGGTTGTTTTGTTTTATAGATTACTTAGTGGCAGGCAACTACCATATTACTTCTCTGCCTACTTTTTTACGGCCTTTGTCCAGATAATGGGTGTAAGTATTTACAAAACGCATAGGTTCCTAATACACTATAGCTGTGTAGAGGTATCAAGCACATTATATATATTTGCATTGAAGAGTAACCCTGTGGGAAAGTGACAGGGATGACTTGCATTCATTGTGTTCCACACAAGTTGTTTGGCACTGCAGAAAAACTTTCCTGTAGGGCAAAGATTGTACGTACATCTTACTAAGAATTGTGAGCAGCTTATTGGACAGAATTGTCTCAGTATGACAGTCTCTTTTTAACATAGAAAATGGTGTGCACCAGGTACTAACTTATGTTATTGTTTTGCTTTAGAATATGGACTATCTGTAAAGTTTTCACTACATTATGAAGGCTGTAGGTAGTATGATCTTTAGCACCTTCAGACCTTGGTTATTTGAAGCAAATACTGTATTCTTTGAGTGTACACTGTTCTAAATAGTTACTTATATTGTTCATGAGTTTCTCTGTCTGCAAACAGTATGGTACAGAGTGAAGTCTATTTATTGAGTAAACACTGTTTACAATACCCACTTTTCTACTCATATAAACTTCTTTTCTCAATGTAGGTTTGGTGACTGTCAGGGGTTTGATACAGATAATGACTCTTTGTAGTAGGGCATTAGTTATGTAACAGGGCTTCAATATCTGGATGAACTTGGTTTTCCCTGAATAGTTGTATGCAGATTGAACACCGGGTGCAGGATTGGTTCGACTTTCATCTGTGGTTTATAATCAACCTGAACTCAGCTACCCATGAAGTGTATGGTATAGGGTCAATGTTGCACTTAACCCAAGCTTGCTTTACTATGTGGGTTGTATGTATGATAGCAGTAATGTTACCTCATATTATTCTGGGCTTTTTGCACTTACTTCCATAGCTCTAATGCTACACCCGTTTATCGAGCAATGTGTACAAAAGAAGCTTGGATGGGTGGGTGAGTGTGTGTATGGGTGTGTTGGTGAGTGAATGGATATCTCAGTGCTACATGTCAAAGTAACTACAGAAAGACTCATACAATTTGTAAAATCACCAATACCAAGCAACAGACATTCTATCAATGAAATGGAACTCATTCCTGTTGAAACAGACCATTAAAAAACAAATGAAAGACAAATATCAATTCAGCCTACCACCGATATCTACATCAATATGCATCTACTAGAGAAGTCTGCCAGTTCAACTAAACCTGCTGAGCTACCAAAAATAGACTAAACTGCATCTGACTACTTCATCGATTTTGATACCTTCTCTCTTGATCAAAGTGAACCTGTGACAATGCCAGCTCCAGTTTCCCATAAGCAACAAGTTCATGATTTTTATATTTTTCTGAAAAAGACTTACCTGGTCTCACCAAGGCTACAGCTCTGGATAATAAATGGAATACTGTTTTTTTCTATTCTGGATTGGCCTAGTGACTGTCTTTTGCTTACTCATGAACGGTAACTATCTCCCAGAACGCTCTGCAGTATCAAATGTGAACTTGGTCCTGAAACCTCATGATTCATCTCATCGTGAACAAAGAGACCTGTCCTTCGTGAACATTACAGCTGTTCCAGTTCCTGGTGGTATAGTTTGGGACAGAGTAGCATATGATGTATTTGGTCCCACAGAACTTTTGAAAATTCCTCATATATTCGAAATTTCTTTAAATGGTATCATTACTTCCAGTGCATTGTCTTACGATTGGTATTTTGAAACTGTAAATAATATGTTGTCTGATTTAGTACAAACCGCTGAATTTTCAAGCATTGAAATTACAACACTATGTACTGTTACCAACATTATGGTCTTCACTTTTTACATAAATCCAGTATTCCACGTAATGTTTTTCCATACCACCAATGGGATAATTGCTCAACACCACCAAAAGGTAGTTCGCCGACGTTTGCACAGAAATGTTCTAATTTTTCAGGGTTTAACAATTCAGACCTGACCTCATATTACTATAAGGTTGCACCTAAAACTGCAGAGAAAAATATGCTAACTAACACCAAACAGATTTATCCTGCATTCTTTATTTCCCAACTGTCTGAACACAGTTTTGACTTATGGAAGGACACTATGGACATAAAATCAGTCTGGGGTTCAAAGGAAGGGCAAGTTCAAGGAACATAAGCACTATTTTGAGCATGCCTCATTCCACAGCAGATAATATTTCTGAATGACACTGTGCAACATACTTCCTGCCTTGGACTAGCCAAGAACAAAGACTTGAACATACCTCGGATCCCCTTACCATCACCCTTTGAGGGGTGGCAAAACTTTACAAAACATGGTGTGGATACAGTAGATTACATCATACATGCAGTTACATACAATTCATCAGACCTCAATTGGAAGGGATGGTTAGTTTGGCCCTCAGACACAAATGGATGTCAGTCAAAATTCAGGGGTACCACCGAAGGGTTTAGTATCCATAGGCCAGACAAACACTATGTACAAAGAGAACATCGGGGTGGTGACATCATCTAGTGTTGGGAAGTTATGCCTCAATTGGCTAAAAACCTGGACACTGTCCCAGGTGAAACAACACTTATCCTTACTATCAGCAGACATGGATCTAAGGGACTTTTTATTAGGCCCCCAAAAAGCCACGTCTGAAATGTTTCTTATACGCTGTTTACAATAAAATATGGAAAATATCTCAATCCGCGGAGAGACTCTGTGAAATTGATAGAATTAACCTAGAAAAAGCATTAGCTGTAATCGATAATGGTATGACTACATTATCATCCAAGATTTATTCACTGGGCAACTTTGTATTTTCTGCTATAGATATACTAGAACTAGATTTGTCCATGATACAGCAGGGACAGTCTCAGCTACGTTCTATTATGTTGTTGAGCTGAACGCTACAAACATTACGTTCCGGTTATGTGCCTTGGTGATTTATCAACAGAACGTCCCTAATTTCTGCATACCATCTAACTAAGAAGCAGATAACAATGGCACAAAGGAGAGCAAAATATACAATGCTGCGTATTGAAAAACTTGACCCGTTACCTTTTACTGTAGCATAGTCACCATCCAAAGAATGGTTAATACATGGCCATATAACATTACTGGTCACAACTTTCCAGTTTCAGTATTGCTTAGAACAACAACAGGCCGGCAGATATGAAGCGATGGGTAAGGAATTCATCAAGGAATCTTGGGAATTGCCTTACAGATTTCAATGCAGTATTGGGGACATGGAAGTATTCCTAAGCAGTGCAAACTGTGAGAACTCTTTAAGTGGATCTCTAATATGCTAGGATATCTTGCTTCACAGGCCTATAATTGTTCTTTGCAAAAATACCCTGACATTTGAAAAGATCCCCAGCTGCTGTGATTAATCTGGTGTTCAAGTTGCCTTCAAATAGGAGTTACTTGATGCTAAATGATCAAGGTTGTTGTCAGATGCTTCCGGGCATCGCATATTGTGTCACTATAAACTCCAGGGATACTTGTGGTATGCTAGTATTGTTTCCACCGACCCACACAGTCAGGGAGGTGCTGTTATGGCCTTCATTGAATGTTGCTATAATGTCAAAAATGACATTATAGTCGCACTTAAGCCCTGTCCCTTTGTGGTGAGGGGCCTCTCTCTGTGTGGTTTTACTTCATTGAATGTTTCATTCATACGGTTTGAAACTCTGAGCCAAATGAAAGCCATGCTTTTCAGAAAATCGTGCCCTTAACCTCTGCCCAATATACTTTTGATCCTTAGGTCGCAAGGTCCTCAGCTGAGATACAGGCACTAGTACAAACAAACTGCCCTTTCCATTTCACCAAAATGGTACAGCATATCTTTCACATGTCTGATACGACAGGTATAATACACCTATTTAAGACTATGGGTTCTGGACTGTTAAGCACCTTTCAGACAATCTTTGGAGTCTAAGCATTTTTGAAGGGCTTCCGTTGATCCTGTTCCTAATAGAAGGAATACTTATTGTAATTTTTCTGCTACGTAATGGACGTCCCAGTAACCAAAAAGATTGAAAAAACGCTCCTGGAGCGCCGATACTGTGATCGCATGGTACTTCATCTGGGTACACCTCGCCTTCAAGAACTAAGTGAGTCCTGGTTCCTATCATTTAGACCAGTCTGAATCAACTGCGTTCTGCCTGTCCTTCGATGCCTGTTCTGCGGACAAGAATGCATGTTGGATCTCTGTCTTACCACTTTCATTGGTCGCGCCACCGGACGTGGAGGCTTTACTGGACCCGATAATGGCCCATGTACTGCTGTGTCCTCAGCATATTCCCATGTTGATGTCTGCATTCTTAGAGCCACCACAGGATGCTTCAACTCCTGTTCGAAAGGATACCAGATCCTCTTCAACACTCAGGGCTTGGATGTCATACAGGATTCCCCAGCATTGGCTGTGGGCAATACAGAAGATCATCTGTGCTCCTTTGACCTGATCTGTGAGGTGTTGCGGGGACCGACCTCTGCAACAGTGATGTTGCATCTCCCAGCCAGGACACATAAACATTTGGCTCATCGTGTGCTGGGAAAAATGTTGCCTTCTTCAAAACAACCAAAACTTGGAATTCTAAGCAACTAACACAATTCTATTTACTGAGCTGCATGGCTTTCAGACACTCATAGTTGTTCGAATTATAGATACAAACATATTTTAGTAAGACTTCTACCGCTTTAAATACAATTTTAGCATTTAAATAATAAATTAAAAACATTTTAACGCACTATTTTAGGACCTAATTAGTTGTTTGCATACAATGCTTGGAAGTACACAAAAATGTTAGTAAGTCATACAGTCGTATGAGGAGTGGGTGTTATGTTTCATATAGGTACCTCAATATAGGCTCAGGTAGCAACCAAACCTTTCACCTATATTTCCCCTGCCATTACACTACATAACAGTTCTTGGGACTGACCTTTTACCTAGTTACTTTAGAATTTACAGGACGTGGGGTTTCCCTGAAAACTAGCCTCATTCATTAAGTGTAAGGATTCTTCGAAACTCAGCAAGACTACCATCTCCTGCATAATAACTATGTGCAAGGGTCATTCCTTCTGTCATCCTAAGTCCGACATGACACAGCAAGGTAGATCCCCTGAGGGTACCACTTTGGGTATAAAACACAATTTCTTTGCTGAGGCAGAGAAAGGTAAAAAAGGACTTCCATGCTGACACACTGACGCAAGACGCTGAGGTTCCTGCACGCAGACACTCCAGCTTGCAATAGTCTGACATCCCTTGTGGGGATGTCCATCTCGAGACCAAGACGCGGTCTCACAGTCTCTCACTTCAGGTAATGGGGTTGACTTTATCCTAGAGGGATTCTTGGCTCTACACCTACATACATGCTAGGTACACTTAGGTACATCTAGTTAGTTTCACATCGTAGGAGTACCCATTCTGCTGCCATGTATTTTTATACCTGCCAGTATTCATTGTTTTAGCACTATGGTAGAGATCTACCATCCGTATACTTTGTTGGTTCTTATAACCATTTAAATCTGTTTCTGTCTCATGGCTGTTTCAGCGCACCTATTTTACACTATAATGGCTTTGGTTCCATAAATACTTATTGAAAACCTCCCCACTGTTTATTCTGTGTATCTCCCTGAGTCAAAGTGAGCATGAGTGACTTAGTGAAAAGGACTGTACTGTTTTTCACCATCCCTGATGGGACAGAGTTGTCATGTTTGATAGTTGCCAAGAACTATTCTCTCCTTGGTAAGAGGAGTTTACAGTGGCACTGTGAGCTAGTTGGTATACAGGAGAACATACCCAGTGGAGATGTCTGGAATCAGTCTGGACACCAATCCTACAGTTTATGTTGTCTAACCGCACAGATCCTATATAGATTTATAAGAATTACACAACAGTTCTACTGCCATAATAATCGGCAACCCTGCACGACATCTTATGCCAGCGAGGAAGATCATCGGCTTGGCAGTAAGTGATATTGATTTATATCTGGTGGATCTTAAACAGAAAATATGGTCCTTCACATGGTAACGAGATAATGAATAAATTCTAATGCTCATTCTACTGACGTAGTAATCAGCAAACCTGCAAGCCGTCTAGTGCCCGTGCTGGGGTTCCCTCCTGAAGTGCCAGTGACACTGAAAGCAGTGGAAGGCGTGTAGGCTCGCTCTGTGCCCTCCTCTACAGCATCTTACTTTCTTACTCCGCTGAGTAATCCTTATATAATGTGGTGAGGCTGGGGAGAGGGGGAGTCGGGGTATGTATTAGGAAATTATAAAGTTGGGCGCTTCTGTCCTATACCAGTGTTTATAGCCTGCTGCTGCTCCATCGTCTTCAATGGAGCGCTTACATTTTATGTCTATGCTCCTTTTCTTTTGGCAGTGTTACAAGTTTTAATTCAAGTGATTGCATTTGCCTAAAGGGAATTTATCTGCACTCTGCATGCCTGGTATTTAATCAAATGTATTTTTAATAAAACCATCCTGTCTTCAAAAAGCTGACCTATGTTCTTATTATTCTCTTTTTCAAGTGAGAGATCCCTGCACAGATCGCAATGGAGGATGTACACACATCTGCCACAATAGGGACGGACATGCAATGTGCGAATGCAATCCAGGACATCACCTTTCTGCAGATCAAAGATTATGTGATGGTATAAGTACTAATCTTGAAGTGTACACTCTTTGAACTACTTCCACATATACAAAATATATGTTCATTAGGGATAAATGATGGTTCCATTCTTTAGTATGACATTTGGCAGGTGGGGAAGAACTAATGCTTTTGCCCATTGTTGGGAACCAATAGTTTTAGTGCTCAGTATTGAATCCTTCTCCATTCTGGTGATCCTAAAACCTTCCTATGTATCACTTACAAGCCACTTATTCGGAGCACACTCCAGTTCTAACAGCAAAGATAGTTACCATGCTTGTAGCAATATCTATGTATGCATGCTTATCTAGCCAGGCTGCTCAAATATTGATATTGAATGGTGAATGGTCAGTAACTGAGTACACTACAATGATGGCCAAGTTCTGCAACATTCATATAACTGATGAAAGGACATTCTTGTAATGACTGATTTTGAATAACGGATTATCTCCTTACCAGTTAATTATTGCTTATTTGGATTTTGCTTAATAGATAACATAGTCAAAGTTATAATTATTACAACAGCAGAAGGAGCATTCTCTAATCCACTAGGCGGGGTGGGGGTGGAGGAAGAAGAAGGTACACAAAGAATGGAGTGCATGCCCTTAGTCTACCTGTTTATATAGTCCATCTTTCATTTGGTTAATCAGTCATCTTTCCCATCTCATATTTTTAGATGAAGTAGACACCTCTTCCTAGCTGTTTATGTTAATTATAACCTACCCTGGTTGTGTTAAAGACCATTAATATGAATGCTTGGGAGAGAGGTATGTATTCATTCTCTTGAATTGAAAGACAATTTAGAAAACACAATACAATGTGAGTACCAAACTATGAAGTCTATATGATAAGATCTAGGACTGTTGCAAATGATACCACATTGGACTCCAAGCGTGAACAGGCAGTAACACTTTTTTGCCCAAGTGAAGTTTGTGGATGCAGTCCATAGACTTAAACCCACTATTGAGGGATTATATCCCTCTTTTCCCAAGTGAACCATCTGTTATTTAATTTGCTACTTACCTCTACAACAGCACTCACCCTAAATCGATAATGGAATTCCCCAAACTTCCAAACTAAAGAACTTTCACGACAACCCAAAATCTTAAAACATTAATCTATAGAGAGAGAAGAGAGAAGAAAACAACTATGTATTTTTTAAAGCAAGTACTAGCTATCAAAATGTACCTGGCAAAAGAAGAACGCCACTAACTCCATATCTAATTAGTATTTAGCAGTTTCATTTGAATCATTGTAGAAACCAGTTCATGGCCTAGTCCTTAAGCTAGTTTGCCCTTATTGACCTGTTGACACATATTATTGAAATATCAATATCTTCATCTGGAAATGTTAAACATGTCCCCCCCCCCTTCTCCCCTCAAGCATTGGGAATAGCCTCACTTCACGGTAGCATTGCCAATATGAATGATAGACTTGAGGCCCCATTTTTTCAGCAATTTACACATTGTTTACAAGATAATTTTACATTTTATTCTGGAGTTCTATGCTTTCTGCTTTACTTTTAAATACACTTTTACATTTTTTAAATGATCGTAAACAAACATCTTTTTACATGAAATTAAGGATGAAATTAAGGAAACATTTGACCTGGAGACCAAAGTCATGGCTGTTTTATTTAAATGTATTTGCATTTGCCCATGGGAAAACTGAGCAGCAACTCCAACAAGATCCAGCAGGCATAGCTGATCTCTTGTAAACATGTCACCAGCTCCATTTTGATAGCCGTAAAGATCAAAGAATGCGATAAGTTCTGCTAGATGTAGCCTAGAAAATGAACAAGTACTGAATAAAGGAAGTTTCCAATTTATTCTTTCCCAATAATCAACCAGAGTAATAAAAATCCATTTCAATGGAAACACACGTATCCCAAAATAAATTAAATCAAGAATACCAGAGATCCAATTGAGGCCCTGCAAGAACACCCTTTAACTGATGCAGTCATTCTGAACCTTTGCCACTGATAATTGCTGGCAAAATATATTTATGCGATGAATCTGTGAGTATTAATGCTTTGTAAATTTCACATAATAGCCTGTCAATTGTGTCATGGAATGATACTGATCTGTCCCCTCAATCATATATAGTTAACTACAGTTGTGTTACATAGGTACAGATAGATTTCCTTCGGCATAAAACTTCATGAAAAATGGTTGAAGCAGCCAAAATAGTGAGATTTATGTTGTAATTAAGGACTAGAGATTTGCACCTGTATTGCAGTAAACCTGTCAGTTTGATGTTGTGCTTTTGCCATATCATGAAGAACAAACATTGGCAAAACCGATAGGTCTGGGCTGTTTTACAAAAATATGTGTGTTTTGCGTTATACTGCAATGTAGAATATACTATCCACAGAATTCCGTCTTCTGAATGTGTTCAGCAGCAAAGGTAATTACACAAACACAAAGACAATTACATAAAGCCTGCCATTCATTACAACAGTTCGAGTTGGGAGATGGACAGAGCAAAGTCATGGTGGGTTGATCCATTGGTAGGCAAAATAGCAAAATATATTGCCCTTGTGAAACTGATCTGCAATAACAATATGTAGATCTGTGGGCTGGCTGAACATACAGACGTGGCAGGTAGAAGCCTAGGAATAAATGCCCCAGTACCAATGCAATCCAATGCAAGTTCTCCATAGGCAATCACAAGCATTTACTACACCAGTGAAATTGCCCTTCACTCTGGACAGATAAAAAACCATACATGATTATGAATGACAGCTCAATCAACCAATCGCTCTGAATATAAGCTGGCAATAGCCAATAATTGAAGTTGTCTGCCCTTTTGCATACTTTCCTTTTTTCTTTCGTTCAAGATCCATTAATTCTGAGTGAGACAGCTAAGACAAGACCACCCAACAGCTGAGACATACTTTTCCTCTGATGTCTCATGTATTAAGTTAAAAGTGAAATAAGGTTTACTGTGCACATAACAAGTGTCACTATAGTCTTACAGCTGAATGTGGTGAGCAACAAAGGAACACAATTGCCTAAAGACTAGCACTCTAAAAGTAGAAGACAAAGTCAATACTAATGAAGGGCAGACCAATGGGTGAAGAAAACAGCAAGATTCATATGGGATTGGTGAACATTATGCAACAAAATTAAATTGATCAAAAACAAAGATTTGTCGAGGATAGAAAGGTGGCGTGTAATGCAGCTGCTGGAAGATACTGCAAAGGCCTTATTGTCCATGCAGTGCAAAAAAGCAGTCCATAGGTAAACTCCTGTGTCATCTGCACTAATCAAATGACCCTTGCACAAGCATGTCAGTGTGAATGACTGTGCACTCAAACAGTGGGTGTTGAAAATAGGTTGACAACATCTTACAGCTAAGGGTGGCTAACCTTTTGCCTCTGTTCCTTTTTTCTGTTTTGATGCATTAACACTGAGAGAGTGAAAACTGAAGCTGAATCTACCACAACCAGCCATAAACTTATTTTCTTGTTTTTTTTCAAACCAGTAATTACATTAATCCATAGGAATATCTCCTCTCTGACATCTCTTCCTTCAATTTGAAAGGTGAAATTCTGCTTCATATTCTGATAATAATATAGCCTTTATAGCCACTGATGAGGGCTATACGAGTTATCAAATGCCCAGAACTGAGTTATGGACATGAGCCACTTGCAAAGGCCCATATTGTGGGAGAGGACCTTTAACAACCAGTTTAACCTGAGGCAGAAGGGCTATAATGCTTGTAGAACATTTCACACACTAAGGGTGCAACATTCTAAATTAAAAAGGGAGAAACAGAAAGACAGACATTGGAACAGTGGAGCCGAAGGCTTATGCCAGCCATTATTCGCCCGAGCCACTTCATTGTCTTCAATCGAGCTCTCAACATTCCTGTGTTCTAATTGTGCTTTCTTAACAATCAAACATGGAGTCTTCAACACCATATATGTTCAATCCTACAGATATTGATGAATGTGAAGAAGACCTTGGCACGTGTGCTCATGGTTGTGTGAATACGCTGGGATCCTTTATCTGTGTCTGCAACCCCGGATTCGAGCTAGGGGCTGATGGAAAACAGTGCTATCGTAAGTGGAATGGTTTTGTAACTAATTCGAAAGCTAACCTGCTAGCTAGGTGATATTTAGTGAAAAAACTCAAAACGTATGCAATTGATTCTGCACACTCTTGCATGCAAAAACCTGAAAAGATCACACTCTAATATTTGACATTTGTTATTTCTAATACATTTTTTGACTGTGTGTTTGTTTGCATGAATTGACACATAGACTCCTCGAACAGTTTATGGGACTGTTAAAGAGAGATTGGGCCAGGGCTAAATGGATTCACATTACACGACATTATCCTTTTGGGGCTGTATTAGGGAAAGGGCACACTGCCCCTGCGTACGCCACAATGCACCTTTAAACAGGTGCACTGAGTGCAAAAATGGAGAGTGCATTCTGTTTCAGTGAATGTGCTGCCCCCAGGGTAACAGCCAACTCAAGCTGCCCCTGGGGAAGCGCATTTAGTGAAATATGGAGTGGCTGCTTCAGAGCTGCTGTGTGTTTTACAAAGAGGGCGACAGAGATCCGCCTACAGGCACGTGCTGTAGGTGACTGTACACGTCTGCAGGGCGATGTCTGTGGGCTCCATTAGACTACTTTTCCCCTCCAGAGGGCTCCCTTTAGGAGTCTCACTGACAGTAGTGCACCACCTTTTTTGTGGCAAACATGTTTGCCCCTTTCTAGGGTCCTGTTGGCATCTGTGCTATGTCTCTAATATGGGGTTTGTGCAGAGGCAAAGCGATTGCGCCATTTGCATGGGACCAAGTCCCCTTGCAAAAAATGGAATGCTGTTTCATGATAGTTCTGATTATACATGTGCACCAGCGCTATCAGTGTTACAGGAGGGGCTGCACAAGCATCCACGTCCCCTTCTGTAATACCAAATTTGCATTCAGGCTCATATAATCCTCTGGATACATTGGGTCTGACCATGAGAGGACCAGTAAACTGAGCTTGCGGCACAAACACCTGTATGTGAAGGAAGCACAATTATACGTGGTGTAATGTTTATTGCACTCAGTACTTGCCAGTACAACTAACTCCACATCTCTGATTAAATGTTGGCAGGTCAAACTGGAGAGTGAAAAAGACAGAAAATACTGAGACTTGAATTCTAATGTAATTAAGTCCAACATCTCCATGTTATGGTACTTTTTCACAGCAAAACTATTTCAAACACATTGGTGACAGATTTTATTGGATGGGATAATTATCCCATCTGACTATGGGGCTCTCATAATCAGGGCCATAATATCATTTTCCAGCCTAGCAACTCCTAACTTTGTAATGTTGCCTTTGAGTGTCAGATAAACAGCAGGTAAACACTGTTCTTAGAGTCCCCAACTGTGTTTAGTGTTTCATATCAGATTATAAAATAGAATCTGCTGTGAGGAGCAGCTAGATCCTGATGACATCATCAGAAGAAGCACTGGTAGTCATTATGCCCAGTGTTTCAAATGTCTTCCTGCTGTGTGATTTTGTGCAGCTTACAAAGCTTAATAACAGAAAGATGTTGCTTCAGCAGGAGAGAGTCTTTCCATTACAGCGGGGGAAGGGCAAGAGCAGATGGAGGGCCAGTGGAAATGGTTTATTGCCACCCCTATACTAAGTAAGTTTCCTGGATCATTGTTTCCCAGACTGCGGGTTGCGACCCACTGCTGAGTTGTGAGCTGCTTTTTGGTGGGTCCCCAAAGTCCAGACAATAAATAAAGTTGCCTTGAAATTCTGTATTTATTGTATCACATTTTCAGCACTTCAAAAGCAGAGGTCAATTGTCAGGCTGTGTCTATTGCTGCTTATTTGTCAACACTAGACTGATCTTTATAAATTTCTCTCATCTTGCAGTCTGGGAAAGAAAAGCAAAATGGATTATGTGGCAATCCTGCTGAGGTACATGAAGTGTGAAAGAAAAGTTGGAGGATCTAATTTTTTTTAGTACACACAAGGATGTAAATACCTGTAAATAAACTGTACACATTCAGAAGTTAGGAAAGAAAAATGAATCACAGTTATTGCAATTCTGAAGTGTGATGGAAACAGATTTTAATAGAATAATAACACATTGAGACACTTTAGTGGGTGATGATCTAAAAATAAATATTCTCTGAAAACCCATTTCCACACATTATCATTTGTATGCAATATATATTTATCTATGTAACTGTATGTCTGTACAAATTTAGTGACCATGCCAATGGAAAATGTGCTGCCTGCAGAAAGCAATAGGCTAACCACATGATGCTTTTTTACATTAAAAAATCACCTGCCTCATGTCCATTTAAGCTAGGCAGGTCGAGAAAATTAGCCTCACTAAAAAGCAGGTTGTAGTTCTAAGATGTTTGGCAAGCACCGTTCTATACCCTTCTCATTTCAGTCCTTCCTCTTCTGGCCCACCTCTGAACTCGTCCTATCCAAACTCAGCAAACATCCCTGTGCATATCTCTTTCTGTCCATCTTGTTCACGGTATGGCTCTCTACTGATGATCTTCTCCAGATCTTTTCCTCATTACATGGAGATTTTCCTGGGTGATTTCAACCTGCACTTGAATGACACTAAAGATCCCAACGTCAACGACATCAAAGACCTCCTAACCGACCAAGCCCTGACTCAAGCCTGCTCTCTGCCAACCCACTCAAAAGGGGCCATCCTTAACTGGATCATCTCTAAGGACTCCTCAGTCAAGCTTATCTCCATAGACCCATGTGACTGGTCTGACCATCACTCCATCTCTTTCATTTTACCCGGGACCCGCAAGATAAAGACGTTGAACTGATTACCAAACGCTGGACCAGAGACACTAAGAACATCAACCTTATGAAACTAGAGGCTCACTGCAAATCTGACCTCCCCTCGCACATAACCACAGTCAGCGACCTCAATGAACATTGCTCGTTGTCCATCTCAAACATTCTGGACCACCTTGCCCCTCTAAAACTAAAAAGAACACAAATCAAGGACAGACACCCCTGGTTCACTGGTTCCCTCAACATGGAGAGGAGATGCCTATGGCAATCGGAAAGAATCTGGAGACAACATCCCTCTGCAATGCATCTAAAACTTCTCCGCCAGATTAGAAATGCCTACAACGAGCACATCCTCAATTCAAAAAAAGAATATTTCAGATTGGAATTGGGGAACGCCAAGAATAGACCCCGTAAGCTCTTTGAACTGGTCAAACTCCAATCTGATAAACTGGCTAAAACACCAAAATAATCCCCCAAATCTCTAATATCCTCAGAGGAATTCTCCTCTTTCTTTGCTGATAAAACCACGGCATTACGAATTGAACTCAGTACCGCCACCTACTCTCAACCCCTTCCTGACCTGCCCCCTTTTTCCGCACCACCCCCTCTGGCCTCACCAAAAAACCAAGCCAGCTGGACTGACTTCGAATACTATAACGAAGACTCCATCTCTAAAATCCTTTCCACCTTAAACCGAAATAACCAACCTAATGGCTCGCTACCTTCCAACTGCCTTGCTGCCAACTCGCATTCCATCGTTCCTTGCTGGACTGCAATAATCAACACCTCTCTCCAGCAGGGTTCGATTCTGAACCCTGTGAAAGCTGGCCAAGTCCTCCCTATTTTGAAAAAACCATCACTGGAGCCAGCCTCCCCTGACAATTTCAGACCTATCTCCAATATCCCGCTATTAGCCAAAGTTTTGGACAAGTGTGTACAACAGCAACTAAGTCTGCACATCAACAACTTCCACCTACTGGACGACTTCCAATCTGGATTCAGACCAGGGCACAGCACTGAAACTACTATGCTCCACATCGTGGACGGTGCTCTCCTAGCCCTAGACCAAGGCAAAACCTCCCTTCTAATCCTCCTTGATCTATCCTCCGCCTTCGATACGGTCAACCATGAAAAACTACTTGAACGGCTCAAATTCAGGATGGATCTGGATGGCGTGGTCCTAGAATGGTTGAGGTCCTTCCTCCACAACCGCTCTCAGAGATTCCTCAGCACCGGCAACCTATCAGGACCCACCCCGGTCACAGTTGGAGTCCCCCAAGGTCCCCACCCTTTTTAATCTTTACTTAGAGCCACTCACCGAAGGTCTTTGTACCGCCAACATCTCCTACCATATGTATGCAGACGATACCCAAATATACATCAATATCTCTTTGTTCGAGGAGATCCTCTCCCTGAATGAGACCCTGAAACTGACTGTCCAATGGCTAGCCAATAACCAACTCAAACTTAACACAAAGAAAACTGAATTTCTCCTAATCTCCCCTTCAAAAGCCAATCCAGGGATTCAGATGTGGATCAAGGCCATCATAGCCCTAAACTGCCCGCCGACCGTTGTTGACTCTGCCAAATCCCTGGGCATAATCCTCGACTGTAACCCGAACATGCAAGACCACATTAACTCGATGGCTAAAGCAGCCAGATTCCACCTGAGCTTCCTTTGGATGCTGAAACCCTTCATCGATGCTCCTGACTTAAAAATGGCAGTTCAAGCACTAGTCATCTCTAGACTGGAATATGGTTGTTCCACCCTTACTGGGTTACCCAAGATCTCCTTAGCACCTCTAAAAGCCTGTCTCAACGTGGCCGCCAGACTACTCACAGGCACCAGGAAATTCGATGACATCTCCCCACACATGAAAGAGCTGATCTGGCTCCCTCTAGAGGCCAGAATTCAGTTGAAACTGCCATGCATTACACACAAGGCTCTACACACAAACTCCCCTCCTTATCTGGCACAGAAACTAGTGGTATCTGAAGGAAGCAGGAACTCCAGGTCCGCTAGAAACTTCTTACTCCAACCTGCCTTCTTTCAGAAAAACAGAACCTACAATAGGGCCTTCACTGGAGCAGCACCAAGAATTTGGAACTCTTCCCACCCGCCATCAGATGAATCCCTTCTCTAGCACATTTCAAAAAGGAGGCCAAAACCTTCCTCATGGGTAAATTCCTCATCTAAGGCCTACCCTCAGCCACCACATTGTGCCAGATGGATCTAAGACTATCGATTCTTCCCCATATCACCAATTCTCCCCGCTGAAAATATGTGGGACCTTTGTTTTTATTGACTCTAATGGTGATTGTAACCATACACCTGTATCCCCCTCTTTCCCTATGTTCTCAGCACCCTGGCTCCTCGCCATCCTTTCTGTTGATTATGTATATTTCTGCACTTTAAACTTTTGTTTGTTCAGCACTGTATACCGTTTAAAGCGCTCTGATACCCTCACGGGTCAAGTTTGCGCGATATAAAACATAAAAATAAAAATAATAAATAATAAAATAAATAAACATGGATTTTCTCACCCACACTTTCCTTTCTTTTATACCCTAATAGTTTTCCTCCGTCTATTATTCTCTAAGGGCTTTATTTAGACAATGGTGGCTGCAGGACATCCACAAAAAAGCAACGGATGCACTGCCCACCCTGTATTTATTTGAGGGTATTGGAATACTTTGACCCTACATATATGGGTACTCTAAATAGGGGAGGCATGATGGCATATCATCTTTTACTGTGTCCAAAATTTCAGCACCTGCTCAATTTTTACTCATTTTTGTTCAAGGGCTCTTGCTCACTCATCCTCTGATAAAGTTCCTAATAGTCCTAATAATGTACCTGGTACTCTTGCCCTTGTGTTCTGCATAATGTTAAATTGCACTTAATATATGTATATATATATATATATATATATAACATTTTAAGGATGTGGCTAATCAACTTCACTGTATGTCTACAGCACTCACACTTTATATGAAAAAAACAGAGAAGCAGAAATCAGAATAAATTCTTATAAATCAAAGTGATGTAATTTGGAGGAAAGAAAAAAATTGATAATGCGTCAGGATTGTATTTAAATACATGCCAAGTGGTCGGAAGTATATCTTCCATTTCCATGCTGATTGAAGGATCAGCATGATGACGTGTATTTAAAGAATGAACCTGAGCGTCTCATTTATGTGAACAAGGCAGCTGTGTATGCCGAATCGCGTTATGCCATTCTTGATGGACTAAATAAAAATACATAAAAAGAACTGATCCCCAGAAGTGTCGGTAAGTGTGTTAACGTTGCAGCAGGAACTGGTAGCATATATATATGTATGTACATATGTATGTACGTATATATTCACTGAAAAAACATAGGTTTTAGGGGTGTTAGAGTTAGTTGGACATTTCACTCGTACAAAACCATTGAAATTCCCCCGTTATAGTTAGTTGTACTAACTATAACTCGCGCGCCCACAATCCACTGCTGATGATGTCACATATTACATCATTCATGACGTTGTCAGTGACATCACTGATGACATCACTGATGACATCTCAAATGACATCACATCACTGATGACATCATCCAGTGAATGTGGTTTGGTTCGATATTTAAATAAGTATTATATATATATAGCAATCTGCCCTGAAGACTGAGTGGATGTATAAGTGTCTGAATGGAGGATTTAGTAGCAATGTGATTGACTGTCTAAGTGACGAATTTAAAGTTTCTCACTAAATATATGGGATAGTGATTAAACTGTGTGAATACCTGCATCACTCTATCTCTTGTTGTGTAAACTACTACATAAGTTGGTCACTAGCTATGTGAAAGTCCATATTTGTTATTAATTAGTTAAGTGAGTATTTGTATCAGATAGTGAATGAACGTGTGTGTGGTTGGGTGGGAGGTGTGTGACTGGCCAAAGATGTGTAAATATTTGATTTAGTAGGTATATGAGGTTAAGACTGTATGTGGAAACAATTGTTTGGGTGAGTGAATCTCTTTATGGGTGTGGTGATGAGTAAATATATTTCTCAATTACACATGTCCAATAAACTAGAAATACAAAAGGCAGTGTATGTGACAGTTGTTGTATATAAGTAAGTATACATAAGACTCAGTGATTGTATTAGTGACGTATGGATAACTGTATACTTGTAATAGTGATTTTATAACACACTAAGTATGAGTTACTATCTACATGAATAAATAAAGTGGTGTTTGTGAAAGTGTGTAGCTTAGTAAATATAAGTATGATCAATTGTTTGCATAAGTGAGTATGAATGAATGAATGAATGAATGAAATCCGACTTATAGTGCGCTACTTAGCCCAAGGGCGTCAAGGCGCCTAATCCAAAAATATCCACAAAGCAAGCTTATTGGTAAGCCTTAATGAAACACCACGTTTTTAGAGCTTTTCTTAAAAGAGACAGCGAAGGTTGCACCTTTATGTCGGAAGGGAGGGCATTCCACAGACGGGGCCACGGTGGCAAAGGCCCTACCTCCCCATCTGACTTTCTTACTACGCAGGATGCACAGATGATTCATGTTGGAGGAACGAAGGCTCCTGCTAGGAGAGTAGCAAGTTAGCAGGGAGCCTAAGGCATCTGAGGGTCCAGCCAGACGCGCTCCAAAAACCAGACACAGTAGGATGACTGCATAAGTGAATAGAATGTGTGCTGGTGTGTAATGTTGATGTAGGTGTATAAGTATATTTAATAGTGTTCTATTGATCTTTGTTAGCATGTATGAGTGAATCTATTAGTAAGTGTTTAGATGTGTGTGTAGATGAAGGAATCACTGAGTGGGTTTTTAGAAACTTGTATTGGTGTGGTTTCAAATATGGTACTTCATATTTTATAATGAGTGCTGAAAAGTTATGCTAGTGTATGATAAGATGTATCAGATTGTCACTTGGATGATGTAATCAGTGATGTCATTTCAGATGTCATCAGAGATGTCATCAGTGATGTCACTGAAAATGTCATGAATGATGTAATATGTGACACCATCAGCAGTGGATTGCGGGCGCGCGAGTTATAGTTAGTACAACTAACTATAACGGGGGAATTTCAATGGTTTTTACGAGTGAAATGTCCAACTAACTATAACACCCCTAAAACCTATGGTTTTTTCAGTGAATATATACATACATATATATATGTTAGCAGTTCCTGCTGCACGTTAACACACTTACCTATGGAAAATTGCAAGGGGAAAACGTGTTTTGGCACCCCCCTTTTTTCTCTGCCCCTGCTTGATGAATCATCGTGAAACTTTTAGGATAGGAACGGACCAGAGCTGGCTAAAAGTTTGGAAAATTTCGCGCAGATTCGTCAATCGGTGCCAACGTTATTCCAAATAGAATGTTGCAGATTTCCTATAGGATAATAGGTCCTAACTATAACTACATACTGGCGACCGCCAGTAGGTAATATATATATGTATATATACATGTATATAAATATATATATTATAGAGTGGCAGTAGCAATAGGAAATCGTTGGATTTTTGCTTGGTAATAGCTTTGACACCATTTGACGAATCTCCACGAAACTTTGCAGACCTATTCCTTTTTGTACATTGGCAGATGATGCAAAGTTTTTTGATGATTAGTGGGTGTAAAGAAAAAATGGGGGCCCAAAATTAAGTTTTTCCACCAATGCATTTTACATAGACTTTTTAGGCAGACATTTCGGTAAAAAGGCTGAATGTATTTTCATGAGATTGACCAATAATGTAAATCATGGTCTGGAAAGGATCTTTTTGTTATTTCATGAAAATTGGTTCAGGTATTTTTTAGTAATAAGCTGCAAAAACGTAGTAATATAGTGGGCCGAGGTAAACCGGGGAACAACTATTACAACACAGTCATTACAACGTACTACATTTACAACGCGGTCATTACAGCGCAACAGCCTTTACATTGCATGCCATTACAACGCAGCCATTACAACACATGTCACTACAGCGCATGCCATTACAACCCATTATAAGGTAAGTAATGGGGAATAGTAATTTTTAACCCTACACAATCCAACACTTACCCTACTGTTGCCTTCACTGGAGTGGGAATAGTAATTTTTGCCCCTACACTATCCAACACTTACCCTACTGTTGCACTCACTGGAATGGGAATCGTAATTTGTACTCCTACACTATCCAACACTTACCCTACTGTTGCCCTAAAGGTATTATGCGTTGTAATGGAATGCGTTGTAAATGTAGGTTCTAAAAATGCGTTGTGATGGCATGTGTTGTAAAATCATGCGTTGTAATTGATGTTGGAATGTAAAAACTGCATTGTAAAGGCATAGGTTGAAGATATTCGCGCTGTAATGTGTCCTAGTCTGGTACACCGTAGTACTTTTGTGGTATTCAACAATACAAAGCAATGACAAAACATTCTATTATTGGCTAAAGCCCTCACAAAATAAAAAGGTAGCCATGTCGTGTAGACTACACTTTAGGTGTGTTGTGGCTTTGGAAATTAGATACAGGTAATTAGTATGTTTTAATGATATGATATGGTAAGACATGAGGCTGTTTAGCATAGCATGTACAGGCAGGAAAAACTATAAAAGTATTGTGGTACTCCCTCTGCACTCGAAGCCACTGCACTCTAGGATACTGCACTCTATGCCGTGCACTTTATGCCGTGCACTCTATGTCACTGCACTCTATGCCACTGCACTCTAAGCCATTCCACTATACTGTAGGCCACTGTGCTCTATGCCATTGCACTGTACAACACTCTACTGTATGCCACGCCACTTCTCTTCAGAGGCTTTGGAAATTGAAGGCGCATAGGACACCGCCCTCATCATTTAAATGTTCCAATGCAAGCCCTGAATGGGGCGCTCTGCCATGACTAGCAGAGCATTATGGGCCTTGTAGGGTCCTTTATCTCCCAATGGAGCGCGCAATGTTGCTGCTGTAGCATTGAATGCCCCCAGATGGGCCTCAGTGTACCGGTGGACATGCTAAACCCATTGCTGCCCCACAAAATCAGCCTGCTCAATAAAAGACCACGTAGCCCCAACATCCTGGGGTGGTGCTCCTTCGCTGCAGGGTGTGCTGCATATTTATCCAAGCTCCAAGTACCCAACATACAAGGAGCACTCGAGCGGCAACATGCTCCTAAAGAGCCGTTATGGCAGGGGTCTCCAAACCGGTCCTGGAGGGCCGGATCCATGCCAGATTTTTAAAATAACTACATGTATCTGAATGGGGATATCCCAGAAAACAGGCATGGATCCGGCCCTCCAGGACCGGTTTGGAGACCCCTGCGTTATGGTATACAGTCCACCAGTACAATGGTAGCTTTAAGCAGTTCAATGTGCCATGGATGCCTGATGCGTTTCAAAGTGTCCCGACTTCTCTTCAGAGGCTTTGGCAATTGAAGGTGCATAGGACACCGCCCTCATCATTTAAATGCTCCAATGCATGCCCTAAATGGGACCCTCTGCCGCAACTATATAAATATATCAATAAATATATATCAGTAGGTGTCTAAGAGGCATCATCATTACGTTTACTTCACAAATCGTGTGTAGGATGAATTCTATGGTCTTCACAGCAGGAGCAGATGATGGAAATTCTGCATTTTCTGGACTACTTGCACTGCTTTAAAGGTTTTTTTATTACGTCTTTGAATCATCAGGATTACCTACTCTATCTTACATGTCCAACATAGAAAATATAGTTCTGTAAATAGAACACAATAGCATTTTGCAGTATTTAAAATGTGGTGTGCATACAATATATTTGGCAATCTTAACGCTTTGAACCACGACTCAATATTACCCACCTCATGTTCTTCGTTATATATACTTTGGAAGTTTAAAGATCGGGGTGTGCTCCGGCAGGGTTCATTCATTCCAGTGGTAACAGGTGCACACAGATTTCAGGCCAGAGTGCCTAACTCATTGAGGTAGGTTAATCTTTTTTTTTCAATAAATTGTATATTATTTTTTTTTATTATTTTTTCTAAAGGTATATTATGTACTTTCAGATATCAATGCTTTTCTTTTATGCAGGTATATAAATACTACATTTCATCCTCAACTAATTTTGTTTGCAGGGCTTCTTCTGCAACAGTATTAAAGCCTGTAATTGTGGGAAAAAAGCGCCAACATTCAAGCCAACTCATTTGAAAGTTCCTAAGACCACTGCTAGGAGAGGGTCACTGCATTACGAATTTAAAATGAATATATATTAATGTATTTCGTCCATTACAAAGTGCATAGTGCAGGTGCAAATTCGGTGAAAAAAATGTGTGTGGCCGTTTCACCGGGTAAGTCAAAGAGGGCATAAAAATGCCATTTAGTAGGAGTCATCATTGCATCTTTAGCTCTGCTCGAATTTTTACGGAGTTTTTAGCATATATCGTTTCACGCTACTGCGCCTATTTGTTACTTTTCATCAGGTATTGAAATGGAAATAGTTAATAGCTGCGAAAAGGAAAATGGCGGCTGCCATCACCACTGTGAGCACAAGACCAATGGACCACTCTGCTCTTGCAACGATGGGTATTCCCTTCACACAGATGGGAAAACATGTGAAGGTAAAATATTTCATTTCAAAAAGCACATAACTGCACTTCCCAAAATGTGGAATAGCTCTACACAGTTTATTTTAAAGTTAGAATGTTATGCCATATATATTTGTTATGATTAGGATAGTTACCATATCTCAACCACTTTACTTGAATTTATTTGCATATATTTTTCTTTTTTTCACTTAATATTTAGTTTGCTGGTTGCCGTTTTAGCTGAAACAAGACCAATTCCTTTAAGAAATCTAGGGGCATATTTACTAGAAACTGGTAGAGCACAGTGTTATGCCAAAATTGGTAAAACCGTGCTGTCAGTTTCAAAACGCAGGGATGCGCCGTATTTACAAGAATGCGGCGCACTCGTGCAGTTTGCGCAGTGCTGGTGCTAAAGAAGCTGCCTAGCACCAGCGCCGAGACCCTTGCACCATGTTGCAAGGGTGCCTGAGTTGCAGGGGTGATTATTTATGTGCAGGAAGGGACACCTTCCTGCACATAAACAATCTTTACAGGCGATTTGCTGTTTCTATGTCACACATGGAAAGAACAAAATACGAGGAGAAATGAAACAATTCTCCTCATATTGCCTGCTTAACACCAGGTATTCCCTGGTGATATTGTTTGTGCTGTCCCTTGTAAATACGGGGCAGCGGCAAAAAGTAATGGGTGTTGCAGTGGCACGCCCACTGCGACACTCATTGCAAGCCCCTTTCACGCTATGTGCTGCGTGAATAGGGGCCTTATCTACAAGGCAGCGTTAAGTTAAGTGTAGACAAGACTACGGACTCAACTCCACGAGTACGTCTTTAATAGTGATGTTCTAGTGGCGTTAACTCCTTGTAAATATGCCCTCTAGTGACTTGTGCACAACCTACTGGCAGTTACCATAGCAGCCTATTAAATCGGACACTGTTTAGATGCTTCTACTGCCATTCCCTGATCAAGCACATCTAAGCTCGTCTTACAGACACAGGAGAAGCATATATCTTCCACTTCCACTTAATTTCTTAAGTCAAATAATACATTGAATTAAAGATGGTAACAGTGAGTAACTCAAAAGTTCTGAGTAATATCAAATGGAGCACAAGGGGGAAGCTCTGAGATGCCAGACAGAACCCTATGTTGAAAGAAATCCCCTTTAGTCACAGTTACCCTTCTAAAATTGTGTATTATATAATGGCCCCACTTCCATGTTCCCTTTCTCACATCAGCAGGTGGAAGGTCTGAGAGTCATGGGGGATCCATTCAAAACAAGACTTCACTTCATCCCCCTGTCTCGTCTTTCATCCTGGCACTCATCCCATCACCTTCATATTATGCCTCATCCATCCAAATATTCAAAAACGCAGCTCAGCCCACCTTTATTAAGCCTATGAGCTAGAGCTTATGTGATTCAAAGCAGGGTATGTTGTTTACCATCCAGTGCAAAAGGTGTTTTGAACCTGAATATCTCCTTTTCATAGTGTAAAAACACTTTCCATCAAGTGGACATTAAAGGGGTGGATCAGTGAAAACACCCATATGTTTTGACGCAAAGGTCTCTTTACTTAGAAAACTATACCAAGCTTTACATCAAAACCAATTTACAGATCTGCCAAACTTTCATGCAACACAAAGCAGTGAGGGCAACTTGTTGCACTGTGTTGCGTGAAAGATGTGGTATGCTTCTGCTCTCTCCTTGGTCTTGTGCACTTGTGGCAGCCTAGCGCCTTGGCAGGTACCCTAGCGTGATGACGCAAGGCTGCCTGTGTTGTGGTCAGAATTTTTTGTGTGCAGGAAGGAATACCTTCCTGTACACAATCTATTCTTAGAGGCGTACCTTCCTTTGTGTGTGTGCTGTAGAATGCTACACACATGCAAATAGGAAGTAACAAGGAGAAATAATGATATGCCACCCTCGGGTAGATGCACAGTTTTGGCACAAACCCACGTTTACAGACTTCAGACGACCTGGTTGTGCATCAAAATACATAGGGGATTCATTGGAATGCCCATGCCCCACCCATGCAATGCCTCTCCAACACAAAGTAACACAAGGCAATTCAGCCTTGGGTTACTTTTTTTTTTTCCTCAGCTATGCATGTGGCTTTGTAAATTCAAAAATACATCTTGCGTTGGGGGAGCTCCCAAAAAATAACTCACCCAAGATTCAAAATGTTGGTGAATCTGGGTCTACAAGAAGACACAAATATGAGGAAATATGTGCAACTCTCAAAAAGAGACCCATTGCATGTGTGCTGCAGTGCACAGCACTTATCCAGTGCATGAGAACCTTCTGAGTTTGTTTATGCATAGGGATTTTTACTGAAAGGGTATGCCTCCAGTCTAGACAGCACACACTCACCTCTGTACTATGGTGCAAGGCTGTGAATCTCACAGGGCAGCCTTGCTTGATTTCCAGTGTAGGGGGTGGCATCATCAGCAGACCAGTCTTAGTAGAACTTGCACAATGCAGCACATCAGATCTGGATGTAACACTGCTTTGCTTAAAACATTTATAAATGTGAGCCCTGGTGTAGAGATACCTGCACTCGCACGCCCACTTCCCCACCTAAATAAAAAATGATTTCCTGCCATCCCATTCACTTAGCTCTCTCTCTAAAGAAGCCCTCTGCCTTCCACCTTCTTCAAATATAACAAACGTCTGTTCACCTGCAACCCGCCCCACCACATTTTGGGGCATATTATCAAGGGGGTTTGTCTCCGCTTTTTTGGCTTTAAAAAGCCAAGAAAGCGGAGATAAAATTATCTCCCTATTACCTAGCTGTCGCTAACACCAGTTAGCGACAGCTAGTAGGAGATAGCGACCATCTTGGGCCCCACTTTGCATGTCAGTGATATTTATCACTAATGACATGCAAAGTGGGCGTGCCAAGATGTTAGCGACTGGAAACAGTCGCTAACATCGCTATCTCCTATTACCAACTTTTGGAGATATTCGTGCTAAGCGTGAATATCTCCAAAAGCTAACACCTGCCCCTGAGCAGTTCTTAGCCATGTTATCCAATGGTAGGTGGATAACATTGCTAAGAGCATTAGCTCGGTAATGCATGAATATCGCTGACTTTTCAGCGATATTCATGCATTTCCGCCGATTTTTATCGCTTAGGAGATAAACCTTGATAATAGCAAGGTTCCTAAGCGATAAAAATCGCCGCAGCTCGGTGATAAAAATATCCCCGCTAAACCAACATAGCGATAATTATTGCTAGTTGTTGGTAATATGCCCCTCTGTTCCTTCCCTCCAAATCCTCCCAACCCAAGCAGCGCTCTCTGCTGACCATGGGGGCAGGTAGCTTGCACTGCTCTGACAGGCACTCTGAGAGCTCTGTCAGCACAGCTTTCCATTCCCTGTCAGCACTGGTCACAATAGATGCATGACTGACAAGGAATGTTTTATCTGGCATCGAAAGAGTGTTGTTGGAGTTCACCCAACTTTCTATTGTCTGTTGAGATGTCTTGTAGTGAAGAATCCATTCATCAGCATACAAAAGAGGGGTCGAGAAGCAGTCAAATCACCATTCATTCATTTGGGTTCTATATTCAGCCGAGTCTGAGCATCATCATGATGTGCACCACAACATGCAGAGGATCTTATAGAAGTACTTCATGAACATTTATGTTGTGAAGAAATGTGCATCTTCTTAGTCCTCATCAGGGGCCATATGTCTGGGCTTGGGTAATGGATCAATCAATATATTTGTCAATTTCTTTGTGTACCACAGGGCCTTGGAATGAACAATGGTAGACATTTCTATACCATGAGACTTGCAATGTGAAGAGTGTGAATGCTATAGCCCCTGAGGACAGTCTTTATGGTGACTCTTATCTATGATCAAGGAGAATATATATTGTCTGATGTTGGTTATATTATAGGGACTGGTTTGAGCCTACAGTGGCCCACTCTCACGGATTTATTTTATAGAGCACCTGGCCCAAAGGCATTAGACTGATTTACAACAGAGCCAGACTATGTTAGACTTTTTCTGGGAGGATGAGGATTCGCCCAGTATCATAGGATGTTGAGTCAAGGCTGAGATTTGAACCTGGTCCAGGTGCTAACTTGGTGACATAAGATGTAATTATTTGGTCTAGGGCCTAAACAGGAGCTTACATTATTCTGCTGCTGCTAGTCATCTGGATTTTACATAGGCAAAACAGAAAGTTTGAGTAGTGTTCTGATCCAAGTAAAAGTTGTATGTTGTTGTAAAAAGCCTGATTCTCATACCGACCAGAACTGTGCTGCCCCTTTACTTGATTGCATCGAGAAAGCACATCAAAATCTTGTGAACTTATCCTTTGACTTAATGCCGCTGAGGAATGCCTAGCTTACCAGGAACTGTATCTTCTCCAAAAGAATGGTAAATCAAAGAGAAAAAAAAGTACAGCAAAATTAAAAGAGTTTATTTTTAATAATATAATGCTTTTTCCACCAGATATTGGCGAGTGCGAAACAGGGGAGGCCTGCTGTTCCCAGTTTTGCTCAAACTATGCTGGCGGCTACGATTGCAGCTGTAAGGCAGGATTCCGACTAAGCATTGATGGCTGTGGATGTGATGGTATGTTTGGACAAGTACACTGCATTTGTTATAATTATTTCAAGTCATATTCATGTTAGGTAGACAAGACATCTGGCAGAGACACTTTGAGCCCGATTCATAAAGTAATGAGGAGTGTTGGGGGCACCCTGGTGGTGGGACCTCTGCAGTGAGAAACTGCAATGCAGCTCTTCCGCCACGACTGCAGTGCCTCCCCCTCAAGGGCGGTGGCCCTTTGCGGATCAGGCCCATAGTTTTTATTTTTACATAAATCTTTTTTATTTTCATATTTTCAAAATATTTAATAGGCAATACTACAGTTGTTGGTCGCATATAAACCCCGCCATCTTCGACAGAATCCCCCCTTTCCCATTACTTTGTGTTAATTTGTTTCGGTACCGTTGCTTTTTGGTAACATCTAATCTCCCCTTTGGGCCCAGGAGTAAAGGACGGCCAGGCACCCCCTCTACTTGGACCGTTCTCCATTGCTAACCGTTCTGACCTTCCCATCTTGTGTAGTTTCTCTTTATTGTAGTAAATTCTATGTAGCACCTTATACTGTATGAGGAGTAACCTTGCCTTGATAGCTACCTCTCTGGGGAGAATTAGTGCTGCTTCCCAATCTAGGTATTCTAGAGACCCGATATCTTTTTCCCACCTTTTTCACAGTCCCCCCAGTATATCTGGCTTGTTATTGATTGTTGATGGTTTTGTATGTGAGGGAGACAGCCTTTTCTATGAGCTCTTCCTGCAGTAATATTCCCTGTAGTGGAGCATACTCTGGGATTTTCATACGCTGTATACCCCCTGCCGGCCATGGATGGCGCAGCTGTGCATATTTGATGAATTGGTATTTGTGCAGCCGCTGTCGGTAATGGGTGTACCTGCAGGGCGGCGACGTGGGTAGGGGGAGGGGCAGGGTGGCGTGTAGTAATGTATGGATTACTGAGCTTTACAGGTAAGATAACATATAAATAACTAAAACGAATTTCGTTGCACGCACTGCATCGCATTTGAGGATACAGTGCACGCAACGAAATTCGTTTTCTTTATTTATATGTTTACTTACCTGTAAACCTCTGTAATCCATACATTGCTACCCCCACCTTGCCCCTCCCCCTCCCCACGTCACCGCCCTGCAAGTACACCCATTACCGACCGCGGCTGTATTTGTGTAGGTCATATTCCCGAATAAGCATTGTCCAGGTTTTGAATCGGGGCGTATAACATTTGAGGTAGCGTGATCATTTTAAAGATGGAAGCTCTTACTAAAGAGAGGGGGAGGTCTTTCCAGCGTTGCAAGTCTAGTGTAAAGTTTCTTAGGGTCTTTCCAAGGTTTTCAAGCCTACGTTTCTCGCAGTGTGAGGTTATGAAGATTGCTAGGTATTGGGAGCCCTCCTGAATGACCCTTAAGTCGCCGGGCATCGGCTAACATGTCTGGGTGTCGTTGGGACAGTAAAATGTGGATTTGTTCCAGTAAATTTTGTACCCGGAGTCACTACCATACCACTACCAATAGAGTAGGGATTACTGTATCAGAGTTGGAGACATATAAAAGTATGTTGTCTTTGTCGGTGGGAACCATTTGGAAGCCCCAGATTTCTGGGTGATCTCGATTTTTACAGGTTAGGGATTCGAGGGTTAACGCAAAGTCAAGTGGTGAGATGGGGCATCCCTGTCTCGTCCCCCGTCCTGATTGTATTCCATTTACTCGCACCGTGGCTATGAGTCAGTTGTAAAGGAGTGCCACCCAACTACTGAATTTGGGCCCTATCCCAAATGTAGTCAGAGTACATTCTAGAAAAGGCCAGTGTACCACTTAATATGCTTTTTCTGCATCTAGCGATAGGAAGGGGGCCCAAAGTTAAGAGAGTTGCTTTATCATTTAGCCAACTTAAAAAATATCCATTTCCAAAAATGCCAGTCCAACGATGCCTTATGCAACACTAATAGCAGAAAATAATCAGGCTCAAATTTTTACCTTGGATGCAAGTCAGTGTAAAAATCGCCAAGTAACATGAGCCGGAGCCGACATCATGGAAGTTCATTGGGGGCACCACAGAAATTTATGACCACTTTTTGCCAGAGGTGCTATAGCCACCACTTATGTTGAATTGATTGCACAAGTGTACATTTTGAACCTACATGATCTGAAAAGGACGCTCCTTCATGTATATGAGCCCGTGGCCTCATTTGTCTATCAGCAAAATCCCTTATTCAACCACTCATCTATCTATGAAGCGACATCATCTTATATTGGACTCAGGTGTAAACTCAGATGTTGACTCATACTCAAACAAGCTTGCCAATCAAGAAGAATCATTTTCATTTATAAAATAGGCAGAACGATAGGCTTTGCCAAAACTTTTTTTTGATGAGCAATTGAGTTGCATAATTTACCTCCTCAGCATCATGTTTTTGTCTGGGACAAACGGTGCATCGAATTATGTTCCTTCTTTTCCAAAGGGGTCTATTTAATTCAATAGAGCATTTATTTTGAAATAATATCAGTACATTTCAATGTAGACTTTAATAATATCTATATATATGCCTATTTTTTACTGCCAATTCCTTACCAGTTAGCTATGTTAAAAAGAAATGTTCAAGCCAAAGCAGTTCTATGCATGGAAGCATAAGATCAAGGAGACAACAAATGGAAGATGCATAGACAAAAAGCATTAGCAAAGCCATCAGGCGTGTCTTGCGTACTAGTACTAGCCTTTTGGTGTTGCCACTGCTTGTTATGTCAGGATTTTTGCAACATTTTATTTTTAGAGAAGCTGCTAGGACATTGTCAATCTAAGCAAAGACACACTGGCTAAAACCAAAAGCACATGTCACATTGTAGTGCTTAAAGATGCAAGGAATTACTTTGTGGAAGTGCTCCTTGTGAAGGGGTAAAATGCCATTATTCACAGCAAAGTTAGTGGCATGACTCACTGCCCCTTGTTGTATGCTCTAGTGGGAAGAACAAAAATGTGAATGACATAATAGCAGACCAGTGGACCAAGAGGGCTGTCTGAAACCCATAGAAGCAAGTATGGCATACATATAATTCAGTAAAATTAAAAGGTCTTGGCTAACACCAGGCTTGAAAATATGTGCTTGAATATTTACTCTTTTCTGGGTGAATCTCTTGTTTATGTGCAGCCCTTTAAAACTATATTACGACATAGTGACTAAAACATATGTCTACTTGTTAAGAAAAAACAATGCCATTACCCGTCTTTTGCTAATTTGCTGCAGACTGCTCCATTCAAATACTGTAAATTTCACAGCTCATTCTCCAGCACTCAGGTGCCTAATAGTGCCTCACCTTTCTTCGCTCATTAATACAGAATGTTAGCTTGCTAGAGACCATATTAATGTATATGGGGCCTCATTTATGAGGCTGTTAGTCACTTTGATGCCGCCGGTGCGTCACTTTTTGTGACGCACCAGTGGCGTAAAAAATGCGCCTTGTTGCGCCATATTTACAAAGTGACGCATCTAGGTATATGCGTCACTTTGTAAACCTCTGCGCCACATTATACCCGCACCAGGTATAATGTATGCAACCGGGGCGTATTGACGCAAGGAAGGGTCGTAGAAGTGACGCAGTGAAATCTATAAGATTTCACTGCGTCACTTTTAGGACGCTGTTGCGTCGAAATCTTGCGCCTGCCTCACAGCAGGCGTAAGACTGATGCAGGCCCTTTCACATGGGGCTTGCCCCATGTGAAAGGACGCATTGCTGGAGTTGCGTCACTTTTGTGACACACTCCAGCAATGCGTCACTTTTGCGCTTACAGATACGTCAGAAATACTGACGTATCTGTAACTCCTTGCGACATGATGCTTCATACATTAAATATGACGCATCAGGAATGTCGCAAGGAGTGCACACTGAGAAGTGACACATCGCTGCTTTCACGCAGCGATGCGTCATTTCTCATAAATGAGGCCCATGGATTTTTGGTGTGGTGGGTAGTCTACTGTCAGTCGCGCCGGCATCTAGGAACAAATAGCAATTGGTGACAACATTTCCATCTGTGATTTTTTGCCCCTAGGACCAATTTACGAACCTAATATACCATTACATCTGTCAGACCCTTCTGGGCACAGGGATGTATAGTTTTCTTTTGAGTGTACAAAAACAAGCGCTACCCAGAGGCAACAGCTCAGCTGCAGCTTATAATGATTTTAATATTTTCATTGTATAGAAACAATGCAGCAATTCATATGGTAAACTTTAATGTACGAAAATGACACAAAGGAAATCCATGAGTTTAGGAATAGTGGTTATTTGTACAACTCTAATTTTGATGTTACCAATACCATCATGTGATCCAGAGGGCATTTTGCAAAATGTGTTCTTTTTTGCAGACTTGCTTCCAGTTGGAAGCCAAAATTTGAGAAAAATTTCATTTATAACAACAAATGTTAAGCCATTCTGTTTTCTCACACTAAAAATGGTACCACAATTGTCTGTTGGGCTTCTAGCCAGTGGTAGGAAAGGCCCCAAAACTCAAAGAGGAGACATCAAATGTTTGCCATGAAAAATGACCCACCTTGGCAATGTGCGTAGCTGAAGTTTTTGGGCCTGGGCTCAGCTGCTACCCAGGGAAACCTACCAAACCCAGGGGAGGCTAGGGTGGTGTGACTTGAAATAAAATGAAAGAAAAATGTATATAGGGCAACTACTACCCAAGCATGTCTAGGTGCTTGCTCAAGGAGAGAACCGCAGAAGTGAACCCAAGATTTTTTAATGCTTTCCTAAAAGTCAGCAATTGGGTTTCCCCACTACCGTTTCTAGTGCCAAATTGCCCTGTAAACCTTATCTTCTGCCTAAAGTCTCACATTTTTGTCATGTATTTTTGAGGGAATGTCCCAGACTCTGTGAGGATTCACAAAACACCTATCAGCCAGCATTCTGACACTTCTACTAATAACAACGTGTGCGGCTGGGCCTATGCCAAGGGACTAAGGAGGAGTAAAGCTGGAAAGGTGACAGTATCCCCTTTCCAGTGCCCTCTCTCTTTTTATTGGTGCAAGAACTAGAATGATTTTCTCAGGTAAAACAGGGGATGAGACTTTGAAGTTCCCCGCATTCCAGAGGTAATGTGGAGAATTTGAACATCACAGTCTCCACATTTTATAGGTTATATCATGACTGGATACAATAATATCCATACTGGCTGATTACAATGCAATTAAGATTGATCATATATATTGTTTTATCTGTGATTGCCAATTCAGTTCCATAAAATTATGGAGGACAAATTTATCAATTTTACATTTGCCTACACCTTTGAACTGTACAAACATCTCAAGTTTCCTCCACACAAAGGAGGCTCTGGAGAAGTTAATAACTTGTGTTACCATGAATGCTACGCAGTACATCCCAGCGGGTCCTTGTATTGATCTGCCTGTGTTTTTTATATTGCATAAAGCACGGTTAAAGATATTCCCTTGTTTCTACAGGGGGACCTCTATTTGAAATGAGGGAAAGTCCACTTTATATTGTGAGGGGAGTACATTTCTGTGCACTCAAAATATATTAGAGAAAGGACTACACAAATGTTTTCAGTTATTTCTGGAATATCAAATCGACCTCAGAGAGTAGATATGTTTGTTTATTCTCCTGGTGCTCCTTGGGAATTTTCTTCAATCCAGCCCAGGATGTTCTGAAAGGAATGCTCCTTTCATTTCATTTCATTTAATAATCTTTATTCAGTTTGAAAAAACCATAAAATACTCGGATTGATACAATTCATAAATACACAATTGTTAAAATCAAATATTAAAAGTGCCCACATCTCTCCAGTAACAATCAAGTTTTCAAAGATTATCTTAAAATAAATCACAGATACAGTGATTGTAAATATATAACATAAATTTTAATTCTGGTGCTGTTATATAACGTTCAATCATAGAGGAAATGTTAGTTTGCGGCGAAGGTTAAAAAAGTACAAGTGCAATAGAGTGCTTATACATACTATTGCAATGTACAATATTAAAACATTTAAAATATAATCAAACATCTGATAGCTAGAATTACATGCCTTTTCCCTTACATATGAAGTTAGCAGCACATAAATATCTACTTACACTGTTTCTTTCATTTTGGAGATTGAAGTATTTAGGGGCCAAAAATTTGATTGGGGGAGGTAAACCATGCACTTATCTCATATCTTGACCCTGCTGGGCATTATATGACAAAGACGTCATAGGTTTGCTTTAAGTAGAGCTCCGTTGTCTGAGGCACAATCCTCAGCACTTTGAGCTGCCCATCAACTTGTGTTAGTTCCCTGTCATCTTTGAATCAGCAATTACACTTTCTAGGTCAATAAATATGAATTCTGTTAGGTTGAGAAAATAGATTTTATTTAAATCATCTGGTGAACCATACAAGGAAATCAGATGTCCTGTAACTGTACGATAGTAAACCAGAACAGTAATCCAAGTTTTTGGGTTAAGTAATATGCCCTATATCACCCACATTGAATTACCACAAGTTAAAGGCAGGTAACTGAGACTGAACACTGTCATTCAAGTACATCTTTTTATTTTAGGGGCACATCATACCTGTTGTATTCCTTAGCTGTTCGGAATACTCCCCAAGATACCATAATTTGAAGCATATCATGTTGTGCCTTATACAAATGCTATCACTTGGATTAGTTTCTTCTTCCTTGCAGTCTCTTCTTCTGTTTTATTCCATTGTTTGAGAACTTCTCTTTATCTCCTGCCAATGCTGAATCATGAACTGTGACTGGTTTCTCAGTCTTTACATCTATTTATGAGACAAAGGATGCCATGGGTGGAACTCTGGGGAATATGAATAATTACCAGGAGAGACAGACCGAAAATTACCAATTCCCCTAGTAATGTCTAGTTGGACCCTCAAGACCCAACCCAGAGTCTCCCATTGAACCCCACCTCTTCCACCCCTCACTCCACAATCAGCAATATAGCCGGTGTCTCAAGGGAGCAGACTTAATAGAAGTATTTCCTTGGAAGTCATAATGAGGCCAATGTGTATTATACGAAGAAGATAACATAGTATAGCATTGCCAAACTACTGATAGCTCTGCATTTTTGGTGATTAAGAAAAGGGGGCATTGGTGCATTAACACTGAGAGTGATACCATCAACATAGTGCATTTATGAATACATGAGTGAATATAATTATTGTTTTTTCTTTTTTCAAGATGTTGACGAGTGTCTCAGGGACAATGGTGATTGTGACCACCACTGTGTGAATTCTCTTGGTTCCTATGAATGCACGTGTGAGGGAGGATACAAGCTGGACTTTGATAGAAGAACTTGTTCAGGTAAGCGATTGAGAGGCACAATAAAATGACAGGCTCAACATTCCACCTCATTATACCATACACAGCAAATGACAGCAGATGCAGGCTGCTGTTTTCTTTATGTTGGCGTAATCCCTTCTCTGCGTTGACACTATAGATCACACAAGTATAAATCTCAAAATCTTTTTTGCAATTACCTTATTGTCAGTACCCATGTCTTTTTCAGTCACTGATCAAGTCGGTTACCTCTTTAACTTCATCGCTTCTGCTTATTGGCTTCCATTGACTTACCACCTTTTCAATTAAGAACTTCTTTTTCATACATTTGAGTCGACCACTGACAAGTATTATCTCATGATATATTGTACTAGACCCACACCATGACTGCGAAATATGTGATGCCTCTCCTGTTTAGCCACCATTGGGAAATAAGATGTTTTTGAACTGTCTAGTCTTTCTTTAAGCTCCTCAGGCTGAGCAACTTGATTCTATGCACCTCTATATAGAATTTCTGTTGCTGGGGTCTACTGGATTTATGTGTTAGGAAAATGGAGAATGCACTTCTTGTTAACTGCATTCCCTACTGAACTAGGGCTGCATCACTACAGATGATAATTGGAGCTACATATTTCTGATTGGAAGACAAGGGTTTCCTCTGCAGAGACAATACTTTACAATATTGCTTTGCCTACTTTACTGAATATAAACATTTTGCTAGAACTAAGGTCTATATGATCCCTACTGTGCCACGGCTGCTCGCAACAGTCCCACATCCTGCCAGTGATGCTCAAGGCACTGCTGGCCACCACGGCCCAGAAAATATCTTGAGCTAGGCTCTGCAAAATCTTGAGTAGGCTCATAATGATAGGGTGGAATAAGGCTTGAGTGTGTAGCCCAAAAAGGATGGACCAAAATGAAGACTAAGTGAGCGCCAATGTATGAGATTAAATGTTTCAGGGCAGATCCTGGGTCATCTTAGAAAATCCCCATGGAATTTCTCTTCTGTGCATTTGTTGTTCTGATGCTGTGGACACAACACTGTATGAGAGAAGCTCCTAATAATTTACACAGTGGTGAAATTACACGACACCCACACTGTTTTATCCTCATTAACTTATTCCACAGATTGGTTTCTTTGTTCCAGTTGAATCAAATACCAGAATGCAATGTACATTTCCAGATTCCAGGTCAATGTGTAAATCCTCTTCTTTTTTCCACTCAGCCTGGATATCAATCATGTTAGCAATGTTTACAATCACAGTGCCACCAATAACCTAGGATACCATTCCTTGTGTCTTCATGATAAATGAAGAGTCTTAATACTATTGCGTATGAGGCCCTCAGCTTTATAAAACCACCAAATAATGGCATTCTAATGGAACTGAATTGACCCTTCCATCAAGCCATCCATAGCGTGCTTGCTTGGAATCCCGCTCATAGTTTTCCCATCAGCTTACCTCACATCAGTTACATCTACTAACTTGATCAAGTGTTTTATTCCTTTTTGTTTTTTAGAAATTGAGTTGTATTTACCAGGCTTTGTAAAAAAATTGCTTTAATTTTGACCTCAACATAAAAAAAATCTGAGTTATTATGAAAAACATAATTCTGATAGAAAATGATTTTGTATGTTAATGAAGTTCTAACATTTCAAGAGTTGCAGTGCACACCGTTTTAAACATCTTCCTTCGTTTTGCCATTTGCATTCAATTGTCTTCCTTTCGCGTGCAGCCTGGATAGCGCGATTGCCCTGTTATCACGGGGTTAACAGTGCTTCTATGGGGATGGAGAGGAGTTGCACACGAATGGAAGACAATTGAATGTAAATGGCAAAACGAAGGAAGATGTTTAAAACGGTGTGCACTGCAACTCTTGAAATGTTGTATTAATTTGCCCTACTGCAAGTTGCACCCATGGAGAAATAAACTGCAAACAAACCACAAAGGACGTGATTACACTTGTGTGAGATTTATAACTACAGGGTGGCCGGGGTATAGTTGAATCACTCGAGGCAGAAAAAGATAGGGGAAAATACTGGATGACACTTTCGTGACACAACATAGAGGTGTATTGTGGGTTACGTAGTCAGAATCAATAAGACTGTTGTAGGGTGGTTGTGATAGGTGTAATTTAAAACTTGAGGGAGTGTCTAAGTTGCGTGGGTTAATTTAGAGGCAGTTTGCTTTGCCTCGCAAAGTGAACCATTTTGAACAGACAGATATGAACACAGGATGCAAAGGTATGTGCTAATTGAGTTATGCTTTGAGGGTTTAAGATCGGGCAAAAGATTAGAAAAATTTAGGGCGGGAGAATGGGTGATTTACTGAAGGATTTGTAGTGAATGTAAGGGTTAACATCTTAATATGAAGCGCAGGAGGTTAAAATGATGGTTCTTTTAAGCGAGATAGCGGTAGTATAGCGTACCGCGTTTAGAGGGAAAGTGCTGAACAAGGATGATTCTGAGAAGATTGTATTGCAGTTTGTGTGAAATAATATGTAATGTCGAATATAGCGGTTTGAGGCCACTTTTTAATGGCGATGTTTTTTCATTTGTAGTAAGGCCCTGAGGAAGGGCTAATGATTAAAGCCCGAAATGCATTGGGTAACAGCAATTTCGCAACTGAGGATGTTTTATGTTCGATGGCGTGTCCAGACAAAGGCTCGATGGGCATATCTGGGCATGAGAAACTGTTGAAATATACATGCCGCACAAGTGATTTGAACTACAAAAATAAATAAGATTACAATAAATCCCTGGATTATAAGGAACAACTATTGTTGAAACTCGACAACTGTTGATAACATTCGATGATGATCGCAAATAATGCTGTGCACCTGGATATGGAGGGAAACTCCCCTCCATCCCCATAGAAGCAATGTAGTTCTAAGGCACCAATGATTTTGTGGTTAATATTTTAATTAGCTGGTGTATAAAAGAGAGCTAGAGATAAAATATATGGAAAGATTTCTAGCAATAATAATTGAATCATAACATTATTTAGCATAATAAATATCTTAAGGCAAACACAAAGAGATGATGGACGGACCACTGAAACTTTTCAGACACTCACCCCCAGTCACAGATCTGGGTTGAATCAATCATCATTATTTAGCTCACTTCGCCACCTCAGTTCAAACCCAGCTACATGTGAATCAGTCTTGACCCTGTGCCTCTTGGAAACAGTCCAGCCTGAACTGCCAAGTCAGGTCTTCCCTGTACCAGAAACAAGCATCCTGGGGCCTGTTTCTGGGTAACACCCTTTATCAGCCAGGCTAGCTTGGATCCAGTGGCAAAGAGATCAAGGAACTCACTTTGCCACTGGATTGAAGCTAGCCTGGCTGATGAGGGCTGTTAGCCCGAAACTGCTCCCAGGATGCTTGTTTCCGGTCCAGGGAAGGCTTGGCAGTTCGGGCTGGACTGTTCCCATGAGGCACAGGGTCAAGAAAGATTTGCATATAACTGTGTCTGAACTGGGGTGGCGAAGTGAGCTAAAGAATGATGATGGATTCAACACAGATCTGTGACAAGGAGTAAGTGTCTGAAAAGTTTCAGCACTCTGTCCATCATCTACTTGTGTTTGCTAAGAAATATTTTTGTTAATAAACCTAGAAACACTGTTTTCCAATAACCCCGTTCCATTTTACTTTGGTGTTCTTTAAAATATTTACATTTTATCTCAGAACCCAAATTAGAATTGTGATATCTGATTACAAGTAAAGAGGATCCATTGAAAAATGTCTTGAATACTATCCATCTCTTCAGTTCAGCTCAATGTACATTGAAAATGCCAGCTATAATGGGTCTACTATGAAAAGAGCTCATAGTAAAAAGTGTCACCTTCACATTGATCAGTATTGGGGTTTTAAATTGCTTATCAGACATTAATGAACATAGAAAGCCTTACAGAGGGTAAGAACTATCCCTGGGCACTCTTGATGCACATAAGTGCATTAGTAAGCATTTGACAGAACTTCATGTATAGTATCAACGATGTAGTTTTTAATTGGTTCAATCCAAAAGGTAATCAAAACAGTCTCATTTCTTCATATTTCATCATATGTTAATGACGTTTTGATGTAAACAGACGATACAAGTGGAAATTTCACATCGAATTATACTCCATAATAGAAAAAAAAACAGATGCATTTCGTGCCGGTTAGCACTTCTTCAGGGGGAATCTGTATCAAGATAAGAAAAAGAAATGTAGAGAGCTGATAGCTAGGAGCTTGAAAAGTCAAAAAACTGTGTTGAAAGAAGTGCTCATGCCAGTGTGTTGACAAGTAATCATAACCTATAGGTGTTTGTGACCATACTGATAACCCACGAACTGTGAAATGAATGGGGGTATTAGAATCGAGTGGACGGATAGTAAAATGAAATGAAGCCAAGTTAAAATGCATGCATACTCTTTTTGTCAGGAATCCCAATTTTCTACTCAATCCGCCAAAATAAAAGCGTTGATTCGCAAACACTGGCCAATGCTACAATTGGAAACTGATTTTAATAAGATTTTTGACAAACCATCAATCTTTGCTTACCAACGTTCCAAAAATATACAATCTCCTTTGGATTGAACCAAATAAAAACTACATCGTTGATACTATACATGAAGTTCGGTCAAATGCTCACTAATGCACTTATGTGCATCAAGAGTGCCCAGGGATAGTCCTTACCCTCTGTAAGGATTTCTATGTTCATATTATCCAGCACCTTTCGAACCAGGAGGTGATCTCCCGGAGCACCTATAAACATTGAAACCCACTTGACCTTTTTGGTCTACATTGCTTATTTCGGAGTGCAGCGGTTCCAATAGACATTTTATCAGACATTAAAACATCTGCTATAGTTTGTACTGATATTTCATTTAAGCTTGCGTAACTTCCATGCCTATACATCTCTGGTGTACCTCGATTGACACATGTTCATCCAAAACCCGACATTAAGGAATTATACATGGGTAATAATCATTACTGAGATGTTTTATTTTATCAAGGGGCTCTGAATGACATCAAACAGACAATGAGAGTGAAAAAACACCCCTACTATACCCATCACAGCAATGAACAATGAGATTCTACCTCCTTTCCTTCTTCAAACATTTTACATTTGATCCAAGAAAAAAAATAACTTCTCTAACCAATAACACTGATGAAAACACTTTAAAATAGTCTAAGTAAAACTTTGCTTAAAGCCTCTTGGCTTTGGTATTTGTAGCCACTAAAGCAGATGTTCCATGTTTGAATAAAGGAACGTCAATAGTTTGTTAACTATTCTATTAAAGAAATGCTACAACTATCATGGGTTACTTTCCTTCTTCAGTTCTTACATCTACCTAAAAAAGGTAAATTCTTAGTAACAGAACATTCTGTAAATAAAAACTCCACAACTCCATAATGCCTGGCTGAAACTATCAGTATTACCAATAGAGGTGTGCCAATTTTGCCAGTCTTGAATATAAAACCAGAACACTTTAGTCCTCCCTCTTTCTTGATGTGAAGCAACTGTCAACGTTTGAGCAGGGTAAACACTTTAATTCCACAGTTGAAACAACCAAGCAAAAAAAGCTACCTGCATTAGTGAGGTACCGGCATTTCCTTGTCAAAATATTGTGTAACTAAAAACATCATATCACAAATATTTATCTATAAAAATGTGGCTCCATAGGCGTTAATAATAGAAAATGTACAGTAGGATGATAATTTTGAAAGCAATACGTAGGACTCAATATTTATGGCAGATGAATGTTCTGTATGTGATGTTCTCAAGTACACCACGTGCATCTCTGGGTCAATCTCCGATTTTATTTCAACAGAGTCCTAAGTTGTTAAGGATTTAGAATATGCCCAAAACACTTACTGCGGGTACACTTGATTACTTTAAGGAGGGTCTTGACTTCAGTAAGGTGGCTGATGTGTCTTGAGGGCAGGGGTGTAACACCCAGGATATACTTAATTGGAGGCATATTGCTTCTGGAATAGCCCTTCAGACACTTTATTTAGATTGGATAAGCTGTAGATTACTTGGCCTCTCGATTACTGAACAATTGCTTGACAAGGATCTGTCCAGCTAGAGCAAAACAGTAGAGGTTAATACAGCATGAATCTGTAATAGCATAATAATGTATTGTTTTCAACAATTATTCAAAATCCATTCCTTTGTTACCCTCTATTTGCTTTTTATTTATTTATCCAAAATACACATTTGGTGTTTTTAAGAACCTTTCGAAATCATTTACTTACAATCATCAGTGATAAGCTATAAGCAAATCCCAAAACATCTCTTATTTTTTTTATTTGCTGTGACTATCATTTGCCTGCATGGAATACATTTATAATCTTTTTGTTAATAAAGGGTTAACGACCACGCCCTCATGAAACCCTGTGCAAAAAGTCATTGCATTCACAAGTGTCTGGTGAAAGAAGAAGGAAGAGATATAGGTAATTTATTAATCTTCTGTGTTGTACTGAGAAAGTAGAGATCCCATTCTTGTGAACTGATAGTCTTCATGCTGTGTCTCATAGAAGTCAGTGATATGTGAAGTGGACCCAGGCTTTACAGACTCAATATCAGGAGATATCTCTTCTTTAAGTAGGGTGGATGGCTGAATATATAGATAAGTATTGTGTTAATACCTACCATCACAATCCTAGTTACTCTAAATTCATATGAATGGGAACATGTAGACACCTCCAATATACATTTACTCACAAATATTTTTGGATCTTCAAAAGTGTGTATCACTTGATTCCTATTGATAATACATTTAGGGTTTCTGGATTGTTTTTGTAAAATATCACCCACTCTTTGCCAATAGACAGATTGCAGTCATCTGCATCAAATTTACTGATTATACACGTTCATTGGGTCTTTTTTGGAGAAATGAACACATTTCCCCTTGTTTATGCCTCCTTCAAGTAAGTGTTAGTTTTTAACATAGAGGCCACTGTAACTATATCAGGCTTTGCATCAAAAGCTATGTGTGTTTGCACTGATCTGCTGCTCTAAGGCCTCCATGATGCAAATCAAACTTTCTAATGTGAGAGGAGCTACATAAGCCATGTGAAAAGTGTCAGTTTTCATTAGATTGTGTCACATTGTATCACTTCGAGATGGTGCAAACCCTTAGTAAAAGTGGGCCTTAGATTGTGAGAGAGTGGAGACAAGTCCCTTAAATTACAAACTATCAATTCATTTGAGGGTAGGTACCACACTGAGCTACATTGTACACATTGAGGTCCCCAGTTTGAAACTTGGCCCCTTGAGCTATGCTTTAATCTGCAGGAATGAACAATGAGATTTTACCTCCTTTCCCTCTTCAAACATTTTACATTTGATCCAAGAAAAAAATAACTTCTCTAACCAATAACACTGATGAAAACACTTTAAAATAGTCTAAGTAAAACTTTGCTTAAAGCCTCTTGGCTTTGTTATTTGTAGCCACTAAAGCAGATGTTCCATGATTGAATGAAGGAACGTCAATATTTTGTCAATAGTTTGTTAACTATTCTATTACAGAAATGCTACAACTATCATGGGTTACTTTCCTTCTTCAGTTCTTACATCTACCTAAAGAAGTTAAATTCTTAGTAACAGAACATTCTGTAAATAAAAACTCCACAACTCCATAATGCCTGGCTGAAACTATCAGTATTATCAATAGAGGTGTGCCAATTTTGCCAGTCTTGAATATAAAACCAGAACACTTTAGTCCTCCCTCTTTCTTGATGTGAAGCAACTGTCAACGTTTGAGCAGGGTAAACACTTTAATTCCACAGTTGAAACAACCAAGCAAAAAAAGCTACCTGCATTAGTGAGGTACCGACATTTCCTTGTCAAAATATTGTGTAACTAAAAACATCATATCCCAAATATTTATCTATAAAAATGTTGCTCCATAGGCGTTAATAATTGAAAATGTACAGTAGGATGATAATTTTGAAAGCAATACTTAGGACTCAATATTTGTGGCAGATGAATGTTCTGTATGTGTCGTTCTTAAGTACACCACGTGCATCTCTGGGTCAAACTCAGATTTTATTTCAACAGAGTCCTTAGTTGTTAAGGATTTAGAATATGACCAAAACACTTACTGCGGGTACACTTGATTACTTTAAGGAGGGTCTTGACTTCAGTAATGGGGCTGATGTGTCTTGAGGGCAGGGGTGTAACACCCAGGATATACTTAATTGGAGGCATATTGCTTCCAGGATAGCCCTTCAGATACTTTATTTAGATTGGATAAGCTGTAGATTACTTGGCCTCTCGATAACTGAACAATTGCTTGACAAGGACCTGTCCAGCTAGAGCAAAATAGTAGAGGTTAATACAGCATGAATCTGTAATAGCAGAATAATGTATTGTTTTCAACAATTATTCAAAATCCATTCCTTTGTTAACCTCTATTTGCTTTTTATTTATTTATCCAACATTTTTTTGGCAGAGACTAGAAGTTCCAGAAAGGGTAAAATAACCCACAATTAGTGTTGTTCCCTATGAAATTCACGTCTTTCACATTTTAAAATAGATATATTTTTGTTGTGTCTGTGGTAGAGCAATTTTTAAAGAACGTTAATTCCTCAACTATTGTCCAGCCACGCAGATAGAATCATTACTTTGTCATTATTCTACTTAAATCTTAATAAGATGAATAATCTTGAAATTTAGAAACTGTTAAACAATTGTAAATGAAAAGATTGAGTAACATACATGGGTAATGACATATTCCTATTTTCAGAATTAGATGAAGAAGATTTAGATGAGGAACAAGAAGAACTGGAAATATCTAGGACACCAGACCTTCAATTTAGAAGACTGCCCAAACTACTTCATTATGCTGCAACTCTGAATGAATTTTATGATGATGAAGACACCAATTACTATGAGGAAATAAGAGGAGAACACCTTCTGGTGCACAAAATTGGTAAATCGGAAGTTGTTTGTTGTTGCTATGTGGTCTGATGAAAGCCATGGTGTTTTGAATATGAGGGTGTAAACAACGCAGTGGTGAAGGCATTGCACGGCCAACGAGCTGTTGCTGAGAATGCTCTTTGGTGGTTTGCTGTCTTTTAATAGGTTTGTTTTCAGTATGAAAGTAGACCTTCCTCATTTTATCTGAGTTGTGGGAATGAACAGCCTGTCAGAGGAGGTTGTATGTCAAACTAGTGAATCCTAATATATTATAAAGTTAAGTATTTATAGTGGCTAATACTGAATAACTATATATATATATATATATATATATATATATATATATATATATATATATATATATTACCTACTGGCGGTCGCCAGTAGGTAGTTATAGTTAGGATTGTTTTCAATGTTAAATCTCAAAATTCTATTTGGAATAACTTTGGCGCCGGTTGACGAATCTGCCTGAAAAGTTCCTCAAAATGGCCTCTTTGAGCTCCGGTCCTTCCTTGAAAGTTTGGGGGGGATTCGTCAAGCGGGGGCCGAGATAAAAGGGGGGTCCCAAAATGCGTTTTCCCCATGTTAATTTCCATAGGGCGGTCAACCTCACTTTTAGCCCGAACGGCTGAATGGATTTCCACCAAACTTGGCTATGTCTCAAGATATGTGCTCCAGTGGATTTTGAGTAATTTAGGTTAAAAAAAATATATATATCTATAGGCGCGCCCCGGTACGCGCACCGGGGAGCGCACCGGGCGCGCCACGCGACTTGCGCACGGAAAGCTGATTGGCTCACGGGTGTCTGTAAACATTCGAAACAGTCCGGAGCGGCCGCCATCTTGTGTCTCGGTAGGATCGAGACACAAGAGGTGACATAAAAAATAGGGAGAAATGACTATAAGGGGGCAGGGTAGACCCCCCCCTGACCCCCTAGGTTTGATGTGGGGGCTAAAATAGGGTCCCGCTGGGCATTTAAAAAAAAAAATTCCGATTTGCGCGGGGGAGCGCCCGGTACGCGCACCGGGAAGCGCACCGGGGAGCGAAGCATGGGGAAAATCCAGGGCCTTAGTTATGAAGGCCTTGCAACAGTTTTGCGCTGCCTGTGCGTCACTTTTTGTGACGCACCAGCGGTGTAAAAAATGCGCCTCGTTGCGCTATATTTAAAAAGTGACGCATCTAGGTAGATGGGTCACTTTTTAAAACCCTGTGCCACATTATACCTGCGTCAGGTATAATGTATGCAGAGGGGGCGTTCCCCCGCAAAAAGCCTCGTAATAGTGACGCAGTGAAATCTATGAGATTTCACTGCGTCACTTTTATGATGCTGTTGCGTCAGAATCTTGCGCCTGCCTCACAGCAGGCGTAAGACTGACGCAAGACCTTTCACATGGGGCTTTCCCAATGCGTCACTTTTGTGCTTACAGATACGTCAGAAATACTGACGTATCTGTAACTCCTTGCGACATGATTCGTCATACATTAAATATGACACATCTGGAATGTCGTAAGGAGTGTGCACAGAAAAGTGACGCATCGCTGTTTTCACGCAGCGATGCGTCACTTTTCAGAAATGAGGCCCCCAGTTTATTCACTGTGTCACCTCTATGACCCTTTCTTGCGTCAATACGTCCCTTTTGCATACATTACACCTGAGGTAGGAATAATGTGGCGCAGAGGCTTACAAAGTGACGTAACTACCTAGATGCGTCACTTTGTAAATATGACTGAATAAGGTGCATTTTTTACAGCACTGATGCGTCACAAAAAGTGACGCATTGGTGGTGTTAAAGTTACGCATGGCTTCATAAATGAGTCTTCTACTTATGCGTCATATTAAATTTATGACGTATTATGTTGGAAGTTCTTTTAGATACGTTAGTATTTCAGACGTATCTGTAAGCGTAAAAGTGAAGCATTGCTGGAGTGTGTCACAAAAATGAAGCTACTCCAGCAATGCATCCTTTCACATGGGGCCAAGCCCCATGTGAAAGGGCCTGCACGCCTGCTGTGAAACAGGCGTAATATTTGGAAGCAACAGCGTCATAAAAGTGACGCGGTGATATGTCATAGATTTCACTGCGTCACTTCTACGACCCTTTCTTGCATCAATACGTCCCTTTTGCATACATTACACCTGACGTAGGAATAATGTGGTGCAGGGGCTTACAAAGTGACGCAACTACCTAGATGCGTCACTTTGTAAATATGACTGAATAAGGTGCATATTTTACAGCACTGGTGCGTCACAATAAGTGACGCATCGGTGGTGTTAAAGTTACGCATGGCTTCATAAATGAGTCTTCTACTCATGCGTCATATTAAATTTATGACGTATTATGTTGGAAGTTCTTTTAGATACGTTAGTATTTCAGACGTATCTGTAAGCGCAAAAGTGAAGCATTGCTGGAGTGTGTCACAAAAATGAAGCTACTCCAGCAATGCATCCTTTCACATGGGGCCAAGCCCCATGTGAAAGGGCCTGCACGCCTGCTGTGAAACAGGCGTAATATTTGGAAGCAACAGCGTCATAAAAGTGACGCAGTGATATGTCATAGATTTCACTGCGTCACTTCTACGACCCTTTCTTGCGTCAATACGTCCCTTTTGCATACATTACACCTGACGTAGGAATAATGTGGCGCAGGGGCTTACAAAGTGACGCAACTACCTAGATGCGTCACTTTGTAAATATGACTGAATAAGGTGCATTTTTTACAGCACTGGTGCGTCACAACAAGTCAGTCAGTCAGTCAAAACATTTATATAGCGCACTACATACCCAGAGGGTTTCAAGGCGCTTAGGAAGGGGAGGTGGATTATTTGTCAAATAACCACGTTTTAAGCTGCTTTCTGAACGCTAGGTGATTCTGGGTGAGGCAAAGGTAAGCGGGGAGTGAGTTCCATGTTTTGGCAGCCAGGTATGAGAAGGATCTGCCTCCCATGGTGGTCTTGTTGATGCGAGGTACAGTGGCGAAGGCTTGGCTGGAAGAGCGGAGTTGGCGGGAGGGGGTGTAGAAGGACAGTCGAGAGTTGAGGCAATCTGGTCCGATGTCGTAGAGTGATTTGTGTGCGTGGGTAAGCAGTCGGAAAGTGATCCTCTTATTGACGGGTAGCCAGTGGAGGTCTTTAAGGTGACCGGAGATGTGTTCGTTGCGTGGGATGTCTAATATGAGCCTGGCTGAGGCGTTTTGGATTCGTTGTAGTTTCTTCTGGAGTTTCGCGGTGGTACCTGCGTAGAGGGTGTTTCCGTAGTCCAGTCGGCTCGTGACTAGAGCGTGGGTGACTGTTTTCCTTGTTTCGGGGGGGATCCAGCGAAATGTTTTTCTGAGCATGCGAAGAATGTTAAAGCAGGAAGAGGATACGGCGCTGACTTGTCTGTTCATTGAGAGTGAAGAATCCAGGATGACGCCAAGGTTCCGTGCGTGGTCTGTCGGGATGGGTGCATTTCCGAGGGCTTCCGGCCACCAGGAGTTGTCCCATGCAGAGGGGGATTTACCTAAGATGAGGACTTCTGTTTTGTCTGAGTTCAGTTTCAGACGGCTTTGTTTCATCCATTCGGCGACTTCTTTCATTCCTTCGTGTAGGTTAGTTTTAGCGGTGCTGGGGTCCTTGGTGAGAGATAGGATCAGTTGAGTGTCATCCGCGTAAGAGATGATGTTGAGGTTGTGTTGGCGGGCGATGGCCGCGAGGGGGCTCATGTATACGTTGAAGAGGGTGGGACTGAGTGAGGATCCTTGTGGTACGCCGCAGATGATTTCGGAGGCCTCGGACTTGAATGGTGGGAGGCGGACTCTCTGGGTTCTTCCGGTGAGGAACGAGGTGATCCATTCCAGTGCCTTACCTTGGATTCCGATGTTTCTGAGGCGTTGTAAAAGGGTGCTGTGGCAGACTGTGTCGAAGGCTGCAGAGAGGTCGAGGAGGATGAGGGCGACTGTGTCTCCATTGTCCAGTAGAGTTCGAATGTCGTCTGTTGCTGCGATAAGGGCGGTCTCAGTGCTGTGTTTGGCTCGGAAGCCAGATTGTGAGGGGTCGAGTGATTTGTTGTCTTCGAGGAAGGCGGCGAGTTGGTTGTTGACAGCTTTCTCAATGACTTTGGCCGGGAATGGAAGAAGCGAGATGGGGCGGTAGTTTTTGAGTTCGGTGGGGTCTGCTGTTGGTTTTTTCAGAAGGGCGGTGAGTTCAGCGTGTTTCCAATCTTCTGGGAAGGTAGCGGAGTTGAAGGAGCAGTTGATGACGTCTCGGAGGTGCGGAGCTATGACGGAGTCTGCTTTGTTGAAGATGTGGTGGGGCATGGGTCTGTGGGGGATCCAGAGTGGATGGAATTCATCAGGCGGATGGTGTCCTCAGTGGAGATTGGGTTCCAGGCGTTAAGGGTGTTAACGGGGGGAAGATGGTCAGTTGATGGTGGGGTGGGTTGGCTTCCGGGTTGGTTGTCAAAGCTGTTGTGGATGTCAGCAATCTTGTTGTGGAAAAAAGAGGCTAGGGAATCGCAGAGGGTTTGAGAGGGGGTGATGTCGTTGGAGTTGGCCGAGGGGTTGGAAAATTCCTTGACGATGTTGAAAAGTTCCTTGCTGTTGTGGGCGTTGTTGTCAAGTCGATCTTTGAATGCTGTTTTCTTGGCTTTTCGGATCAGTTGGTGGTGAGTACGGATGGCGCTTTTGAAGGCGTCCTTGTTGCTGGTGGATGGGTCTTTTTTCCAGGCCTTTTCAAGGGAGCGGCACAGTTTCTTGGATTTCTTGAGGTCGTCGTTGAACCATGAAGCCTTCTTGATGCCAAGTTTGTGTTGACGTTTTTTCAGTGGTGCTAATGTGTCGGCGGTGTTGGATAACCAAAGGGTGAGGTTGGAGGCGGCTTCGTTGGCATTAGAAGAGAGGGCTGGGGAGGTTTGAAGGAGTGATGTGGAGATCTGCTCTGTGGTGATTTTGTTCCAGTTTCTTTGTAGAGTTGGTTGGAGGTGGATGATGGGTTTCGGCTTGTTGTAGGTGAAGTGAACGCAGCTGTGGTCAGTCCAGAGGAGATCTGTAGTGTGGCTGAAGGAGACATGGTTGCTGGAGGTGAAGATGGGGTCGAGAGTGTGACCTGCGATGTGTGTGGGGGAGGTGACCAGTTGTTTAAGTCCGAGGTTGGAGAGGTTGTCCACGAGGGTGGCAGTGTTGCGGTCGTTGCTCTTTTCAAGGTGGAAGTTGAGGTCTCCCAGAAGGATGTAGTCTTTGGAGGGGAGCGCGTGTGGGGTGATGAAGTCCGTGATGTCTTCACTGAATTTTGCGCGTGGTCCTGGTGGTCTGTAGAGGAGGGTGCCTCTGAGTGTGGTCGTGGGGTCGATGTGGATCTGGAAGTGAAGGTGTTCGGAGTTAGCGAGGTTGGCGTCGGAGCTGGTGGTGATGCGGATGGATTTCTTATGGACGATAGCGATTCCTCCTCCTGTATGGTCGGTGCGGTCCTTGCGAGTGATCTTATAGTCTTCAGGGATAGCGATGGCGATGTCAGGGGCGGAGGAAGCGTTCATCCATGTTTCCGTTAGGAAGGCGACGTCAGGAGAGATGGTGTCTAGTAGGTTCCAAAGGTCAATGGCGTGCCTGTGGACCGAGCGGGTGTTGAGAAGGAAGCATTCTAGGTGGTTGGGGTCGGGAATCTGTGTTGTGGTCGCAGCGGAGATGTTGTCGGTGCCGCTAAATTTGCAGGAGAGGCAGGAGAACGGTCCATGGGTGCGTCCAGGAGCGGCTTGGACGCAGTTGGGGGAGCGGCCAGGGTTAAGGGCTAGGAGGGTGGCGGCATCATAGGTAACGCGGGGGGGCTGGGCAGCGCGAGGGGCAGGGGGTCTAGCGCTGGGCGCGGTCCAGGCGCGGACGGGCGTAGACGGGCTTACCTTTGGCGCACCTTCGGCGTGTCCGAAGCGCGTGGACGCTGCGCGTGGGGGCATTGGCCATAAATGGATGGTGGAGGGGGCGGAGCGTGGGAGGGGCAGCAGCTGGGAGGCGGTAGCAGGGAGGAGGGGCGGGCCAGGGGACACACAACAAGATGGAGGGTCACAGGGCACCGGGGGCTAGAGGCAAAATTTCTTAAACCAACACAGCGCGAGGCTGAAATAAATAAATGAAACACACCGCAAGGCAGAATTAATTAAATAAGTGCAGCGCGAGGCGGAACGAAAATGAATAAGCACACCACAAGGCACAATTAATTAAATAAGTGCAGCGCGAGGCGGAACGAAAATGAATAAACACACCACAAGGCACAATTAATTAAATAAGTGCAGCGCGAGGCGGAACGGAAATAAATAAACAAATAAACACACCGCAAGGCGGAATTAATTAAATAAATGCAGTTACAGCTCTGTAGTCTCGGTCAGATCGTCAGCAGGAGCTGGGATCAGGGAGCATGGGGGGAGCGACCGTGCTGGAGGAGGTCCAGGTGATCACAGCGCGTCAGAGGAGGTAGGGAGCACTCTGTTCGTGGGTGGGAGGGGCAGCAGCTGGGAGGCGGTAGCAGGGAGGAGGGGCGGGCCAGGGGACACACAACAAGATGGAGGGTCACAGGGCACCGGGGGCTAAAGGCAAAATTTCTTAAACCAACACAGCGCGAGGCTGAAATAAATAAATGAAACACACCGCAAGGCAGAATTAATTAAATAAGTGCAGCGCGAGGCGGAACGAAAATGAATAAGCACACCACAAGGCACAATTAATTAAATAAGTGCAGCGCGAGGCGGAACGAAAATGAATAAACACACCACAAGGCACAATTAATTAAATAAGTGCAGCGCGAGGCGGAACGGAAATAAATAAACAAATAAACACACCGCAAGGCGGAATTAATTAAATAAATGCAGTTACAGCTCTGTAGTCTCGGTCAGATCGTCAGCAGGAGCTGGGATCAGGGAGCATGGGGGGAGCGACCGTGCTGGAGGAGGTCTCATAATGCTCTGGTGGTGTTAAAGTGACGCATGGCCTCATAAATGAGTCCTTTAGTCTTCTACTCATGCGTCATATTAATTTTATGACGTATTATGTTGGAAGTTCTTACAGATACGTCAATATTTTAGACGTATCTGTTAGCGCAAAAGTGATGCATTGCTGGAGTGTGTCTCAAAAATGAAGCAACTCCAGCAATGTATCCTTTCACATGGGGCAAGCCCCATGTGAAAGGGCCTGCACGCCTGCTGTGAAACAGGCGTAAGATTTGGACGCAACAGCGTCATAAAAGTGACGCAGTGATATCTCATAGATTTCACTGCGTCACCTCTACGACCCTTTCTTGCGTCAATACATCCCTTTTCCATACATTACACCTGACGTAGGAATAATGTGGCGCAGGGGCTTACAAAGTGACGCATCTACCTAGATGCGCCACTTTGTAAATATGAATAAGTAAGGTGCATTTTTTACTGGACTGATGCGTCACAAAAAGTGACGCTCTGGTGGTGTTAAGGTGACGCATGGCTTCATAAATGAGGCCTTCAGCCTTCAACTCCAGCAATGCATCTTTTCTTACTCTTCCACACCCCCGCTCCTTTTCAACATTTTCTTTGAATATCAACTTTCCCCATATTCACTCTTCTTCTCCTTACTTTCCTTCCCAACACTCACCTTCTTTCAGTCCACCTACTTCACTTCCTTTCTCCTCTCATACCTTTCTGTTCTTTCTTACTCATTTTCCTTTCCATTATCAATGCACTCCATTTCACTTACTCTTTTTCATTTTTTAAAGAATATAGCTCTTTGATGCGAATTGGAGGTAGTTCTGAAAAGAACTTTTTGTTTTCTTCTTTTTTCAAAACAAGAACAAAAACAGGGAATGGAAACTGCTCAACAGGAGCAAAAAAAACAAAAAAAAATAGGGGTGGAAAGGGCAGTGATGGTTCTCCAATGCTCGAACCATGAGCTGGACACTTTGCTCCCCAAAGGTAAGGAGTTGATTGCAGTATCTGCATCTCAGGACACCATGGTTAAAAGCAGGTTGAATATTTGGCACAAGCTCCTGCGATTGCCCCCTCCCAGAAGTAGTTGCTCCTCCGGTGGATGTAGAGGCCCCATCACTGGGAACTTCTTGTGCCAGAGCCCTGACACTTTCCCGGGCAAAATTCTGGGGGTGCTTCCTCTCCACATGCCGGATCATCATAAAGTTCCCACATGAGTATTTTTTTTTTTGGGTCACCCCGTGACAGGACTTGTTTGCAGATCCTGCACTCCACTTTTGGAGCATTCACCTTTTTTTGGTTAGGTGGTATTTTAAAAAATTTCCAAATAAAATGTTCCTTCACCTTTGGTTGAGGAGGCTCTTTATTGATGAATTCAGGTTCTTCATCACTGCTGGATTCTCTGGCAGCCATGGTAAACCAAGAAAGATCCAGGAGCAAAAAACAGGTCTTTCAGTCACAAAAGTGAAAGAAGAAGTGAAGGAAATGGGTGGGGATTTCATTCTTTGTAAAAAAAAAATGTAAGCAACCAATGAAAAGTGTTATTTTAAGGTCACATGACTTGACGCGCTGACGCTGCGCACACCGGAGCGCTTCCGGGTGCGCACAAGCGGCGCGAACGTAGGCGCTTCCGGGGTGCATACGCGGCGCAAACGTAGGCGCTTCCGGGGCGCATACGCGGCGCGAACTTAGGCGCTTCCGGGGCGCATACACGGCGCGAACGTAGGCGCTTCCGGGGAGGCTTACGTTGCGCGCCGAAGTGACGTCTTCATAGTTTTACGGAAATGCAAACTCATTTTCAATTCCTTATTAAAAAAACTGCTTTTATTTGTATGGTACGAAATGTTTTGCATTATTATTACCTTTTCATTCATATTTTTTTAACGAACGAAAGTAGCGCTCTGGGTGCGCTTTCCGGAGAGCTTACCGGAGCGCGCACCCAGAGCGCCCCAAGAAAAAATTATAAAAAAAAAATAATAACTTAAAAATTAATACTTACACAAAACAGCAAATTGTAAAAAAAAACATAGGTTAGAAACTCGATATAGAAAGGAATTAGCATTTAAAAAACCTATGAAATTCACTGAAAAAACCATAGGTTTCACACCAGTTATAGTTAGGAATTAGCATTTGAAAAACCTATTAAATTCACTGAAAAAAACATAGGTTTCACACCAGTTATAGTTAGCTGGAACTTTTACTGACATAAAACCATTGAAATTCCCACGTTATAGTTAGTTGGACTCACTATAACTTGCGCGCCTGCAATGCACTGCTGATGACGTCACATATTACATTACTCATGACATGGTCAGTGACATCACTCATGACATCACTGATGACACCATCCTTGTGACAGAGTGAGAGACCTCCTTTCAGTGTAATGTAAGCCTTGAAACACATATTCAAAAATAGTATTTAACATTTTCAAAAAAATGGAGATACCCATACCAGTTACAACAAACAATTCAGTAATTCCACCATCTATATACACATCCACTCATTCACCAACAGTTCTATATAGTCACTCATACATATACTCACTCATTATATGTAGTGATACACCTATACATCCTGTTACACTTCGACAGTCATCCAAAAGTTACTCACACACATATTCACACATGCAAAAAAATATTGAACATCCATTTATTTGCATATACAGCAATACACACACTACCACTTTACTTTTAAGAAAACTTACACATACTTACTCTCTTAAAGAATCACTTATAGAAACACATACTTATTTAAACAGGAACTCTTACAATCTCTCACTCTCACATATACTCACTTATATAAATCAATACTCACATATACTAGATTAAAACATATGTTGTTACTGAAAAAGACAATAGTAAGACAGTCGTTTACTCACTAACATACACATATACACACTCATCCATCCATACAGTTTTCTACATATGCTGTCTTCAAAACACATACAAACAGTGAGTCAGTCACCAACCCATACAGCCACTTATACACAAAGTGAAACACTGATACATACATTTCAATATTTAAAATTTACTTGCTAATATATGTATTCACTAAGATACACTTAATACGGCAGTTAACCAATCAATTCTTATATTAACAAACATCCATTTACACACTAATTTAACAATTTAGTCTTCCATCGTCCTTTACAAATACATATATAAAACATATATGTTTTTCAGAAAGACACACATTCACTGGATGGTGTCATCAGTGATGTCATGAGTGATGTCACTGACCATGTCATGAGTGATGTAATATGTGACGTCATCAGCAGTGCATTGCAGGCACGCAAGTTATAGTGAGTCCAACTAACTATAACGTGGGAATTTCAATGGTTTTATGTCAGTAAAATTTCGAGCTAACTATAACTGGTGTGAAACCTATGTTTTTTTCAGTGAATATATATATACTCCAACTTGCCTCTGGAGTGCCTCGTGCACAGACAGGTACGCAGACAGCAAAAATAACAAAATTGCCAGAGTCAGACTTCTTCTTGCTGCGAAAAAAATAAATGACGCGCGGGCTAGGCCTATGGAAACTAGGTCCTAAGTAGCATTAAAGATTTCATTTATTAGAAGAGAGTTTATTGCCTATGAGTTTCGACCCTCCTAGATCTTTAATCACATGCATCATGTGAAAATGGTCAGTTGTCCTTCTTTTAAAGCCACAACTTTAAACATTGAAGATGGACTTCCGCTGACTTAAAAAGTACCTTTGTGCATCAGCCCCGTCTTTTTTAGGGCTTATACATTTTCAGGGAGCAGGTAGAGCAGTTCCTAAGAGTTAACTGCATGGAACGTGCAACATAAGTGTTCTCATTGAGTTGTTCCTTCACTCACTCAGTTCCTTTCCTTTGGGATATCTATTCACGTAATAAATGTTTGGGTTCATTTGTTACCTTTGCTGAAACGAGTCGTCACACATGAGCACTGTTTCTATTGGTATACATTGCACCATCTAAATGAATTCTCAGCATATGCTTAAAAATTGGGGCTAATTACTAGAAATGTAAATTATAGAATACATTTCCCAGGTTTGCGAACATTAGATCCTAGAAGAAAAAAGTGACATTTCTTAATGTAATACATCTTAATATTTTTGTTGCAGTCTGCTTCGATGGTACCTTTGGAAATGATTGCAGCTTAAGCTGCCACAACTGTACAAATGGAGGTGAATGCAACAGAGAAAAGACGGGCTGCCTCTGCACTCCAGGGTGGACCGGAATACTCTGCAACGAAAGTAAACATGCTTATTATTATCACTAATATATTTAAATGTGTGAAGGGTCAAAATGAATTAATATAACACACTATTTGAATTTCTTCTCTGGTATTATGAATCATTTATTTTATGGACATGCCTTAATGTGGTTATGGAACACAATCTAACCTGAGTTATTAGCGTACTGTATTTTTATTGTTGGAAAATGTAATTACAAATATTTTTTTGTAAATAATTATTTTAAGGTGTAAAACCAACAAACTGAGGGCCATATTTACAATGAAGTGGCGAAGCGCGGCGTTAGCCTCATTGGCTTAACGTCGTGCTCCGTTGCTTCAAAAACGCAGGGCTGCACCATATTTACAACAATTTGGTGCAGCCCTGTGTTTCCAGCTGCGCCGGTGCTAAATTTAGCACCCTAGATCCAAGCCAGGCACCCTTGCACCATAGTACAAGGCTGTCTGCGTCGAGGGGAAGATTGTTTATACGCAGGAAAGTCTCCTTTCCTGCATATGAACAATCTTTAAATGCTGTTTTGTAACTTTTATGTGGGCTGCTTAATGCTGCACACGTAGAATTTGCAAAATGTATTTTTTTAAATTGTTTGTGCAGGAAGGAACATCTTCCTGCAGATAAACAATCAATGGTGTTTTACTATTTCTATGCGACTTGTACAATGCAGCACACATGAAAATTGCAAAAATGAGGAGAAATTAAGCATTTCTTCTCGTTTTGCCAATTTAAGACCAGGTTTCCCTGGTCTTAATTGTGGTGCTGACTCCTATTTACGCCTACCTTGTAAATAGGGGGCAACATCAAATCCATTGGTGTTGCGGTGGAATGCCTACCGCAACACCCATTGCCCTCCCCTTTGAAGTATAGCGTGAAAGGGTTCCATATTTACAAGGACGCATTAAGCCACGTTAAGTGGCTTAACGTTGCCTTGTAAATAAGGCAAATCCCCTATCGCCACTACAACATCCTGAAAAGTGATGTTGTCGTGAAGGTCGGAGCTTGTAAATATGCCCCTGTATTTGCTTGACTGGGAATGTAACAGAATCTTTGAAGCTAGAAATCACTATTCAGGGGAAACATTCTTACAACCTAGCATTGAGATGGTATGCTAGTTGTATTGCGCAACTAATATTGTTATTTCTGCTCCGTTTTCTTTCAACTTTGGTTGAAATAGTATTTTAATGGTATAGTGACACAACTTATCGCTTCACTGCAGAATTTCCAATGACATGAGTACTACAATGGGGAGCTAGGAGGGTACATTTGTCTTAACCAATACATATCAATGTTGTGCTATTTTGTTCGTACTGGGTTCGAAGACCTCCAATTCTGAGTTTTCCTTGCAATACATTTCATGCAACTCTGATGCTTTCAGCACCAATTTCCAGATGTGTCAGAATTTGCATATTTTGTCTCATTGGATTTGAATAGCAGTTTTACTGGTCACAGGATTAGTACTGCTAGTATCTTGCTCACCCCAATAACATATCAGGTTCAGGGTCCTGCCAGGGAAGCCTGCTTGGCCATCTATTTATGGAAGATGCACTGGACACTGCAAGAGAGGGATCTGCTTGCCTGTCTGAAAGATAACAAGTAGACCAGTGGTTCCCAACCTGTGATCCTTGGACACATGGCAGTCTGCAAAGCCTCCTAAGGGGGTCCAAAACTACTTAGAAAATTAAATAGTATTAACCGATTAAAAATATATATATAAATAAAGAAGCTAAATGTACAACTAAACATTTTAAAACTTACTGTAAATGTGAAGGAATTTGAAATTGGAGGCTAGAAATTAAATTAATATCCTCAGATTTATTCGTGGGAGCAGTGCAGGTGCATCAAACAGAATATAGTATGGACCATGAGTGGCCTAGATTCAATTTAGAAATGTTCCAACCTTTCGATTAAAATAAAAAATATATATATTTATATGATAAATAAAATGTGTAATCATTTGTTTATTTGTTTGATGAAAGCTTTTTTGGTATTTTTGAGTATTGTTTTGTGTTCCAATCATCGACAATGCTTAGTTCGTGGTCCCCAGCTTTCAGTAATGAAGTCAAAAGGTTGAGAACCACTGAAGTAGACCAATTGCTCAAGTGCACCACTGAACATTTCCCTGCTGTGACTAGCAGTGGTAGACAATCCTGTGGACAGAGAAAACTATTGCGGCTGCAGAAACAAATCCAAATACTATATTGGAACCATACATTTTTTGGAAACTTGAATTACAGTGTTGGGACCCCATTTAACCTTGAAACCATGAACTGGAATATGCGGAACAGTTTGTGTATAGTCTGGTAATATGCGTATGATCGGATTTTCATCCTTCTATCGTACCTCCTTTAAAATGGCATCTCGGTCTCTGTATTTGAGGAATTTTGTGATAATAGTCCTCAGAGTGCCCTCCGGCAGCAACAGGGCCAACGATCTGTGGGCCTGCTCCACTAGAAACACCTGTGACAGGTTCAAGCCCAGATTCTGCATCCTTATCCAACCGTCCAGGAACAGCGCCAATGCATCGTCTTCAGCCTTTTCAGGGAATGCCACAAATCTTAAATTACTTCTGTGTGATTGACCCTCTGCGTCCTCTTCTCATATCTTCAGTCTCTCAAGGGCAGCCACAGTGGCCTTCAGTGCCATAATTTCCACTTGTAATTTGGACACTTGTTGTTCTGTTATGACGGACCTCTCAGCTACCTTGCAGACATCCACCCAAAGCAAGTTGACATCCAATGCAATGGCTTCGATCTTTGCCTATACTGTTGTACTTGAAGCCTCAATGGTTGCGAGGATCTGGACCCCCTTTGGGCCCTGAGGGTCCCATAGTCCTCTACCACCATCCATTTGTGTGCCCCCACCTGCCAAAGAGGTTGTGAATTGGTTGATTTTCATTTGTTGCATACTTCTAGGTGCTCTGTCTTTGCCCATTGTGAGCATCAGTGTTGTACCACTCAAGTAGTGGCTGCAGCTGAGCCACACAATGTTCAGCCCATCCCTATGTAAATGAGGGAAAACCATCTCCCTGGAATGGAACAGTTTTATCTCAAGCTGCATACAGAGTCACACATCTGAGAAGGCACTGGGACCGAAAGGGCTTCTGTAATGTCCGTCCCAATTTTGGATTTCCACTTGATAGCTAAGGTTTTTGTGGCAGCTCTTTGTGTCTTCATCTGTGTCTATACCCACCCAGATGTATCCCCCCTGCAAAGTGGTTTGTTGACACCAAACACCCTTTCTGAATCAGAAGTAGTTGTACTCCTCTCTATCAGGCCAGGACTTTATGCATAATTAGGATGCTATTTAGGTTCACTGGAGGGTAGGCAGTCAGCAGAACTGGTTTTATTTCCAGTTTACTTTAGGCAGCCAAAGTTCACTTTTTAAAAGCTATCTCCGCTGCACTTATCAAAAATGTACTTTCACGTTGTTAGATTTTTGCCAAAAAGTGAAAACAAAACTGTGAGACACTTGTGGTGAAAAGGTTAATGTGCCTGGCACAGTAACTACCAAATATAGAGTGCACAACACAGATCATGACTGCCCATTTGCACTGGTCACCAATGAATAGATAGGATGTCATGACTTACAGAAGAGTGGCTGTCTGTCTGCCAGCAGATTGCTTCCTCAGTAATGATTTGTCACATACAGAGTTGTCTTCCATGAGCATAAGCAACAAGGCTACTGTTTATAACCACTATAATGGTGCTAACAGTATAATTAGGGGTGTAAGATCATCAAAGAGAGTGAGAGAAAGGAGTCATACTTGACCTGCATTCAGGAAACCAGTCGACCAGATGTTGCATGCTCGTACAGGAAAGGACCCTTATGTCTGAAAATGAAGTCAGCACTTCTGACATGGAGGTACTATGTGTGCCATCTGCATGACAGTCATCAAGAAAGCTAGATCAAGCAGACTGCTCTCTGTCACTACCTGGATGCACCACTCACTGGGCTGCAATCGAACACTGAAAGCCTTAAACTTCAGCCAAGTGTCTGGGGAAAGGCTTTCGCACGATAAAGTCAACGACCTTGAATAACAGTCTCACCAGAGGGGGTGGAGGATTGATGAGGAATATCTACAACAGAGGATTGTACTGCTCAGCCTTGATAGCACTTGGAGAAACTCCTAGCTGCCTAGTGACAGGAAACTTTATCCATGTTTGGGGAGCCAGCATTGCCGTTAGGAGGATCATTGGCCCCCAATGTGCTGTCCAGTTCATTGATATATGGACTGGGCCACAACTTCTCACAGGAGGCATGAGATGATGTGCCTGGGTTGATCCTTTTTAGAGCAGGCACGCAGGTGTATGTGCTGTATCATTGTCTTTATGGAGCTTTCAATCCTCCTGAGACTGCTCCTGTGATACTGGACCCATATATGACTGTGTCTTTCAAGTACAGAGCTCCCTGATGTGGTGAGTGAGGACAATACTAGGTGTTTTCGACCTTGTTCCTGGCACTGCTGTTGATACGTTGCCACTGGAAGTGGGGTTCCTCCAGCACCAAGTTAACTGAAAGGGCCTGGAATATGTATATGAAGGCCCAGGAAATGTGTGGGTGCATCCCTGCCATCTCATAGGTTGAAAGTGATGCTTGCCCCAGGAACTAGACTAACAGACTCTATTCAAGGTAACTAGACAGATTTGACAGTTGCACATTTTTACAGCTCTCCTCTAGTGACACTAGGCCTGTACTGGTCATTCACTATGTTCTTCTATCTCACTCTTGTGTGTGCAAAGGATTGACACAATGGCAAAATGGACACACTACCTCATGGCCATTGTAATGAAAGTCTTCGAGGAAGCATCTCTTCACTGGAATCCTGCTCCTCCTGGGTGAGATCCTAGGAAAGAAGGGGTCTTCCCAAGTCTATGTTTAGTAGTCAAAGTTAAGCCCAGTGACTTCGATTGTGCAGATCTGACAGAAAGCATGCCTAATTCTCTGCAGTGTCTATGTTCTGTCACATTGGTGATCAAATAAAGGGCGTGGGTAGGTAGGTTGTTTTCATCTGCTTGTGTTTGTGTGTGAGGGGGGAATGGTTACACATTTAAACAGGGCATTTTGCTGTGTAACTATATGGGAATTATGGGGAGAGTCATCAAATGGAAACCATTTACTGGGGCTTAGGGAACCAGTTATGAACATTTGGAGACTTTTCCTATTAAGAAAACTGAGGTACTGAACATTTTGGACAAGACAAGATATCAATCCTAGCCAATGAAGAGGTGACCTCAGAGGCTTTATCATGGTGGCTTTTCCAAATCTGAGCCTTTTGTCACAAAGTTCAAAATCTTTGGCAGAACAGCTAAGCACATTATATGCACTCTCCTAGAGCCCTTCTTGCCTGCAGCTTCCAATCTGCCTTCTGGTCTATCCTGCAAAAACTGGTAAAGTCTCAATCTACGCATCGCATTACCAACATTGCATTTTTGTTTTTTTAATGTTTTCAATTAAAAAATAAATATTTTTGTTTTTTACTGGTTACACACAACAACTTTCATTTTTGCTCTCATCTTTTGTACACCCTCCAGCTTTCTTAATTGTTGTGGTATTTACTCAATCAGTGTTTATATTTCTGACACACCTTGATATTTAACCGGTAAAAGGACAAAAATGGTAGTCAATTATTGGCAAAAGTTAGAAACAAATGACCAGGGAACATAACAGTTAAGTGATCCAGAGTTATCCCAAACTTTTTCAAACATGTGTCATGGAGTGTGAGAAAGTCATCCTTTTTGCCCTGGTCATTTTTTTACTGATACTGGTGGTAAATGGCTCTGACTGCGACCTGGGCTCTGCTAACCAGGCCCAAGGCCTGTGCTCTGAGGAAAAAGGAATATGGTAATCAGGTATAATTTCAATTGGCATTAACTGACCCCAGCGAGTCCCTAGTATATAATAAGGAAAAGGGGGGATTCCGACTACCTATAAGTCCCTAGTATATAATAGGGAAAGCGGGTTAGAGGCCCAGTACTGGAGAGTGCACTGCTGTGTTGCCTGCTGGCATTTTTAACAGACTGCCCTTAAAAAGTAAATTATATGTAAATTCAAATTTGGAGTTAAAGGTACTTCCAAAGTGGTAATCAACCTTATTTTTGCATTTAAGTCAACCCCAAGGGCTCCTTTAGGTGCCTCAGGGGTGGAGTGCCATGTAACTATAAGCAGGGGCATTATAAAATATGTTTCATATGCCCTTAGTGAAGCTCGATAGGCTAACATTGGAATATGCTATTTAAGTATAGATATAGCTAGGAGCTAAAAATGGCAATCAAAGAATTGAAAGTTTGGTAATGACAAATCCAACAGCTTGCCACTGTTGAATGTATCATAACTAATACAAAAAAGAAGTTATAGATCTTTCTTTTCTGCAGCATTGAAGCCACCTCTCCTGATTGGTCGACCTTAACAGGCTTAGCCAAGCTGCTTTGATGAGGTGATAAGTGGCCTGCATAGATCAGAGGTTATCCGATTAGTGACTCTGCAGCTGCAGAGAACAGGCCAGCATGACGGCTGGGTAAACGAAACTGTTCTTCAAAGAGAGCAGGACAGGAAGGAATCCCAGCCAGGCCTACCCCCTCTTCATGTGCCCCATCCAGATGGCACGCACAGGAATATAACTTGCAGAAGCTCTGGATGGGGAGTGGTAATGGAACTGAGCAACACCAGTAGGTTGGTGTAGCCAGGTCTTACTCTCCTGGAGAGGAAACCCCCATCTTGAATTTCAAAGTGCAGTGCTTTGTGGGACAAGAATATGCCACACTTTGGAGGAAGTTGTCATGCTTTTGGGTGACACCCTGCACCTCATTGGACAGGGGTTAACCCTGCTTGTTGCCCCAGATCATTAACTAAATATGTGAGTGCTTCATAGCAACTAGAATCTGCTGCCTGAAACTACAAGGAGAAGAAGGACTGCCCTGCTGGAACCCCAAAGGATTGCAATCTGAAGGACTACTCTTGTTGCATATTTGGAACTACAGCCCTTAGGACTTTTGCATTGCTTAAAAAGGATTGAGACGTACCCTCCCTGAAAGCAACAGGTTAACAGAGCTTCCCTGCACCATCTCCCTCAAGATGTCCCCAGCCTGGAGTACGTCCAGTGGACTTTTAAGGATTTGGCCAGGTGCATTGTGGGAATTGTAGTCCCAAATTTCCAAGGGCCATCTCAGAGCTTCTAGACCCTTGGATTTGTGTTACAAACACTTTAAACCCTCAAGAGGAACGTCAGGAAGAAGTTCCAAATGTTTGGAGAAGTTTGGAGCACGTTTTGGCAAAAGCTCCATAAGTGGAGCGACCCGACGTCAAAAGTCAACCGCCTATCTTCAGTCGCGACCCGGCCTGGATTTCAGGTTCATCTTGCTGAAAGCTCCGTAGCTCAAGATTTTTAGGAGTTAACCGGGGGGTCATGGTGAGCCAAGCCAGTTAATCCTCTGCAAATCCGGCCTGTGGAAGTACCTTGCTCACAGTCGAGAGAAAATCCTCCAGAAAGGTTTCTAAGTGTGAAGGTAACATTTTGACCAGGGCCTCCCGCATAGGATATCTGAAGAGGGCTCCATCGCGGTCAGCCTCAAACTTTGACTTTGTCCTGGTTAAGTGCGACCAGATGTCCCAAGTTGGCACTATATGTTTTTAAGCACTATAAAGTGTTTAACTTTTAAAAATTCATATCTCTGATTCCCTATATTGAATATTTATTGTTTTGGTGTCATTTTAAAGATACAAATATTTCCTATTTATATAAATTGGTGTGGGATTTTTACTGTGTGTTGTGTCTTACTTATTTAATGCATTGGTGTTTTAAATGCTTCACATACCTGTCTCTTGAGCTGCGCCTGCTTGCTCGCAGCCACCTACCAAGGGTTGAACCAGGGGCTAATGTATTGGGACCTTGACTCAACCTTATATTTTCTTATTGCTAGTGGCTAGGTGCATACTTACCCCTTCTAATAATCCACCTTCCAACATGGAGAAATAATAAACAGATTGTACCACCCTTAAAGGTGAAATGAGGCAGCAGAAACAAAGATTATTATAGGCTATTATATTTTCCAAAAGCCCAAGAATCTAAAAAACGGTTGTAGCTTTTTTTGATATGTAAGCAACTCCAGCTGTTAGAAAGACAAATTAAGGAAAATCTGAACTTGAAACACATGTTTATCAGAATAAGCAGGCATCTTTGATATGGCAACTAACCTCTAAGAGCACTTGCTAACCCAGGGCTTTGCAGCTCACTACTCTTCCCATATTTTTGCTGACTAGGGAATCTGTGTGTGTAACTACCTATAGTTTTAAAAGAAATGAGGGAAAGCAGAAGTAGGTGTGAGTACCCGCTGTTGCTAGGATCTACTATGGGTAATGAGGGATTGACACCACTAGGCAGAAGGGCACCGTTTACCTTGCTTTGAGCCTGCAAGCCGTCTCTCAAAGATTTCAAGTGGGTCCCACCAGTGGGCCCATGCACACACACAGCTTCTTAAGATGGTCCAGCATGCCTCCTCCTTGACCCCTCACCCCACTTGCACCACCCTTCATGTTCCCTCAATTTGTCCCATTCGTCCTCCCGGGCACCTGCTGATCTTCGTGGGATGGTTTGACCTCTTTGTCATGTTCTTCTTCAGGATGTTCCACCTAGAGATATATTACAACAGAAAATGTTCATGGGAGATGGAGCTAACTATGCACTCTCCCAACCACTCTAACAACTGCGGAGAATCTAGTCTCCTAGGGGGCATTTCACAGTTGTAAGCACCCTTTGTGCTGGTACATATTCACTAATATTGATTCTATGTTCTTCGCAGTCACCATTACAATTTTGCGCAGTTACGTGTCACTTAGATCCATACAAAATGGTCTGTGCTGGGCTCAATGTATTGGATTCTGACAAACGTTTGGTAGAAAGAGATGATTATGACAGATGGCTTAGAAAATGTGCTGAATGACAACACAGTGCTTAAAGTAACGCACAGCAGTAAATCTTTCGAGAAAACTAATTTCTTTGAGAAGGTGGGGCCACCAGTGGACATTTGATGATGTAGAATGACACAAAATAAATCAGAATTATACTTCTACTTTCTCACCTGACACATGGGTGGACTTCTCATGCTTCTCTATAGCTGTGATATTTCTGCAACCAGTTCAAGCAAAACCTTTGCAGTGGCATAACATTGTTGTAACCTTGTCTTAGATGTTGTAGATACCAATGTCAAGCCTGGTGCTATCCAACCATGGTTTTGAGGCTAAAAACATTACATTTGATATATAATGTTTACATTATACCACAGATACATTTAGGCCAAATCATTTGTTATTATTTTGCAGCATGTCCCACTGGAGCATATGGACAGGACTGCTTGAGCATTTGCGAGTGCCAAAATGGAGGAACTTGTGATCCTGTGACTGGGAAATGCCGCTGTCCACCAGGAATAAGTGGACAGTTTTGTCAGGATGGTAAGATGTGCTTTTTTCTGGTACTATTTCCTTGCTTTTAATGGAGGGCAGAAATAAATACTGGGAATATTTTGGATAGCAATGAGAGCAAGGGATACTCTAATAGAGCATGTGTAGTAAGGCTCTTTTTTCAATTGGACAACCTATGTTAATTCCTAGATTTGCTTTGTTTATATCCATGACAAAAATAAATAAATGACCTACTCACTGTGCATGTCCTACATGCACACCTTCCAGGCTATGATAGTTTTGAGATTTGTTAAAAAAGCTCTTTAAGAAAAATTCCATTATAACATTTCCTGTGGATGAGGGTCCTTTTGTGACCTAACGATACTGCTGTTTGGCTCAATAAATGAAGACTTGTGCCAGCAATAAGCTATTCATTTCTCTTGTGCTGCACAGTGCTGCCTGCTTACCATTTGACACACCACACAAGTCATGAGGATGGAAGGACAATGCAGGGGACCTACGCTTCCTTTTACAAGGACCAGCCAAATGTGCTTGGTAAACCAGTTGGGCGCCTCCTCTATGGTGGCATTGGTCTCCACTCCATCTCCCTTCTCCTCCATCATCTCTTACTCTTCCACCATGTTCTGTACATCTCTCTTCTGCTCAGCTCCATCTTGGGTTGTATGTAGTTTCCGAGTGACCTATTCACAGGGGAATCTCCACAATATTGTTGTGTTGGGGTGAGTAGAGAGTCCCCTGTGAATATTGCTATGATCTGTTAAAGGAGGTAAGGGAGTAAAGACCATAGAGATTGAAGTTCTGTTTCAGAGGTGAGGGACAGCACTGGCCACTTATGGGTTTATCTACTTTGGGGGTAGTGGATGCAAAACCCCAGGTATTGGAATGTTTTTCGAGAAGCTCATTGTGTGACACTATGGTCTGATATCGAGTCTGTCTGCGGAATCTAGGTTGCCAATTATGTGGATCTGTTTTGTGGGCATTGGATGCCAGTGGGTCTGGTTTGGAGTAAGTGGCAGGGCAATAGATAATGGAGCCTGTTTTGGGTGTGGGTATGGTAGTATGCCAATTATAAGGGTCAGTTTGACCAAAGGTACAAGGTTATTTTGAGGTTGGGAAAGGTCACTGAACAAAAATCAAAGACTATTTTAGGAGGATGTCAAGAAGTGTGTGGGAGTCTATTTAAGGAGAGGGATCTCTGAGCACCAACTATCAGTGTTTGTTTGGGGAAGGGGGTGATTACCTTGTGCTAATTTTGAAGGGAAGAATAGTTTAATACATCAATTTTGGATTGGACAAAACTTTAGCTATGGGGGTTCAGGGGGCAGATAATAAAGACTGGTAATTTTTTCAGAGACAGATTGTGACAGGGCCAGCCACGGCCTGTGGAGAGAGTTTTGGTGGGGCGGAGAGGCGGGGCGGGGGGCAGGGTGGGGGGTGCTAACAACTGGAGTATGGATAATTGAAGGTAAGTAAACAATTTAATTAATAAAACGAATTTCGTAGCGCGATGCTGGGTGCGCTACGAACTTCGTTTTATTTATTAAATTGTTTACTTACCTTCAATTATCCATACTCCAGTTTTTAGCACCCCCACCCCGCCTCTCCGCCCCACCGAAGCTCCCTCCACAGGCCGTGGCTGGACAGGACACCATGCATTATCTCGGTGGATGCGGGGGAAGGGCTGTTTTTTCTAGGATTGGGGTGACAGGAATGGATACCACGTTTTGCCTATTCTTTGTAGATTTAGGGGTACAGAATGCAATGTTTATGTATTTGGGGGTAATAGAAGGAAGCAAGAGATGTTTTTTGAGGGAGTGTTTGTTGGTGGTGTTCTGGCGTTGTAACCTAATGTTCAGCACCCCAGCATTTTTGTCCTGCAATGGAAGATAGATCAATTACTTCACTCTCCAGCCCAATTCATCCATGTCATTCTAGGGGGAGGCCCTTATCACCCCAAAAAACAGGTTCCAAGCACTAAACTAATCATATCTTTCTCTACAAACCGATTCAGTTAAATCTGAGCCAATTTCAAATTCGGCTAATGACACTCTAACACAGCGGGTCTTAACCTGTTGACTTTTGTGGGCCCCCACTGAATCATTGCCGGAAGCTTGAGACCCATTCCTAAGCAGTTTCTGGGATTTAAACCTCAAAACAATGCACAAAAATACAGAAACAAGTATGTATGAAATAAATACACAAAATCATATTTTTTTTAATTTAATTCACAAACACAAAATATGCAATCATTGGAATTTTAATTTTATCGGAAGACTGCAACTGTTCAAAATGTAGTTTTATTTCTAAAAGATGAAGTGGAATGCAGCATTATGTAAAATTAGCATCTCACCTTGCCTTTTTTGCTGCTAATACATGCTCTCTTTTTGTCGTGCAAACCGATGCTTCAAATGAGCCCACTAATTGGCTGTACTAGATTCTGTTTGCTGTACTTGTGCTGGCCCCTCCTATCAAGATGCAGATACCATCTTAACTGTTAGTCTCCAATTTCAAACTGCTTCACGTTTAAGGGACTTTTTTCATTTATACATGCCGTTTTGATCTGCTAATATCATGTCATTTTCTAAACTGTCATGACCCCCTAAGAAGGCCTCATAGACCCCCAGTGGTCTGTGGAAGCCAGGTTAAGAACTGCTGCTCTAAAGGGTGTCACTTATGTCTTCTTATTTACGTCAAACCTGAATTTGAAATGCCACCAATCTGAAATTATAAACATGGCATGCAGGAAACACCAGGAGTGTGATCAATGTATGAACCATTTACACAGCGAGGCCATCATTAGGAGACATCCAGCGGGGGATACCTTATTTATTATAGACCCAGGAAATATCTATACAGTGGGTATTGGTATTCATCATGGTCAATAAATAACACCTATTATGAGTTTTGCCCATCCCAGTGGGAGCAACATCTGGATTGTTGTGCTTACCACACCCAGACTTTTCCCAGCATTTTTTTCCTGTTACCTTGCAGTAATTTGTAACAACATTTAACACTGTAGATTGGGCTTTACTGCATCCCGAAATTACAGGGTGTTGTAAATCAAACGAACTTGTAATTGTGAGCCTTGCAATAATAGGTGTTTGAGCAGGGGGCCACTTAATGGGTCATTCACAGTGAGAGCCAGTGAGCACAAAATGAACTCACTTTGTTTGAATAGTACCCATAACTTCGTATCTATGTATTGAATAGGTTGCCCAAAAGGATTCTTTGGGAGGAGCTGCAACAAGAGATGCAACTGTGCCAACAATGGCTACTGCCACAGACTTTATGGAGCCTGTCTCTGCGACCCCGGATTGTATGGACGCTTCTGTCACCTAAGTAAGTGAGATTGATTCATTCAGCGAATTGTCGATGAGAAGTGAAGAAAGAAGTATTTTCAAAATGTCAACATATTGTGCCTTATTATGATGCCGATCAGACCATCCATCCGAATGCCGTGGCCGTAATCCGATTCCGATTGCCAAAGTCGGGAAAGTTCCCCCCGCTGTATTACGCTGCAACCACTTCTGCTGCAGAGGTCTCACCTACGGCGGTGCACATACCCCAGAATATGTTTCTGCAAGTGCATGCAAAATCACAGGAAATATGTGATATGTACACACATGCATGGCATATGTAGGGGTATGCCTTGTGCACCATGTACCCCATTGCTGGAGTGTGGTGATATGTGCAAAGTCCAGTAAATGGGGATACCGGACACCTATGGACTTACCTGCGTTTCGGCACCCACGGGGTCGTAGTCTTCGGGGTTCAGCTGTTGCAGTGTGGGGGGGACCTGGAGAAAGGGATCCACATAGGAGACTGTCAGGGAGAAGGTGAATTTGGTGAGTATGCACCCCAAATCCTTTGTTTCCGATGACTCAAGGCAGGTGATCTGACCGCCATGGTCGGGTCGTCATAAACACATGTAGTAATGCATATGACGCCGGAGATCCCTGTGCCGCCCATTAGATTATGTTTTTCTCAAACCAACATTTTGGCGGTCAGAGAAAGGCTGTCGGAGTGGGCAGTCTTTCAGCAGCCGGTCGAAGTATGGGAGGCATGAATCATATTTCGGCGGTCGGATCGACTGCTTCCGACAAGACCTCGGTGGTCGGACCGTGTCCGACAGGACTACGGAAGTCGGTCCAACTGGCATCGTAATCAGGCTCAATATGTCTTCATATACGGCGAAGAAAAGCAGTGTATAAAACTCACATATAAAAGGCAATTGGGAAACATTTCCGAGTCTTTTACTGATATGAAATGTTATGTCTATTTGTATAGCTCACTAATCACCCATGAGGGTATCCAGTCGCATGTCGCACAGGACAATGATGGATTCTACATGAACTGTTTTTCTATGTCAGGATATAGTAATTAATATCACTCAGCCATGTGGTTCATCTCAAGCTGTGCTATGAAGCATCTTGATTCATTCACAGGTTTGCTAATACGCACAGGTTTTTCTGCTTTTTACTCCTGCATGTAAAAATTATATCAGTGAAATGATAGATTAGTTGATATTTTAAATTAGATATTCCTCTAAGTTTAGCTCCAAGCAAGCAGTTGCCACCCACAAAATAAAACCCAACTTCATTATGGGAGATGATTCTGTCCATGTAACATTCAGGTCAAAATAGATGCCCAGTGACAGACTCTAAAGCAGTGAAGGAGTCTAAACACAACACCACAGTCACATCAGTGCCACCCACCTCATTCATGTCTATCCATCTGATTTTAGATCATACTGTGGTACAGAGACGGCAACCTCACATATTAAAGTGAATACCCTCTAACCACAGAAAATGATGCGCCCAGCCTCCTTATATTGTTGGATCTTTCAGCTACATTTGACACAATCAACCATCTCGTCCTCATCTACATCCTGATATCTCCAATATGATCCACAGGCAATGTTCTTCACTGATTTTGCACCTACCTATTCAAATTTCACGAGTTCATTTACATAGGTACCTCCAGATTCCTGAAGCTCCCTATGATCTGCAGACTTCCCGTAGGTTCGAACTTGTCCCATGTCATTTTCATCTTTTATGTGGAGCCACAGGCGACTCTGCTAATTGAAAAAAGCATAAAAATTCACCAATGCACGCATGACACAGATCACTTTTTTAACTTTTCGTCACCATAGACATCCAACACCTCAAACTCTGCCTGCACCAAAGCCTGGATGTTCCTTACCTACCTGAGGCTCAACACCACCCAAACAGAATTCCTCTTATTTGGCATGAACAAAAAGAAGCCACCAATCCAAACATTTCTGAGCAACATGAGCCTTGACCCTTCGGAATCCCAACTTTCACCAAACACTTCAGCTCCTGGATTCATCCTCGACATCAACCATTCACTCAAGGAACTCATCACCAACAAATCCAAGACGGCCTGATACCAGCCCACTTTACAAAAGAAAGTGAAACCAATCCTCCCAAGAAAGTTACTCCAGCACTCACATTCACCCCCTCATACTATCTCATCTGGATGGTGGCAACACCCACACTGCCCCCCAGCACATCTGACAAGCCACAGCATGTCTCATCCAAGACCTAAAGAAACAAGACCAAATCATCTACACTCTGGGGGTACTCCAAATGCTCTCCTTGTCAGCCTGAACAACCTTGAAAATTAGATGACAAGTGGACCAGGTAAAAAAAATGGCTTTTGGCCCAGCAACAGCCAGGACCCCATCACACTCAGGATGAAAAAGCATATAAAAGATCAAAAAGGACAAAAATTACATAACATGCCTTCTCGTGATCTGGAACAGCATCCCCATATCCAGCAAGACTAACCCAATTGTGCTCCTATATAGGAAAGAGCTGTAGACACACATTTTTGAAAAAGTTACATCGCAACAGAGTCACATATCCCTTTCAAATGGGAGTGTGAGATACATGGTTATGCAGTGACAATTGTCAGCCAAGCAGCCCCCTCTGCAGCTTTGAATATTACGGAGCCTATTGGCCACTCCAATGGTTATAATATGGAGGATTGCATTAATGCAACTGTTTCTCTGGTGATATCACAGCTAAATGCACTTACACAAACAACAACATTTAACATGAATAATCCTTAGCTATCAAAAAGAGGATGTGTGTGATATCACCTGAAAAAAAAACAACTGTTACAGGTAGAACACAACCAGAGGCTTGTAGTTTTAACCATTTTAGCTATGATCTCACTAGGCAATAGGGGTGGTAGGAATTTCCTACAATAAAGTGAAACAAACATTGGCAAAGCCAATATATATTGCCTCTAAAAGATGAGGGTTGAGCTATTTAATTTGGCACTGTGGAATTGCACTGGCATGAGCAAAAAGAAAAATCTAAATGGCCATTTATGCATCCCACCAAAGGCTGGTGGATACACATGCTTGGCTGGCTGTCTTGGAATACTTTTTGTAATAAAGAAAAGGAATTCTAAGATGGCCACTGATGCATTCACATGCATTTCAATGGTTGCACATGCGTCATCACACACTAGCGGCATTGTGGAAACTTTTTTTCTTTCTATGGTGGCCACGGGTGCATTAAAATGCATTTGTATGCATTGGCATGGGCCCTAGGTTTTTGATTAAACCAAACAATTTAAGGCGACCTCTAACGTGCATGTGCATGTTTTGTGATATAGCAGCCGCTATTGGTATTTACCTTTGTAGGATGCTGACATTTTGTTAGCAAGCTATGAAGGATCATAGTTTAATGTTTTCCTCACAAGGAGTTAATTGTGGTACATTTGCTGGGCTACTAATAGGGGCCAAAAGGTTATCCAGTGTTACTAGGGGAGTAGACTAGCTTGTAGCATTAATAAGGCCTCCATGAAGAAGAGCACACATAAGAGAAAGCTCTGTTAAGTTATTTAGGACGAGATGTAGAAGCATTTTTATTATCAAAAATGATCGGATTCGTAGTTCATAACTGCAAAAATGCTTTCTACAGGGTACAAAACCCATTTTACGATTCAATAACGTTACCAAATTGCAAAATACAATTCGAAGGACTTAGCATATCACTATTTGCAAGGGGCGTGTTTAAAGGTCCATTTCAGACAGTGATTCGTTATGGTATGTATCAATATTTTGCAACTAAAATCTTGTCGCAATTCATTGAAATTGTATCAACTTCCAACATTTTGCCATTTGCAAAAGAGAAGGGTTCCCATTAGGACCCCTTCCCCTTTCTGAACATAAAAATACATTTGGTTGGAAGTAGACAATGGTCCAGCTAACTGCTATCTACTCTCTTACAAACTATTAAAAGGTTGGAAACGGTTTGTAATGTAGTCCCCTTTCCTTTGAGGAGAATGGGCTGCATTAACCCCTCGCGTGCCCCGTTAGCCAACGGCCGTCGCAAGCACTACCTCGGTGGTGATGTGTACGTCCGTTGGCCGACACGGCCCCGCCCACACAATAGAACACCCGCATCGCGGCAGAGTTTACGCCCCGGTTAAGGGTTTAAAAAATAATATTTTAAAAGCAACCACAGACATGGTGAACTGCTGACCACATCAGGCCACCTACCCTGGGCTGGCCACCAATCATAGAGGGTTGTTGTTGGCAAAGTACCTCAAGATTGCGGATGAGGTAGGTCAAATAGCACTCCACAACCATTCAGAATTTGGTGAAAAAAACTATACATAGGTCGGTTCGCAAAATTCCACACTGGCTTCAAGATGCTGGGTGACAAATTTCAGTAGGTACTGTTACCCCATTATATGAATTTCCTATCTGTTTAAAATGAGTAATGGACATTCAGTGAAAATCGTTAAGTATATTAGTAATGATAAGAAGTGGGAGTTCATTTGAATACACATTTGATTAGTTTGCAAAAATGGAGCAGCAGTTTATTTTATGCAGAATATTGAATAAAAACATAATGGTTTTTGTAATATTATATGCTGATTTGTTATCTTAGGAATGATCTTATTTTGAATATGTATTTCGTTCTGTAGGGTGGGCCACAATGGCAGAGCTTCTGAACAGGTATATGAGGTATAAGATGTCCTCAATATGTTCTTTTTAACCATATGAGGATAACCAATGCGTCTCTATAGAACAATTGCATTCTTATCTTCTAATGCCTATCTAATTTTACAGGTTGTCCAAAATGGTCTTTTGGCGATGGATGTTCTAAAGAATGTCAGTGTGTGATCCAAAACGCTGTGGGATGCATCGCTAAAAACGGCACCTGCATCTGTAAACCTGGGTACCATGGGGATATGTGCCAGAAAGGTAATATGAAATTGTAACTTTATGTTCCAACCCGTAAACGCCTGTGTGGAATTCTCAGAAGCCCCTCTGTGAAGCAAAATTCGGAAACAGATTGTTTGGTAAATGGGATTCACACCATGTAGCCAATATGGTGTATTGGAATTGAAACCTGGTCATTACAGTTCTGGGGGCAGTCTTACAAGCTGATAATTTACTGTATTATTGTGAGTAGAGTCATTTTCCCTTTCTTTTGCCTTCTTTCTCTCTCTCTCTCACCAACTCTCTCACACACACACATAAACATGCGCACACTCACACACACACATATTTGTCTTGCTAAGAGTCTCATTTAGACCTGGGTCAACTCATTTTTGTTACCCGGTGCCAACTAACGTCTCACAATTTCCCTGCTGTGCCTGGCAGCAATTGTTGATCTTGATTCTAGGCGAGACCAGCCCATAGCAGGAGGCTAGTGGGGGTATGGCACATATCAGAGTGAAGGTAAGCAACTTCATGGTGATGTTTCTCTATGAACTGGCAGCACTGCAGGTGATAAAGTGCAATTTGTATCTGGTAGACTCTAAGGATTAACCCCCTACACTGTACTGAATGAAAGGCAGTGCAAGAGGAAATCCTTGACCTGAAATTGCAAACCCATCAGGGTAATCCGTCGGATTATCTCCCCAGGGGTGTACAAACACACCATGACAACAATGCATCTGCAGGAATTCTCTCACCAATACAATACATGCCTGTAGTAACAACAAGTGATCATCTGATATTCCCCTTTTGCTGGGATTTACTTCACATCCCAAGGAGGACTTTCCTATGATTTAACTTTGTTTCTTGAGGTGAGTGGATGGTTAGAGCAGCCTCCAAGCATTTTAGGGGATAAAGGAATATGTGGGCACATGCTGGGCCCCATGGTGTGGGAAACAGAGAGGACTACTGCCAGCTGTAAGTCGGCTCGAGCAACCCAATTCATCCTCTCTTCAAGACCATGTGAAAATGTACAGCTAATGCAGTCACCCAGTTCTAAATAGGTGAGTGTTTTAGGTACCACTGGGAATGTCAGAAGTGGGGACAATGCCAATGTTCCCCACCTTTATAATTGGGGGCCGTGAGATGGGTGGGAGTGTCCTGGTAGCAGGATGCTACTGTCTTCTTCATCAAAGTCTAGGTGGTCGCTTAGCAGTATCACAGTTTATATACTCTGCCCGTGTCAGTGATTCATGTATTATATGTTAGTTCAGTTCTATCACTGTAGAAGTAATGTTCATTCAACCACATTCCTGAAATCATACGAAAATAAATTGTCATAGTTGATGCGTAGAACTGTTTAGAAACAGTGTCTTGGAATCAAATGAATCAATATTTTAACCTTATTGTATTTCTAATTAGAATATTGTATTCTTACTCATTTATTTCAGAATTAAACTGGGAATACTCTTGGCCTACTCTTGAAATTCATGAGTCACTAAGCTTACTACACTCCTGGCACACTCATTGAAACCAGGAGTAAAACCTTTGTGAATCTGGCCCTCAGTGTTTCTTTTAGGTTCCCCATTTTGGTCTTCTCATATGATGCAGAGGCATGTCTCATCTATCTGGTGCCCATGTGGCCACAAATCCTTCATATTAATGCCAAACCATCCGTGTAGGGATTTGACTGTCCATGGTGTTTCATTCTGTCATAAGGCGGTCCCTTAGGTTTAGCCTCTAAAACCCAACCCTTATCTATTTGCACTCACTGGTTTATTTCCGCACTGTCCTCACTATGACAATTCTAATACTCTAAAAACATTTGGCTGATTGAAAAAACATCTATGAGCATGAGAAGTAGTACTCTTTCACATACTCTTACATGTCATTGTGAATAGGCCTCAAAACTTGTAACTCCTTCTAAAATTGTAAAGAGGGCACAGTCCTTTCTATTTATAGTAATTGTATGTAAAATTGGATTATTCCTGGAATATGACAATTTTATTCCCATTTTTGTTGTTTTGAACCAAGTCACAAAATTGTGCAATAGTACATGCAAAATATATCTGCAGTACTTAATCCTGTACTCATAGGGGCATATGTATCAAGCCCTTTTCCTGTTTGCAAACGGGCTGATTCTCAGAATTGGCCCGTTTGCGAATGGGGAAATGCCTTTTTAGCATTTTTCAAAGTGCTATGCGGCACACATACATGCCCTAAGGGCATGTATGTGTGCCACGTGTGCACACATACATATATGTCAGGGGTGCAACAGGGTGTCCTTTTGACACCCTTGCACCCTTGAAATTGCATTCGCAATTTGTGAGTACCTAATGGGTACTCGCAAATTGTGAATGTCTTCCCATTCATTCCTATTTGGCCACTAGGCCCATAGGAATGATTGTTAAAGTATTCCTTTATTGCGAATCAAAATTTGCGATCCTCAATTAGGAATATTAAGGAATCACAATTAATTTTAAGATTCCTAGATACATTCCGTTTTGTGAGTCCTTAATAGTGATTCATACAAAATCTCTATTAAAGACTCGCAAAACGGGTTTGTCATACATATGCCCATGAATTCATAACTGTGAATTGAACCCTTATTTCTTTTTCATATGCATTACTCTTTATTTAAATATTTGCATATACAAGAATATAGCAAAAAATTACATATCTGGTCGCCGTGTACAGAATACATAACACATGACAACAATAGACATGGTCGTCAATTACAACAGTGCTGTAGTTAGATCAGTCCCATATGGGTTAAACAAGGTTCTACTGGAGGGATTAGCCCTTTGACCCTTAATTCCTAACCTCCGGACCATCTTTCTTTTCTATTTACCTCACTAGGAATAATTTCTCAACAATGCCCTACTTGTGGACATATGTACATATAGTAATATTCTAACATTTATTCACAACTCCAGCCTCCAGGGTGCCTCTATCTGAGATATCCCAGAGTTGGAAATCATGGAAAAGCAGTCTGCTACTGCACCCTCCTATGATCACTGCAAGAAGTTGTGTAAGGGTGACTCCAGGAGATGTTGCAGGGTCACCCCAACATGTTGGGTGCGAGTGGATTCTAGGTTCCTGCTGTGTTGGGTTGAAATATCAGCTAGGACACTTTGCCCAGGAGCAGTGGCAGGTCAACCGTGACAACTGGCGCCAATCCATCTGTTGCTTTCAGCATTACCTCATGGTCACAGGAACAGTTTCCTGATGCTGTAAAAGTACATTGTCTCAGCCTCTCAGTTTTTGTTTTAACTTTGCTAGCTATGCACTTTCTTAAGCTTCTGCCATTTATAAAAATGAGCAGATAACGCATCTTCACGTGTCAATTCTAATATTATATAAACCCAGAAAGAGAAGGATAACTCAGTTCTTCTAATTTTTTATGCCTTGTTCAATAACTTAAGTTTGGAGCAGATCAAGTTGTTCACATTACCCACATGACAAAAATGGTGCAAGGTGTAGTTTTATCTTTAACAATACTGTAAAATATTATTTAATATGGTATTGCTTGGCTTTACAAGCATATGAACTCATGGGTTAGTATAATCCACAACTGTGCACTCTTTCATAGTTTAATATTGTGAGTTTGTAACATTTATTTAAAATATGTCAAATTTGGAATTGCCTGATGTCTATAAAGCTTTTAAGTGAATGTCCTAAAGTAGCAGCTTTCTAGCAGTCTTTGCTAAAAGTTACATGTTCTCTTTGCCATTTGCATCTGCACCCATTAATAGTACCGGTCGTTTTTTAATCAGAGTAGTCTTCTGGTTTCAATGTGGATGGCTCTAAATTGAGATGCTCATGTCCTTTCTGTGTAACCTGTGAACATGACAGTGAAATATTTAAAAACAAGTGCCCAGCAGAATTCCACGGTTAGAGGTGCAAATTGTGTATGTCCTTTATGTTATTTGATATACTTAGTCACAAAAATCACTGCAAATCTGTGAATTGTTAGGGACTGATTCACAAAGGTAACTTACACTTTTGATTAAGTTTACACTTTTGACTATGGTGGCCACTTTTAGGTATTCACAAACTCTGATTGTGAGTTCTAAACAAAAACAGCAATGCATATGTCCAACCATTGTTACTGCAACAACCTCCAATGGAAATTAATGGAGGTATAAACTTAAAATAAAACCAATAATAAATATAAGTTAAGTTATTTAAAATAGTTAGAAATATAAATAAATATAAATTACTGTTAAAAAATATCTAAAAATAGTACATACCTATTTAATTATAAGCTATTTTCATGACTTGTGTTGAATTAATAACCATAATGTAACAATAAAGTGAATTAAAAATAATTTAGTTAGTTTGAATTCATTCTGTAATTTACTTTCAATAAGTATTAATGCACAATATCATTTTTTAATTGGGAAGATATTTTTTTAATTAAACTTCAGAAAAATAAATTCAATGTCATTTAATATGTTTCCATTGATTATAACTTTATTTATAAATTAATTTAATAGAGTTGTAGCATTTTTTTTATTTTGTTCTGCTTTTACTATAAATATATTAATTAATGTACATTAATATTTACCAGAAAAATAATTATAATATTCATATTTGAGTTGAATACATTTTTACAATCATCTCTATATTTTACCATATGGCAACTCTGCATGTAATTAATTTTTTGTAATAGAATTCTATTTAATAAGTTTACAATTATTTTCCTGAAGTTCAAATTAAAAAATAAATCCCCACCCAAAAATTATTTTAATGTTCATTAATACTTATTGAAAGTCATGTTTAGAATTAATTTATTTTTTAAGCATAATCTCACATTATTTTTTTAAGCGAAATAGGTAATAAAAATATTTTGAACTTAAATAATAAATATGTACTATTTTTCTATATCTTTACATTAGTTTTTCTATTTATATTTTGACCACCAATGTGGTTTTCATCCTTCAACGAACACAAAAATCCTGTAGCCAATATGAGGCAAGAGCCCTTTCTCTTCTTGGATCCAACACTAAAATGCTAAAAATCAAACACAATCTCCTGTGGGTCCAGTCATTTTAAACCAACTGCAGCCTAAATGTCTTGATCATCTGGATAGCCCACACACCATTGCCATATGTAAGTATGCTCCATTGTCCAGCTCCTCGTGTAGTATTAGTTTAATTTAAGTGTAGGATTGTGATGCATAAATCCACTTTCACCTAGAAATTGGTCCAGATAATTTAACCAGCATCATTTTATGCCATAACCAGATGTTCCACTGGATGAATGAGAACTCTCTGTGGACACTAGGACTGAATTTAAAATCTGAGTGTGTGGACATCGTGTAGGGGTTGTCAGGGATCACAGCACTGTCAAGAACACTGGGGATTTGTAGGGGATTCACCACCTTGTTTTCTGCCAACTTATTATACTAATTGTAAATAATACCCAATTATTCACTATTAGTCTTATAGCAATGGCAGTACAGTTAGCTGGAAATAGGATCTTCGTGGCAGCTGAGGTACATAAAAAATGCTTTAAATGGATGTTGTGTCTATGTGAGAGGGAGTGTGTGTTTTCTGGTATGTGTAAGCATGTTTGTGGATGAAAGCGAGTGAGAGCCAATGACAGGTAGAGAGTGATAATGACTAAAAGTGTCTGTAAGTTTCACTGAGTCAAAGTGAGTGAGACTAAGTGAGAGTAAGAGTGACTGCATGTGAGAGTAAATGAATATTTGTGAGGGAATGTTAGAGAGTAAGGGTATCAATGATAGTGAGAAAGAGTGAGAATGCCAGTGGGTGAGTGAAACTATGAGTGAGTCAGAGTGAAGGAAAAGAGGGTCAGTGATAGTAAGATTGAGTGCAAGTGAGTGGGAATGTATGATTAAAAGTGAATTTGAGAGAGAGTGAGTACAAATGTATGAGTGTGAATGAGTCAGAGTGAGTGATAAGTGCGTGAGAATTAAAGAGTATGAGTGAGTGCAAGTGTGTGTGAGTGAGGAACTGTGAGTGAGTCCGATTAATAGTGAGTGAGTGGCAATGCATGAGTGAGTTGAAGTGAGGAAAATGAATAAGTGAGAGTGGGTGAGAATGAACATGAGTGAGTAAATGTGAGTGTGAGTAAGAATGAGGTTTTATGGTTGTGAGCCTGCTGTTTGCCCTTGCATACAGAAAGATATTCTTATCTAACAGAGGCATTTATGGTGAAATTCTGCCACTGTCAACGTGGAGGTAATTCTTAGAATGAGGAGCACCTGTGACAAAGTACTGACACTGGCACACTGAAAGTTATTCTTGGCATCATGAGCACCCATGGTAAAATACTGGTATACTAGAGGTAATTCTTGGCATATAGTGCACACGTGGAAAAATCCTAAGATTGACATACTTGATTAAATTCTTGGCATGGGGACACCATTAGCAAAATGCTGGCATTAGCACATTGGAGCTAATAATTGGCCCAAAGGACAACAACTGTGGCATATGGGAGGGGGAAGCCATGACAAAATGCTGACCCTGACATACTAAGGGAATTTTTGACATAAGGGTCACCCATGGTATATTGATGGCATTAATGCAAAAATTCTGGTTCTGGGATATTGCATTTAGTTTGTTGTCTTAGACGGCACCAATGGCATATGGGGAGCACCCGTGACCAACGTGACCGCATGCTCATTCTGGCACAAAGGAGGTAATTTTTGGCATATGGGAGCACACTTTCAAAAAAAGGGGTTCAACTTTGAGGGAGTGTCAGGCTTCTTTAGAACGGCACACCAGTAAAGAATCTGAATATTTAATGAGTGTCCTTTCAAAGCTTATGTTTTTGCATGTTTTTGTTAAAGCTGTGTTTTACAATGCATCATTTGACTCAGTATTTTAACATTTTTCTAACGCTCACTACAATTCAGAGCTGGTAAATTTTCCAGTACATTCAGAGATCATGTCATCACTCTAATATAGGTGATATCTTTGACATTTGTCTGTGTTGTTCTGTTATACTAATCATGCAGTTATTATGGAACGTTATCAGTGACACATTGGGGTCGATTACGATGCCATAGGAAACGGCTCAGACCCTCGGTCAAGCCGTTCCTACGGCATTGTAATCAGCAGTTTGGATTAATTTCCAACCCACCCATTTGGATGGAGTCAGTTGGAAATGAATCCAAATTGGATTTCTGAATGGCTTCCGATGGGCTCAGAGAGCTTGTCTGCAATTTGGAAAGCCTCCTGGGCCGCTCTTTCTGCCAGAATGATTATAATGTCCGATTCCAACATCTTTTCAGTGCCGGCCTTTCTGACACAGAAAGCCTGTTGGAAGTCGACTTTGGCGGCCCCCAGCGTTAAGATCATGTGACTTCATTATCTAGGGAAATTCTGGGTCAAGGGTCAAATTATGTCATTACCTTTGATGGTAATATGCTCAAAGGGCGTGTGGTGTCACTTGTACTCCCTTTTGCATTTTGGTGAATTGATGTCCATGTGTTAGCACCATCCATAAAGCAAATTGCATAAGCAAAGTCAATGCAAAACTGCAGAGAACATAACCTCATTTTTACCCAGGAGAGCAGGCTTTAACGCTGTTAACGCTGTTGGCGCCTGTTGCATGAATCTTTTTTGGCACCCCGCAATGACAACCTTCTCCAAGGATTCCCTCACTACCACCCTCCAACAGTGCCCCTCATCTCTTCATAGCCCTTCTTTCATATGGATTTTATTTGTTTTATAGTGCTACTCATACTAGTGAAGGGCGTCCCAGCACTTTACAACAGACACATTGTACAAAGACAATGAATCATACGTGTGTAAATCAATCTATTGGACATTTTACATAAGACAATGAGGTTTTCAATGTGTAGGAATCACATGTCATCCATAATAGTAGGCAGTGTATTTTAAGAGTGTTTGGTCTGGAGAAGCACAAATTCAGGATTTAAAATTTACCACAGTTGGCTTTACAAACAAACCCTTTTTAGCAGCATTAGGATAATGAGAGACTGGGGAAAAAGCATAACATTCTAAACTATACCAACAGTTTGCATGCAGCTCTTCAATGACATTTCATTGGTCACTATACTATATTAGGATTGTAATTTATGAACTGTAAGTAAGAAAGAATATCTGTGACAAAGGCAGTAACCCACTGAGCTATCTAGCTGAAATACACTTCTGTGATCTGCATGATGCACATTCTTTGTAGTAGGCATGTTAACCTTCTGTGCTACTTTATGATGAGTTAAAACTGCAACTAGAGAAAACTCATCTGTTTCCAGCAGGAAAATTAATCACCAGAGTTATCTAAACATGTTTCTAGTTGCCTGAAAACTGCTGGACATGCAAGGAACTCCACAGCATGGGCTTTTAAACTCATAAGTTATTTTTAAACATGGCACCGGAGGTCAGCATCAGGTGGTGCTGACCTATTCGCATCGCCCTAAAGACGGCAATGTTTCCCATCTGGAGCCTTCTGATCAATTTCAGCCCATTGGATCGCTCACTGATCAATACAATGGATGCAATGGAAAAAACACTGGAGAAGATAGCTCAATATGCAAGGGCCTGGACTTTGAAATTTCCTCAGTCCCAACTTTAGGTCTGAACCCAACAACAAGTGTGTTAGACCTGGCATCATTGGCATGGTTTCCCACTAACTTTATTCCTTCAGCCCTCCTATTTTTTGATGACTTTGTTTTTGCTGGCCTAAAGACTCTGCACACTTTACCACTGTTAATCAGTGCTAAAGTGCTTCTGCTCTTTCCCTAAAAGTTGGTAACTTTGGCTTATACCCAATTGGCATATTTAATTTACTTATAAGTCCGTCGTAGTGTGGCACTAAAGGTGAGCAGGGCCTGTAAATTAGAAACTACTCTTGAGCCTGCAGCCCTGATTGTGCCACCTATTCAAATGGCCCATTTTACATATTTCAGGCCTGCAATTGCAGAGCCTGTGAGCGCAGTTTAAACTACCATTTCAACCAGGCAAAATAAACCCTTTAGCCAGGCCCAAACCTTCCTTTGTAATACATATAAGTCACCCCTAGGGTAGGCCCTGGTCAGCCAAGAGGGCTGGGTGCAATGCACCCAAAAAGCAGGATATTTACGTGTAAGTTGTACATGTCCTGGTCGTGAAAAACACTAACATTTATTTGTCACTACTGCAAGGCCTATCTCTCCCACAGAATAGCACTGGAGTTGCTTTATTGCAGTTTATAAGTGTAATTGCAAAATGGGAAGTGATAACTAGTTCATGTTTGGTGTGTCTGTAATCCGAATTTAAAATCCTAACATATGGTAAAGTTGGATTTTAAATTACAATTCTGAAAATGACACTTTTAGAAAATTGGCAATTTCTTGCCTTAGCAATTTGGAACCTGCAGCCTATCTCTGATCACATGACTGGGTGTAGTTGGTCATTTGGCATTTTGTATTCCTCCTAGACAGCCACACACAATGGGAGCTTAGGTGTGAATGGTTGGGGCATCACTGGCAGGATGGGAAGAAGGAGCTGGGCCAAGCTTCACTTACATCTGACTATGCTGTATCCTATCTCCACACAAAGGACTGCATACCACCTGTAGTGAGTCCAGGGCCAGGAAAGAAGGGCACCTGTGCTCTTCAGAGGTATGCCTTTAGAAGCTTCTCCCACTTCAAAGACACAACTTTGTATAAAAGAAGGACCTCAGACACCACCACTTGAGTATGCTTCTGAACCTGTTAATACTCTGCCAGGAAGAAGGACTTCTGTGCTGCTGAAAGGTTTGCCACTCTGCTGGACTGCTCCCTTGAAAGAGCTATTGCCCTGCTGTGCTTACTTACTTCCTGGTGCCCTCTTGCCTGGGGAGGAAGAACTAGACCTGCAACACATTCAGGACCCAGGACCCTGGAGTTATTCAAAGGGTTAGTCTGCTGGCCTCCTGATCTGAGCCTCAGAGGCATAAAATTCTCCCCAACAGCTCCTGGACCTGTCTTCAGTGAGTTCCTGACCCCCAAGTGGTGCACATCAGGTTCTGGACATATGGTGTAGCTCAACAGGCTCTTAAATCAAGAGTTTGTGCTCTTTGCGACCACACACATGCCCATTGGCAGCGGATCTGCACCGCTCATGCTGAAAATCAGCGCAAGCAGCTGCAAGGAATTTTTTGCACAGCAGTATAGACAGCCTGTAGGGACCACTAAAGCAAAGCTCGAGCCCACCCATCCCCAACACTAAGCCTGCCCTTTGCGTCATGCTGACCACCACATGTAACGCTCTTCTTGCTTCATGCGACCCTCTCCAGCGGAAACAGGACTCTTGGCCCAAAACTTGAAAAGGTAAAACTTCAGTGGGACTAATCTGGGACAGTGTCCAACCCGCCCTCCATGATGGTTGGCCAAACCTTTTGCTATTTCCCAATCCAGCACGACCAGATAGCTGCAGTTGGCGCTTTATGCTTACTGCAATTTGTTTTTTAGAAATTCATAACTCCAGTTCGACTTATTGGATTTTTGTCATTTTGGTCTTGTTTTATTTATTAAATTAAGCTATCTTTCTAACCTGATGAGGGATCTTTTTGTGTGGTGTTCACTGTTTTATTGTTTGAAGTTGCATAAATACTTGACACATTGCCTCTAAGTTAAGAGTGACTGCTCTGTGCCAAGCTACCAGGGGCTTGAGCACAGTTTTATTTGGGTTTACTTGCGCCTTCCTCAGTAGCGGCTGGTGTAGGGGTTGAGTGGAGGGGGGAGACGGTGGAGCTGGGGAAGAGGCAGGGAAAACAAATAAACATAAAAAACAAATACAAATAACTTACCTTCCACCTGCCGCCCGACAGTCTTTTCTGTGTCCTCACTGTTGCTCAGGCTCCGGATGCGGTCTCTTTCTTCATCTCGGTGCTGACTCGGGCAGAAAGGTAAGGACTTTTGCCCAAGTACAAGGTGAAACCAATTAATCCTGGTGATGCCCCACAGTTCCAGCATTGGTTGGTGCAGGCTCATTTTGAGGCTGGGGGTCTGCGGCTTCAACCCCTCAGCTATTCCCCAGTCTTGCGCTTGCAGGCTCTGAAGTGCGCGGGTCAGATTGGTTGCTGTAGGCAGCCGGCCAATCTGACTTGCACACTGGCAGGGGGCTGCGTTCATAGTGCAATTGCACTAATCATTTCTGCCCCTGCCATTGCACTGCAAATTCACAAGCCTGGGGCACATTAATAAAATTGTATTTATTACCATTTTATTAATGTGTGTGCCGGCTGCACTCGCAGCCGGTGGGGTGACTCTCCACTGCCGTAATGGAGGAGCCGCAACTGGCCTTACTCTGACTAGGATTTTGGTTGCTGCTTGACCAGGAGGACTCACACCCCAGTAAACCAATAACCCAATTTCTAACAAAGTGATTCAGAATACTCCGGATGCTAAACTATTTACACTTGCCTTTAGCTGAACTCATGTCAGGACAAGGGTGATGACTAATGAATTTTGGACATAGTTACTCAAATGTTCGCTGCCATCAGCTACTTTTTAAATTTTTTAATCACTCTTTTCAGCGCTCTCAAGTAAACAAAATCATATACCAAGCACTTTAGAAAACTCATTAACCCCTCCCCTGCTGATGGCGGAACCGCTCCGTCATCAGCCGCGGTGGCGCTGTGCTGATGATGGAGCGGTTCCGTCATGGCCCGCCCGACGCTCCTGCGCGGCGCGAATTCCGCGCCTGCGCTAAGCGTTCTATTGAGCGGGCGGGGCCATGACGGAACCGCTCCGTCATAAGCACAGTGCAACCGACGCTGGTGACGGAGCGGTTCCGTCACCAGCATGCGCCCGCCGCATTTCCACCCCGCCCCCTTAGCACTGCGGCGGAATAGCCGCTGCAGTGATGGGGTTAATATAAGTAACTGAACAAAACTTTAAATCATTCTGTAAGCATTTCCGCTTCATGTAGGAAAATGATTCTCATTTTCTTTTACACAACTTCCCCCAGTGGCGGTCATCACCAAAGCAGTCTCCATTCCATTAACATCCAAGAATGTGTACTTGTAGATTCCATAATTTGTGCTGCGGTTGTTCTTCAGCACATCTGTGTTTCCGTCAATCATAAAAATGCCCTTTGTGTTGTTTCGATCAGTGTGTGCGCCAGGGACATTCGGCATGAATTGTGGACAGAGATGCGACTGTGGAGAGGCCATGTGTGATGCAAAAACCGGCCGCTGTTTGTGTCCTGCTGGGAAAACTGGACTCTCTTGTGAAAACGGTGAGCACGATTCCGGTTTTCAAATACAAATAGTTTTGGCAGAATAAATTGCTCGACTAAAACTACTTGACATGTGTCTAACCACTTTCATTATTATCCGCTGTGTTCTTTCACAGTATTAAGGTCAAACTTTAATGTTTTAGATCATTTTCAGGTGAAACTCTAAGAGGAAAAGTTCGATTTTGAGATAATACGAGTAAAAAAACATAAAAGCATCGTTCTTATTAATTGCTTAGAAACACCAAACTGATAAAATAAAAGAATTGTATATTTCTTACTAATTTCAGCGATAACAACAAACTGCACTTTTTTAATGTAAGGTGACCTGTTGCTTTCATCAGATGTAGGAAACAACATTTTTATGTTTCATATGGCATTGCTGATTCTAAATATTATACACTTGTGCTGAAACCCTGAATAGAAATGTTATTGTAGCTGTAATTTGATAGGTGGAAAAAAATGCAAATTGCATTTCCGTACTGGGAGCAAAAGCAGTCCTGGCAAATTTTGTCACACTAGCCCCGAAACTGCAGAGAGCAAACGCTGCCAGGAGGGCATGGAGGGTTTCCCCCCCAAGAAATATTTGAGATGAAAGAGAACAATGGCGCATTTTACAGCCCATTTTCATCATATTCTCCTCCTTTCATCTATCTGCTCTCTCTTGTCCTCCTTCCTCTAAATGTAGCATTCCTGAATTAATCTCTTAGACGTTTCTTTTGCTTCCTCCCTCACTCACCTCCAATTGCAAGATGTTTCACAGAAAAGTAAACTGTGATTTGTGGGAGTGGGGCGAGTAAGTTTAGAAAAGGTTAAGAATTGCAGAAAAAGGTTATTCAGAAGGAGAGTTTATGATTTGGAAGGAGGGGGTATGGTCAGACGCATGACATCAGTCGCCGCAGACCCTGAGGTGCAGCTGGGCCCCCAAGCTGCGGGGGGCCCTCTCCGACATGGGTAGCGGGCCCCTGCCCTCAGAGCTCCTGACCGGGCCCATGGGGGCTGGGCCAGATTCATGTACTTTGCAGGGGGCCCACTCAAGTTTCATTACATCACTGGCTATGGTTAATTTCCTAAAGTATAGGAGAGAGAAATGTGGGGAGGTGCATTAGTCCAGAGTTTTTGATTCCCTGTCCACCAATAATCTAACTTTAATAACACCACCCATGCAGAGGACACGCTAGCTGCCAATATAGAACACATTCTTGCTGGCAAACAAGATACAGCCGATAATACACACTGTTGGAAGCCCAACACAATGGACCAACGTCCACCATGTTGCCATTGTGGACAGAGAATTGACAACTTTAACACCAAAGCTGTACAAAGTTATTTTTACAAGACAGCCAATTGCAAGCCATTTACAGAAATAGGCGTGCACTGGGGGGCGAAGGAAACTCTGCAGCAATAGGAACTGTAAGCATAGAACTGCTGAGATAGTGAGGGGTCAAAGTGGTTGATTTCCTAATGAAATCTTTCCAATACTGTTTATTTTATCAAGCAACAATGCGCAATAATCGGTGTATAAAGCACATACAAACAGGTTAACAGCCCTCGGTGTGTACTACCTAAATTGAATTATTTTCGAACACCAATTAAAAATTGGCCCTCTTGGCTGTCCAAGGCCTACCCCAGGGGTGACTTATCTTAAAAAGGAAGGTTTGGGCCTAGCAATAAGTTTATATATTGAAATGTCAGTTTAAAAACTGCACACACAGGCTACAATGGTAATGTTTAAAGGGCTACTTAAGTGGGTGGCACAATAAGTGCTGTAGGCCCACCTGTAGCCTTTAATTTATAGGCCCTGGGTATATGTAGTGCCACTTTACTAGGGACCTATAAATACATTACAAATATGCCTATTTGGAGAAGGCAATGTTACCATGTTTTAAGGAGTGAGCACATGCACTTTAGAACTGGTGAACAGTGGTAAAGTGTGCAGAGGCATAAGGCCAGCAAAAACGAGATCAACAAAAAAAATAAAAGAGTAAGGCAAAAAGTTTGGGGGAAGACCTACCTAAGGCTGACAAGTCTTACAAAAATCTATAGGAGCAAATGTAAAATATCATAGGGTTGATCTGAAAATGTGACAGACAATCTAGGAAGCCAATGTCTGATGGACATTCCCACAAACAAGCCAGTGGCTGAAGGGGCTGACCCAAACTCGTCTCTGAATATTGTGTTCTATATTGCATCTAGCGTGTTGTGGTGACATGACATCTGGCAACAGTTAAAGCCATCTGTAGCCAGAACTTTAAAGAAAACCAAGTAAAAAATACATTTGTTCTCTTTGAAACCTGGTATCACAATGTCTGTGGTCCATCAATAAGGTGGGTAAATGCAAATTCAAACAGAGGAACATTAGAATATGGCAGTAGCATACTCTATACGCGGTACGCAATTGCTGTCGCTAAAAAAAGAGCGCTGATTCACAAAAGCATTTATGAGTACAGGAAGGAGCACTACAAGAGTACTCTTTCAAATATTGTTACATGTTTTGTGAATCGACTGCAAAAGATCCAAAACCCTATCAGTAAAAATGCAAAGAGGACATAGTAATTTTTAGGTGTACGTACTGTTTCTGAATGTTCCCTGAATAGTCTAATTTTTTCCCATTTCAGATGTTTCAAAGCCAATTGATGAAGGCATGTAAGGGCATATAAAAAAGGATGCCAAGAGTACTACTTCATACTCATAAATGCTTTTGTGAATTCGCTCTGCTGTGTTTTTTATTCAAATTTCCCTGCACACTTACTTTTGTAAAGCGGGAAATTCCTTATCCATACCAGTACTTCTTTCTGTAAAGATTTTTTAACATTTTTGTTTGATCAATTGTTTGAGTAATCGATCCTTTACTTAATTTGTACATAGCACTTATTCAACAGAGTTCTCATGTTGCTTGAGTTTAGTATCATTTTGCTATGATGTTTCACCTTAGGGGTTTTATTCTATCTTCTGGAATTTTAGCAAGATTCTCTTCTTTCATATTTCCCAATGATAAATCACTAGGAGAACCCTATTTCATGCTTGATCTATCAAAACAGTTTACAGCAAACAATGGATTTTTATGTTCTATGTGCTTTACTATCCAGCATTTGTCTCTCCGTTTTGTCACTGTATCCTGGAAAATCTTAAAGGAAGTCACCATTACCTGTGATCCTACTTACATCAAAGGTGAAAGCTGGTCATATTGTTTATAATTGTTAGTTAAGAGTTTAGCTGTTATTTCTATCTGTAGACTTCTCATAACACTCCAAAAGTATAATTGCCATATTCTACAAATCTCCCTTTTAAACCCATGGCATTATCAATTGAAATGTATGCAATATACAGAAAATGTTAACCAAAATGTGTGTATAAAACTAGAGCATGTCCTATGTGTCACATCAGCTTTATTATAGAAACTCAGATAGGTATTACTGTACTAAAATAACTTTTTTTTGTTTTGTTAGATTGTAATGACGGTATGTGGGGGATAGGTTGCCAGTTCACCTGTAAGCCTTGTGAAAATGGAGAGAAGTGTAATAAGGAAACTGGAAACTGCGATTGTCCTGATGGCTTCTTTGGAAAATCCTGTAATTTGCGTAAGACCTTAAATGTATTCCAATTTAAAAAAACTTTAGTAAATGATTTATAAAATATATCCATGAATGTTGTCTATGGTTTAAAAAGATATTTAAGGTCATTATTGTTTTTAATATTTAAGTCTTGTCCGCTATTCTGAAAGCCATTGAGATTTTTCATCTAAAAGGAGACATAGTTGTTTCTCTAATACAAATTGTATTTTTCTAAGCAGAGCTGTGAAGGCTAATACTGCAGACAAGAGTACCATCAGAGTATCGGGAAATTGAGCAGTAAACAAACAATACTTCACTAATATACTCATCCAAGATGTACACAGTAAAAGCCAATTATGTCTAAGACAAATGATGGAAAGAGGCACTTATTGCTAAATATGAATAAAGAGAAAAGTTTCCATTAAGATAAAAGAGCAAAAATCAGCTCTTCTGAAGGTCCCTTTTCTGGCCAGACAAAAGCAATAGCATGCAAATGCTCAAAGAAGCTACTGAAGTGTATCTTCGATGTTAGCACCATCAGAAAATGGCAAGAGATAATGTGTCAGTTCCAAGACATTCACTGGCCAGGAATCTTCAAGCCTTGGAATTTGTGCTGTCGTACTTGAGACCCCTGCATCAGCTAGAACGAAGGCGTCTGTTCACTCTTGTCAATCAAATCTTGCAACAAGAAATGTGAAAGCGGCATCAGTGATGACTGCTGTGTCCAAATGTCGAGATGAAAAAATTCATGGAGTAAGACTAGCATAACTATCCAAAGAATGACCTCCTGGAGGCATATCCACATGAGGAAAATAGCAGAAGGTTCCATAGTTATCAGAGAGGAAGACCAAAACTCAAAGAAAAAGAGTGTACCACCAACTCTGAGCGTTTTAGCGTCACACTGGCACGAAGAGCACCACACTAAAATTGTGGGTGAAGGCCCTATTCTGTAAAGGCCACGCTGAACGTTAATTCAACAAGATCCTATTTCTGAATTTAGTGTCCCCATGGCCATTCGCAGAAACAAATCCATTCAACTATTGATCACTAAGGTACCTGGTACAATCATCTTCAAGCTCTCCCACCCTTCCACTGTTGCTTTGATGGTAATCTTCCACCCCACTATTTTAAGGTATCATAGCATTATTAGTGGTTTGGTGAAGGATGGTTTCAGTCAGTTCGTTTTTATATACAAAAGGTTTCTACTGTTAGGAAGTGAAAACAAACTTTAATTTGACCAATAGGTTTGCCTAATAATGACATAACCCCTATAGGAATCGAAATGCAGGCTATTGAGGTAAAGATCAATCTGTTGATATCAGCTATGATTGAGGAGTCCCACTGGCAAATCAGAAGGACTCACAAAGGCAAACATGTGTTTCCCTCAAGGTATCCATGGCGGTGCACCATTCATAGCTTGCCTTAGTTATCAAGTCAACCCTCCATATAAATGTGTGTGATGCACTGTGTGTCACAAAAACAACCACATAAAAAAATATATTTATTTACTTAAATTTTGAAAGCAGGTTTAGTAAAACAGGTAAACATGTAGATTGCAAATAAATTGAACATTGGTAAGGGATTTGAATATTACTAAAACAAACTAACCATTCTATGTGGAAAACTAGTAAAACATTATAAAATCCACTCTTGGAATGCAGTCTCAAGTAAAGCTCCCTCGGAAATGCACACAGTCAGATATCTATTTGTTGACTGGATCAGTTGAAGCTTTTCTAGAAGTTGATTTACCACAGTGAGTGAATCCTGTTACCTTTATCTGAAGAACAAGAACCTTTAGGTGAAATTCTCTTTACAGAGATAAAAAACATAAAGCGAGACAAAGCGGTTTTTCTAAATGGTGAGGGTGTGCCTTTTGTGGAAGGATGCTTCTGGATCATTTTAGTCTTCAGAATACCAAAAGGGTGGTACATTTTCTCACAATAAATGGTTTGAGCGCCACATCGAAATTTCTATCAACAATTTGTTTCAAAGCATATAGAGAATAACACTCTATCTGAGATATGCACATAAAGACTGCTTGCCTAAATCCAATATGAATTCCCCTTCTACTGCATGCATAGTGGCGCATTGGTCTTTTACATCCTGGAATGACATTGAATTGGTTACAAAATTTAACAATGTTTCCTGGTATCAAATATCAAGTAAAACTGAGGTTCTAACTTGAAAATTCTTTAATAATTCTATCCAACGCAAAACAATTATGTCTTTTCATTTCATCTAGTAAGGTGGGCCACCCTGATTTGATTCTGCAAGTTGCACTTTATCTATCCCGAATTTAAAATCAAGTCTATGAGCTTGATTTAGAGTTTGGTAGTTAGGTTTCTCTAGCACAATCATGATGGAGTACCTTCTCCCCAACACCCTCGGTCCGCCTGCTCTATCATGAGTTGAGCAGACTGCCAGTTTTCTGGCAGCAGTGCCCCAGCTAGCTCCACCATCTGAAAAATTACTTTGTTGACCCGTAGAATTGAGGGTCATTGGAATGAGGCCAACAGCTCACCCTTCCTAGTGAGAGCAGGTAGTCTGTTGTCTTTTTTGTTGTCTGTATCGGAACAGAATAACACAATACTGACCTTCACCCCACTGAGTGCCATTAGTTTCTTTGTTTTTCAGAAACAAACCCTTGCTTTTGGAGTCGGGGTTTGAAAAACAAAAAAATGTTGGTGTGCAGCCACCAAAATCCATGTATCAAAGTTTCAATTTTTTCTCAAGAGCCTTTTGGGTGGCGGATCCTTAAACATGTTTTTTACTCCAAATGAAAATTGGAAAGCTAAGCAGCTTTATTATATCCTTCTATAATTTGTGTGACGTGGAGAAAACTGAAGGACTATAATGAAGGATTCCAGAAACAAGATCTTCATTTCACATAAAAACAATAAGAATTGTTATAAAAGCAAGAGTGCCTTCAATATAGACTACCTTTAATTTCTATGAAAAAGGAAGAAGGGAAGTCAAATTAGTCTAAACCTACATTAATAAAGGCTACTTTGCCATACACTTCAAAAAAAGAAATAAAAAGTATCCAGCTCCAGTGAATTTAATTAGAACTCATTGGGAAGAAAGGGAATGTGCTAGGAATAAGGAGCAATACACATTCAAAGAGGGTGGGTCGAGAAGGAAGGAGTAACATAAGTTTAATTGAAAAGCATGAGACAAAGGAAAGAGGATGGGTCTGGACAAATGAATGAAAGTGAGGTTTTAGCAAGGGTATAATGAGCAACAAACAGTGGAAGGATAGCTGAAGGAGGGTATGGGAGAAAGGAGAAATAAGACGCACATACACAGGAAAGAGGGAATGTGGAAGGGAAGAATGATACGGGCTGTGGCGGGGGCATTGAAGGGCAGCACACAAGGAAAAGAAGAAGAGATGGAAGAAGTAAAAGAGAGTTAGTGATAGGTGTTAGAAAAGAATATTGAGATACATTGGAAGTGAGAAAAGAGATGAGGAAAAAGAAGGAATTGTGGTGGGAAGTACAAGAAGCATGACACAAGGAAAAAGTGTGAGGACTAAGAACAAGAATTGAAGAGCTGCAAAGAGTTTTCCAGTTGTAATATAGTCCATCTTCCATTTCAGGGCAGGCACTCCAGTGGAGGAGAAAAGATACACCCTAACATCCAGTAGTTTCAGTTGAAAGAGAAATACTCAAGCGTGTCCGGCATGGGTAAGAGCGGTGAGGCTGGGTAGGGTGGGGTGTGGGAGGTGGAAGTCTGCTGATGACGAGATAGGTAAAAAAATTAAACCACATGCCTTGCGTTCACCGCATCACTGAGTCGGCAATGCGATGATCACAAGGTAGGCGTTTTAATTTTTTTAAAATTTTACCTATCCAGTCGTCTGTAGACTCCCCGCCACCCCGCCGTTCCCCCACCCAATCATTCTTACCTGTGCCAGCCGTGCCTGGAAATACTCCTCTCGACCGGAGCCAAGATGCTATTCACAAAGTCTCAAGTCAGTGACTGAAAGATGTTGGTCAAAAATTCAATGGCTACATGGGGTCGACACTTAGCCAAACTGTCAAACCCAGACCAAGCATAGCCTACATGCATATGCTGCAAGTGCTATTCATTCTCACCTCTTTAGAGCTGCCCTCTGCTGTAAAAATCTGCACAAAACATGTAATATTCCTAGTAGACAGCCCACTGAAATGATTTTTCAGTTAAGTTTCTTTTTCTGTTTTATTTTTGTGTCTATAATCATTAAAGACTTCACGGGGTATCATGTTTTAAGGCTTACCCAGATAAAGGAATTTGCAGGTGAAGTCTGCTAAAGAACTTTTTAAGATCGTGTGTCAGTCCCATTGATTATCAACACTCAGATGGTTCTAAATAATGCTGCATATTACTTGTCACCCACAGTTAAATTAGGGCAAATGCAGAAAGTAGATAGATTGTATGTTTATTTGGGAATTGGTACAATGCTAGGTACTAGTGCTGGTGTGCAATTCACTGTATGGATACGCTCAACCCTATCTAAAATCAATCCATGTTCGCCCACAAATACAAAAGTATGGCAATGATACTTGCCTTTTGGAGTTTACTCATTAGTGATGTGTGATGTGTGGCATTCTATTTCACAAGATCTGAAAAACATTCCAGGTTTGTTACCTTTTTGGAGGAATATGCCTCTATAGAAAAGGATATGTCTGCCTTTATTATTTTATGAGGCCTCCTTTGTCTATGCTTGCTGTTTTTTGCCTTCATCTCTTGATTCGGAACCTCTTGGAGGGCAAACACCTTCTGAATTGAGGCTATGGTTATTGAGTGTGTAACAAAAAATATAAAAAACAAAACAAAAAAATCTTTTTAAAAATGTGTTTTGGCAAATGCCCCACATCAAATCCAACAAACTCTAAATCAATCACCTTCCATGTTTGCACACCCTGAATAAAATGCAGAATCTGCGTATCATAAAACCATATGTGTGCATGCTGCTTAGTGGCAGTGAGAAAGTGGTGTCACCTGATGGGCAGCAGAGTAATATGTTGCGACTTCACTGAAACTCAGGTAGCCACAAAGGAAAACCAAGGGATAGTGGTACAGGACAAGAATGATGTCACTGATAGAGTGTGTGTGTGTGTGTGTGTGTGTGTGTGTGTGTGCATGTGCGTGTGTGCGTGTGCCTGTGTGTGTATGTGTGTGTGTGTGTGTGTGTGTGTGTGTGTGTGTGTGTTCGCAAGCACATTTGGCAAATTTTCCTTGCCCCCACCCTGTAGCCTTTTTGTAGCAGAAGACTCACTACCTCATTCTGAGATTAGCAAGACCGTTTGTGCCCATTTTCTGCAACGCTGAATATTGGTCTTAATGCTCAATTTCAACATTTTGAATCTGTCCTATTAATATATTTGAGGCAAAATTTATTGGATTCATATTTTCATTTTCTGTCCCCAGGATGCCCCGTTGGATACTTTGGCAGGAAATGTATGCGGCATTGTAGCTGTGATAACAATGCTGCCTGTCATCATATCACCGGGCAGTGCAGCTGCCCACCTGGCTGGAGAGGCCAAGATTGTACAGCGCGTAAGTAGCAGGATCTAAAATCATTTAAGCCAGGTGGTTATTGAACTAAGAACATAACTGTGAAACATACAATACAAGGGTTATTCATCCACATTTGATACAAGTATATTTTAACATATTTAGTTTACCCAAACAATTAATACCTTGAGTAGGTTAGAGGTTTGTATGTAATGTCCAACTATTCTGTCCATGGACCTGGCACCCCTTATAAATGGGTTTTAAGTGTCCTTGGTAATTCTGTGTGTGCGCTGCTAAACATTTGGGCTTGACAATGTGGCTATCCCACTAGATAGTCCATAATGCGACTGCCAGGATCCAATAATTTATCAAACTTGTTTTGGCTCCCATGTCCAACATAAACCAGATGCCTTTCCATTTGTCTCTTGAATAACTGATTTAAATCTTTGAATAATATTATTATAGTCCAATTTTAACACTTTGCAATATTCTTTCTGCCAAGCCCTTTCAGAACCTTTACACTTTTAAAAGGTTGCCAAATCTGACAAGCTAGGTGTTGGACAAGTGTAAATGGAAGAGGATCTAAAACTAAAAAGGAACCAATGAAATGATGGTCTCCTTGAATCAGTCGTCAAAGGGCGTCAATTGGGTATAAAGATTTGGCATACAGAGCGCAAGGTGAATCACTCTGAACTTCATTCAAGAGGCATACGTGTTAAATTATGCCGAATTGTAGGGGTTTTATTGTGGGTACAGTGGCAGTCCTGGAGATTATGGCAGAGAAAATATTGACTTCTGGTCCATTTATGGAAGAAACTTCTTAGAAAGAATCTCTAGTGTACATTGGTAAACAATAAGATGTACGGTATGAACGCTTACACTCATGGTGCCTACAAATTATTGATTAAAGCAAAGTATGCAGTATGGGGGAGAAAGGATTACATCAAATCAGTCTATGTAAGTGACTGAGAGATTAAAATTTCCTAAAACCACATTCTTAGAAGCTTTAAGCAAATAAGGTGTAATAGATTCAGAAAAAGAGTCACCAGCATGAACTAAGTTGGCAGGCCAGCTGTAAACTGTGAGTTGTAGAAAGGTACAGAAATGAGACTGTTTAATGATGGCTGCTAGAAATCCCAGCCTTGTGCATGAATTGTAATAGCTACTGCACCTCCAATACCAGCCAGTCCTACCATTCTATAGTCATTGATGACCGTGGGCACGCCATCAAGTCCACATGAAGGACAAAGCTAGTTTTCAGTTACTACTAAAATATTCAAGTTAACCTCTTTGGTCAATACATAGATTTAAATGCTGTGCTTGGTCGGTGATGTAATATTGAGGACCATTGCTGAGGGGCAGCTCACAGCTTTTCATCAGCGTGGCTGCACTCAGAAATCCAGCTGTTCTCATAACAACCTGGACTTGTGGTGCAAAGAATATGGATCCTGACCATCCAGGGTCAGTGATAACAGAAGAGCACAGTACACGTAAAGTCTCACAACTACACCCAGGATGAAAAGTGTAGATAGGAAAGAGTCATGGGTCAACAATAGTACTGCATGCCTCCAATCCTGTTCTGCATGTAACTTTAGCTTGGACATTTGTATTTGACTCATCTTGGGTGCACTGCACATACAGTAGATTGCCATTCCATTCCAACAGACTTTATTTCGGTCTGTAAGACCTTGAAAAGTACACAATGCAAGCAATAATACATAAAACAATCAATATATGAACATAGAATAAGAACAAAGCTCAGTTTAAAAACTCCAAAAGACTCATCATAAAAAAGGAAACTAGTTGACTATGGATATTGCTAGTTAGGAAACACAGGTTGGCCCTTTTCAAGTTAGCAGCTTCTAGATTCGATTTGTTCAGTACAATCAGTATTTAAAATATAACAGGTTGAAAACTGGTTAAAATGTGTAAAAGTTCAAAACAAGTGAAATGAGTAACATGTCAAAATAATGACTGTGTGAGACTTGCTTGGTTACAGAGCTAAATTTAGCAATGCCCTCCGATGGTGCCACATAGAATTCAAAAAGCGAGAAACAGAAAAAACTATAGGCGGATGGGTATCCGTTCGCAGTGATCTAAAAGCCTCCACAAACTGCCTAAACCGCAAGTTCCTGCAAAGTGTGACTAGCCATCTCCGGGGATTGCAGAGTTATGGTACTGAAAGCAGCAATCTTATGGGTATAATTCGTAAATGGTTCCTGTGAGTCCGCCTCCCCCCGTTTCGTTCCGAGGCCACCGAAATCATCTGCTGCGTCCCGCAAGGATCTTCACTCAGCCCCACCCTCTTCAAAGTCTACATGAGTCCTCTCGCAGCCATCGCACGCCAACACAACCTCAACATCATCTCCTACGCCGACGACACCCAGCTGATCCTCTCCCTCACCAGAGACCCCGACACCGCCAGAACCAGCCTCCACGAAGGGATGAAAGACGTCGCCGAGTGGATGAAGAACAGCCGCTTGAAACTGAACTCAGTCAAGACGGAAGTCCTCATTCTTGGACCATCACCCTCCGCCTGGGACGATTCCTGGTGGCCCCCAGCCCTTGGCACCGCCCCCAAGCCGACAGACCACGCACGCAACCTGGGCTTCATCCTGGACTCCTCCCTCTCGATGACTAGACAAGTGAACGCCGTCTCCTCTTCTTGCTTTCACACCCTCCGCATGCTCCGCAAGATCTTCCGCTGGATCCCGATCGAAACCAGGAAGACGGTCACCCAGGCCCTCGTCACCAGCCGGCTGGACTACGGAAACACCCTCTACGCCGGAACCACTGCTAAGCTACAGAAAAGACTACAACGCATCCAGAACGCCTCAGCCCGATTTATCTTGGACATCCCTCGACGCAGCCACATCTCCAGCCACCTGAGGAACCTGCACTGGCTCCCCGTCAACAAGAGGATCACCTTCAGGCTCCTCACCCACGCACACAAGTCTCTCCACAACCTAGGCCCCAAGTACCTCAATGACCGCCTGACCTTCCACGCGCCCACCCGCCAGCTACGGTCAGCCAGCCTCGCCCTCACCGCCATACCACGCATCCGAAGAGCCACCGCCGGAGGCAGATCCTTCTCCTACCTGGCAGCCAAGACATGGAACTCCCTCCCCATCCACCTTCGGCTGATCCAGGACCACCTCACCTTCAGGAGACAGCTCAAGACCTGGCTGTTCGACCAGTAGCGGCCCCCCTCCCCCCAAGCGCCTTGAGACCCTTCCGGGTGAGTAGCGCGCTATACAAGTGTTTTGATTGATTGATTGATTGATTGTATGTGTCCTCCTGTTTGTAATCGCTGTTTCTACAAACATTTTAAAAGTTCAATCATGCCTGGGTGGTGTATCGTCTGGCATGGATACATTTCTACAAAAAACTACTACACCTTTGGACAAGCAAATAGTCCCCACTATGCACTGCTGTGTTCCTGGATCCAAGAGCCTAGATCACTTGTCCATACCTATTTGAAAATTTGACATTATTTTTCTACATCAAGTAGTTTATTTCTTCATCATTATGTTACAGTCAAAGATGTGACATCTAGGAAGACAAAAACGTGTAGCCCAGAAACTCCTGTTGCATACAGGGCTAAAATAATCAGAATTAAATAAATGGAATTCAGCAACACAACATTCTAAATTTAATTACATAATAAAGCGTCCATGGGTGAATATTTTTGCCTAAATACAGAAATAGTCATTCACAAGTTTTTTTCCTCAGTCTGTTGGGGCCAGATTTTGGTTTCATGGCTTGAATACCGGTTTGTTAATCACAGATGATTCAATCTCAAGCCATCTGATACGTACCTGGATTTGGATCACATTTAGACCTCAGAGGTAGCAAAGGAAATACCAAGAACAGAACAAAAAGTAAATTGTGGTGTAATATTCACAGTGTACTTCCTGCAGTTCCGGCTGTGAATTCAGGCATTAAACTTAAAATAAATAAGTATACAGCAGTGCAATGTACGCTCTGCTGAATAAAATGTTGAAGAAATGAAATAAAAATATACATTTTAAACAAATGTTGCAGAATTGTAATATTTGCGACATATCGGAAATAATGTGTTTAAATAAAGACCTCACCTATGTGCTGTAGTGACTTAACTTGTGATGCTAACCACAATTTATTAACAATGCTGAGGAACAATTTATGTAAGTTACATTGTTTACATTGGTGTACAAAAATAAATACATGTGGACAAAACCAATATTATTTTTTAAATCTTTTTGTGCTTCACTCTGTAACTTTCCAATACGTTTTATGCAAATTATAAAAATCAGGAGTTTGAGGGATAAATTATTTGGCTTTACAGTGTTATTTTGTGTTTCAGTGGCACTGTATTTGCCTTTTCCTAAAATAGATCATTTTTGGGTAATAAAAAAAATGGAAATATGTAAAGTTCCAATCATGTCACTATCCTATTTAAACGAAAGTGGCATATAAAATTTACATTTGTCTATACTAGTAAGTTGTGTTGGTATACAATTGTGTATTTAAGAGTCTCTTAACTTCCGCATTCTCAGTTATATTAATGTCACCAAGATTACAGTCATGTGACATAATTTCCTTGGAGGTGTCAGTGTCAGATCATAAGATGTCACTTCCAGTGATGTCATTGGGTCAAAGGCAAGTCATGTGATATCACTTCCGTTTCCCCAGGCATTTAGCCAACTTGGCCCATGGCCTGACTTTTCATGAATTATATGCCTGGCCCCATAGTAATTACCAGCTGCTGAGATTAATTCAAGCATTCCATCCATCACTCTTTTGTATACTTCGGTGGTCATACGACAAAGCCCTTCGATATGCTTTCATAGTAGACACACTTTTTTCAATTTTAGACAGATTTCTTTTTACTATTTGTTGTTTACAAAATGAATGAGGTCACAAAATCGATTGATAATTTTTGTTTGTTTCAGTTGATTATTTATAATAGCATGTGCTTGACTGAAAGAAATGAAGTGCGAGAGAAATACTGATCTGCAGACCTTGGTGTTTAAATACTAAGGGGCACATTAGTATGGCGGGCGGACTTTGTCCGCCCCCCATGCCAGTGGGAAATGGTACCGCCTGCTAAGGGTGCAGCGTTCTCGCACATCCCATTAGGATGTGCCCGCCACACTGGCGGGCCCATCCAACATTGTGGTGGGCGATGCTGAAAGCACCGTCCGCCGCAATACCAAAAATGCATGTTGTGCTTTTCAATGCCCAATGTGACAGGCCCCGCGCGGAGCCTGTCACGTTGTAATTTGAAATGCACGAGGGTACCATAGCCCCCCCCCATGTGCCTCTCCTACCCCCTGAGTACCTGGGGGCCCGCAACAGGCCCCAGCAAAAAATCCCTGCATGCCTTTCCGTGGCGGCAATGCCTCCTTGGAAAGGCATGTTCCCGTCCACATCTTAATATGGCTGGCGGTGTCTAACAGACACCGCCACCATATTGATCCCTTTTCCGCCTGGTCGACTTGTTGACCGGGCGGAAAAGCGGCGGATGGTCTTTCCGTCCACCGCAGCCCCCCAGCCATGGTAATATGGCGGGGGTCTTTGCAGCAAGGATGGCGGGCGGATCGCCCCCGCCGGGCTGGTTCTGTCTACCGCCAGCCAGGCGGGGGCGATCCGCCCGCCATCCTAATGGGGCCCTATGTTTTTAGAACAAGCATTTTGGTGAGCTGCCCTTTCTTATTCAGGAATAGTATATAGGTTTCTATTTTTTTGTATTATTTGTGCAATTTTATATAGCACAAATTTGGCCAAAGGCATTAGAGCACTTTACGTGAGCATCAGATTTCATTGCACAAGGTAAGATTTTGAGATTCACCCAGAATCATAGAATGTTGAGCTGAGGGTGTGACTCGAACCCTGTTCCCTAAAGTAGGCATCGCTGGATGTTCGGCTGCACCTCCTCCATTCTAAAACAAGGAACTGCATAACCTTTCCACAGATCTGGCACAACAGGCCCAATTCACAAAGGATCCCGCACTCATGGCGGACACCACGCAGATGTGGTGGGACCTCAGCAATGAGAAACTGCAATGCGGATGTCCCACCATGACTTCAGACCCCTGCAATGACAGCGGGGCATCCACCACGAGTGCAGATGCCCTTTGAGAATCAGACCCAAAATCTTTATTTATGAACCTATTTTTCTTGCCTTGGTGTCTTCGAGAGTTGACGACATGAAAAAGTGTGTCACATAGGCAAGAAGCATGGCCTTGATTACCCCCTTTAACGCGTGCGGTGCAATCACAGCTGTAATCTATCTTGATCGCTAGCAGTGCTGGAAATTTTTAATTAAAACACAGCAAGCAGCTAAAGTATGTTTTTCTAAGTTGGCTGTCTTTATTTTAATTACTAATTGTGATCATAAATTAGCATATTCATTAGAATATTCCGAACCGGCCTGCCAATCAGATTTCTCAGTGTGAAGTAATGATGCACCACCGGTGGCTCATATTAAACAACCACACTGATGCTCTATAATATAAACAAAAGTGTGAAAAAGCATTAGCATTTTCCTCATTAAAAATGCCTTCTTTGCTGTTATCTGTTTACAAGGTATAGCAGTGGCATTGCTGCCTTGAAATATCCTTTTTCACAGATATCTTGATTCTGGCAGATTATGACTATCTCTGTGGTTCTGGTGTGTGTACTTTAATCCACAGACTCACTCAGTCACTGACTCCAACTGATAGGAGGGAAATGTTCATAGTCTGGGCAATAGAAATATATATTTGGTTCTGCTCTGCTGTACTGTAATCTAAAATTATTATTATTAAAATATTATTTAATTTATTTCTGAAGCACTTCATTGCCTGAAAAAAGCATCCTGGCGCTAACACAGCCTAATGCAGTTGGTCACATTTTACCCCACCAGTCCCACCTTAAGTGATTTCCTAAACTGACCAAGATCTTTTTTTTTTCTCGTAATTTTTGTTATTGAGAAATGATTGGTAAAGTACAAAAACCTTAAATTCATTATACAAGATTTAAATACAATGTATCCGGCAATGTAAAAGCATAAAATCCATTGGAACCTTAAAATTGAAGGATATCACAAATAAATACTCATAAGATAGACATAGAGGTTATACATCAGATGATCAATATAAAATACGTAGCACCTATTTTTATATAATTCAGCAGCATATGACTATTTCTAAAGCCTTGTGGCCCTCCAAGCGGCCACCGGTGCCCATACCTTGAGACCCATTTCCCGTACTTTTTTTCCCTTGATCTCGTAAGGGGCAGCCTCTAGATTATGCATACCTTGGAGTCTGGTCAACCACATCTGGAAAGATCGTGCCACTGTATCTTTCCAGGCGGCTGAAATCAGAATACGAAGCACTGGTACTGATACCAGAGCCTCCGTCTCAGCTTTTAAAGCAAGCTTGCTTTCAAAGCCTAAAATCATCAATGATCGGGATAGATTTATTTTGATATCTAGCAGCACCTCCCAGAAAGCCCTCGATCTCCTTTTTATTCACTCGAAGTTTTTCACACTGATAAAACATGTGCGTGAGGTCCGCCGGGCCCTTCAAACATCTGGGACATCTATTATCCTCCCTCATCCCCCAATCAAATAGCTTAGAGGGAGTATAATATAAGTTAAAAAAGTGTTTTAAAATGTTGTGCTTTTAAGTTGGAGGAGCGCAAGAATCTTTTATCCAGCTGCAGTGCCCTGTCCAGATCAACATCGGGGTCTTCCGGTCTTGAGGCCCATGCAGTCTCCGTTTTCCCCATATCATCCTGAATTTCCTCCATTAATGCTATATATATGCCTTTGATTCTGCGTCCTCCTCCCATCAGATAATCCAGTATACTACACCTTTTGCCTAGAACAATGTGGGCCTTTTAGATTTGATTGTATGTGCAACTTGATTATGCTTAAAATCTTGATTGTCGAGCAGGGGATATCTCTGTTGGATATCTTCTAAGGGGCTAATCTGTTCCCAGACCATGATATCCCCCAATGTGCGAATACCCTGTCTCTCCCAGTGTTTCCACATACCGTCACTACATAGATTAGGGAACAACCCTGACTTTCAGAGAGGGGTATGGGGGTTAAATGTTGGGATTCCCAAATATTTCTGTAATGCTAGCCAGACCCTCCATATACTTTCTAATGTCTTATATCTAGTTTTCTTATAATATCTTCTATCAGTCCTTCTCAATAATACCCTGTTTGCCTCTCTGCCTAATATCAATTCATAGATTGAAGGCGAGCTGTCATTCCTATTTGAGGTATTCGGTCCCTTATCCCCCGATCGAATAAAATTGCCATATGGGTTAGTAAGCAGGACCAATGATAATACCTTATGTTGGGTATCCCCAGACCGCCTCTTTCCTGCGGCAATGACATACATTTTAGAGATCTCCTGACCTTTCCATATTGCCATAGGAAGTTCATAAATATAGCTTCTATTGCTTTACCGTTTTTTCCGTCTATTAGGAATGGGATAGCCCGAAACATATATAAGATCTTTGGGAGCATGGTCATTTTAAGGACATTAGCGCGTCCTACTATTGATTGATGTAGTGTGTCCATCCCTTTTAGATCTGCCTCCATGGATTTCATTATAGGGGTAAAATTATCTCTAATGATGTAGTCAGGTTGAGCATTAATCGTTACCCCTAGGTATACCGCCGAGTCTACAAACCTCGAGTATGATTTGGCTATATTCCGGGAGCAGAGCACTTGTGTCTTTTCTGCATTTAGACGGTAGCCTGAATGTCTGACAAATGTCTTGGTAATATCAACCAAGACCCGCAGAGCAACATCGGTTCTACAGAGATGACTGCCAAATCGACGCCATATGCCAATATTTTGGTCTCGAAGCCTTTTGTAATTACTGGTTTTATTAGAGGGTTGTCCATTATCCGCTGTATTAAAGGGACTATATAAAGCGCAAACAGAATGGGTGAGCAGGGACACCCCTGCCTTGTCCCTCTTGTTATATATATCTTCTCTGACCTTTCACCCATCATTTGAATTTTACCAACTGGATCTAGATACATTGCTTGAATACCTTTCCGAATTCTTAGTCCAAACCCCTTTGCCTCCATCACCTCCCACAGAAAATCCCATCTAACACGGTCAAAAGCTTTCTCGGCATCGAGGAGGACCATTGCCAACCCCCCCTCCCCAGCAGCATGGATATCAAACAAAGTGATTGCTCGTCTTATGTGGTCCCTGGTGCCTCGGCCCGGAATGAAACCATGCTGCCAGGGAAAGACCAGACCCCCAATGATCCTCCCCAACCAGGCTGCCAAGATTTTTGCATAGATTTTATTATCCGTGTTGATAAGGGTTATGGGTCTATAGGAACCCGGGTTTTCTTTTGGCTTACCCTTTTGATGGAACACCACTATATTAGTATTACACCATGACTCCGGTATTTTGCCCGTATTTAAAATCCCATTAAATAAATCAAGGAGCATAGGGGTAGTTTTCTCTGATACCTTTTTATAAACTTCCAGAGGTAGACCATTGGGGCCCGCCGCCTTACCTGATGCTAGATCTTGTAAGGCTCCCAGTAGCTCAACCATAGTGATGTCCTTTTCAAGAGTATCCCTGTCCTCCTGATCGAATTTAGCACCTAACTCCCCCATTCTCCTATTGGTATCTCTGCTGCTATTTCCTCCTCACAGAGTGTTTGATAGTACCTTTTAAATACATTCAGGATTTCCAGAGGCTCGTCATAACCCTGGCCCTGTTCTGCAATACGGGTTACGACGTTTTTGGAGGCAGCTTGTCTAATACGCAGTGTGAGCGCTCTACCTGCCTGTTCCCCTGTTTCATAGAGCCTGCCTCTCTGTGCTTGATATTCGAGGGTTGCTTTCTTTGCCATTTGTTTATGGATATCCGCCTTAATAGAGGTTACCCTTGCTTGGCTGTCTACTCTCCCTACCCTGCGATATATCCTTCCCATGTTGTTCCTCTGCTTCTATCAGTTTATTCACTAATTCCACCTTTTCTAGGCGGGTCTTTTTCCAATTTTGGGCAGCATAGCTGATGGCTCCCCCCTAAATGCCGCTTTATAGCTGTCCCAGACGGTATTTCTTGAAGCACTAAACCTATTTGCATTTAAAAAAACTGAGACCAGATCCTAATATGCTCCACATAAATATTGTCTGCTATTAACTTTCCATCAAATGTCCAGGGTCTATGCTTCTTAACGAATCTAGGGGGGGTCCAGAAGAAGGATCAGAGGGTTATGATCTGAAATTATCTTTGGCAGTTTCCGAATCTTAGCCCTACATCAGTAGGGCTAAGATTCGGATTCTGTGGAGGTGATCATAAAATAGTCCAGTTTAATTTACTTCTGGAATGGACATGAGAAGTATGTAAACCTGGGGTTTCCCGGTTCCTTATTCCCCCATACATCAGTTTGACCATATGATTGCATCATGGAACAGATAGCACGAAAAACCCTGTGTTTAAGGCCAGCATATACTGTTCCCCTCCCCCCCCCCCCAAATCTGCAGTAATATTCAGATCCCCGCAAACCACGAGAGGGGCTGGCCACCCAATCAGCTCTTTTTCCATGCATTCAAAAACCCCAGGATCATCCTGATTGGACCCATATATCCCACAAATCGTAATACCTATATTCAATTCACACACTGCCCATCTGCCCATGGTGTCTGCCCTAGATGTCTTAACCCCACCTAAGCCCTCCTTCCCTATGATAGCCACACCCCTTATAGTTGAGGTCTGAGAAGAGCAAGAAAGGATCTCATAGCCATTTAACTTTAACCAGTGTCTTTTGCCCCCATGGTAAATGCGTCTCTTGCAAGCACAAGAGGTCCATCTGTTCGGATTTTACAAACTCGGCAAACCTCCCTCTCTTTTTCCAGTCATTAAGACCCCCGATATTTAGAGAGCAAATCCTAAGTTTGGACATACTTCTTTCTACAATCTACCTTCTCTTTAAACCCCATCATTTGACTGGTACAGACATGTTTTCCACCTAGATCATCTTTCATAAGCCGGATTACATTATTACTTATGTCAACAATGATCTTTTTTTTTGCAGTTTTCCCCCCCACCAGAACACCTCCCCCACCCCTCCCTTCTGCCCCCACCCACCCAGCGTCCACCCCGTCCTCCCCCCCCCTGCCCCCTGAACCCCCTGAACCCTGCAACCTCCCTCGTGAAGCGCTCAGACAAAGTCTGTGCGCGTGATGGTTTTACAGCATAAGCAGTGAGGACAGCTAACAAAAAAACAAAAACAAAAAACTTCAAAAAACTCATTGCCCCTTATAACATACTATTTCCAGCTACCAGCCGTCCTTTCTCCCACCTTACTATGCTATACTATATGTTAGACCTGACATCATTGGCTTGAGTCTCTCCTCCATTTTTTTCTGTGCGCCTCCTCTGTTTACGATGTTTTGCTGGTATATCGCTCTGGGCACTGTGCCACTGCTGATCAGTGCCGCGGTGAAAGTGCTCCCTATGTTAAATTACTGTATTGATTGACTTCCATGTTTGGCTTATTTGGTTTACTATCAGACTCCAGTCTAGTGCACGCAGAGTGCCGGGGCTTGTAAATACAAATGCCGCTAGTGGGCTTGCAGCACGTATTGTGCCACCCACACGAGCGGCCTACTAAAAGTATGTCTACCGGTCTGTCATTGCGAGACCTACGTGAGTTTCATACTGTCACGCAGGCTGCGCACGTACGCTTACTTGCCCGTCCCCCAAACCTTCCCTTAACTTCATATTAGTCACCCCTATGGTAGGCCTGAGGGCAGGGTGCATTGTAAGTGTAAGGTAGGACAAGCCTGACGAGGTTGGCATGTTCTAATAGTGAACTACCGCCATCTTCGTACTTCACTATCGTAAGGTAGCCTGCTCTCCATTAGTTTGAATGGGTTGCCGGTATTATTAATGGTATGATCCTAGCTGGCTCGGGGAGCATGGTGCAATGTCGAGTTTGGTATCCCTGAACTCGGGGTTTGATAACGCATCCGTTTGGGTGGATGGTTTTTGGACTCTGGGTTTGAAAATAGCACTTGTAGAAAGTGACTATTTTCTTGTCTAACTATGTCTGGTTTCTGCTGGTTTGGTGTGTGTGCGACCGGGGCTGGGTGGCTCCAGGGTTCTGAATGAGTCCGTGTGGGATGAGTGGTGCATTTGCATTGAGAGTAGGGGAAGAGTAGCTCTTTATAACCGGCCCTGCCCGATACAATGCTGGCTCCACCTCCTGCCGAGCGACGGATAGCTCTGCTCCTGCCAGTGACAATACTGGCTCCACTTCCTGCTGGGCGTCTGAGGACCGAGCCCTGCACCGTGAATCGGCCAGGTGTTACCACCTGGCTACATCCACCACAGACCCGGAATGCGGGGGAGTTCCCCTGCATGGACAAAGGGATCAAAGCCAAAAAGGGGTATAAGAGAAGAACCCCTGAACCAAGACTTTAGAGCAATTCTGACAAGGAACCCTGAACCAAGGAAAGAAGCCTGCTGATCCAAGGACTTGCCTACCCCTTCTGCCAGAGTGCTGTTTGCTGGGGGGAATCCTGCAGTTGCTTCTTTATTTTTGCAAGGAACCAGGAGAGAGGAACTGAGTGTGTACTCTCGAACTTTGCCAAGGAAATCTCCAAGGGCTGGAAGAGTGCCAGCCTCCTGTTGAAGTCACAGGGCTAAAGGACTTCATTTATTTGCTAAAACAGCTTGTTGCTGGAACCTGAAAGTCCAGCACCTCTGAAAGAATCCAGCAATCTCGACGCCGACGGACGACGCCGAAACCAGCTCGACATCGTGAGTAACGGCTCCAGTGTCCCGCTTCCTCGACGCCTGTCGCCGGGCCCAATCAACTCCAGTAGCAACGCCAGTGAGTAGTGAGTTCGGCTCCAGCTCCAAGTGACCTCGTGTCTGCACTGCCGCTGATCGCATCGACTTCGAGCCCTCTCGACGCCGTGAGCGCTGCTCACTCCTGCAACATCATCATCGACGACTACTGAGGCCTGATCAACACCGAAGACGCGACGCCGCTGATCATCGTGTGCTTCACTTTCCTAAAGGTACTATGTTGTTGGGGGTCCGTGTGACTCCGGGCTCGACGTTGCACTCCTCGCTGTCGACGCCGAACCTTTGGATCACTTTGCCTCGACGTCGTGTGACTCACGTGTGGGTTACATTGTTGCCAAGAACTGTGATTTAACTAAGAAGAGTTGCTCTTGATACTAAAGACTTTGTGCTAAAAAGAAACTACGCTTGAACTATTATTTTTCCTTCCAAAAGTATTTATTAAGATTGTGGTATATTTTTGTCGTTATTTGGTCTTGTGCTAAGCCTTATATAAACATTCACATTTTTATAATACTACTGTGTCCTGTCCATTTGTAGTGTCTTCACTTTATTACTGTATGTGGTCGTAAATGCTTAACGCACTGCCTCTGGGATAAGCCTGTCTGCTTTGCCAAGCTACCGAGGGGGTGAGCAGGGGTTATCTAAGTGTGTGATCCCTTGCCCTGACTAGAGGAGGTGAGTCCCTATTTGTCAGAAGTGTATACCTCTGCCAACTAGAGACCACCAAGTCTAACACTATACTTGACATACAATAATAGAGTGGACAGAATAATTAATTAGCTAGCCAGCGAGTCCAAACATTCCTGCGCTTTTACTTCTGATGGGAAGTATTGAGTCCTCCCATCAATAATTATCTTTAATTGTGCTGGGCTTATTAGGTAGGCCTGCATTTTCTTCTCCTGAAAGGGCTTAATCATTTGCCTCAATCTCCAGCGTCTTTCGACAGTCGTGTGACAGAAGTCTGGGCGGACAAAGAATGACACCCCTTCGCTGGACCTCTTTGCGTCTGGTCTTGCTTTTTCTGCGATGGTCTGCCTCAGAACAAAGTTACCCAGGAAGATTAAAATTGCCCTGGGTTTGTCTCCTTCCCTCGTGTTTCGACGTATTTTAAAGGGAGTGCGGTGTGCCCGCTGGAATTCTCCGGGCCAGTTCCAACTTGATAGCTCAGGGAATGCCAGCTCGAATAACTTGATGACATAAGCTCTGACATCTGATCCTTCTGCCCCCTCGGGTATTCCTAGGAACCTAAGATTATTTCTCCTGAGCCTATTCTCCATATCCTCGAGCTTCCATTGGATATCGGTGACTTGAGAGTAGTGGGACTCGACCTTGCTAGGGGCCGCAGCGACCTCATCTTCTGTTGAGACCACTCTTTCCTCGAGGTTTGACACTCTATTCCCCACGTTAGTGCAGGCTTTAGACAGTTTTCTTACCACCCCCTGTATCTTTCTCATCGCTGCTTGGGATTTGCGATTGTCCTGACGTGTTTCCTCCCTATGAGCTATGATTTCTTGATGGATTACCTCCAGGAGCGAGAGTTGGGTTGCTTCCACACTAGGACTGCCCTGTAGTAGCATCGCGGATGAATGGTCCCAGCTTAGATCTCGTTGGGGATGATCGTGCGTTTTTGACACAGCATTAGGTCTTATTGCCGTAGCTGGGAGTTCGTGCTCGGGGTCACTCTCTGATTCCAGATTGCTATCACCCAAATAGGAGCTACGTTCATCGTCCTCTTTGGACCACTCCGCCCCCTCAGACACTGAAAAAAAGCACTCACTGGGAACTTTCTCCTTATCTTTTTCTGAGCCTAGATCCCCCTTACTGCTTTCTGAATCCAGGCTGACTGCATTACCAATGGCTCCTTCCTCAGTTAAGTTGCCAACCTTTCCATAAGAGGTCTCCAGAGTATGCTGTACCTCCTGGGCCATAGCATCTATCACGACCAAGTCACTGTGCTCTTGACCACTCCGCCCCCTCAGACACTGAAATCGTACTTGAACATTTTCACTCGTGACTCCCCCGCTTGTGATCGTACTTGTGACCATTTCCCTGTTGACCAACCCCAGTAGAGTTACTCCCGAGTGGATGAATGCTTCAGGAGCTCTCTGAATAGTTGCCTTTACTGGGGAAGTGACTGACATATGGCCGGAAGCTTCGGGCTGTAGGGGGGCTTGCTTACCTGCTGCGCTGTCTTTGAGACCTTTGTCAAAATCCTCCACCTCCTGGACAGCAGTATCACCTCCCACCATCGGGACCTCCTTAGCCCCCTTCTCCTTACCGTCCTTGTTGAACATATCTGCGATTGAGGCAGTAGCCTGGCGAGTCCTGACTGATGCCTGTTACTTCTTCTTTCCTAGTTCCGCCGGGGGCATTTGCATTTTCAGCGCGATTTTGTTTTCTTCTGCTGCCGCCGCCCCATCATTTCCAGCCTTCTTTTTGGATAATGCCGCTTTTGCACCAGTGTTCAGTTTCGGAGCCAAAGCCCCCCCCCGCCTCACGTTCCGCCAGCACCACACTTTCCGCAACTTGCACTGAATTCCGCCCTGAGCTTCGCTCCACTCCGCTCCGCTTCCAGGCTTGTCCGGCGGTTCCGCCCTCCAGCACTCGTGAGGAGCCAGCGGCAAGGAGAGAGGACAGCCCCGACCAGCACCGCTACTTGCTTGATCTGCCTCGCCGAACCTCGCCAGATCACCCGACAGGTAAGAGCAGCAATCATCTGAGCTTGGTTAAGCTTAGATTGCACATAGTTTCAGAGAAATGTCCAGCTGCATAGCAAGGTTAGATAACTTAGGGCTTAGAACTCGCCCTCATTACTTTGCTGCAAAATGGCCACTTCTACGCGGCCGCCATCTTGCTTCCTCCAAAACAAACTGGCCAAGATCTTGTGACTTTTGCAATGAGTTTGGTAAGTGTTTTCAGAAAGTGCTGCATGTACAGAGAATGCTCTACCTCCGGCCCAAGAAAGTCTACATTTGCTCTGAACCAAAAGACCAGCTTCATCAGATCTCAGCCGTTGTCCTGGGCATTAGTTACTTAATCAGTGAAAGACTTTATTGTTTTAGTTAGTTAAAACCATAACAATTTTACAATAAAACAGTAAAAAAAAAGATACAAAGAAGCCACAGTTACTGAACCTTTTCCTCTGATAAGCAGGTCCCATCATATGTACAACACAGTAGACAATGCAGAGCGATATTAAAAGTATCGATCCTCTTACCTTCCTGTTAGCCATACAGCTTTTTAAGTCCCACTGAGGCTGAGGACATTCGTGGGAGATTCAGAGCTCAACATGTTGCCGTATTTTAAATGTGAACTAACTGTTTAATCAACAAATCAGAGGCACCCAAAAGCAGTACATTACCACAGTCTAAACAACTGAGAATGATAAGAATGAGAGCTCTATATACTGACCAAAGAAATTGTAGGAGTTTCCTCAAAAGTTTGAGTATTGCAAAGAAAGTAGATAATAGCCTGTTGACATCAGAGGTCTGAGATAAGTTGCTAAAAAAAAAGTTAATATTTCGTACCTCCAAGGATGCCGGCTATGGAAAATTGGTCTGAGGTGGCCAAAACTCCACCAGCAATAATCATGGGACCTTGTTTTACCTCTCTAAATGTACCTTTTTTGTCGTTATTAAATTTGAGAGAGTTTAAGGTCTTCCAGCTGGTGACTTCCAGCATGCACGGATGGAAGCTAGAGTACGGTGAGGAGGTTTTGGGTCACCCGATATTATAGGCTGAGTGACGTTTGTCAGCATAATTCATAAAGATGACCCCCCTATGATGAAGCAGCTTTCCCATTGCCCTCAAATATATGCTAAATAGGGTGGTGCTTAGTGCTGATCCCTGAGGCACCCCATGTAGTAAGGCTTTAATGTTCTGATAAATATGGAGAGAGGTTGACCGTCTGGGTTCTATCCTTCAGGTAAGACACTCACCATTTTGAAGCATTATCCATCATTCCAGTTACCGCTTGTCTCTCAGCCAGTATCTCATGGGAAACCGTATCGAATACAGCTGACAAGTCTAATAACACCAGGACCAAGATGTTGCCCTTGTCCACTGCCATCCTCAAATCATCCAGAACTGATACCAATGCAGTCTCTGTTCCGCGCATGGGCCGAGCTCTGACTGGACCATAGCCAGTAGGTCATAGCTCTCAAGATGACCTATTACAATGAAGTTTACACATTTTCCCAATATTTTCACCAGAAATGGGAGAAGTGAAATAGGTTGATAATAACCGAGAATATTCAGGTCTGCTGTCTGTTTCTTCACGAGTGGTCAGACACATGCTTTTTTCCAGTCACAGGGAACTGCTCCCAAGGGCAAAGACATGTTACACATGGGGCATAGGACATCTGATAAGATATCTACTAACAAAAGTTATCCCTTAGGCGGAATCAAGTTGTTAGGTGATTTCTAATTATTAGAACACACTAGACCTTTAAATTGACTGTTTGAGATCTGGCCAAAATCACCATGCACACCTGCCCCACTTCCATTTTCACCTCCCTCTGTGATTACCACTATATCTAGACCCAGCCGGCTGATCCCCTATCTGGGAGGGATCTTCTTCTACCCCACTGATGGCAGTTGATACTGCCAAGTCATCACAGAGTTTTTTTAAGTGTATTATTGGGAAGGTGGCACTAGATGGACTTATTAAAGAGTGCATGTTGTAAGAAACATTTTTTGATGTATTGGTAGCTGAGAAAATCTGTTTTCAAAGCCATAATAATTTTTTTAACTCTGTCTGAACTCTGGTAAATTCAATCTTAATCTGAGGTGCATAGTTAAATCTCCCTTGTTCATCCTCTTTTTTATATTCTGTCTTGGCTCTTCTTCTCTCCTCATATACCAAGGTGTGGATGAGTGACCTTGTGGGTGAGCCAACTTCATTAGAAGTCTAAACATCATAAGTCTTTACCATCATGTCAACTGACATATCAGTTGTTAACGGTGGAGAGATTGTTTTAATTGCGTGCTGACCTCATTTATATCCATCTGCCCCCATGGGCACCTATGGGTGAAAGATTGTTTCCCTATACCTCTCTGCCCTTTTTGATAACCCATCCTTATACCAATATGGTTCAGGAGATGATCTCTTTTCTCCTTTCACGACTATAACTACAGGGCCAAAAGTCAGGTCCAGGGTAAGACAGGCAATAGGCATACGGTCACTGATATACTGAATTAGCCCCACAGCATCTAACAAATTAACAAAATCCATTGCATGTGCATTCTTTTTTTTTAAAAACCTTTATTTTTCAGTTTTACCAAACAACAGACAGCAGTGTGGGCAATACACAGCAGGTCATGATGGATAGGTTGATTGTTCAAATAATAAATGCTCAGGCAGCCTTTCTCCAGCTCTTCGTTTTGCAAGGCATCACACCAGACAGCCAGCAAATACACCCAGCACTGCTGCAGTTAGACCTCCCGCAACATCACTCACACTCTCACTTGTATCATCGGTGTCAGCAGCCTCCACGTCTTCACACGTATCGCAAAAGGTGTCAAACACATCCCTCCATACCAGGATGTTATCCTCCAGTTTATCATCCCCCCGATTCAGCTTCATGTGCACCTCTTCAGCCAGTGCCCACTCCTGTACATCTCTATGCCACTGTTCAATAACGGGGGTATGCTGACCCATCCAGGTGATGTCCACTCTGTGCCTGGCCAGTGCTAGTGCCAGTTGCAGGAAGTTGTAGATCATCTTAAGACCCTTCGGTCTCCTCACAGAGCCCAACAGACAGAATAGTGGTGTGTGGTCAATTCTTAAGTGTGTGGCCCATTGGAGGTCAGTCATTACCTGTGCCCAGAACTCCTGCACTGTACAGCATCTCCATGCCAGGTGCATGAATTCTGCCCCGCTGGTGTTGCAGCATGGGCAACTGCTTGGGCGGGCGGGATTATATGGTGTAAATCTCGGAGAGTCACGTACGTCTAATGAACAAAGTTGTAGTGCACCAGCTTAAAGCTGGTGCTGCAAGACACCGTGTGGGTAAGTTCACAGATACTCTTCCATCTACTGTCCTCCAGTGTTAAGTCCAGGTCTGAAACCAGTCATGTCCTCCCTCATTGCCCTGTAGAGATGTGTGATCAGATGTCTACCTGTGGCGCAAGACAATAAGATGTCCAGCATACGTGTGGGCTCGGTGCTGCAGGAAATGAGGGGCAGGTTAGTTTGGCCATCTCAGCCACTCCAGGGTAGTGTAGGAAATGTCTTGGTCCCAATGTAAAATCTTCACAGGCTTGTGATGAAAGACTCACCAGGGTACAGATCCCCCAACAGTGCACACGCAACGTCCCTCCTGGCCACCATCTCCCAGATCGGCCCCAGTATTCCTAGAGGGAGGTCTCGATGAAAAGGGATGCACCTCAACACCACTTCCACATAGCACAGCCATATGTAGGCCATCTGGCAAAGAACATAGGAAACATCCCTAGTAATTCTCACCCCCTCCTTTAAGGCCATGGGGAGACAGTCTGTGGCCACCAAACTTGCCAGTAATCTTTTCTCCCAACTCTCCCCCACGGCCAACCATCGGGCTGCATGGTGTTGATGGGAGGTGTAATAGTACGCATCAAGCCTTGGCACCTCGAACCCCCTTCCTTGTACCACAGAGTCAGGATCGGCAGGGGTTCTATTGCTAACATGAACAGGTTTGGCAACAGAGAGCTGCCCTGCTGCGTCCCCTTCTCAAGGCCCACGCCTCAGAGCAGCTTTGCCCTACGTACACTCTAGCGCTGGGATCAGTGTTGAGTAACTAGACCCATCCCTGTTATTGTAGGTCTAGACCCATAACTCTTAGCACTTCAAGCAGGTAGCCTCAGTCCACTGTGTTGAAGGCCTTTTCTAGGTTAATGGAGACTAGCCCCAGCTCCTCATCCCGGTGCTCCACTTCATGTAGGACATGAGCGAGATGTCTGAGATTCATACAGGTGTTGCGTCTGGGGATGTACCTGCACTGACCTTCATGCACCAATTTTGTCATATGAGGATCCAGGCACTTGGCAAGCAAATTACACAGTATTTTCGCATCCGGGTTATTCATAATGAGTGGCCTATAAGCAGTGGGGTCAGACTCAACACCACCCGGTTTAAAGAACATGTAGATCTCTCCCTCCCTCATTGATTGCAGCAGGACTCCCCTCAAACGAGCGTCCAAGAGAATTTCTATAAAACCTTGCGTATCCGTTGCCGAAAACACCTTATATTACTTGGGCAGAAAGCCATCACTGCCCTGCGTCTTGGCCTATGGCAACATACTCAGTGCTGTGCACAGCTCCTCCAGCACAACAGGGGCATCGAGGGCTTCAACGGCTAGCAGCACAAGCTGTGGGAGGACCAGTCTCTCCGGGAATGAGACATAGCAGTCAGGAGTTATGGCAAGACCTCCGGCATATACTCATCACAAATGCTGCTGAAAAATGCCCACTATCACAACCCTGGTGGCAACCTTGGTGCCATCTAACGATGTTGTTGGGGTCAAAGGCGGTGGGTGCCCCCTATAGAGTATCCAAGCCAGCAGATGGCCTGCTTTATTCCTCTCTCCCTGTAGTTTCTGCCTGTATTGCTTCAGTGTGTATTTGTCCAGACGATAACAGATCTTGTCAATGTACTATCTGCTCTTTGTAGCGGGCATCTAGGTGCAACTGCTCCCCAGTCTGCACTGTGGCCAGCACTGCCTCCTCCCTGCCAACTCCCGCTGAAGCTGTCCATGCATTCCACAAGTTAAACCCATGCATTGGCCCCTCATGACTGCTTTCAGTGCTTCCCACTCAGTGGCCCTACTGGACGCGGTACTCCAGTTGACCTACATATAATCCGGCAGTGCCTGTGATAGCACCTCTTGCTCAACTGGGGCCTCCAGGATGTCAGCTAACATCCTCTAGGACTGAGCCACCAGCTCATAGTCACCCCAATGAAAGGCACAGGGGAGTGATCTGACAATAACCACCCCATGTGGGCCACCTTGATGTCTTCCGGGTGCTGGAATCCTGTTAACAGTATCGTGTCCAGTCTAATATATGCATTATGTGTGGCGGAGTAACAGGTATATACCCTCAGCGCTGGGTGGCTCATCCACCAGATATCCACAAACTTCAGATTATACATCAAATCCCGAAGCACAGTAGTCATTAAAGGCTTCATACCCATCCTAGGAGGTGTCCTGTCCAGTTCAGCATCTAGAATGCAATTAAAGTTGCCCACCCTCAGTAGAGGTGTGTCTACATTGTTCAGTAGCAGGTGTTGCATGTTGTGAAAGAGCGCTGGATCGTCATTATTCGGGGCATATGTGTTTAGGATAGTCAGGTCACATCCATCCAGAATCCCCCAAAAAAGAACAAATTGATCACACACATCAGCCTCCATATACGTGTGGGATAAAGAGACACCGGGCACTACCCAGATTAGTGTGCCCCAGGCATAATTGGAGTAATAGTGGAAGACCTGCCCTCATCATTTCTTTGTAAGGTGTGCAGGGTCTGCTTCCTCTTGGTGCACTTTCTGAAAACAATCTATGGAGCTTCTGTGCCGTTTTAAGAAGGTGAGTACCCTATACCACTTGGTGTAGGTCTCTTACCCTCTGACGTTCCATGACAAGAGTCTAATGTCAGCCCCCACAATAATGTGCGTCATGTAATAGTTGCTTTCAAAACACCTGCCATGCAGTGATGCTAACTAGCTGCTGCCAACTGTAAAACATAAATGTGCAATGCATAACAACCCCCTCCCATGGACAAACATAGTTCAGCCTTGAACTATCAATGCCCACCTCACGATGTGCCAAAATGCGTGCAGCTACCCAGACAGTCCAACAGGGACCAACAAACTCACTCAACAGGTCAACTTCCCAACCAGTCGCCCACCTTCTAATGAGACTAATCTGCTTCCAGGCATCTCTGACCTAACAGCACTTATATTCATTCATCACCCTCAGAATGCAGTGTCAGGGGATATCACGCAGTGGCAGGCATCTTATCAGTGGAGGGTATCTCAGGGAGACACAATGCAGCCGCTCTCCACCCCTGTTCACTTCAGCCATCAATCTTATCCTCCCATGCATACAGACCACCAAAGCATAAGTACGGGGCGAGCAGCATCCACTTTCTCTATCATGCATCACCACTCCCTACCTCCGGGGCAACCACAGTTTCTGGCGCAAATTCTTGCATTGAGCTTGGGCCCTTGATTTAATTCCATCAATCACTGGCAGCTTATCGACACCCTGTACCACCCCCTGGGTCTTCACTGCCATGAGTTGCATGGTACCGTTCTCTCAAACTGGGATGGGTATGCACAGACGTGAGTCCCATGCACTCCACACCACTGGATTCAAGCAAGCCGGGCTGAAGACGGCTGGATTGCCACAAACCGGTCCTCAGAAGCTTGTTTCCGGTCCAGGGAAGGCATGGCTTGGCAGTTCGGGCTGGACTGTTCCCATGAGACACAGGCAAGGCGGACCCTGCTGACCGACGATCGGGCTATGGACGGATACTCATTACTTTAGATGGAGTCCTCCCTGGATCCATGAGGGTGAACACGTTACCTGCATTAAACTAGTGTCGTCTGATCTATGGTACTATACACCTTCATATAGATGGAGTCCTCCCTGGATCCATGAGGGTGAACACGTTACCTGCATTAAACTAGTGTCTTCTGATCAATGGTACTATACACCTTCATATAGTTAATATATTGGAGCGAACACCGCGCAAACCGACCGATATAATCAGTGAAGATAGAAGCCCCGTTCGTTCATGCATCTATAGACCACCGTCAGATAGAACACTTTCAAGACAACTACATACCAGCAGGTGGACTGATTCTTTTATCAAACGACAGTACATTCTCATCCGCTTGGGCTTTATTCGCCAGCAGATATTGGTGCATGAATACAGACTTCCTGAAGAAGGCTTACGCCGAAACGCGTTGAAAAGGAATGCACTTCTGTATTTTTTAATAATCAATCAAATTGTCTAGTCTTACACCATTTGCACATATTTTGTCTTTTTTACCTATAACAATTTGCACGTATAATGAATTAAGAAAAACAATTGCTAAGAAAAAAAGATGTTACAAAAATAAAATATCATAAGAAATCAACACTAGAGTGTTTTTAGTCATTAGTTATTCAGTTTTCCTCCCCTTTCTTTAACAGGCACATAACCCGGTGCATTTTTGTTCTGACTTTACCCCTTCATCCCATGAGGCACAGGGTCAGACTGATTTGCATATGGCCATGTCTGAACTGGGGTGGTGTGGAGTGCAAAAAAACAATGGATTTGGGCCCAGATCTCTGTACTGGGGTGAATGTATGACATTGTTCTGCATTCTGTCCATCACCTGTGGTTTTTAGGTTTCGCTGGGGGACGGAGCCGTTAGGCTCCGCCTCCAGAGAAATCTATTGAGTACAGTAAGCACTCTGGAACACGCCCCCGTCCCATTGGCTAGCTCCATAAATGGAGCCTAGCCATTGGACGAGGGGCCTGTCCGTCAATGCCGGACCAGACACGGGGGCGTTCCCGAGATTCTTTGGCTTTTGCCGACGTCACGCGACGCCGGGAACGCCCCCGAGTCTCCTCCGGCCGGGCCGTGCTTGCTGCTGTCCTGCCTTGTGTCCCTCCTCCCGCCGTCCCCACGTTTCCCGCCTCCCTCCCGACGTCCGTGTCCTTTCCCGCCCCCCTCGTCCTCTCCCGCCCGCCCCCCTCGTCCTCCCCCCCCCCCCCGTGTCCTCACAAATTGTGGTATCCCGTCCCGCCCGGGGGTCAACCGGCAGCTGCTCGGCACCTTGGCCGAGGCACGAAGGGGCTGCGACCGCATTGGTGGCTTTTCGGAGGCTCGTCGGCAGAGGCGCGCTCTGATTGGCCGCTGCAGTGGGCCTGTCCCCGTGAGCTGCGCCGCCTTGGTTGGAGCCTCGCCGTGTCATCAGGATCTGCCCCGGGAGCCGCGCTGTGAGTGGCTGACTCCGGGGGAACCCTCGACGTCAGCGGAGGCCAGTGGGAGCTGCGACGGGGGCCGTGCCTGCGAGGGTGAGACTTCGGTCCAGAAGCTGGGGGAGATCGCCTTCCACCCCGCACCCGGTATTGACACCGGCTGAAGAGAGGAAGCGCTGGGGGGCTGTGCGCTCGCTCGCCAAAGCGTCACGGACGTGCGCCTCGCCTCCCGAGCGCGAAACTGACTAAAGTCACAGGGGTTGCAGAAGTGACAAACTTCGCCCAGTAGAGGCATCAGATCAAGACCTTCCGTGTGATTTTTACCGCATTAACCAGAATCGCAAATAATTGTGCGTTTGTTTGTAATGGTGCCATTGTTTGTAATTGAGCCATTGTTTGTAATCAGTACGTGTGACACATTTGAGGCTGCAATAAATGCTAACATGATACTAAAACTAGCAAAGACTCATTTGTAACTTTAAAATGATCATTGGCTACATTAGTTAAATCACAGCGATAGTAAGTTTTAATTAGGCACACGAGGATTAGCGGTTGCTACCCCTTGCCCCTTCTAAATGGTATACGTCTGATTTTTGCCGTTTTCTTCGTTCTTCTTGCTCATGTACGTAGGGCCTTGTATCTTGCTGTTTCTATCGTGAGCGTGTGTAGCATCTCGCTGCCTCTCCTCTCCTACCTCTCTCGTGACAGCATAGTGCCGCCCTATCTCTGTCACTGCCATGGCGCTATATGGCCCCTCCTGTTTTCCCACCCTCTATTTGCACGAGTGATAATCTCTTATCTCCAAGTCCTAACTCTTTGATATGCATATACAGCCTCTTTATTTCTCCCGCCTGTCTCGTGCGGGCGCAGGCTCCTTGCACTTGCTGGTGCGCCCCCTCCCCCTTCCAGAGCCCCCTCCTCCCGCTGGCCCTGGGCAGTGATGCTCGCAGGCGCCTCCTCTCCTCCAGCTCACTTCGCTGGCTGTTGCCTCAGAACAGAGCCTTACCTGTATCGAGGAAACCGCCATCGGGCAGCGCAGAGCCGTGAGGGAAACGGCAGGAAGAACACCGGGAAGCACCGGACGCCCGGACCACAATCCCCAGCAGCCCCTGGGGCACCAGCGCGCCCGTGACGTGCTAGGAGCGCCCGGAGGCGCTGGTAAAAGGCTGACCCCCACGAGACCAGGGGGGACACCAGAACAGAGCCTTACCTGTATCGAGGAAACCGCCATCGGGCAGCGCAGAGCCGTGAGGGAAACGGCAGGAAGAACACCGGGAAGCACCGGACGCCCGGACCACAATCCCCAGCAGCCCCTGGGGCACCAGCGCGCCCGTGACGTGCTAGGAGCGCCCGGAGGCGCTGGTAAAAGGCTGACCCCCACGAGACCAGGGGGGACACCAGAACAGAGCCTTACCTGTATCGAGGAAACCGCCATCGGGCAGCGCAGAGCCGTGAGGGAAACGGCAGGAAGAACACCGGGAAGCACCGGACGCCCGGACCACAATCCCCAGCAGCCCCTGGGGCACCAGCGCGCCCGTGACGTGCTAGGAGCGCCCGGAGGCGCTGGTAAAAGGCTGACCCCCACGAGACCAGGGGGGACACCAGAACAGAGCCTTACCTGTATCGAGGAAACCGCCATCGGGCAGCGCAGAGCCGTGAGGGAAACGGCAGGAAGAACACCGGGAAGCACCGGACGCCCGGACCACAATCCCCAGCAGCCCCTGGGGCACCAGCGCGCCCGTGACGTGCTAGGAGCGCCCGGAGGCGCTGGTAAAAGGCTGACCCCCACGAGACCAGGGGGGACACCAGAACAGAGCCTTACCTGTATCGAGGAAACCGCCATCGGGCAGCGCAGAGCCGTGAGGGAAACGGCAGGAAGAACACCGGGAAGCACCGGACGCCCGGACCACAATCCCCAGCAGCCCCTGGGGCACCAGCGCGCCCGTGACGTGCTAGGAGCGCCCGGAGGCGCTGGTAAAAGGCTGACACCCCCCTCGCCCCGCGAGTCGCGCGCGGGAGCGCCCGGGGCGAAGCCCGGGCAAAGGGCGGGCCCTCTACGGCCCTCATCGGCAGGAGGAGGCAGGGGCAGGGCCAGATACCCTGTTCCAGTAGAAAACGCACCTTCAAGCAAGACAAGTAAGATATTGTCGTTGTCCCTGTAGTAATTGTCAATAACATATTATACAAAGACTATGTCTAAAAAGAAACCTGCTGCTCTGACCGTAAATACCATGCATAACTATGTTGTACAAACAGTCAAGAAAATTAATGAACAGAGGAGGGAATCACTTGGCTTGAGTCAGTCACCAGACTTGTGTAGATTAAGCCCCACTTTACCTCTGTCCACTGAGGATAGCCCTTTTGTGCTGGTGGAAACCAGGGTTTCACCAACTGCCCCACTAATCGTTGAGTCTAGCAACCAGCCATCGACCATATTACCTTCCCCTGTTATTCTGGACGGTGACTCAGAAAATGTTTTAGACTTAGACCCAGAAACTGAAAATGGTCCTGCGGAGGATGATATACCATTGGTCGAGTGCACACCCCGGCCTGTGCGCACCTGTGTGAAGAATCAGCGGAAGCAGGGCGGGCCAAGGCCAAGAGTGAAAAGGAAAAGAACATTATCCCCAGGCCCTTCGAGAGCTCCCCAAAAGACTGCTGGGGATGGGTCTTTCAGAAACAGAGGAGATGATGAATTGCTGGGTAAATTGCTTGAAGTTGTAGAGGGTAAACTAATAGAAATTGTGAAACCTCTGATTTCTAAAATCGACAAATTGCAGGCTGAAGTGAAAAGACTTGGTAGTGTGCAAACTAAGTTGACGGCGGAAATAGGCGACCTTAATACTCTATTAACAATGAGAAGTAGTATGGAAGGGATTAATCTAGCGGGAGAAGGGACATCTGGTGCGCTGAGTAATCCTGAATACGTGCCGGCCCCGATAGTTAATCAACCTGTAATAACAGCAGAAGGGCGGCCGTTAACAGTAAACATACCACAAGTACAAGTTCACGGTACTGACCCACTACAGTTCATAGAGGAAGCCTCACCCGTTGTATTGGTCTTAGCTAACGTACCCCCTTTGGATGATGGCATTACTGAGTCATCTAGCTCTTTGAGCAGTAAGGCCCTCCATTGGCTCTCAGGTAACATGAGGTTAGCACCCGGAGGGGCACAGCAACTGTCCCAGGAAATTAAAACAGCTAAACCTGTCCCCTGGATAGGGAATCGCCCCAAAAGATTTAAAGGGGATTGTGTGGTGGTCACATTTGCACACTCCAATACACTACCAAATGTCCTAACACATATTCTTCCGCCTCAGCGCAGAAGAGGTTCGGTTGTTCCCCTAACATTAAAATTTTTCTATGGGGAACACCATAATGTAACCCTGCCTAAAACGCCAGCACCAGGATGGGATAATAACTTAAACCTAAATATACATAACCGCTGGACTTCTCCTCTTGTACCGAACCTACTATTACATAATAGATTTGATGCCCTGTCTGGTCTTAATAACTGCGATTGACAAGAGGCTAGTCAGGAGATGACCGAAGTGTTCGCAGGAGTGGACCTGCTTCAGATCCCAGATTCTATAGATGGTACATTGCCTAAGTCTGTGGGTGCTGTTTGTAACATTGTAAAAGGGGCATCAATATCTTGCCACGTTGCTAGTTGGAATATAGCAGGATTAGTGTCCAAACTTGAAGTTCTAGGATGGTTAGAATTAATTAGAACATTCGATATTCTTTGTTTGCAAGAGACCTGGTGTCTAAATTTTAAGGGTCTTGACGGTTTTGTAGCATATGAGCTACCAGCAGTAGCAACTACTTCAGGGAGGGCCAAAGGTGGTTTGCTGACTCTGATTTCTGTGAAAATGCGAATTAGGGTGAAGGAGCATATCACCGTAGGCAATAACTCCCAATTGTTATGGTTAGTGGATGTGGCAGGCAAAAACACTCTGCTGATAAACATGTATAATAATGTTTTTGACGTTAGTAGATATACTGTTATTTTAGAACTAGACGTCGCAATCAAAAAACTGGTGAAAGCATCTAATACTGTTTTTGAGTTTATATATGTTGGAGATTTTAACATTTCTGTTTGCCCACTCTCTGATCAAAAGTTGTGTGGTACATTGAACCGTGTTGGAGAGCCAACCATACATTTCCAACACAATACGTATGGAGAAACCCTGAACTCTTTCCTCCTGGCCCATGACATGGAGATTATAGAGATTGAGCAGGATGAGAAGGGTGATAGCCTGCCAACTTTTGTAGGGAGAGGAGCAAACTCTGTAATTGATTTTATTTGCATGTCTTCCGAACTAGCTATCTCTAGTTCTTGTGTCAAGGTTTTAGACCACATGATCAGTGACCATAATTGTCTTGTTATCGAAACCAGGTTTTGGGATGCTTGCATAACCTCAGATAGTAGCCCTATCACAAACATTGAAGTATACAGGCCAAACGGATGCAGAATAAGGTGGGCTGGGGATAAGGCTGAAGTAACCTCAAACTGTATCATCTCTGGCTGTTTAAACGACATTAGATTAATTACCGAAGAGAATTCAAATATGAAGGCCTGTATTTTCTACTTTACAAGAGTCAATGTTTTTATTAGTGATAAGTTTACCAGGGCTGCTAGAAATTCTAAAAACAAAGCAAAGGGCTGGTTCAATAATGCCTGTACTGTAGCATTGAAAACCCTAAAAAAGGCATTATCCATTAGACCTAGAGATAAATCAGCTGTAGCTAAGCTTAGATCTGACTACAACTCAGTCCTTAAGCAAAGGAAAGCTGCATTACGTGAGGAAGCTTGGGAGCGTTTTGATCAAGCGGCTGTCTCAAATAATTGTACCCTCTTCTGGGCAGCAGTTAACAGCCCCTTTTTAAAGGATGACAAACTCCCCGTGTTGACCTCAAATGTTGGCAAGGAATCATGGGTCCAGCATTTTTCTGGTATTTTTAATCCTAAAACTGAAACGTTGCCGATAAGTTGCTCCTGGCCAGTACTTAATATAGATATCACCTTACAGGAGGTCCTAAGTAGTATTCAGGCTAGTAAGGGCGGAAAGGCCCAGGGACCCGACGGTGTCCCAGTGGATGTATACAAATTTGCACCTGAGACTTGGGGACCAGTACTAGTCAAAGTTTTTAATGCTGCCGTCCACTGTACTATTCCTTGTACCTGGTCTGAATCTATAATAGTTCCGATTCATAAAAAAGGGGACAGAGGAAATGCAAAAAATTACCGGCCAATTTCTTTACTGGATTCGTCTGTCAAGATTATGAGCCGTGTACTCCTCACCCGACTAGAAGAATGGGCAGAGTCTGACCACATAATGACAGACTGCCAATACGGGTTCAGGAAAGGAAGAGGTTGCATTGAACAATGTTTAAACCTGGAACTCCTGATAGGGAAATACACCCGTGCAAAAAGTGGGTCACTCTACCTCTGTTTTGCCGACTTGAGCAGCGCCTTCGATTTGGTGGATCACGCCATACTATGGACTACCTTGCTAGAAATGGGAGCACCTAGAGAAATTATATACTTCCTGGCCCGCCTGTACGAGAGACTCAGCTCGAGTGTCCGATATGGGCCTTCGGGCGAATGTACAGATAAATTCCAGGTCAGGAGAGGTATTAGACAAGGGTGCGTTCTGGCACCCCTGCTTTTCACCCTTTTTATCAACGAAGTAGACTCGATCCTTAAGAAAGCACCTGCGGACGCCCCTAGAGTAAACACTAATACCATCCCTGTGTTACTTTATGCGGACGACGCTGTGCTGCTTTCGAGGACCCCTCGGGGTCTACAGCTCTTGATGGACAAATTTGTGGCCTTTATAGAAAAAAGAAAGTTGGTCATCAACAAGAGCAAGACATATGTGATGGAGTGTGGTGCCAGCAATGTCAAAACTAAAAAGCCCTATAGGTATCACATTGATGGCCAGGTGGTGCAATGTGTGGAAAATTTTTGTTACCTGGGGGTTACCTTCTCTAAAAATGGGCGCTGGGATGTTGAGCAAAAGGTGGTGCGTGATAAAATGATCAGGAGCGCCAACGGAATATTTGCCTTTGCAAGTAAACTAGGTAGTAGAAGGCCCAAGGTAATGCTTAAAATTTTCGAAGCCAGGTGTCTCTCAGCGGCTCTTTACGGAGCAGGGGTTTGGGGGGTATCCAGGGCAGAACCTTTACAGGTGGAAGAGAATATTTTTCTGAAAAAATTACTGTGTCTCCCGACATCTACCGCTAACAGTCTGGTCCACAAAGAATTAGGATTACAACATCTAAATGATCTATTACTGTTGAGACCTTTGATGTTATGGCGCTCGGTCTGGATGAAAGATGAAACCTCATTTAACAGGGCTATTATTGAGGACTGTCTACGTCTGGACTTTTTTCATAAAATCCCATGGATTAAGTACACAATTGAAACCTTTTCCAGGGTGTTTGGATTAAACGTTACACTAGATCACTGTTCTGCCTCGGACTTCTCTAAAGAGAGTCTAAAATCAATCTTTTTAGATCATTGTGCAGAAAAACGAGATATGGATGATCTTAAGCTTTCCACCTGTATACGTTATAGCCAATTGAATGAATTTGTGGGCCTACATCCCTACCTCCCCCAGGTGACTAAAGGGCAACATCGGTTTGTCCTCACCAGGATGAGGATGGGTACGGCCCACCTATTGGTTGCATTCCCTGAGATTAAGATGCGCCCTATAGGTCCATGTCGGTGTGACAACCTTTCAGAGCAAAGCACAGAGCACTTTCTACTTGTATGTAACTTGTACAGTGAATATCGAAAAAAAATTTTAAAACCTCTATTTATTAAATATGGAGCAAGAACTATTAAAGCGGCAATGAAGTTACTTTTTAATTTGCATTACCTTGACATCTGTTTTTATACGGCTAGTTATATACTCAGGGCTATCAGCTCTAGGAAAAGCATGATCTTTTAAATTTACAATTTTAAATTAACTTATTTATTGGAACTGTTCTTTTTTATTATCCGACATATATATGTATCTTACTGTATTTTTAGCAGATTGCGATTGTCAAGTGTATTTTTTGGTTGTTTAATATGTGGTGTATGAATTGCTATGTACTTTTATGGACATGATTTACATGTTCCGAATAAAGTTTTTGACTTTGCCTCAGCGGTGCGGGCACCTTTGGACTGTGGCTGTGTTTCCCGAGCTCCTGCGCAGGCTGGGGGCGGCTCCAGCCTCCTGTGTGATTGTGGGCGGCTCCAGGACCCGGCTCTGAGTTACGGTCGCCTCTCGTCGGCCGTCCCGGGGATGTGATGTGGATTCGCCGCTGCGGGCGGGGGCATAGCCGCTCCCAGGGTGAAGAACTGCCCGGCCTGCCTACGCTCTGACCCCCCTGTCCCCGGAATGGGACCGCCCGCGGCACCGGCGGAGGACACGGTAGGGTCCAAGGACGTAGATGAGGGGCGGGGGTGTGCACCTGTGCCTAGAATATGCGGTGGGTATTGTGGCTGAAATGTTTTACAACGTAAAACGGCGAGGTTGGGTTTTTACGTTGACTTGAGTGAGAGAGGTTTAAAGAGGGAGAAAGTTTTAAACAGTTTGTCAGCATGGCTAACTCAAAGAAGGGGGTATTCCTTCTAAATAGTGAGAATCGATAGATTAGTCCGCCTGGCTGCTACCCTTGTGGAATTTGTAAAGAGCCTTCAGCCACAAGCGTGGGAATCGCCCCCACCCTCCTATCTTTTTTAAATATAGCGGGTACTTATGTTTAAAACTGTTACCACAAGACATGCATTTTCTCTTAGAACGACCTTCCGAGAACAGGTGGTTTTTCCGCGCAGATGGAAGCATCTTGCTGTATCCTGGCCTAGTTTTCGGACACTTATGTTTTTTAATTAGCCCGAAAAGTTTCCACATGAACTAGGCTGGACAGGGACTAAACCGCGTAAAAATGTCTTGCTCCCTTGTCCGGTGTAGTTTTCAACGTTGGATTTGGATATTATATGTAGCATCGCGTTTTCAGTCTTTAAATGTAGTAATAATTCAGATTTCACGTACCCATCAAAATGTAAACATCCTTTACTGTGCAAACGGAATGCTGCTTCCTGCTCGTCATTTTTGTAGTGTTTGACAAGGGCCTCCAAGGGGTTCTTGCACAATAACTGGGGTCATCACCTCCGTAAATTCGTTTAGCACAGGCATTCTAACCCCCTGGTCTGTGATGGCAAACATCTGCTTTGGCGGTGTTGGATACCACATTGAAGTGTACAAACAAACCTTTATTTTTTGCACCGTGCCCAAAGGATAACAATCGTCAAGATGAGGCGTGATAGAGCAACGAAGTTTATAAAAAAGTAAAAAACCCAAGTCGAAAACATTCACTACTGCACTTTGTTGTTAACTTCATGTATGTGCACGCACATGCGATGTGTGCACCTTCAGAGTGGCTGTGTGCACAACATATGCTTATTCTTTAACAAGAGCAGGTGGCACAGATAACTTATCAGCAGTAATAATAAAAACAGCTATTCCCCTTGGAACAACTTGCTCCACCTGCTTTTTCAAACAAATTCTCCTGAAAAGAGCTTCCTAGATTGCTGGAAGGGGCAGTCCCTCGAATCTGGGGTACACCTCCTCCACCTCTGGCCAAGTTCGACCCCCCGCCCCACGTATGGAGCTCTCCCTTCATTGTTTACCTCCTCTCTTTCATCACTTCTCCCTTACCCTCCCTCTATTTCATGCTAGAGGCTTCATGCGAGCCTCAGCTGGTGAAACTCTGCTTCTGTGCCACCCCTGACCTCTGCGTGGGGCTCTTTGCATGTGTGTGGGGCTCTTTGCATGTGTGTGGGGCTCTTTGCGTGTGTGTGGGGCTCTTTGCGTGTGTGTGGGGCTCTTTGCGTGTGTGTGGGGCTCTTTGCGTGTGTGTGGGGCTCTTTGCGTGTGTGTGTGTGGGGGCTCTTTGCGTGTGTGTGGGGGCTCTTGCGTATGTGTGTGGGGGGCTCTTGCGTGTGTGTGTTTGTGTGGGGGGCTCTTGCGTGTGTGTGTTTGTGTGGGGGGCTCTTGCGTGTGTGTGTGGGGGGGGCTCTGGTGTGTGAGGGGGGCTCTTGTGTGGTGTGTGTGGGGGGCTCTTGTGTGTGTGTGTGTGTGGGGGGCTCTTGTGTGGGTGTGTGTGTGCAAATGCAATACGTCTTGCATTTGCGACAGAGTAAGCTATTGGCATTGTAAATGAGAGTGCCATTTATTTATCTGTTTTCAAAACCAACACATAAATAAAAAGTTTGTCATTTACAATGCCAATAGCTCAAACTTTTCCGAAGGCGAAACCGTTGCATTGTAAATGCTTGTTGCAATTGTCACCCCGAGTGGGATGGGTATGCTCAGACGTGAGTCCCATGCACTCCACTCCACTGGATTCAAGCAATCCGGGCTGAAGACGGCTGGAATGCCAGAAACAGGACCTCGGAAGCTTGTTTCTGGTCCAGGCAAGGCATGGCTTGGCAGTTCGGGCTGGACTGTTCCCAAAAGGCACAGGGTCAGACTGATTTGCATATGGCCATGTCTGAACTGGGTTGGTGTTGAGTGCAAAAAAACGATGGATTTGGGCCCAGATCTCTGTACTGGGGTGAATGTATGACATTATTCTGCATTCTGTCCATCAACTGTGGTTTTTGCAATTGTCACCCCGAGTGGGATGGGTATGATCAGACGTGAGTCCCATGCACTCCACACCACTGGATTCAAGCAAGCCGGGCTGAAGACGGCTGGAATGCCAGAAGCCGGTCCTCGGAAGCTTGTTTCCGGTCCAGGGAAGGCATGGCTTGGCAGTTCGGGCTGGACTGTTCCCATGAGGCACAGGGTCAGACTGATTTGCATATGGCCATGTCTGAACTGGGGTGGTGTGGAGTGCAAACAAACGATGGATTTGGGCCCAGATCTCTGTACTGGGGTGAATGTATGACATTGTTCTGCATTCTGTCCATCACCTGTGGTTTTTGCAATTGTCACCCCGAGTGGGCTGGGTATGATCCGACGTGAGTCCCATGCACTCCACACCACTGGATTCAAGCAAGCCGGGCTGAAGACAGCCGGAATGCCAGAAACCGGTCCTCGGAAGCTTGTTTCCGGTCCAGGGAAGGCATGGCTTGGCAGTTCGGGCTGGACTGTTCCCATGAGGCACAGGGTCAGACTGATTTGCATATGGCCATGTCTGAACTGGGGTGGTGTGGAGTGCAAAAAAACGATGGATTTGGGCCCAGATCTCTGTACTGGGGTGAATGTATGACATTGTTCTGCATTCTGTCCATCACCTGTGGTTTTTGCAATTGATGGTGAAGCACAGGCTGTAGTCACAACAGTACCTCAAAGGAGCAGTGCAGCTTGTTAGCTCAAGAACAATCTCAGAGGATGATTCCCCCAACATCATCTGTGGAAAACAAATGTAGCAGGTAACAAGGACTCTGGGTTCAATTCCCTTGTAGCTGGGGGGGCACCACAGGGCTCCTTAGGCCACAGCTGGTCTATAGATTGCCTGCCTTTGTGAACTGATTTTACGTCTTCCCTCGTGGCCGGCCTAGGACCACCCCGGCCACGAGGGAAGTTGCCCCGACAACCTCAACACAGGGTCCTCACAGGAGCACCTGGGGTGACCAGCACCCCTATGTGGGTATTCCTTCCCTGCTGATAGTGGGGCAGGTCACTCATCGGCACACAGAAAAACAGGAACGGTATGCAACCGGGCGCAGTTCTGGCCCTGACAGACCCTGTGGGGGGTTCCACCCACTCCGTGCCTCCTCACCTCTGAGCGTGGCACTGACAGTGCCCTCAGAGCAGCCTCCAGGACCCATGCATGCAACCTAAGAGGTCCACAGAATGGCCTCGCACCGGGTAACTGCAGTCACAAGAGGCAGCAGCTCTACGTCTCTTCACAGGCCTCGACTGAATAGCCATGCAGCCCTCACTCTTCCCGGGGCCCCCGCAAGCAGTCACTTCTCAACTTCCAGCTGGGCTCGGGCACTGCACTTCGTACACCTCACCAGGATGGTTGGGTTTGGGTGCCTTGGAACAAGATTATGTAGGATAAAGCAGGATTTGGGTGAAAAACTGGTTGGGAACTCAGGGGCTCATTTACTGTCGGTCATGTTGCTTGGCCACATTCCTAGCATGTGTGTTCCTAACTGATTCTGCCGGTAAGTTAAAATTGACTATCACCAATATAGTACAGTGAGACAGAAGAAAGGGAGCCAGGAACTCTAAAAATCCATCTATGAAGTAACAGGAACACAAGATGATTTCTGTATAACTTTTTTAATTCATACATAACAGGAACCTATCAAATAGCTTACATATACCTGAACTATTTGCACTCAGCATGAGACTATGGCGAATTGCAGCTGATACTAAGTAGGGATTGGTAGGTAGTTGGTGGGTAGGAATTTTGTAAGTTCGGTGAAGGTCAGAGCCAGTGTGCAAGACTGCCTCTTTTTTGCCAGTATTGCCTACTGGAAGGGTAGCCTTCCTGCTAGGTTTGGAGCTTCTGAGCTCTGGTACATGATTATTTGTCCCTCCTTGGTTTTTAGGTGTTTCCAGCTAGCACCTTAGCACTGCTACCTTGGTAGGTGGGCTATGTATTCCATGGCCAATGCGCGGAAACGCCGCTGGCATGGTGAAGGCATACCAAGGGCACCCAGTTAGGAACACCCTGTGCAATACAGGCTTGTTGGTTTGTACTAAATTGTCTGTCTTTGGCCAAACATAAAACCGAGATTTTTGACTTCCTCAGGCATTATAATACGTATGTGTTATTTTTAACCGAACCACGGTTGTCCAAAAGCTCCACTCTAGACATTCTTAGTGCCATCTCCAAGAGATATGCACTGATTCTAAAGGATCCCTCCTCCCAAAGGGGTGGGCGGATTGCAAATATTTTTAAATACACTGTTAGTTGCACTTCTTTACTGATAAACAGCTGGTAGACTGTGAGGCCGCTTTTTTTTTACTTTGGCCTTCTCCAGCACGTGTTCGATGGCAGGTCTCCTAATTTACCAGCCCCTTGGCCCTGCTGCCAATTTTGTTTCCTCATTAGCGGATTGCTTACCTCCATATGCTCTGCAGTATAACAACCTGGTGGTCACTGGGGGTTTTATTATTCACCTTGAGGATGTCACTTGTCGCCTGGCCTCTACACTTGTAGAGGACCTTGACATCCTCCAATTATCTCAACAGGTTACGAGCCCTATGCACATTTTAGGACATTTGCTCGAACCAGTCTTCACCAATTCATCAGCTTTGATTATTGGCACACCTATCCCCATTTTGTGGCCAGTCCACTACCTTGTCCCTTTCCAGCTAGGACTTTCTCATCAGCCTTTGGCTTGCAAGGTATGCATGAACTATAAGATCAGGAAATGGGTGATGGTCCCCCCAGTGTAATCAGGTCTGGTGTTCAAAGATCTGAGAAATTCTGTTGCCAGAGCAGTGACCTACACTGAATGAGGAGGAGTGGAGAACCATAACGAAGCACTGGACCAGGCAAACAGAAGGGTGGCACTTCAGAGCCATGGTGCAAAGTCTGAAGAGTTCTTATAATCATACAAAAAAAGAGTGGTGGAGAGCTAAGGAGCTACAGGGAACAGGAAAGGTAAATATTTTAAATAGTTGTGAGGTGGGAGTTGGTGAAGTTGCCGCAGGAGAGAAAAAAGTGAAATATGAAGAGGACAATTTGTGGAGAAAGTGCTAAGAATGTATGGTAACCACAGTGGGAAGGATTACAGTGAATTTCAAGATGAAAATAACCAGGAGTAAGTGAGGGTGAACATTGAGAGTGAAAGAAGTAAGAGAAGGATGTTGTTGATTGTTGATGTATAAACATATATATCAAATAAGGGGATGTCAATGCCATCAGGGGCTCGCTTACTGTCAAGCACACAATGAAAAATATGGAAAAGGGGAGTTTTGGATGTGGATAAGATGCTGCACAGGCATATTCAGAAGAAGAAAGGGTTGAAAGAGAAACAGTGTGGGGGAGGTGGATTCTCAATTCTGGTTGCAATGGATGGCTGCCAATAGACCAGTGCCATTTATTCATAGAGCAAGTGGTGTTCCAATTTCATGCCCACCCTCTCTTGAGTGTCCTACCTAAACTGGGGCAGGGAACTTGCAGGAGGACAATTGCTAGCAGGTTGGTCTTTTAACAAGGATGAGCGCATAGGAGCATTTTGCAAGTTTAGGTAAGATTGTTCAAAATGAGTAGGGAATACTCAGTGGTCCAGTTTTTTGGATTATTTGATTTTGGGATACAGGTCAACAGGGCGGGGGAAGAGATCAACGGTCATTTGGGGAGGGCCACAACTACTCGAGTTAAGATACCAAAGTTATGTAAGTGGTAGATAGTGTATCCGGATAGGGAGGTAGCAGAGACTTTGGAGTGTCCCTTTAAGAGGGGTTTTGCTTTAGGATATCAAAGCCAAAAGGATAGGAGGTGGCCTGAAAATATGAGGTCTGTTAAGGCTCATCCTAAAATTGTGAGAAACACATTTGAGGATGTTTTGGAAGACAGATTAGTGGGCTGTTTTTTTGATTAAGTCACCAAAAAAGATAGAGGATCTGTTTAATTTCATTCATCAGTTGGCATAGACAGAAGGAAATTCAAATATTGATTTCATTGCACAGAAGATATATTAGTTCACTGTGCCAATATCAAAGGTGCAGCATGCATGGATAGAGATTCGGGATTTTAGTCTCTTTTGAAACTTTCTTTTAAGTATTTATAAGTCAGCCCTAAGGCACGGTGCATGGTATTTAAAAGTAGGGCATGTACAATTATAATGTAGAACATGTCCCTACAGTGAAAAGCCAGGCCGTAAAAGCTATTTTCATGGTAGCAGGCTTGGATGTTCCGTAGAAAAGCACTGGGATATTATATTAGGATTAGTAAATGCCATGTCTGGATAGGAAGCAGATACGATTTCATTTTTTTACTTTTTGAAATTTTTATTACATCCTCAATTCACTGGTGAAGTCTTGATTTACCTTTTCCCTGCCTGAAGTCCCTGGAAGATAAATCTGAATTTTTCCCTCACACTTCTGCAAGCCAGTAGTTAGCATTTGCATAGGTGTGAATGAAGTGTGAACCTGCTCCCAGGAGCAAAGAATAGGATGACCTCAATGGATATAGATGACCAATCAGAACCTGACAGACTATGGAGGGTGGGCCTGTGGGGTTAATTTCTAACATTGAAGTGTCAAATCTGCTTGAATTACACATCCTGCTTGACAGGTCTGCTGGGTTTACATCTAACATTTGGGGTGCACTCCAGAGGAGGGCAACAGGACATCAAAACAGCAGTCTGGTTGCTGAAAGTCAGCTTTTGTGCTACCAGGCTTTTCTCTCTGAGGTTGGTGTGGGTCCAGGACCTGTCTCAAACTGGATTTTAGTGTTTTTATGTGGGGGATCACTAGGATTAACATGGTGCACTTGTTACACACACTTGCAGCACTTAGAGTCCAAGTGCGGTGTGGCTGAAGACTTCAGCTATCTTGAAATTTACCAAAGTGGGTACGGTTAGCCCCAGGAACCTTTAACCCACTGGTTAGGGTGTCCCCAGAGGCCATGTCAGTCCCACTAGCTCATGTCTGGCACAATATGGCATCTCCAGGCACCCAATTCAGAGCACTATTCAACTTGTGGAAGATCAGAAGAGGACTTAACCTGTTGTCTGAGACCTCAGAAAACTTAGGAGACTGGACCTACTTTTCCTCTGTACTCAGGACAGAGAAATTGACTCCAAGGGGTAAAAGGCTGAGCTGCCCTCCTGTTAAACTACATGGACACAAGCTACAAGAGACCTTTATCTACAACTGACTAACTGACCAGTGGCAATTGGATCTGAACGGGACACTCATTCTGGCTTCTGCTGCCACTCTGTGAGTTTCTAAGCGCCTCCCTGATATCCTGTGGGGATAATGAAGTGATGGATTGGGATTTAAATGACTAAAGTCAAAGGAAAAATCTCTAGACCAGAATGAGCCTGGTCAGTGCATCAGACCCTTGTTCCATTGTAGTCAGAATCAAACTGCACCTATGCCCTGTTCTACTACAATCATTGATTATAATTGCCACTAGGTTTCTTGACGCTATTTAACTTTAAAAAAAATCATATCTCTGGTTCCCCTTATTGGAATTTTGTTATTTTTAGTGTTATTATGTTTATTTCATTGTATTCAATTTTTGAAATGTGTTCTGAAATTTGCATTGTTTTATATTTCAAATGTATTTCTGTTTTGTTACTAAATAAATACTTTACATATTGCCCTAAGTTTAGCCTGTCTGCTCTGTGCCATAGCTACTAGGAATTTGAGCTCATGTCAATTTATTGACTTTAAGGAGTCACTCTGACATGTATTGTAAATATTACTTTTCATGGGTACATACTGCACTCAGCTAATAACCCAATTTCTTACAGTTTGAAATTGCTAATTGTGATGTTAAGTCTGCATTTTGTTTGTTTCCAGTTCCCCAAGTGTTTTTGCTTGTCAGGCAGTCCGTTTGATGGGTCTTTGTATGCAGACAAAGTTTTACTCATGGGCTGTGAAAATTCATGTTAATTGTTCGAATTCTTCACTATGTTTTTGCAATAGGTTTTCTCAATAGAAACAGACTTCTAGTAAGGAGTATACATTTTCGTGACTTTTTTATTAACAGAACAGGTTGTTTGGGGGACTGTGTAAAAGTGCTTTGTCCTTTTTTCAAGGGTTTGCCTGTCACTTTTGGCGGTTTTAAAATTTTTAGGAGAACATGTGGATATGGTGAAAAATGGAAGCTAGATTGCTGAAAGAGAAATTTGAGGCTCTGTTGAGTAAATTGCAAGGTTTGTAAGGGCATTCAAATTGTGCTTGCAATATGGAAAGTGCAGAATGAGACTAGTGTTCTTCATGTCAGGAGCAGTTTTGCAGCAATGCATTGAACGCTTGGATTCAGGTTCGAAAGCTCACATAGGAGTGCGGATATTTAAAAAAAAGAAATTGTAATGGTGTTACCATGTTGTCATTGGATGATGAAATGTTATGGCAACTGCACATACTTTCAAGTGCAACAGGTGTTTGGGGTATTGGCCTTTTCCTGAGCGGTAGGCAATATGCTGAAGCATGGCCAGATCATTGGTTGACATAAGGGAGCATGATTGCCTTCTTGAATTGCCCTACATTACATCTTGACTAGTTGATGGCATGAAAAATGTTGACCTTATAAGTCACCAGGGATCATTGTTCCCACTGGTGGCATCATGTTTTTAATAAGTCAGGCATACTCATGAATTAAAATTTGATTTGAGACTTGCCAAGCTTTTTTTAAGTCCCTAAACACTACATTGACACCTATGTTTCCTACATCTACACAAAGTGCCCTTAACTTGCACTTCACATCACAGCTTTGGAAAAATATCTCCAATAAAGAGTCCCTTGAGGGTGCCCGTCAGGCATTGCAGCGCCCGCCCGACGAGTAGCAAGCCCAATAATGAAGCATGACACCCGTAAGGGTGTGTGAGGGCCCCATTTCCAAAAAAAACTACTCCCCGTGTAGTGGCTCCTTTTCTCTGCCCTTCTCCCCTTGGTCCTTTATCCCCTTTGGGAAAAGCTTACCTTTATTTTTGGAGAATTAACAGTGGAGCATGTATGCACTCTAGGTCCCCAATTTTTTGTGATGGAGGCAAATGTAATGATACATGCTTGCACCTACAAATCTACGCGGCCATCAGCAGGCTTGTCATCACAAGTTTGTTTTATCATTTTTGCTCTACATCATCATCAGCATTTAGATGATGCTGTAAAGAATGACCAAAAGGCATTGGCAGAACCAATAGGTCCCAAAGGCAAGACCTATTGCCTTTGCCGAAGCTTGTTTCTTCTGCTCCTAGGCGAAGTAATAAGATTCCTATAGGAGGAGTGTAGAACTCTACCAGATTGGTATTGTTGCAGTGTACACATCAAGTATAAATCATTACTGTAAGTACTACTTTCTGAGAGTCTGCATTGTATCATAGCGGACTCAAGGAGCCAAAGCAAACTACAGAGCATCAATGCTTTATGGATGTATTGGTTCACCATCTTGGTGCAGAATATTGGCACTTTTAATTTCCACTGTTTGGATTTATCTGTTGCGGAAAACAAAGCCTTATCACTGTCCAGTGTAGGTCGAATTAAGGCAATGTCTATCTAGCGGCGGCTCCTTCGCAATGGCGGAGAAGCATTGAATCACTGGCTCAGAGCCAGCAGCTGACAAAGGAAACAATATTTTCTTATCATTTTATATTTCAGCTGCTGGCTGAACCAGTGTGTGTAGGGAGGAGTGGGCCGGGCCATAGGAGGAGGGAGGTGGAGAGGAAGGTGCACTTTTAAGAGTGCATGTCAGTTTGACCAGCCGTCTTAGGCTGGCCAAACTGATATGCACACTTAGATTCTCCAGCCCAGCTGTATTGCACAGCCGGGTTGGAGAAACAGCTCAGAATCCCTGTGCCTGAGTGAGCGTTAATCCATCCCACTCAGGCCAATCGCCATGCTGCTCTCATGCTTGAGAGCAGCGTGGGGATTGGGTGGGGGTCTGTGATCTTGTCCCAGGGACTGGTGAGACGGGGAACTGGAAGCAGAGGAGCCTGCGGTGAATGGCAGTCCTAGGTAAGCCTTTTAATTGTTTTTATTATTAAACCCCCTGCTGTGCACTCCCCCCAGTGCTCCTCAACCTGCCCCACCATTCTTTATCTGTGTCTGCTGCCACAGTTTTATTATCTTAGCAATTACTTCTCCCTCAAGTAACTATTTAGTCCTTCTAAAGAGTTTTTTGTTCTTGAAACAATTCTCCATAAGCTTCTTGTTGTTGTAGTGGAATAAATGCCACATTGCCAGGAGAAAATCTTATCCTTCAGCAACCTAAACATCAGGGCCTCTCCATAGAGCATAAAGCAAATACGTATTAACCATATTCTGTCAGATCAATGGGGAGGAAATCTAACCAGAAACTGTGTACTGCGCAGACATCATTTTGGACAATCTAATCCACAATAATAACTTTGGACCAAGAATAGGGTGGGTTGGTGTGATGGTGGGATGCGGGACAGGAAGAGGGAGATATAGTGGAATGAAACTTCAATATTCATTTATTGTGAGTGTGCCAGTGAGTCGCAGGTTTGGGCCAACATACAGAAGCGAGTAAGTCTCCAACCATTCTACCCACGACATAAGGCAGGATGATATTAGTCTCTCACTCATTGCATAAGTGACAATGCCATCAAGATAAATATCAGGAGCATCTTCATCAAAGTGGGAGAGAACCCCAGTAAAGAATAAAAGAATATAAAAAATATGATAAAGGGAATGTGTTCAGCCAGTAAGAGGGTTGGAAGGTAAAACATTGGTTATCTATATATACACACCAAAGGGGCCTGAGGAGATTCAATAGACCTTATGGCCAACCACACTGGGAGCAGCACCCAACCTAGGATTCATCCTCGACTCCTCCCTCTCCATGTCGAAGCAGGTCAACACCGTCTCCTCCTGCTACAATACCCTCCGCATGCTCCGCAGGATCTACAAATGGATCCCCACCGAAACAAGAAGAACGGTGACGCAGGCCCTCGTCAGCAGCAGACTGGACTATGGCAACACACACTACGCAGGAATCCCAGCCAAACACCTACAACGACTACAACGCATCCAAAGCGCCTCCGCCCAACTGATCGCCAACGTCCCCCACCGCAGCCACATCACCCCTGTTAGAAACGGGACCCTGGCCGGCCAAGACTCGCGTCGAGGTCAATCAGGGATCACCATTTCTAAAGTCAGGGCAGGGGAGTCACACACCAAGGCAACCCCCACTCGCCCTCTAGGTAGCGTGGCGCGAGCAGTCTAGGCTAAACTTGGAGGCGGTATGAGTTAAGTATTTGCGCACGCACCCCAGCAACAACACCCAAGGCCCACCACAAAGAAAGACTCCACACAAGGTTATATAAAAAAATAGCCTTTGTATTATAGAAAACAAAACACATTAGATAACACAAACTTTACAATGTGCCAGGGGCACGGGCGGAATTTACAAGGGGAATTATTTACAGGACAGGGCCACATGGACCACTGTCAGGGGTAGGCACTTGTTAGATACTAATACTGGTAGATATACACTTATGTCGTAAACATAGAATGAGTAGCTCCAAAATTATACAGGCAACACACATCCAGTAATCACTGGAAAAGTCAGGACCTCCTACGCAACCCTTAACTCACTGTAGGTAAATCACGCAGGTAACTAGGACCTAAGGAAGGAATACCAACACCTAAGCAATTCACTCTTAGCAAAGGGAAGGAAACCTAACATGAAATGAACCATCAACAATCTACTATGCAGGTCACATCTAGCATAATGGAATAAACATAAACAATCCTCTATGCAGGTCACATTTAGCAAAAGGGGATAACCATAAGAATACCTAATCAGGTCACTTTTAGAAAAGGTAAGCGGAATCAACATTCCTCTATGCAGGTTACTTTTAGCAAAGAGGTGCAGGTTAGAACACATGCGCAAGAATTACATAACAAGAAATTACAATGCGCGGGGTGCACAAAGCACAACACTCAAAAGGTCCCTCAGGCCAACTGGCCTCGAAAGGGGCGGAATGCCCTGAGTCTCAGTGTCAGGGGATCTGTGCAGGCAGCACAGAACACAAAGCCTAAACGTGGCAACTGTCCACTAAGTGCTGGACAGTTGTAAAATACAGATGCACAACGTTGGAGCCAGGAGGGCTCAAGAACAAGGTGGGGAGACACAGTGTGGGAGCCTCGGGGCTACAACCAACTGACTGCCTGTGTCCCCCTAGAGCCTCTCAGGGGCTCGCAAAGCAGATGTGCAATCAAGAGCTCAGCGCTCTCAAAATAATCCAAGTGCCCCAGAGCCTCTCTCAGGGCTCTAAATGATGTGGGCAATGAGCCTCGCTGGGCTCGGGATCAACTGTGGGTCATGAGCCTCTCTGGGCTCGCACAACGGACAAAGGGGGCGTTGGAGTCCCTCAGGGGGAACTCAAGAGCAAAGTGACCCCTCAGAGCCTCGTGGCTCTCAAAATGAACAATTACTGCCCACGTTGGAGCGGCCCTCTGCCAACCGGGGCCGCTCGGGAAACAAGGAGAAATGGACAATGCCCCACGAGCCTCTGGGCTCGATCACACCGAGGACCTCGCTTGGTCCGCAAACGGAAGGGGAGGGGCGGCACCGACAGCATGCCCCGACGCCCTCCTCCCTTCCTTCACTCACCGGCTGTCTGCTGGCGGGACGGCTCCTCTTCCTCGGGAGCCTCGTGGACACGGGAGCAGGCTTCCTCGGTCTCCTGCCTGGCCTCATCGCACCGTCCTTCTGCCTGACTTCTGCCGGGGCCGCCAATGGCAGCGCGGCCCTGGGGGTCAGGAGGCGGGACTTCCGGGTCGCTCTAAGCAGCGGCCCGGCAACAGCTTTCAGGGCTCCCGGGCTGCGGCGGTGAACACGGGGCAATGCCGGGTGGGCACCGGCTTGAAATAAAATCAGCACAACGGGGCAATGCCGGGTGGCACCGGCCTTCAAATTAAAAATAAAGCGAGGTGGGCACTCGCTCGCTCCAAAAATCGGCAAATCGGCGCCGATGCTGGGTAGGCACCGGCAATATCGACAAAGCGCTCCCAAGCACTCTGGGAGCACAGGATCAGCGCGCTCAGCGCTAGAAAGACAAGCAAAGCGCTATTGAGCGCTGGGGCATAAGGAAAGCGCTCCTAGCGCTACAAATCACGGTCAGGGCGCCTCCAGGCACAGGAAAGCTCCAGCAGGGTCTGGAGGCAGGCAGAGGGGCAAGGCAGGGCCAGAGCCAGCACACTGGGTCTCCAGGCAGGGAGACAGCCAAGTGGCGGTCCTCTTGGCCCCTGCAGCAGCAACAGCCCCCTCTGGCAAGATCCTAGGCAGAACCAAGAACAGGACAAATTGTATGGGGACACAGCCCCTTCTTATACAGCAAAACCCCTTTGTCTCAAGGGTGCAGGGTGGGGGAAAACCAGTCGCAGCTGGTTCTGAAGTACTCTGTTTACCCCAACCACCCTCTCTATTCAGTGGCAGGGCTAGGGCCATCAGTCGCACTACAGGGGGTGGAGCCAGCATTGTCCGGGGAAAGTCCAGGCCCAGCAGGGGCCAGGGGCACTCCTCCCAAGCCATCAAGCATGCTGATCTCACACTCACCACCGGGCAGACCCATCCAGCCTTCCTGGAGCCAGGCTCACCAGCAAGCTCCAGCCAATCACACTGCAGACATATTTTACAGTAATATGCCAAGTCCCAGAAATGGCATTTCTACTCATGACACACACATGCCACATACACCATTGCAAAGCATTCATTCCCACGAACACGCACATACCAAACTCGAGCATGCACTCCCCACACATCAGGAATTACTAGGGACACAGACATTCCCCATGCATCCCTATGGGAGAGCAGGCCAGCCTCACTACATGCACGCACTTTACTCTGGGACACAGAGAAAAAGTGCGCACAGACCAGAAAATCATCCACGCATATCACAGATTAAAAGCAAAAAGATTAGGGGTGAACCTGCCTTAAGGGCCAAGTCCAACACAACCCCCTACCAGCCAAAACGCAGGGCAGACCAATCACCACCGTGATGGACTTACCTGCTTGGGGCGATAAAACACGGACGCGGGCCCGCAACTGCAGGGACACCCTCCTGTTTTACGCCACTGTGAACCCCTAGGGTTCTTTCTAAAGCTACTGTAGGGACTCACTGGATTACCCCACTGGTACTCTCCAGCTGCCCTCGGCGAGGACCAGGCCCTAGGCCACCCAGGTGCCACTGGTTCCTGCCAACTCACCAAGTGGGGGGTAGTAACCCCTGGCACATAACAGCCATGCTCCACTCTTCCTGTCTGCAAGACAGGGCTAGACTGCCACTGGTTCTCCAGCCTAGGGTCTACAACCTTAGGTGGACCAGGAGTCTCAGGGAAGGCTCTCCTCCCCTTACCTCTTCTCCTAGGGTTCCTCCTCCTCCTGCGAGGGGTACCCTCTAAACACCACTCTCCCAACCTAGGGTTTAACCCCTCAGGTGGTACCGGGGTCAGAGGTGGGCTTTCCCACCCTCTGCACCCCCTTCCAGAGTCCTGCTCCCTCCCAACCGGGGCGGTACCTCTGGAGAAAGAACTGGTTAGGATACTGGTTACAGTACTCCCACCCTTCAGGTCAGGCAAACCCTGAGCCTGGACCTCCAACCTCCGGTCTAGAACCTTTGGTGGAATCACTGCCTGGCACTCCAGGACTTCTGAGGACTCACAGGTCACTCCCAAATCACTCATCTCACTGGACTTCTGTACTCTCCCCACTGGAGCAGTACTGCCAGACTCCACAACTACAGAAGCTTCGCTCACAGATGCTCCAGGTCCTCCACACACTAGGAGATCTCCCTCAAGTGGACTAACAGGTAAGCATAGGTCCCCACCCTGGTGTTCCCTAAAGAAACCATCCAGGCTCTGAGGCAGGGCTTCGGGCATCTGGGGACTCTCGGTCTCACACTCACTTCCGCTCCACTGAGACAGACAGCAAGCCCCTACACCCTCCTCACTATACTGAGACCTAGCTGGGCTACTCTCACCCTCCTCCACCACGCTGGGTTGGAGAAAACCTGACCCACTGTTATTGGAATTACTCGCTAGCGGCGCTAAGGAACCTCTTGCACTCTCCCAGCGGTCTGCTTCCTCTGCAAGCTCACATGCACTAAACGATCCAAACTTCAACAGGTGCTGGCGCAACTCTGGCACACAATAACTGAGCAGGTGCTCTGTGACAACCATGCAAAACAATCCGCCAGACTTGTCGTTCACGTGAGCCTTTTCCCAATCAAACAGTGCTCCACAACACTCATCCTCAAAGTCTTCCCAAGACTGATGAGGCAGTTTCCTAAGTCTCCTGAACTTCAACCCAACCTCTTCTGCGGGGGAAACAGGAACCGTACTCGGGGAACTGGGAGTGGGACTGTTTACACCAATATTTAAAAAGCTGCCACCACTGGACTCCACCCTCCCTGGGGAATCCAGACAATTACACATGTACTCAGGGGGTAACCTACTCTCTTGGGCTACCTTCTCCCTGAACAAGGCCCTCTCAGCCTCGAGCTTGGCATGCTCCAACCTGAGCTGTTCCAACGCTAGCTGATGTTCCCTCTCTTCCTTCCTATCCAACCACTCCTCTGGGGACAGGGAAAGGGACGGGGCGCTGGTACTGACACTGGACCCAGCAAGGGACTCCCTATCTATGGGGTCCTCACTCTCTGCTGACATCCATCCACTGTCATCACCATCCAATTCACATTCATCATCAGAATCTTCAGGGCTCCCCACAGACTCACCACCGTCATGGCGTGCGGCCCGGGCCCTATCTCTCTCTCTGTGCTCGAGATCCCACTGATCCTTTTGCCGCATGATCAGGCTGTCCCTAAGCTGGGACTGAGTAACCAACTCACTCACCTCTATGCCTCCCTTTTCGCAGAATCTGACCAGCTCTAACCTACTGTACCTAAACAGACTACAGAGATCAAAAACTGGCTCCATTTTGGCAGACGTTCTCAGGAAAAGTTTGACACAGGGAACCTGGGGGTCTGAGCTAAACAGGAGATTACAATCACAAAATTCAGCAAGATTCCTATCAGAGAACTTGCACTCCACTGTCCAGCGTAACACACACTCATTCACACACAACCCTCCCCTCGGACTGGTAAGGCAGTTTCTACCACCCCTGATTTTCTCAACCTGACCACAAGTGACACAGGTACCAAACTCTGGGAGCAGGGCGGGGAACAAGGTACTGGACAAAATACAAAATGCCACCTTTCAGGAGAAGCCAAACTGAACTCCCCTAAAAAACAATAATCCCCAAAATGCGGTTATCTAAAAAATGCAGAGCTTTGAAGTGTGGCCTGTCGCCACTGTGGTACAGCGCAAACACAAATTCTTATCCCACCGCTGCCACCAATGTTAGAAACGGGACCCTGGCCGGCCAAGACTCGCGTCGAGGTCAGTCAGGGATCACCATTTCTAAAGTCAGGGCAGGGGAGTCACACACCAAGGCAACCCCCACTCGCCCTCTAGGTAGCGTGGCGCGAGCAGTCTAGGCTAAACTTGGAGGCGGTATGAGTTAAGTATTTGCGCACGCACCCCAGCAACAACACCCAAGGCCCACCACAAAGAAAGACTCCACACAAGGTTATATAAAAAAATAGCCTTTGTATTATAGAAAACAAAACACATTAGATAACACAAACTTTACAATGTGCCTGGGGCACGGGCGGAATTTACAAGGGGAATTATTTACAGGACAGGGCCACATGGACCACTGTCAGGGGTAGGCACTTGTTAGATACTAATACTGGTAGATATACACTTATGTCGTAAACATAGAATGAGTAGCTCCAAAATTATACAGGCAACACACATCCAGTAATCACTGGAAAAGTCAGGACCTCCTACGCAACCCTTAACTCACTGTAGGTAAATCACGCAGGTAACTAGGACCTAAGGAAGGAATACCAACACCTAAGCAATTCACTCTTAGCAAAGGGAAGGAAACCTAACATGAAATGAACCATCAACAATCTACTATGCAGGTCACATCTAGCATAATGGAATAAACATAAACAATCCTCTATGCAGGTCACATTTAGCAAAAGGGGATAACCATAAGAATACCTAATCAGGTCACTTTTAGAAAAGGTAAGCGGAATCAACATTCCTCTATGCAGGTTACTTTTAGCAAAGAGGTGCAGGTTAGAACACATGCGCAAGAATTACATAACAAGAAATTACAATGCGCGGGGTGCACAAAGCACAACACTCAAAAGGTCCCTCAGGCCAACTGGCCTCGAAAGGGGCGGAATGCCCTGAGTCTCAGTGTCAGGGGGTCTGTGCAGGCAGCACAGAACACAAAGCCTAAACGTGGCAACTGTCCACTAAGTGCTGGACAGTTGTAAAATACAGATGCACAACGTTGGAGCCAGGAGGGCTCAAGAACAAGGTGGGGAGACACAGTGTGGGAGCCTCGGGGCTACAACCAACTGACTGCCTGTGTCCCCCTAGAGCCTCTCAGGGGCTCGCAAAGCAGATGTGCAATCAAGAGCTCAGCGCTCTCAAAATAATCCAAGTGCCCCAGAGCCTCTCTCAGGGCTCTAAATGATGTGGGCAATGAGCCTCGCTGGGCTCGGGATCAACTGTGGGTCATGAGCCTCTCTGGGCTCGCACAACGGACAAAGGGGGCGTTGGAGTCCCTCAGGGGGAACTCAAGAGCAAAATGGCCCCTCAGAGCCTCGTGGCTCTCAAAATGAACAATTACTGCCCACGTTGGAGCGGCCCTCTGCCAACCGGGGCCGCTCGGGAAACAAGGAGAAATGGACAATGCCCCACGAGCCTCTGGGCTCGATCACACCGAGGACCTCGCTTGGTCCGCAAACGGAAGGGGAGGGGCGGCACCGACAGCGTGCCCCGACGCCCTCCTCCCTTCCTTCACTCACCGGTTGTCTGCTGGCGGGACGGCTCCTCTTCCTCGGGAGCCTCGTGGACACGGGAGCAGGCTTCCTCGGTCTCCTGCCTGGCCTCGTCGCACCGTCCTTCTGCCTGACTTCCGCCGGGGCCGCCAATGGCAGCGCGGCCCTGGGGGTCAGGAGGCGGGACTTCCGGGTCGCTCTAGGCAGCGGCCCGGCAACAGCTTTCAGGGCTCCCGGGCTGCGGCGGTGAACACGGGGCAATGCCGGGTGGGCACCGGCTTGAAATAAAATCAGCACAACGGGGCAATGCCGGGTGGCACCGGCCTTCAAATTAAAAATAAAGCGAGGTGGGCACTCGCTTGCTCCAAAAATCGGCAAATCGGCCCCGATGCCGGGTAGGCACCGGCAATATCGACAAAGCGCTCCCAAGCACTCTGGGAGCACAGGATCAGCGCGCTCAGCGCTAGAAAGACAAGCAAAGCGCTATTGAGCGCTGGGGCATAAGGAAAGCGCTCCTAGCGCTACAAATCACGGTCAGGGCGCCTCCAGGCACAGGAAAGCTCCAGCAGGGTCTGGAGGCAGGCAGAGGGGCAAGGCAGGTATGAGGAAAGAGAGTTCTCCCAAATATTTTGAGGCCCAGAGAGGGGAGACAAACCAAGCAAAAAGGAGACAAAACCTCTAAGGGGGCCTATATTTCTTTCAACATTGAATATATCATAAATGATTAGTCAAAAGATGCCAAAGAGAGATCTTTGAAATGTTATTCAAACATGAAAAATTATTTTATTAGACTATTTTGTCATTTTTTAAAAAATTTTTGAAAGACTCTTATATATAAAAAATACATTGCATTATCATTGCGCAAATCAACATGTTGCATACATTTGGTGATAGTCCTATCATTCAAAAATGCCCTCTAATAGCAATTGATCCTATTGATCAGAAACACAGAGACACACATTCATCACACAATATCAATATACAATAATGGACATACCTAACATAGACAGCTAAGCAAAATTATACAAGACATTAACTGACATAAGTGATAGCTCTAAGGTGTATTTGAGAGGGTACGTATAGGAACCTAGATGGAGTGGTTCTGTTGGTTATGATGTACTTGACCAAAACGTATCCAAGACAGGGGTGTTGGGCCGACGTACGTTTCGGTGGAAAGCCACCTTCCTCAGGGCCAGAGACAAAAGACTGACAGACAAGTGGTACAGAATCTTAAAAATATGAGGGCAACATTCAAAATTCTGAAAAAACAGAAAATAGGAAAAATAATAAGTATCATGATCTCTCTTACTTTTTACATTTTTACATCTTAGTTTTTATGGCATCATGTAAATACACATATTTGCTTTACAAATTTAGGAGTTTGTTAAAAGCTCATAGCTAGCTAAAGCTCTTGCTAGGTGTGATTAAGTAGACCAAAGAACGTGGTTAGTCCACATAGTAAGAAGATAGAGGGAGAAGGAAAAAGGAAAAGTCAGAACCGATGAGCCCACTAGGTCTAGAGCACCTAGAGTGATTGGCAAAGTGCCCAAAGTATGCAGTGCTTTTAGGGTCTGTGGTAGTGTGCTGTTACCCCTATTTGAGGAATATACACACAAGTATAGGGGTTAACTATGATTTGGAGAGCCTGCATATATGGATGTTTACGATTCTGGCTGGACTCTTCGGGATATGTGCTGAAAGTTAGAGTACAGAAAATTTCTGTAGTTTTATGGGCCACACGGGATTATATTTATAATAATGGTTAAATTTATTATAAGTTACCTCAGAATGAGAGGCACATGCCTTGAGGTTTCCTTAATTTGTTAGAGCCACCCGGGGCGTATTCTCAGGGCAGAGAGGTAATTTCTGTATAAATGCAAAAGTAATGGTGAGCATTGAACTGGAACCGTGCTTAACGTAAAATATTGTATTAAGTTGTGATTGCATTACCTGTTAGGAAGGACACGATGTGTTGTCAGTGAAAACTCGGGTAATGTCGTTTAGGGCGCCATGATCTGTATAAGAAGGTAATCAAATGTGTAGAGAAATATTTTTAACTAAGAAGCACACCATGTTAATGTTAATTCATTAAGCCTGCTCTAGTGCGGAAGGACTAAACGATAGAAAATGCTTGTGAAATACAGCTAGTTTTCTACATCAGGAGCTGAGCGTTATTTATAATGGACTCCGCTACACAGTGAAACATTGTAGCATTACATTGACATATCGCTGTAGCTTTTCGAGTAAGTACAGCGCTTGGTGATACTTGCAGAAAAAAAGCAGAAGCTGAGCGCGCGTTAAGAAAGTAACAGCTTCTTAATTAAAAGTTATCTCATCGTTATAAGCTATAGCTTGTTTGAAAAAGGAAACACTTTTGTAACATGCTAAATAGGGCTTATGAGCAAGTTGTAGTACCTGATTGGTAACGTTGTATTTCTTCCTTGCGGCGCTTCCAAGGGTTCAGTTTTTCTTTAGGTGAATGACCGTGTCTGAAGTTAAAAAGACATGTCGGTTAGAGATATGCACGGGCTGTTTAAACAAAGCCTAATATGCCGTCGGAGAGGGTGATTTAACGTTCGCCGATGGTGCAGTTAATAATGACGAGACGCTCACAACAGCGATAAAAAGCTAGTGCTGGGCGCGTTGGGGGAGCAATTCTTACCTTCTTTTAAACGAACTACTGCCTCGACCGGGGGTTCTGTGGAGAAAGTTCCGCTGTGAGGCTGGAACAGGCATGTGTGGCGATTTAAATATAATATGTCAACTAGAGCCAGGTGACAAATCATAAACATAATTTACAAACTTAAGACAGACTTAAGACAGACTTACGTTAGGATTTTGTCTTAAGTCTGTCTTAAGTTTGTCTTAAGACAAAATCCTAACTTCTGTGAATACCAAAAGTAGTAAGTTTAGGATTTTGTCTTAAGTTAGTTCTGTGAATCGGGCCCGGTGTTTCTATTCTTCTTCAAATAGTGAAGTCTCTTTCCATATGACAGCAGGCTTGTGTTACTTTTGACACTCCAAGTTGACTAAGCCATGACATGTCATGCTTTAAAAGTGCTGTGAGACGAAGAGATTGCTAAATGAAATTATCACATAAATTGCTTGATTAGACATGTTTTGCTTCTTGAACTTGGCGACTTTTTAATGTGCTACTTAACGATTTGCACTTGCTATTTTGAGCCCACGATATATACTTGAATGTTGTATGCGGTTTTGGGCTCCTACAACTTTCAGCTATTTTTTCTTTAGGTACTTAAATCAGATATTTCCTCCCATCCCTTCATTAGATTCACAACATGACCAATCATTTATTTATTCATTTCAACAAAGCCTGGCCAAATGATTCCCCCCATCTAAAAATCTCTAGCAGCCCTTTGAATTTAACGAAGAGAAATAAAATAGGTTTTAAATAAATAATTTTCTTTTGTCGTCTGTATACCGAGGCTTCATGTTCTAGTGAATGCAGCAATATATAATGGTGCTAAAATATACGTTAGACAATATTGTTGTTCTTCTGACATTCAAGCTAAAAGGCGCTGTTTTAAAAAAGATTCACAAAGGTGTCCTTCTGTGCCTCTGTTTTGCAGCCTGCGACGCGGGAAGCTGGGGCCTTAACTGTGAAGATAAATGCGATTGTGCAAATGCTGATGGCCGCTGTGACCCTGTCAGCGGGCAGTGCTCCTGTGAACCTGGCTATGTAGGAAAACGCTGTGAGCAGAGTAAGCAGAAACAGAAAAGCACTTACTGCAAATCAGGAATATATTTCGCTTTTCTCAAAGCTGTGTCAATAGGAATATGTTCCCAACAGTCATTTTTTTTTATTTCAACGAGTTTTTATTAGCATTTTTTTTTTATACATACATAGTTAAGATTCATAAAATACTGCAGAGTTCAGGTTACCCAATGTACTTAAAGTTGTCGTAATCCTGTTGGCTGAAACTAATGTTCCAGAAGATGAGCCCTGCTCACATAGGGGGCAGATCTACAAGAAAGTGCCGCAGCGCGGCACAGCAAGCACTTTGGCTGCGCCACGCTGCAGGACTTCCAAAGCACAGATATGCGACATATTTACAATAATATGTTGCATTCCTGTGCACCCACAGCAACACCCATGGAACCCCCCTTTCACGCAAATTGCTTTGTGTAGAGGGGCCGTATGTCCAAGGACAGGAAAAGCCACACAGGGTGGCTTTTCCTGTCCTTGTAAATATGGGGCAGAGAAATTTGCTGCCAATGCGTCACAAAAAGTGACGTACTGGCAGCACAAGGGGCTTGTAAATCTGTCTCACAGGTGTCTATGGAAAGCAGGGAAACATGCACATTTTAGGAAAAAGGTGTTTGCATCTAGTACATTGGAACTGAAGCATGGTATTCTAATAGGGCAGCCAGTCAGTATGACAGTTTATTAAAGTGATGTAAATTAAATTTCTGGTGATTTTACAATTTCAACAATACAACACTGCACTATTTTTAGAATGATTGTCCTATTACAATTGTCGATACAATATTCTACTTTGCTTTCTTGTTTTTGTGATTTAGCATTTTTATTAAATGTGATCACTGGAAGGAATGCACTTACAAAGATGCCCCTCGACAATCAAGGAGAGACATTGAGAGGCGAAAAGATGTCCAAAATAATTGGTAATTAAATACATCTCTACAGCAATCTATAAGTTACTGGAGCTGGATTTTTCAGGGCCGGGAAGGATATTCATCTGAGCACAGGCTTTACGGCGAGAACTCTGTAAGTGGAGGCTGGCCTGGACCAGTGCTTAATTTGAGCCCATGCACCTAATTATCAACACCAGCGCTTTTCATGAGCACCAGTTCCGGACACAGGCATTTCCGGGGAGATTAAGTGATATGCCCAGGATCACAGGATGTTGAGCCACGTCAAGAATCAAACCTGGTTCCCCAGCCCCAAAGTCATCAGCTCTGGCCATTAGGCCACACCCCCTATCCACTTTCATGGTCAGTTGTTGGTTCTTTTATTGTTACAGTAAAAAATGGTCCTAGACGCTAGCTCCAAATACAGTTATTAGTACTTTTTTATACAATTCAACTCAGTTTTCATCCCACATGCGATTGAATCCTGTCATGAAGAATTTTGGAAAAAGGAGAGAAAACATATAGCCCAAAAATAATCAGATGTCCAAAACACACAATTTTCTCGTAAAGGTCTTAAAAGTAGAGGAAAAGAAACTCTACCATTTATTTTATAAAATTCCTCATCATTATACAATATATACAAGCACAATTTTATGAAAAGCAGAAAGCGGGGTTACCAACTAGTAATGTGCATAGAATAGAGTGAAAAGATTATTAGTGCTCGTGTAGGACAAAAAATTACCAAGTAGGTCTAGAGAAAAAGTGTTTCAGTTGATTTTTAGAATCCAAGGTTAAATAATGCTTAGAGAGGTTCTGGAGGAGCCTGCCCTTAATGTTTAACCTGCAAAAAATGTAATTCTTTCTTGCTATATTACAGTGAACAGTTCTTCCGTTGCTCTTATTTTGTAAGGGAAAAAGGGGGGGGACAGGGGCAACAAAGATGCAGGCTCCAGGTGGGGGACTGGTTGTCGACGTTTCGACCCAAGGATAAGAAGGGCAGTTGATATCCTCATAAACGGGTCTTCATCAGGACGGGATGGTGGAGGGAGGGGGCTTAGTTACATTGAATTCATGTAACCCCAGTGGCGTGCACAGGCACCTGAAAAAACAAATATAAGGGCTAAGTTTCTCAAACCAACAACATGAAGGTCAAAAAAGGGGGGTATTAATACCCAAACGGCACTCACCCATTAATGGTGTGCCATGCGTAAAAGGTCAATTGGTTACGAAAGCCGTCCAGGCGTGCTCTCAAGTACTGAAAAAGGGGGAACACATAGCCGTCAGTGCTGTGTTCCCAATGTTTGCAAAACTACATGGGACATCACATAAATCAAGACAAAAATCAAACAAGACAAGACTAAGCAGTCCTTTGTATGACCGCTATTTAGACCCACCCACGCTGACAATGGCGGCGGGTGGGGTCTGATGTATTTTAAAGCAGTGTCTGTGAACGAGAGCGTATTATTAGTCAATCGGACTGTCAGTCCGAAACAAAAGGCTGTTAAGGGCCTGACGTTTCCGCATGCATAAACATACCTCAAGTATCGAACTGCACGGGACGTCAATGGGGCTCAGTCTGCTGACGACCGCTGAGAGGTGCTCAGACTCTGCCTTCTCAGGGTTACACGCCACGGCAACGTGCACGCCTCTATATCTCACGCTAGGGCCGGGAGGTTGCCTATCAACGCCTAGTGTTTAGAGTGAAGACAGACTCAGGACGGATCAAGACGATTACGGAAAAGATCCAGAAAAAAGGTGACAAATGGCTAAGTAGCATACAATGCATTAGTTTGTAGAATACACATTGAATAGTGATACATAGTACATCATTACATGGTGTAACTAAGAGCATACGTATGACTTGAAACAAATGTGTAAAATGTACAAGAGTAACATAGCCAATATTTGATGACTGAAAGGGACACAAGCGTTGCAATCATCCATTATACAAAGTAGCCATTTGCCTCGTCGTTTCCTCATATTCATTAAGGCCCCGATTTACCGTGTCAAATACGTGCATCCATTTACATTCCCTGCTGCTAAGGGTACTTGCAAAATTACCACCCCTTATGTTTACGAGTACTTTCTCCAGTACCCACCATTTGAGGCTCTCGGGTGGATGGTCAAAACTTAGAAAATGTTCAACAAGGGGGGCTCCCTGCACCTTACAGTGTATCCTGCTAACATGCTGCAAAATACGAGTTTTAACTTTCTGGATGGTCTGGCCTACATACAGAAGCCCACACGGACATGCGATCGCATAGATCACACCAGCAGTATTGCAGTTTGGATGCTGTCACATGGTGTGTGTGTAGTTGTTATGCGAACACTGCTTTAGTTCCAGAGTCATTGGACATGCTTTACATGTGCCACATTTATGGTGGCCAACCACTGGTGGAGTATTCCATAAAGTCGTCTGCGTACTGGTGGGTTTACTGGGAAGCAAGGATTGTACTACATAGTCCCTCACACTCCTTCCTTTTTTGAATGCATGCATGGGTGGGTCAGGGATACCAATTTCATCTGCCACCAAGTGCCAATGGCCATTAATTATTTTCTTAATGTCACTACTCCTAGTATTAAAGGTAGTGACACAGGTCATTCTCTCAGTGTTATCATTCTTCTTGGATTTAGGTTCCAGGAGAAACTCTCTGTGACAGAACCATGCCTTCTTCCGAGCCTTTTTTAACAGTCTACGTGGGTAACCCCTGTCGACCAAGCGCTCAATCAGTAGTGCTGATTCATTGAAAAAATCCACTTTACGACTACAGTTTCGGCATAACCTCAGAAACTGACCGTAAGGTAGGTTGTCCCTGAGGTTACGGGGATGGTGGCTTGAGTAGTGAAGCAAGGTGTTTTTCTCACTAGGTTTTCTATATAATGTGGTGTGTAGGTGTCCCTCGTCTACTACTGTACTGATGTTAAGGAAGTTAATCTTCTCTTCACTGGAATCTAGGGAAAATTGGATGTCATCAGATTGGCTGTTGAGCCAGTTATGGAAGTTTTTTAACAGCTCCTCATTGCCCCGCCATATCATTAAGACATCGTCTATGTAACGACGCCATAACATGATGTTATCATGGTAGGGATTGGTCTCATTGAATACAAATTCATGCTCATATAAGTCCATGAAGATTATAGCCAGGTTCGGGGCAAAACTTGCCCCCATGGCTACACCCTTGGTTTGGATGTAATATTCCCCATCAAAGTCAAAAAAGGTCTTCTTCATAGCAATTTCGAGGAGGTCCAAGATAAAGGACGTCGGGACCTGGCATGATTTCGGCCGTTCCTCCAAGACCTCTTTGATGACTTGAAGGGCAGCTTCCGGTTCTTTTATTGGCAGCGCTAACAGTAGAAATGTGCTGGTGCAAGCTGCCTCCTGACGAGAGCCCCAGCACTTATTTTTTTACAAACTAACCACTGGCCTGGACAGCCTAGCTCTGCTGCCTTGAGAATCATAGGAAGTCATGGTCCAGGGAGACAGCAGGGTAAGGGATATTTTGGATTTCTGCAGTGGTGAGCAGACGACCTAGAGGAAAGCACCCTTCTCTTGCATCTATTCTACATGTTCCTTTTCTTGGACTAATCTTCAATTTCCAGACTGAAGGCTGAGATGAACAAGCTGATCTCAAGAGTAGTGAACTAGGGGAAATTGGGAGAAGCAGTCCTCATCTCTGCTGGAGACTGCAGTAAAAGACTTTGGGGCATACTACCAACCTACAGCGATATTTATCACTAAGTAGGCTCAGCGGTGATAATATTATCGCCGCGGTTCACCTGTTTTTATCACAGAGATAACTTACTATTAGCAAGGTATATCTCTAAAACGATAAAAAGCAGGCGAAATGCGTGAATATCGCTGTAAATACAGCGATATTCTCTCATTATCGTGACAATGCTCTTAGCCATGTTATCCACCTTCCATTGGATAACACGGCTAAGAACTGCTCTGGGCAGGCGTTAGCTTTTGGAGATATTCGCGCTTAGCGCGAATATTTCCAATACTAAGCCATTGTTGGTAAAAGGAGATAGCGATATTAGCGACTGTTTCCAGTTGCTAACATCTTGGAACGCCCACTTTGCATGTCATTAGCGATAATTATCGCTGACATGCAAAGCGGGCCCACAAGATGATCGCTATCGCCTACTAGCTGTCGCTAACTGGTGTTAGCGACAGCTTGGTAATTGGGGGATCAAATTATCACCGCTTTAGCGGGAAAAAGTCCCGATAAAGCGGCGATAATGGCCCTTGGTAATATGCCCCTTTGACATTAATGAAACCCTATTTGAGGTGACACAGTCAGCAGGTTTTCATCAAGAGAGGATGAGCGTCTCACCTAAGGATCTGCTTCAGAAAGGGCCTATGCACTCGTGGAGGAGGCCGCAGTTGTGGGGGAGTCTCTGCAGTCGAGTGGAATCTACCCAATGAGAATTTTCATTGTGGAGATTCTGCCCGAGTGTGGAGACTCCCCATGTCTGCGAGGCAATAGCCACGAGTGCTCAGGCCCTTTGTGAATCAGGTATTTGGTATTTAGAGTAATAAATGATAGTGAGGAGTGCACGCTACTGGTGTTTAAGTGCAAAGGCTAGCTCTGCTGTTCTGATTGGTCCTACGTCAAAATATTGAGGTTAATAAAATTGACCTACACAAATCACCACTCCAGAATATCCACCAAAAACATATTGTAAGATAATTATGTATAGGGAAGTGTACATTTAGTATTGTTAACTCCAGATCTACTTACCTTGCGACTGTGTTGGTAATCAATATTGTGACGCCCATATAAGTGCAGATCAATGTAGAAAACATAATAATTTTGCAGAGCAGAATTAGGGGCACTTAATTCATCTCTTTATGGGCCAGGCTGTAGAAACAACAAAGTGAAGATGCATGCTATACAGCACTAAAGCACTTTGCCAAACAGTACACCATCTGTGCTGTAGGTGTAGTTACTTATTTCTAGAAATGATCAAGCTATGTTCAGTTTTCGACAAATCTAGCAACGGACTCTCAAAAAATCAACCTAAGGCCTCCCGACCATCTACAGCTTTGTATTTTATGTTTACATCTGTTTAATATATAATACAAAGTCTGGCTTACCAATTGATAGTGCCTCATTCACCACATTTACTACTCATTAACGTTGCTAAAGGTGTATCCCCACACTGCAGATGCTCAACTCTGTTACATTTGATGCCCTAAACAGCATTGCTTTTGAGGACAACCCCAATACTCTGAATGTGCTATGAATACCTTTACTGCATTTCAGCTCTAGCATCCTCATTGTAGATGTCAAAAAAAGCAGTTCTGCATCAGCAAACGTTCCATAAATTTGTGAGCCCCTGACAACGTGCTCTTCAAAGAGAAACTGTTTCTTTTTTTTTACCTGAGTGTATCATATATCGATTTTATGCATTGTATATTTGAACTGTGACATTTATGACCTACGACTGAAATAAGGTTGAACTGAATGAATGAATGAATGAAAATGTTTCTAACTTTTATGCCATATTAGTGCCTAATGTTCAAGCAAAACAAAATAATAACTTAATTTACCCAGGGATGTTGACATTAAAATGCTTAGAAATATTAGATTGAACATTTTAACTAGCAAAGTAAAACAAAAATTCCATGACCCAAAATACCACTTTTAACTTTACTTGAAAATAGTTTATTGTTTCACTTGTTACATTTAGACTTACTGCATATTATTCATTGGCATAAAAAATGTCTTTAGGCATTCCATCCTTTAAAAAAACTCATACAATCTCTTACCTTTCCATGAATGATGTTTCGAAATAATAGTAACTTGTTGTATCTTAAATTAAAATGTCTGCTTTATAAAAACTCTTGAACACTCTATGAAACAGCCTAAAGTGACAGAAATCCTGAATATTACAATCTTTCCTCATTCAACCAAGAAAAACTCAAACAAATGTTCCAGTGTCCTATTTCACCGAAGTGGCAAGATAATTATATCTCCTTAGGTACAGCACTATTATGAAAGGAATGGTAACTATTTCAAGAAATGCCTCCATACCTACATGTCTTTACAGCAGGTGGGAAGTTAATCAAAGATTGCTGGTTCCATATTCTTTAACTCATGTTTTAAAGATGAATATCTGTTTGATACTACACAGTTAACCATAATCTCATAATCAAGATCACTAATTCACTCAAGACTTCATATAATCCTGGTCAACATTGAAGACAAATAATTATATACACACTGTACCTCTAAATTTACAATGATAAATATGTTCATGCTGCAACTAGAAACTAGCAGATTACCCATTCCCTTCTGTCCAATGTTCTCATAATCTTCTCTAGAAGACAAAATGGCCTATTGGTTACTGAGCTGGAGGTCAAATGTAAATAAAGAAATATTTGTCAAAATTAAGATGAACCTTGTAGTTAGAGCTTTAGACATATCACAAGGCAGAACCAGGAGGCCATTGAGGCCTTCCATTCCTACAATCATGAACACAAGAGAATAGATGCCTGCATCAGCATATTTGAGTCCAATAGACTTTAATGAAACTCTTTTTTGTACATGTGCAATTTTCAATGGCTTCTTAGACCATTCCAGAAAACTTTAAAATAATTGAAATTCATTATTGGCAAATTCAAATTGCCTTGGTAGCTGAATGATTGTACATTTGCCAGCATGGCTGTAGTAATGAACGTGCTTGCATTGTGTGAACAGATGGCTCAGTCCAGCCCTTCACAAATGTTGTGGTTGACCCAGTATGATCCCCACTTCTTAAGACCATTGAATGTGTTTGACTATATATCTATTGGTTAAACTGCACAGCACCAGCCTTTGGTGCATTAAGGGCATACTCACATTGCACCACAAAAGATAGATTTGTCATTGTCTCCTGCCTGCTTCACAGGTTATGGGAAATGTCAGCTGTTGGCAGTTACTTTGATATTCAGGGATTCTGGCATTTTACCTTTATACCTGGGATAGATTACTACTTATCCTCTTGACCAATAAATACATGGTAGCAATTCCTCTCCATACAAAAGGACAGGGTTTTTCTCAAACATAAAAATAGACTCTTACAGTTACTAAGTTCACCATTTCTTCATGCAATGGCCATGTGTGTGTTTCAAATAAAAACTCATAGAGAAAAAAATCATATACAAAATACTATCTATTATTTATTTCAATCATTCAGTTCTAAAAAGCATTACTAATATTTCACTCATAAGATCATTGCTAAAACCACAAAACAATACACTTGTACATCCCATCTTTCATTTAATCTTACTTTATCCCAAAAGACTTTCACAATATACGCAAAATAGACAAAAGCTTTTATATAAAATGTCCTTTCAGTGGTTTCTTGGATCACCCATTCTTCACCACTAAGGAGCTTCAACCAGATGACCTGGTTCGAATGTGAAAGGTCTAAGACTGCCTGCATCATAAGAGGGTGAAGGATGTGCAGACGATACCAAAAGCCTATGTCAACCTATGAACCTGAGATATCAGTACAACCCAGTACAATTCCATACACTTGACCTTGTGAACTTGGGAGAAGAGGTTGCTACACCCCTTGCAACTTTGTGGGGTGATTGATGTTTGTAAAAAATAAAGGGCCCGATTCACAGAACTAACTTAAGACAAAATCCTAAACTTACTACTTTTGGTATTCACAGAAGTTAGGATTTGTCTTTAGACAAACTTAAGACAGACTTAAGACAAAATCCTAACTTAAGTCTGTCTTAAGTTTGTCTTAAGTTTGTCTTAAAACAAACTTAAGACAAAATCCTAACTTCTGTGAATACCAAAAGTAGTAAGTTTAGGATTTTGTCTTAAGTTAGTCCTGTGAATCGGGCCCAAAGCTTTTTGCTGACTACATTATATTTCAAAGCTGATAAAAATTCAGAGCGCTCAACATCAATCAAGAATTTACCATGGTGAGTGGTTACAAGATTAAGGGCCAGATGTATTAAAAGAGCATTTTGCGATTCTCAAATAGCAATTTTTACTGAATTGCCATTTGGGAATCGCAAAATGCTATGTATGTAGGAATCGCCAAAGATTTTGCGATTCCTTATTATTATGTAATAATGATTCGGTAAATCGCGAATCGCTATTATGTAATATGACTCCATTCGTTCCTATGGGCCGAAAGGCCCTTAGGTGCGAATGGTTATGCATTAGCTTCTTTGCGATTACCTAATTGATAATCGCAAAATAGAGACTCCAAAGCCAAGGGTGCCCTCTGGCCTAAGGCCCTCCTGAAGCACTCCCAAAATTTTTATTGTGCACATGTAAAGTGCACACATGCCCTAGCCGCATGTGTGCGCAACATGGCCATTTGAAAAATGCATTTTCTTTGCATTTCTCAAAAATTGCACATGGTTACCATCACCTTGAAGTTGATGGTAATTTGTGTTACCTAAATGCACAGTTAGCATTTTGTAAAAGGCTTCTCACATGTGCAAAAGGGAATCACTCCCTCTTTGCATTCCCAATTTAGGTAATCACAAAAAATTGCGATTTTCCTAAATTCGCAAACAGGTTGATTCTGCAAATCTCCCCGTTTGCGACCTCAACAAGGCTCGATACATGTGGCCCTAACCCCTCAAAATGGAAAGTTTTGTTGTTCAGGGTATAGGCGAGATAAATTCCCTAATGTTTGCAACAACAGCTGGCTTTTAATCATCCAGTATGCTACTTCGGATTTTTTGTCACCTCAATTTTTGCAGACCAGTTGCATCTTAATTCTCTGACTATGTTGAGGAAAGTCAAAGATCTATTAAATCGATGGGCATTAATTCCATTATCGATAATTAGATGAGTTTCACTGATAAATATGTCAATTTATGATCACTAACGCACAGCAAGAAATAGTGAAATCAGTTGCACTCTCCCACTGTTGAACTTCACACACACACAAACAAGCAACTAATTATTCTGAGATTTTTAAGGGAATACATCTGGTTCCCTAATCTTATCAGGATGTCAGGTGTTCTTCCTTCATCAGGGCTGTCTCGTCGGTGTCCCTGCCCTTATTTGTGCATGCACCCCATGCACACTCGTGAGGCATAATGCTCTCACCTGTCTTGCTTCTTTGTTTCCTTAGGATTTTCCACTAGTATGTCTCGTCGAGGGTCATGCGGTACATGCAAGATGGTGCCGTCTTGTAGTCACACTTTCATCAAAGAGCAGGCACCTCAGAATTACCTACGTCCTGCGAGGTACCCTCCTAATAAAGTAAAACCTTTGGGTATACGAAACAGCCCTGACGAAGGCCCCAGACCCGATTGGGATCACAGCGAGGGCTGAGACAAGTTAGCATCAAGACGCGGATGCAATTTAATAATTGTTTTTCAATGGAACCCTCCACTTTCATGTTTTTAATCATACCCCAGGTACCCTCCTAACAAAGTAAAACCTTTGGGTATACCTTGAGATATTTTTAATTCATCACTTTTCTGGGCTCCTGCTTATCCAGTTTGTTTTATCAATGAACTCCCATTTCCACCTATGGTTGAGTCCGCCCTGGTAGTACCATCTTACCATGGTGTGGATAGGCGCAGTTGATGAAGCATGTCACGATAAGTGAGTGAGGCGTCTACTCCAATATCCTTGGATATCCCCTCAAAAGTAAAAGCTAAGCAGAGAGAACACCTGACATCCTGATAAGAATAGGGAACCAAATGTATTCCCTTAAAAGTCTCTGAGTAATCAGTTGCTCACGGGTGTGTGAAATATGTCAATTTAACCTTTATTCTTGTTTCTTTTTGCTAACGTCCCAATTAGAGTGAATAATTCATATTTTCATGAAATATTTTCTCTCTTAAGTAAATTTATATGGAGAATCAAATGTCCCAGAGTTTGTTTGACAGTATTGTAACTTAATAAAGAGCAGGGATGGTTAGCATTAGCTCAGTTAAAGGGTTATTGTTTAGCATCCTTTTTAGACAGTATTGTATGACTCAATCATCTGGACAAGTTATTCGATAATTTTCTTTTGATACTGATGATCAAAGAATCAGAAATTGCAGGTTATATAATGGCCCATAATATGGTGACTTGTGGTAAATAGTTCTTTAGGAAATTGAATATTCCCTTATACCATGCATTTATTTCGTTAAAAGAGTGTGATTGGCGATAGTCCAGGAACTCTTTTAGAAAGATGTAAAATCAAAGGGTTTTCATCCCACCAATTGAATTGAGTCACACTAGGTGGAGTCTCCACTGATATCTTGAATTACTTTGCCTAGGATTCCTCTCACTACAGACGTGACCTGTCTCACTGGGCAATGAAATTCTGGATGATGAATATTTTGAGCTTGGGCAGGGGGGCTACAGTGTTGGCATGGTTTAACAATGCTGATTTCTCAGACACACCAGTCTTGTAGAAACTAGGACAAAGGTAACATATTTCTACACCTTTGAGAAAACCCCTGTCTGGAACCCACAATTTATTGGCCAGCATATAGGAACAGGACCCAAAATAAATCTGAATCTACTTGACAGGATCTTAGGTTCACTGAGACATTTCAATTCCCCTCCATACGTAACAGTACTCATAAACCCTCATGTTAGATGGACTATACAGCACCTTTTAAAATGAGCAGTGGATTCACATTTACATTTGTATCTCAGTCTGAGAAAAAAATTGAATTTTCTGATTAGCATTGGAATTGTTTTTGAGTTCCCACATTCTCCTACACTTAAAAATACATATTAATGTAGCAATGACTGGACATTGATTATATTGTGTTTTATTATAATAACATTCTGTTTTTGAGTTCCAAACTTAAAACTACACCTGGTATAAGATGTGACTGCTCAGTCATAGCACAATTAGAGAGTCTGTAGGGCAAATCAGGTGCTTGAGCAATATAATTTGAGTGCAGGAGTGCCCAACACATTCAGCCACTTCTGGTAAACCTTAATATCTACCACAGTGATGACTCAGGAACCTCTGGCTGCCCCAAGGGTAAGATAAAAACAACCCATTGTACAGTAGGTTGTATGTGGATTATGTTTCACATACTAATAGTAAAGGATAAAGTCAAGCACCATTTACTAGCCTGTGGAGAGTTAAAATATGCCTGATGCTAAACCTCTAGAAGTCACCATAGGTGGACATGGCTATATAAGAGATGCCTGTACATTAAAATGATAAAATCTACAGGCTGAACAAAATGGACTTTTAGCCCATGTGCTAGCTTCGCTAGGATGTTGGATTACTCACAGACAGAATCCCTCACTAAATCAGCCATCTAGATTTTTCACCATCCCTGTTGTAAATAAGGATGTACGTCAGTACAACGCGATCATTTTGATCGCGGTACTTTACGACGCAGCCATTACAGCGCAAGTCGTTACAACGACTTGCGTTGGAGGACGCTGAATTGTGGTTTAATTTAATTTTCTATTCAAACTCCAGCCCACGTAACAGTAGGGAAGGTGTTGGAATAGAAAATCAAACTATTCCTTAAGCAACAGCGCCCTCCAGCGCAAGTCGTAGTAACAACTTGCGTTGTAATGGCTGCGTCGTAAAGGTCGCATGGTGTAAACACCGCATTGTAAAGGATGTTTCACGTAAATATTCTGATTTTCCAGGTGATCCCCATTGACAGCTATTTATATGAAAAATGAAGGGTTCAAAATGATGAAGGCCCAAAGAAATTTTAAGAAAGACAAGTAAGAGTTGAGGGATGGATAAAGAGAAAGGACAGAGACAGAGAATGTAACAGAGAAGGAAACAAGATGGATGGGTTTGGAGGTAGTTAAGCAAACACCGTCTCAATGTAGTTATACCTATTACTGTGGTCAGGGTCCTTTCACCTCCTCTACCTTTCAAATCCTGTAAGTGAAAGTGACAGTAGCACCACATCAATTTCTAAAGAATTGACCTTGTGAATGACCTCCACAAGAGATTGCCTTAAACTTTGGCAGACAACATGATCACAGTAATCATTCAGTCATCTCACCCTGAATGTGTGGCAATGCCTTCCCAATGTGAGGCTAAAAATATACATTTGCATGCGGTTTCATGTGCACAAAACTGATGTTCATAAGAACATGTACACTCACACATCTTTCATTTGCAGAAACAAAAGTGAAAATGCATAGCATATAAAATGTTAAGTAACTTGTCCAAAGCACTTTTCCCAAACTGTAATAAATGTGTCCATGACCCGAGCCCGCAGTGCTTCTTCACTAAGGGGCAGATGTATCATTACCATCATTTGCGATTCCCAAATAGCGATTTTTTAGAAATCGCTATTTGGGAATTGCAAATTGGGATGTATGTAGAAACTCGCTATTTTTTAGCGATTTCTTAAAATTCTTTAATTGCGATTAGCAAATTGCTAATCACAATTAAGGAATAATTTCCCATTCATTTCCCAAAGGAATGAATGGGACGTTATTCTCAATTTGCGATTCGCAATTTGCTAATCGCAAATTGAGAATAATTTCAAGGGTGCAGGGGTGTCCAAAGGACAACCTGTTGCACCCCTGAAATAAGCATGGGTGCACATGTGGCGCACATACATGCCCTAATGGCACTTTGAAAAATGCAAAAATTTGCATTTTTCAAGGAATTCGCAACTTACTACCAAAAAACAATGGATTTAGGCCCAGATCTCTGTACTGGGGTGAATGTATGACATTGTTCTGCATTCTGTCCATCACCTGTTATTTTTGCATTTGTCACCCCGAGTGGGACGGGTATGCTCAGACGTGAGTCCCGTGCTCTCCATGCCACTGGAATCAAGCTATCCAGGCTGATGAGGGCTGAAAGCCCGAAACCGGTCCTTGGATGCTTGTTTCCAGTCCAGGGAGGACCTGGCTTGGCAGTTCGGGCTGGACTGTTCCCATGGGGCACAGGGTCAAGACTGATTTGCATATGGCTGGGTTCAAACTGGAAAGGCATGGTGAGCAAAAAAACGATGGATTTAGGCCCAGATCTCTGTACTGGGGTGAATGTATGACATTGTTCTGCATTCTGTCCATCACCTGTTATATTTGCATTTGTCACCCCGAGTGGGACGGGTGTGCTCAGACGTGAGTCCCGTGCTGTCCATGCCACTGGAATCAAGCTATCCTGGCTGATGAGGACTGAAAGCCAGAAACTGGTCCTTGGATGCTTCTTTCCAGTCCAGGGAGGACCTGGCTTGGCAGTTCGGGCTGGACTGTTCCCATGGGGCACAGGGTCAAGACTGATTTGCATGTGGCTGGGTTCAAACTGGAAAGGCATGGTGAGCAGAAAAACGATGGATTTAGGCCCAGATCTCTGTACTGGGGTGAATGTATGACATTGTTCTGCATTCTGTCCATCACCTGTTATTTTTGCATTTGTCACCCCGAGTGGGACGGGTATGCTCAGACGTGAGTCCCGTACTCTCCATGCCACTGGAATCAAGCTATCCAGGCTGATGAGGGCTGAAAGCTCGAAACCGGTCCTTGGATGCTTGTTTCGAGTCCAGGGAGGACCTGGCTTGGCAGTTCGGGCTGGACTGTTCCCATGGGGCACAGGGTCAAGACTGATTTGCATATGGCTGGGTTCAAACTGGAAAGGCATGGTGAGCAAAAAAACGATGGATTTAGGCCCAGATCTCTGTACTGGGGTGAATGTATGACATTGTTCTGCATTTTGTCCATCACCTGTTATTTTTGCATTTGTTACCCCGAGTGGAAAGAGTATGCTCAGACGTGAGTCCCGTGCTCTCCATGCCACTGGAATCAAGCTATCCAGGCTGATGAGGGCTGAAAGCCCGAAACCGGTCCTTGGATGCTTGTTTCCAGTCCAGGGAGGACCTGGCTTGGCAGTTCGGGCTGGACTGTTCCCATGGGGCACAGGGTCAAGACTGATGTGCATATGGCTGGGTTCAAACTGGAAAGGCATGGTGAGCAAGGAATAATTTCCCATTAATTTCTATGGGCCAGGAGGCCCATAGGAATGAATGGGAAGTTATTCTCAATTTGCGATTCGCAATTTGCTAATTGCAAATTGAGAATAATTTCAAGGGTGCAGGGGTGTCCAAAGGACAACCTGTTGCACCCCTGAAATATGCATGGGTGCACATGTGGCGCACATACATGCCCTAAGGGCATGTATGTGCGTCACATGGCACTTTCAAAAATGCAAAAATTTGCATTTTTCAAGGAATTCGCAACTTGCTAGATACATTGCATTTAAGGAATCGCAAAATTTGTGATTCCTTAAATGCAATTGCAAAATAAGGAATCGCAAACTTTGCGATTCCTTATTTTGCACCAGATTTTGCTTCATACATTCCATTTATGAAATTTGCATTCGCAAAGGCCGAAATTCTGTGAATTTCGGCCTTTGCGAATGCGAATTTGCTTGATACATCTGGCCCTAAACTCCGTTTCTGTTGCATCCAGTTTGCCCCGATAGATTTTTTGGGCTCGAGTGTGACCAGGTGTGTGACTGTGAGAATGATGCCCCTTGTAATAGTGTAAAAGGAATATGTTAGTGCCCCCCTGACTGGACGGGGCCCACGTGTAGTCAACGTAAGTAGCACGCAAAAACGTGAGTATGTATCACTCTCGCTTCCTCTCACATCAGATTGGAAAAGGTTTATCACATGTGTCACGGAATCTTAACTCTAGCAGATTTAAGATGCATATTGTTGTCTGTTGTCAATTCCTTTTGTCTTGAACATTTGCAAGGGATCTTGTGTATTTCACTCGACCATTCATCATTTTTCCTTATGTTTTTCTATATTTATTTATGTGTTTAATGGCAGCAAGAAAGACCTTGTCTGTTCATACATTACATTGTGTGTTTGTTGAGTAAACATTTTCTAGTCCAGGCTTCTCTCTAGCTTCATGAATCGCAGAGTATTGTTCTGGGCTGTGTAAAATGCTGTGTGACACTACAAATTCGAACATCAGCTTTTGTTTGGTCCATGCCGCAGAACTAGAATGAGGACAGCAAAATATGAGCTTTCGCCTAAAGAGCTAGACATACGTGCAGCTGTGTTAATTTTTTTTTTGTTGCATTAATGCATTAAAAAGTAGAAAAAACGCTGTAGCAAAACTTTGTCATACAATCAAGTAACTGCAAGAAGGGGTAGAAAGAAAACAAGTACACAAATCAACATCTAGCATTGTAAACTTGAAATGTGGAGTACCACAGGGCTCATCGTTATCCCGCATCACTTCAATATATATATCCGCCCTCTCATTGTCACGTTTCGTCAGATGGGAGTTCAAATCTACAACTATGCTGACGATATGCAGCTGGTCTTCCCCATCAGCGAATCTACAGATTCCAAGGAACTCCTCAAAAATTCCATGCTGTTCATCATGAACTAGATGAACAAAAATCAACTAAAACTTAAGCAAGAAAAAACTGAACTCATCATTCCCAACAGTAAACTTCAGCACTGGTCCCCTGCCCACTGGCCTACTGAGCTAGGCTCCCCCCTGCACCAAAAAAATCGATAGAAAGCCCGAAGCATACACATTGATTCAGATCTTAAAATGAACACGCAGATTGGAGCGGTCCCCCTGCCTGCTTTTTTCAACTGCGGAAACTGAGAAAATCAGTATATTTTTCAGCAGAGAGGCATGCATCCAAATCATCATCTCCATGATCCTATCAAAAATTGATTATGCCAACTCATTATACCTAGGTCTTCAGCGCAACCAGAAACTACGTCTGCAGCTAATGCAAAACCAGGCAGCCAGAATCATATGCCAACAAGGCAGACAATGTCACATTAAGTCGCAGCTAAAAGAGCTGCACTGGCTCCCAGTGGAGCAGCGCTCCATGTTTAAAATCGGCAGGTATAGGTACACCTCCAACGCACCTTAAGATTAACCCTGGGCGTAGCTCGCGAATTAGCGCTACGCGTAGCTACACGGAGTGCACTTCGTGAGATACGCGTAGCACTACGCGAACTGCGTAGTGCTCTGTTCGCGATGATTGCACAGTGCCAGATGCTTGTCCACATTGTGAAATCGGCATCTTGCACAGTGCGACCTGTTGTCTTCTGCGGTTCCAGTAGATTTTTACTCGAGCTGCAGCTTTCTCAACGCGGACTGGTAGTTTCTCATCGCGAGCGGTCACGAACATACGCGACCCCTCACAATGAAAAACCTGACCTCCCCGTGTTGAGAATCTCGCCCAAGGTTTATTTTCCATGCTCGCGAACGGCAACTTAATGTTGATGATCGCGAACAAGGAAAAAGTCTTGCCGGGATTTAATTTTGCTCGCTCGCGGTCGCCAACTTGACGTTGAGGACCGCGAGCAAGCAGAAAATGACTGCGACGCTACGCTACGCGTGTTTGCACTGTGCTACATGCAATTCGTGCAGTGCGAAGTAGCGCAAACTTCGCAAACTTCACGAGCAAAGTGTAGTGCTTCGCCTAGGGTTACTTAAGATGCATGCACATGATTTTATTGGGGTACCAGACTATAGATGCAAACAAACAGGAGGATCACGCTTCTCAATACTAGGACCCAAATTCTAAAATGTCCTGCCACCCCCACTGAGACTAGAGTCAGACCCTCTTTGCTTTAGGAAGATGCTGAAGACTTGGCTCTTCACTTAAGCTTATAGCTAGACCTGAACCTTTTTAACTAGTAACCCCTAATGGGGAAAAAAAAAATTCCAGCGCCAAGAAACCTGTTGGTGAACGAGCTCTCTACAAGTTCTGATTAATATAACATAACATACCATGATAGCAGCAGCATGAAAGAAACACGTCTAGCAGGTTTCCAATTGAAATCATACAATACATTTTTGCAAAAAATCATGTACTTTACCCATTTCTATAGTGTCCAAAAGGAAATGGTAAACATCCAGCTGTCAATTCCTGTTTTTGATTTACTTTTCTAAGTGTTTGTTTGCACGAAATACAAGGCACTTTACTGAAATTTGAGTGTGGTAAAAACTGTTTACATGTAGAAATTGCAAATCCTATTTCAAAGAATCAAGAATTGTGTATTTTTGAAGAAACGGGTGAACGGCCTTGGTGGGCTGTTCATGAGTGTAGCAGAATTGTCACTTGTAAATTGAGACTTCCAGCAGAGAAAAACTTGAGTATGTGTAGGAGATAAATCTATTGAACACATATAAACCTTGAGAATCGTTGATATTTACAAACATTTTGCAAATAGTTTCCTAAAATGAAAATGCATGTAAAACCACTCAAGTGATGGTCTTTTCCAAATTAACAGTGTGCTGGCAGCCCCCCGGATTCCATTTGTGGAAGATAGTTTCTTCTGACTAAAAATATTTTCCCAGTTGGGGAAAAATATGTTAAATACTAATGCACATTTCCACATGTACTCATGCAGACAGCCGTGGCCCGTGCAAGTAAGAGTGTTGGGGCCAAGTTGGGGGGGAATTGACACGAGGGAAAATTAAATAAATAATACATTTTCCCTTATTGTCTGTCAAAATCCCCCCCACTCGGCCCCACCACTCTTACCGGCATGTAGATTTTCCACCTACTGAAAAATTTGCTTTGAGGACAATTTGTCCATGGGAATACTAGTGGAAGTCTGGAGTAAGCCAGGGAAAACCTAGAGAAAGTCACACATACTTGCTGCAAACTAATTGTGAATTGACCCCCCAGACTGTGAGAAACGTCCAGGAGTACTGGTGGAATTATTTGTGAGTACATCTGGAATCAGCTCGAAGCACAGGAGTGAACTGTAGAGAGCAGATTTCAGAAGCTGTGAGTAATCCTTTGCAAAATTAACCCTAAAGTAGCATATTCTAAACATGGTCCTGGTAACCCATGATTTGCTCCTGTCACGAACCACTCAAAGGTCAACCATAGACATTCACTAAAAAAACTACGATTATAGTGATTTTCTAGTTGGGAATTGTTATGATATCTTACTTCCGTTTAAAAAATGTACAAATTCACTGAAAAAAAAAGTCAAATGAACATTATAGTTAGGGGAAGATGTCAGTTAAAACTTTTGGTTTAAAATGAACAAAACCACAAAAATTCACCAGTTATAGTTATCTTATGTAACTATAACTTATGCCCCAACACATGGGTGCTCACAAACATTTGCCCAGGGGCCACAAAGTACGGTCTGTGGTGTGATTGAGGGCAGCACTGATATCAACAGGGTGGCGGTAGGGTGTCTGGGTGGGTCAGGTATTGTATAAGTAGGTTTAAAAAAATGTTTAAATAAACTGGCAGGCATTTATTTGCAAGTTAATAAATGCTTGCTTGTTTAGTTAACATTTTTTTCTTGAATCTTAATGCTCAGCAACTGAACAGCAGCTCCTGCTGGTGTTCACCAGGGGGGTATAAAGCAGGAATATCGACGGAATAATATCGACTAGCATAAATATCGAGGTAAGAATATCGACTTAAAAAAATATTGTTGAAGTAAATATCGTTGTTGTAAATATTGATTTTGTAGAATGACAAAAATATCGTCAAAAAAAATATCGTTGTATAGATTATCGTTTAGAGAAATATCGTTGTATATAATATCGACATAAAAAAGAATGTGTTATATAAGTTTAGAAAATAATGTATTATGTATAAATATTACTAATTAAATGTCTATTTTTATTATTATAGGGATTAAAATGTAAAAAAAAAAAAATATTAGTACATATTTTAGGAGCGGGTTATTGGTATTAAAGGGGATAAGGGTGGGTAGTAATTTAAAAAAGTAATGTAAATAATTTGTATCGAATGGTACAAAAATAGAAATTAAATAATAAAATTTAATTTGAAAGGCGAAATTCGATTTTTTTTTTAAATTATAGAATAAATTATTTAAAGAATTTTTTTAAATATTTAGTAGCGGGTTGTTGGTGATATAGGGGATAAGGGTGGGTAGTATATTAAAATATGTTAAATAAAATTAAAATTTAATTTTAAATAATTATAAATTTTAAAATGAAAAAATATATATTTAATTGAAATGTAATGTTTTATATAATAATTTTGTAATTAAGTGTGTGATTTATTTTATATAGTGTTAGGAAAAATAAATAATTGGTATTAAAAAAACGAAATTCGAAATTTCAATATTTAAATTTTAAATTTTAAATTTTAAATTAGAAATTAAATTTTTAATTCACATTAGAATAAGTCAAGTGTGTAATAATTTATGTCTGTGTTTTTGTTATAATATATGTTAAGAATGAAAAAAAGCGAAAATGTTTGTGTTAATAAGTATAAATTTGTGAAATATTTGTAAAAATTTGTAAAAATTAGGAAATTTGAAAAAAAACATGTTAAACTTTTTTTATTGTTATGTTAAAAATGTAATATTGTGTGATTGTAATTTAATAGTCTATTTTGTATTATCATAGATAAGAGTGGTTAGTAATATATCTAAAGTGATGTTGATGTAGTATAATATCATAAATATTATGGTTTACTGTCCAGCACTTTCCCTGACTTATGTAGGATTGGAGTTAGAATAGTTATTTATTATGGTTTACTGTCCAGCACTTTACCTGACTTATGTTGGATTGGAGTTAGAATAGTAATTTATTATGGTTTACTGTCCCGCCATTTCCCTGAGTTATGTTACATTGGAGTTAGAATAGTAAATTATTATGGTTTACTGTCCAGCACTTTTCCAGAGTTTTGTAGGATTGGAGTTAGAATAGTTTATTATTATGGTTTACTGTCCAGCACTTTCTCTGACTTATGTTGGATTGGAGTTAGAATAGTAAATTATTATGGTTTACTGTCCAGCACTTTCCCTGAGTAATGTTATATTTGGAGTTAGAATAGTAAATTATTATTGGAATTGGAATTGGAATTGGAAAGGTTCTTGTATAGCGCATGGCTACTCGGAAGCATCCCAGCGCTTGAAGAATGATGGAGATGCGGAGTTTAGGAGGGGGAAGACAGATTATGGCCTAGGAAACAGAAGTGTTTTTAGTTGTTTTCGGAACACCAGAAGGCTGGGTTCCAGACGAAGTGATAGTGGTATGGCGTTCCAAAGTTTCGCTGCGTTTCGGGAGAAGAGGCGATCCCCAGACCGGACTTTATTGGTCCTGGGCGTTATGAGGAGGTTTTGGTTGTTAGAGCGAAGGTGCCTAGATGGGACATAGGGTCTGATCATATCCTTCAGAATGGGGGGGCCGTTCCCATACAGAGTCTAATGTACCAGACATAGGGTCTTGAAGTGGATTCGCTCCTTCATTGGGAGCCAGTGCAACGCCCTTAATGCATGGGCTGCGGTGGTACGACGACTAGTTCCGGTGAGTAGCCTTGCTGCAGAGTTTTGAGCTATCTGCAGTTGACGGATTACTGAGATGGGGGCTCCCAGGTAAAGGGCGTTCCCATAGTCCAGCCGGAATAGAATGAGGGACTGGACTATGGTTTTCTTCGCAGTCTCCGGCAGCTGGGGAAGAATTTTCCGAATAGTTTTTATTAGGCCGAAGCACGTGGCCACTGTCTTTTTTGCCTGAGTTTTAAAAGAGAGCTCATTGTCGAGCCAGAACCCTAGGCTTTTTATCTCCGTTTTGGGGGTGGGTCCGGGTTATGGTTTACTGTCCAGCACTTTCACTGACTTCTGTTGGATTGGAGTTAGAATAGTAAATTATTATGGTTTACTGTCCAGCACTTTCCCTGACTTATGTTGGATTGGAGTTAGAATAGTAAATTATTATGGTTTACTGTCCAGCACTTTCTCTGACTTATGTTGGATTGGAGTTAGAATATTAAATTATTATGGTTTACTGTCCAGCACTTTCCCTGAGTAATGTTATATTTGGAGTTGCAATAGTAAATTATCATGGTTTACTGTACAGTACTTTCCCTGAGTAATGTTATATTTGGAGTTAGAATAGCAAATTATTATGGTTTACTGTCCAGCACTTTCCCTGACTTATGTTGGATTGGAGTTAAAATAGTAAATTATTATGGTTTACTGTCCAGCACTGTCTCTGACTTATGTTGGATTGGAGTTAGAATAGTAAATTATTATGGTTTACTGTCCAGCACTTTCCCTGACTTATGTTGGATTGGAGTTAGAATAGTAAATTATTATGGTTTACTGTCCAGCACTTTCCCTGAGTAATGTTATATCTGGAGTTAGAATAGTAAATTATTATGGTTTACTGTCCTGCACTTTCCATGAGTAATGTTATATTTGGAGTTAGAATAGTAATTTATTATGGTTTACTGTCCAGCACTTTCCCTGACTTATGTTGGATTGGAGTTAGAATATTAAATTATTATGGTTTACTGTCCAGCACTTTCCCTGAGTAATGTTATATTTGGAGTTAGAATAGTAAATTATTATGGTTTTGTGTCCAGCACTTTCCCTGAGTAATGTTATATTATGAGTCAGAATAGTAATTTATTATGGTTTACTGTCCAGCACTTTCCCCGATTTATGTTGGATTGGAGTTAGAATAGTAAATTATTATGGTTTACTGTCCAGCACTTTCCTTGACTTATGTTGGATTGGAGTTAGAATAGTAAATTATTATGGTTTACTGTCCAGGACTTTCCTTGACTTATGTTGGATTGTAGTTAGAATAGTAAATTGTTATGGTTTACTGTCCAGCACTTTCCCTGAGTTTTTTTGGATTGGAGTTAGAATAGTGATTTATTATGGTTTACTGTCCAGCACTTTCCCTGACTTATGTTGGATTGGAGTTAGAATAGTAAATTATTATGGTTTACTGTCCAGCACTTTCCCTGGCCTATGTTGGATTGGAGTTAAAATAGTAAATAATTATGGTTTACTGTCCAGCAATTTCCCTGAGTTTTGTTGGATTGGAGTTAGAATAGTAATTTATTATGGTTTACTGTCCAGCACTTTCCATGAATAATGTTAGATTTGGAGTTAGAATAGTAAATTATTATGGTTTAATGTCCAGCACTTTCTCTGAGTTATGTTGGATTTGAGTTAAAATAGTGATTTATTGTTGCTTACTGTTAAGTGTTTTCTATGAGATATGTTTTATATTTTTTTTTATTTAAAAAAATTGTTTTTAATGAAAAAAATTATTTATAAAAAAAGTCTTTATATTTTAGAATTATTATTATATATAATGTTGCAATATTATTTTTATAAATAAACAGATATGAATAATTTCAACATTTTTACATACATATCACAAGTTTCAACATTTATTAATTACAATAGTCATATAGTTTAGTACACATTTTTTTTAATTCATACTTTCATTTGTTGATGCAAACATTTGCATAATTTTAATACACATTTTTCAATTATTTGTTTACATTATACATTGCAATTTTAGTCATATATACATTCTTATATTACATTAATTAGTATATTAAATTTTAAATATATTTTTTTAAATTTAATATGTTAATTAATTTACATGTAATTGTATTTTTCAAAAGTATATACATAAAATAGTGCTTATTTTTATACATATAAAAATATTATTTAACAATCATAAACATATTTTTAATATACAATAATTAATTAATACATAATTATATTAAAAATATTATTGTATATTTTACATTAATCATATGTTTCTTCTAAACAATAAGTCAATTATTACAAAACATGGAAAAAAATGCTATTTATCACAATTTTTTATTTTTAATAAAGGGGATTTAGCCCTATTTTTGTTTTTATTCTGCTGCCATTTTGTTTTTGCAACTTCACTTTTTAGTCTATCGACATCGTTGTTTGGGTCATTTCAGAAAACGGAACCTCGCGGTTGGGAGCTGCTTCGTGTTGGTGAAGGTAAGTTTATTTTACATTAATTTTAACTACATTTTAAGATATTATAGAGCTAGTTGTAGTGTGTACGTGTTGCTATGTGTTGTACTTTACAGTTTATGTGAAAAGTACGTGTTATTTAAGGTCGTTATTGATAACGTACTTTGTGAGATATTTCTTATGAAAATAAGGTTTATGTATTGTATAAATGAATTAGTTCAGGTGTATTCCTATGTTTTATATGTTATATTTAGGCTTTGTGGCTTTCGTATTTATTGTGGGTGGGTTTTGTTTGTATTTATTTACAGGTGTTCGTTTTGGTGAGCAGATGGATTTTATCTCGTATTTTTTGTGAAATACAGGTTAATGTTTATCTACATTTCCTGATTTTTTGGGATTTTGGAGCGTTTTTATCGTGATTATTTTTCGGGTTTTTTATGGTTCCGTTCTCCAGAGGATTGCTACGTGGGACCCTTATAAAACAGTTGTATTTTTTGCATTTTGTGGGGATTTTTTTAAACCATGTGGATTGATTTTGGTTCTATTCATGTTGAAACCATCTTCTTGGAACACATTCTACAGCTGCAGAACCGTAAGTTATTATTATTTTTTAGTTTGGGGTGGATTGTGCTATATTGTTCAATTTTGTTCAATGTCGTTTTATTATGTTTTGTAATAATAGATTACATTTATTATTACATGACATAATTTAACTACATAAAAATAAAAAGGTCTGTTTTATTTATTGTTTGAAACGTTTTTATGTGTTGCTTGTTAAAGGATAGATTTTGCTATTAGGTCTAAGTATTCAAGACCTTCGATACTTGGGTACATTCTGGTTTTTTGTTGTAGGTATTCGTACATATTTAATGTTTGTTTACTTAGTTTAGGGCAGATTTTAGATAGAGATTGCTCTATTCATAGTTCTTGGTAGCTTTGCTCTTTTTTGATGCTTTAAATTAGTTTATGAAGTGTGGGTTGTGTTCTTCCTATTGTGGCTTGAAAGGCATTATGCCATCCTTCGACCACGTTGTTAGTTTTGGCTTTCTGTGCTATAGTACTAGCATACACATTCCACCATGGAATTTGGAATTTAGGTTGTCTGCGGTGGCCAGAACGATGTAATCTTCCCACCCAGGTATCTTCGAAATAGTCTAAGAAGGGAGTTAATTTTTTCTCATTGGTGCGGTAGAAAGGGCTGTCAAGTAGTAAATTGTAATAGCTAGCAACTTCTGTTGTTGGCACATATGCCAATGCAATTAACTTTTTAATCTGATAAGCAAAGTTACGGTTTGTTGAATATTCAATGCTTAAAGTAGATTTTTGTAAGTGCCTTCATACACTTTGGTTGTAGTGATAATAACACCCTTGTATTGAGGTGTGAGGATATATTTTAACCTCATAAGTGCTGCGCCTAGTCCAACGGCCGACGGCACCACTACCTCAGGAGTGCTGCCGTCGGCCGTTGGACTTTCGAACCTCACCTGCGCAATGGAACGTTCAGCACTGGAGCTGGACGTTCCATAGCTGCTAAGGTGCTAAGTATAGCTTGAATCATGGCTATTTCAAAGCCTATTATGATTCTTTGCGGATTGTAATTATCAGTAAATTCTTTGATAGTCGTTAAAATTTCTACGTAGGTAGCATTTGTTTTATTTGGCAGCAGTGTATAAATCAAAGGGATATTTGTTTCTTGGTATTCACCATGGATGGTGTAAAGTTGATAGAAAGGTTTGGGACATACTTTAAAAGTTCCGTCCATCATCCAGGTTTCACACGATTTTAGTTTTTGCAAATTGCTATTTGTTGCAAAAAGTAAAATTCTTTTATCATGACTGTGATTATCATACATTAAGAATTTATCTTCATTGTGTGTAATAGTATATTCAGGATATATTTTAATGTCTTGAAAAGTTTCAGGTGCTGGTGGAGTTGGATCAGAAGCTCGTTTTATTTTAGCTATTAATCTTTTTAAGTTGGGGATTGAAGGTAACTGTGCTGTTACATGTTCTGGCACCTTGCTTAAAACATTTTTCAAAATACTGGTGCTTGTTTCTTGTAAGCCTGTACTAGCTTCTCTCAATGTCCCTAGTGCTTCTCTTACTTCGACTTCTGTTACATTGGGTGGGTGGTTATGCTCACGTACATTTACTACATTGTTATCAACAGTAGTTGCTCTACCATAGCATGCAGTTGAGTAATATTTACTAAATTTCCTATGGGTTTTATTCCCTTTGATTCTTTCTTGGGTGTAGGTGTAACCCATGTAGCTCAGCATTATTTTCCCTTTTTGAGAAGTAATAAAAGTAGCTCCTGTTGCCATGTCTAAGGTAGATCTGTGAAGACATATATATGTTTTTTAGTAAAAGTGATAAACATTTCTTGAGACGTCTACGTTAAAAGGAAAAAGTGCTAAACGTACGTTAAAAGGAAAAAGTGCTAAAACGTACTTACAATGTTGTTTTCCTGCTAATTATATGATTTCTGTTCTTCTATGTAGAGTTTCACTCTTTAATGTTCTGTAGTTGTGGTAAAGAATAATACAAAAAAAGGATTTAGTTTTAAAGTTGTTTGTTTTTACTTTCTGATTATTAATAGACACAGTGGGTATACTTACTTAATGTAGTAGAAAATGTTGTTAGTGTAGTTGTAGATTGGTAGATGAAGTTTGTATATGCTGTAAAAGAAAGTTAATTTGTGTTATTTATTGTATTAGGATATATTATTAGCTAATAACATATCAAGTCTTTTGCAACTTAATTTGCTACTTTTTTTTTATTTATTTAAAAGCTTTCTAAGTAGACATGGATAAGGCAGTTCATAATTTCATTTAATTATTATCTACTAGTGGTTGTTGATAGGATGTTGTAGTTATATTTTAAAAAACAATAAAGACCATGTTTTTAGTTTAGGGAGTTTAGCTAGTTTTTGACAGGTTTGTATGATACATGAAATGGGACATCACTTACTTCAGTTGTAGTATGCTGTGTTGTAGTCTTTGTAGTAGGTGTGTATTCTCTTCTCTTCAGCAAGGTAACCGTTTTTCTCCAAGTTTGGGCCAAAAATGGTAATTTAAGTTAAGTCTGTAATTGTATTTATAGTAGTGAGTTAATTAATGGTTGTCTTTGATTGGTTCAATTAAATATATTTTAAATTCATTGGCTGAGAACATTAGTTTGAATTTGAAAGCCGTTATTTTGTAAAGAGTTTGTAGCATGAATAATTGTTTTCGATTTTATATTACAAAATGTATTATATGTCTTTTATTTTAATGGTAAAAAATTATTACAATGTTAAAATTAGTGAAATGTGATTTAAAGTAATCCGATAAGAGTGTATGATAGTGTTTGGTAATTTTTATATTACTAATGTATTTTTTATTATTATATATAAATAAATAATACATATTGTATATACATATATGTTTGAAAAGCTTTATTTTAAATTAAATAACTTTGAAAAAGTGAATAATTGGAAGGTATTGTGTATATAAGGTTATAAAGAAAATGAGAATATTTTTTGTATATTTTTATAAGTAGAGAGGTAGTCGATATTAGTGTTGTCGATATTATTGTAGAAGATAATGTTATTTTAAAGATTGTCGATAATGTAGTAGTCGATATTTATAAAGTCGATATAAATGTTAACGATATTAGAGTAGTCGATAAAAAAAATTCGATATTTGTGTAAATCCTTGTTTAAGTATATGGTGACAATGTTTTTGTAGACAATGTATTTGTGACGATATTTTTGTAGGTCGAAGTTTTTGTAAACGATATTTCATCATGGAACCCACCAGGGGGGCCACATGTAAAGGTCAAGAGGGCTGCAAGTGGTCCCCGGGCCTTACTTTGAGTATCACTGCCCTAACATAATGATGATTTGCACTGGCGCCTTGCACTGCTAATTACCTCATATCACTGCCACATCTCAAATGAGATAATTGATAACACCACTGTACCTGGCAGGGAGGGGTACAAGTTGTAGTTATTTTTATCTCAACTGCACCTAAAATTGTTAGGTTAATTCGACTACATATCTCACAAATCGCAACAAAATAGCATTAGCTCATTAAGTAAATTCAAAACTAGTATTCACATAGTTCCAGAAACTGAATCAAACTCATTATTAACCAAAACTATATTATGATGGATTATTGCCATCAGTGTGATCAGTATATGCAGCACTGTGCTGGTTCTTTTACAAAACAGATTTATTTCTGACATTTTACATTCCCAGCCTGTCATTCAAGTAGTATGGCAATGTGGGGTCTCTAGATGGGGGAGGTATGCATCCGGTCCAAGTAGGTACCCAACTCTTGTCAGGGTACGTCACATGCACGCTAAAAGATAACTTGTGCTCACCCTCCGGTAGCTTGGCACAGAGCTGTCTGGCTTAACTACAGAAGCAATGTGTACAGTATTTGTGTAACAAACACACACAGTAGCATAATGGAAACAACACAAAAAGAATCCACACTGGTTTGGAACAATATGCAATAATTTTGAAATAAACCAAAACTACAAAAATCCAATATGTAGAAGTTGAGATGTTAATTTTTAAGAATAAAAGTCTTTTTAGTCCTAAGACGCAATAAGCGCAGATGGGGGGTTATCTGGTCACGCTGAGCTGGAGCAAAGTCAACAGTTCAGGCCAACCATGATGGAGTGCAGGCCAGGGACAAAAGTCACGCAGGCCAGGGGTACAGAGTACCTTGACCCTGGTTGCAACAGCGAGATGTGGGGTGCAGACAAGTGATGCATCGATGTCAAGCCTGCAGTCGAGGTGATCACGCAATGGCAGAGATGCGTCTGGTTCATTGAGCGAGACACCTGTTCCGGGTGCAGCAGTTTTGAAAATGATGTGCTGCTGTAATCCATGCTGGAGAAGCGTTGCATATATCTTCTCAATGCAGTGTTGGAAATGCGTTGGTTCCGAAGTGGTGGGTCTGGATGCGATACGGCAGTTCCACGTGCAATGTGCCAATTCTACACCCGCAACAGGGTCAATGTGCTGGTTCTGCTACACTCAGACTGGAGATGCGTTGATTTCTCTGTTGCAAGTATCTCGGTCCACTTCCAATTAACCATGCACAGGAGCAGGTGTAGAGACTTTAATAGCCCTGAGTCTCAAGCAAACCAACAATACCTTGAAAATCCCTCCAGTTGCAGAGTCCAGCTTTCGTAAGCAGGGACACCGAGCAGCAGGGCAGCACAGCAGAAAAGCAAGCCTTCAAGGATAGCAGTCCAGGAGAGTGTCAGTCCTTGATGCAGCACAGCACAGCAGTTCTTCTGACAGAGTCCAGTTTTTAGACCAGAAGTGTCTTATTTGGAGGAGTCAGAGACCCAGTACATATACCCAGTTGTGCCTTTGAAATAGGGGTCACTTCAAAGAAGGGTCTTTGAAATGCATATAGGTCTTTTTATTGCCATCCCTGGGTCTAGACTATCAGTAGAGGGTAATCAGCCCTTTGTGTTGGGACAGGACACTACCTATTCAGGTGCAGGTGTCAGCTCCTTCCTCCCTTCCTGCCCAGGAAGGGCTTTTATAATGCAGATGAGCGCGCAGACACATCAAATATTCCTGTGTTTGTGGCTGTCTAAAGAGAATGCACAAAGTGAAGCTGTCAACCACCCCAGACAAGTATTGGAGACAGGCTGTAGGCACACAGAGCTATAAGAGCAGGGAAATGCCCACTTTCTAAAAGGTGTTGCAAAAAGGAGGGACCTAGCTACTCGTTTATGAGACTGCTATCCATTTAAAAGCAGCAACGAAGATCAATGTTGTGATTTCTTTCAATCTGGGTATTTATTCAACATTATCTTTTATATATTTCATGAGACTTTTTTCATTTCCAAAGAAGCCTAAAATGGGACAAACATTCCAATCCAGACAGATAGACAAAATACATAAATGCTGTAAAATACACACAACATATGTAAAAAATACAACATAAATACAACACGAATACTAATGATGATACACCAATTTACATAAAAAATTAAGAAAACCCATCACAAATAATTTATTTCAATTTTAGTGGGTAATGCCATTGTTCATTGGGAACCACGTATATAAATAGCAGTGGTAGAATCAATGTTACAGGTCCCTCAAACTATTACGATCCTCGTATGACCGTTCCTCAATGTAAACAAAGGTGCCAGCGCGTTTCGAGACCCAGGGCCACTCCTGGGGCTCTCTTCAGGGCTTCTGACTTGGTGTAATGGTGTAATCTGATAGATCCGACTTTATGGGCCATCAGTTGGTGGTGCCAATTATTCCTAATATATAAAAGATAAGGTTAAATAAATAATAGGATTGAATGAAATCACAGCACTGATCTTGGTTTCCGCTTTTAAATAGATAGCAGTCTCATAAACGAGTAGCTAGGTCCACCCTATTTGCAACACATTGCTATGCCCTATCTTTCTACTGTCTTCAGGCCTAACCCCTTTCGTTTCTCACTTTCTAAAAGGGGCATTGCTAAAACAGTAATGTTAAGTTCAACTTTACCACTAAAGAGGATTTATCATTACCATTCCAAAGATATAAAACATGATAGAGCTGCTCCTCACTAATTAGGAATTACAGTTTAAAGTATATTAAGGAATTCCCAATGTTAACTCATGAGAGACGTAGGCGCCAAAGTAGTAAAAAATGAACTTAGGGGTTTTTCACTACCAGAACATGGAAAACTTAAAAGTACACTTGCTACCTTTTACTAACACACCAACCTGACCTATGGGCTACCGAGCGCCTAACGTACGGGTGACCTATTTGTAATAAAAGGGGAGTTTTAGGATTGGCAAACGGTTTTAATTGTCAAGTCGAAGTGACAGTGTCAACTGTTCACACAGGCTCTGCAGTTGAAGTCTGAGACATGTTTAAAGTCCTACTTATATAGGTGGCGCAATCAGTGCCACAGGCCCACTGGTAGTATTTTATTTACAGGCCTTGGGCCCATGTAGTTCACTGTACTAGGGACTTATATGTAAATTAAATATGCCAATTGGGCATGAGTCAATGTTTGCATGTTTAGAGGAGAGAGAGCACATGTATATGGCACTGCTCAGCAGTGGTAAATCCTGAGTCTTAAAGCCATCAAAAGCAAAGGTCAGGAAAAGGGGAGGAAGAAGGCAACACGTTTGGGGGGACCCTTCAGAGAGGGCCATTTTCTAAAAGGCAAACATTGTTTGCATGACAGGGGCTGTTTCATCCTCTTTTTTCTGATACAGTGTAAATCCAAGTGCCTGTTTTATGTGCCTGTGGGTGCAAATATTTCTTGGCATTAGTGTTTATTTTCTGATAGTACAGGCTAGAAATAGTGGTCAATGTTTGTTATTTCTGTTTATAAGCAGCATGATCTGAAAAATAAAGTATTTACTTGAAATGGTGTAGCCTCCATTGGTGCATCAGGTGCAGTGCACCAGTGCCCAGAGTCTTCAGAGGTCCATCCACACCAGATTATTGCTGTATTTTACAGACCAAACAGCCGCTGACACACTTCCCATGCTACTGGTTAATCGAAGAAATATTGAGTTAATTTAATTCACTTTACACCGATCAGATACATGAAATAGGCATGGGCTAAGAAAAACCCATCATTATACGGCTACTATATTTGACATATGAGAAGTACATGAGCCAATGTGCTTTTCTCAGAACAGAAGAAAATGTATGGCCTGTGACACTGGTGAGTCAAACCTCAAATGCAAAAAAATAATTATATTAAAATGTATATCTTTCATAAGAAACATATGGAGTGACTATGTCTGTACTTAAAACAGAGTGTGAGGTTGGCGAACATGAACGAGGATGTGTACAATAATGCAACTGCAGTCATGGAGGAATATGTGATACAATTTTAGGGAAATGTATTGCCCGTCCAGGATGGACTGGAGGACGGTGTGAAAGAGGTAGGTTTTTTGGCAAAGTTTTGCCCTTCATGCATTACATTAAATCCTATCTTCTAGTTACCACATTTCAAGTGTGTCATATTTGATCAATCTTACTTTAAGCCAACATCATTTTGTATTTTGGGAGATTTCATTTCTCTTTTATTTTTGTATATTTAGGCAAACCCCCAGCATGCAAAGTTTTATTTGCTAAAAAGCAGTGAGCTGTTGAAAGTGCAAAACATGTTATTGATGCAGATGGCAGCTGTGCTGTATGAACACTATCATAACACCAATATCAACATAGTAGGTATACTGGCTCATTACCCCTGAATTAGGGTGGGGTAGGAATAACATAGACAAGAAGATTGACAGTAAGATGTATTCTTACTTCTGTGCATGGACATAGAGGAAGCACTGACTATTGGGATCCAACCAGTCCTGAAGAACGCCCAAGAACTAATGCAGACTGCTTATTCGATAGAACCACTTCTATGATCCCTGCTGTGCAGTACTCTTCAATGGAGTGTCCACGTGATCAAGTCCATGTAAACATGTTCTTCAAACTAAGAAGTTTGTTCTAATACTAAATATCAGCATTTATACTGGTCAGCTAGTACGATTTACAAATGGAAGACATAATAATTGGGTACATTTTTCTTCTAAAATATGTAATGAATTAGTTTTAGCCATTTTGGTAACACAATGCGTACAACTACCATAAATATAAGGTATCATTTTGAGTAAAGCAACATAACACATGCTATTCCAGATACATTCCTGTACTGTAGGCTTGTAGCTATGTAGTATCACAGAAAACTTGGAGATATCAAAAGTCTGATGACTAAGAGTTCGAAAATATCTATTCACATCAGTAGTACCTTATTTCCTCAACACTGAAACTACACTGAAGGATCTACACTAGCTTTCATTAGAGGGACAGATAACATTTAAAGGCAGCTGCCTCGCCTTCATTGCACTCTTCACAGGTAACCTAGCTCTCTAGCAGATCTATTGACAATTTCAGGAGGAGTGCAAGAAACCAGTAGCAAGAACAATCCCCAATGGAATATATCAGGTACCACGTTTATTGTAGGATTCCGTTGCCCCTGCACCATGCAGCAGGTTTAAGAAGCCACACAAGGTCATCTTGCAAAATGTACACCTTCCCTACAGAGGAGCAGCAAGGACAAATATCTTTATTTCTCCTCGTTGTTTCCCCTTTCCAAGTGTGCTGGACCCTGCAGCACACTTAGAGGAAAATGCATTCAAGGATAGTCTTTGAGCAGGAAGGTATCCCATTGTGAACAAAAAACAATCCTGCCTGCAAACCATGCATCCTTATTCGATGGTGCCAGCAAACAGTGTGCCTGTGCAGGGAAAGAGCAGGAATGCATCATATCTTGATAGATTTGCCACATTTCTACCTTTTCTGACACAGCACAGCAAGTTGGCTTGCTGCTTTGTGCTGTGTCAAATGATGAAATACTTTTCCCCAAACTTCCAAACAACACAAGCACTTGGAGAATCATTCTCTGGGGCACGCACAACTATCTGGTACACCATGCCGATCCAACTAATGCATCTCTGGATTTCTGGTCATTCCCAAAAAGTTTAAAGATCCACCTTTTCAAGGAGTGATTCAGAGGAGGAGGTAACAGAGCCAGAATTTTAATCAATCACAGATATCAACGCACAATACAGACAGTACTTCCCTGGCTAAGGTTATGTTTTGTTCTTCTGCTACCCTCTCTGAATCTCTGCTTTACATTGGGTCTTTAGGTTAGAGTATCTCAACATAGTGTAAATTCCAAAGTCTCTTAATACAGATTTCCTTTCCCATTTACCCTCCACTAACCAACCTCGATACACAAAGCCTTCTACCCATGTTGCATTTTCTGTAGACATATGTTCTCGTACGCCATGTTATCCAATGAGAGGTGGATAACATGGCTAAGAGCATTTCGCCGCTAATGTGTGAATATCGCTGTATTCTCAGCGATATTCACGCATTTCGCCTGATTTTTATCGCTTTTGAGATAAACCTTGCTAATAGCAAGTTATCTTAGCGATAATTTCCAGCGATGCTTAGCGATAAAAAATTTGTTGCTAAGCCTAGTTAGCAATAAATATTGCTAGTCGTTGGTAATATGCCCCTGAGTCTTTGTACAATAGAACATCCATACTTTAACAAATCCTAGAGGGAAACTAAAAGTTACACATAATTACAAACACGTTGATTAATGTCTAATATTTTGCCGAAAACGTGTTTAAAGTAAAAGTAGGATCATATGCGTTACATATCATTTAATGATTCACAACCACACAGATAACAAAAACAAAAATATAAACATAAACGTTTCTTACCGAACCACCAAACTCAGCCCACCATGTACCTAAAACAAATCGCCAAAAAACATGCATGTATGACACTCACATGTTATCTGGGATACTTAGTAGCATTGTACATGGATTGACGGGTTCAAGAAAAACACTCCACTTACTTTCTGTAACACAGAACAGGTATTTTCAATGTAGTAGGTTTCACATTTGCGAGAGTTCGAGCTATTGGCGTTGTAAATGTTTTTTACTTATGTGTTTTGGAGTGGAGTGTGGTGTGTAGTGGATTTATGTGGTATGTTGAGGTATTACATGAATCTAAATTATGTGGTATTCAGTGTATCGGAATTATATGGAGTGGGGTTGTGTGCTATGAAGATTAATTATGTAGTATTGTATTTTGTGTTATGTAGTGGAGTTGAATTATGTGGTGTGCTGTTTAATTTGCCTGTGTGATTTGGAATTATGTTGTGTGGATTGTATGTATGTGGTGTGTTCGGAGCATGATCACAAGTCTTCGTTAGTACATTCAGCGTCCCATGTACAGTTGGAAGGATGCCAGTCCTATGTATGTCTGACGTAACTGGGACATAGTTAAGTGCTATTAGTCATAGGTGATGGTGATGGTGACGCCTCTATGCTCATACCCCTGTACAACTGCAAAAACAGAACTCATATTTGCAGACCCCCAGTTTGGAAAGATGAACAATATGGAAGGGGCTTTTTTTTAAGTCAATCTCTAATGAAGGCCGCACAATCTTCGGGATGAGTTCTAGACCACGTAACCACCTTTAATCAGATTTGAGGACGTTTTACCATCGCCATTCTGTTTAGCTTGCTCTTTAAGAGAAGTCTGTTGCAAAACAGCCCTTAAAAATGTGTCTTGCATGTGGATTTTCTGATTGGAGAATGGTGAGACAGTGTTGTGCACCTTATCGACGCATTTTAAAATAGGCGCAATTATTTGCTGCACTGAGTAAAATATTCATTCAAATGCATATAAGACAAGTCTTGCCAATGCACTACAATCAAAGCCGTACAAACAGGACTGATTAAAGGAACATTCAAAGAACCAGGGAGCCTACCTTTGCCACAGTAAATGCAAAGGATGCCTTAAAATAAAAGCTTTTTGTGACCCCAAAAACTATAAAGAACTGTCTTATCAAATATAAAAAAATACATAAATATTTTAACTATAGAAATGCCATGACATTTCTGCCCTGCAACCGTGCTGGAGCTAGGATGTGAGAGCAAAGCGAACAAGCAGCCTGAGAAGATTTGTGGCCCCATTGAGGGAGATAGGGGTCTGTTGACAGGCAGGGAGGGGCCCCAGAAGAGAGACTCCGGATGCGGGGCCCTGCAAGTTTTAAGTGAATGCACTTGTACTGTTGCTGGTGCGATGCCTCCTTTGCAATATAATTACATGTGCTACTGTCTCTGTAATCAATTGTACATGAAGCCATATGTATGCAGTTCTTACCTTTGTGATACGCTCTGTGGAATGGAATAAAGCACTATGCACATGATCACCTGCATCTACCTCCGAAGCTTATGGGGGGCGTTCAGGGAAACAAAGGGGAGGAAGGGGCAGTGCTTTAAATGGTCCAGTACGGCCCGCTACTGAGTGCAGGCACTTTTTTTTATTTATTAGAGGGAGAGTACCAGCACTTTTCAAGAGAAATGTAATACTTTTAATTGGAGAGTACCGGCACTTCTCAAGAGAAATGCAATACTTTTAATTGGAGAGTACCGGCTGTAGGAAGGGGGAGGCTCTAGTTGGCGCAGTGCAACACTAGCGACAAGCAGGGACTCTCTCTTCCTCGTCAGGGCTGAGGGTTACCTTCCAGACAACCTCTGCTTACCCTCTAGGTAGTGTGGCTTAAGCAGTCGTAGGCTAATCTTTGGGGCACATAGGGTTAAACACTTGCAATAGTACACCTTTACAACCAACCCACCACACAACGAGACCAGACTGTATTCTGTAAAAATATATATCTTTATATAGATTTTAAGCAGGCTTGTGAATACAGTCAACGTACTTTATGATAACGGTTGCAAGTTTACTCAGTTCAGGTTACCACAGTTCTTATGTAGTTCTCTTGAGGCCCGTAGGCCGGTGTTAACCAAAGTTCTTGTGGAGCCGGCGGCTTCCAGGGGATCTGTCCCACGTCGCGTTGCCTTCCCGGGGTCGCTGATCGTTGCGGCTCTTCAGCCGAGCAGGTCACTGGTCATCCGGGGCAGCGGTGTTCTGTGGCGGCAGGGTCCTCTCCTTGTCGTCCGCTCCGACCCTGGAGGCGGCGGCTGTGCGGCGGTGGCAAGTGGCAGTACGGTCCCCAAGTGCAGGACGTACCCAGCCAAGTGCCGGTGCAGCTGTGGGCTCACAGCTGGGCTGTCGGGCAGGCTACCGACCTTGCGGATTCTCACAGGGCAACTGTCCGTCTTTGCAGGTGAGTGGCTGCTCGTTATGCAGTCACCTCGAGAGCTCGGACCGGACGGGTCCTCCTTCGCTTTGCTCTCGGGCTCCCGGTGCAGTTGCGGTCACGGTGTTCGGGCCAGCGGCGGCTGGTCCTTACTTTGCTCTCGCTGTTGCTTTGGGCCCCGGTCACGGTGGTCAGGTGGATGTCGTTGCCTTGGAGGAGATTCCTCCGTCGGTGCTGCGGCGATGGTCAGCACCCGCAGTCGCTTTCTTCCAAGGGGGTAGCGTCCACTGGTCCCGGGACGCTGGTCAGGGGGCAAGTTCAGTTGCAAGCCCTTGGAGATCTCTTTAGCAGAGTTTGGCACAAAGTAAAGCAAAAGTCTTCTCGTAGTCTTTTCTTCTTCCTCTCCTTCAGCAGCAAGGCACCAGACACAGGCAAGAGTCAGCACCCTTCCTTGTCTCTCACGGTCCTTCTCGTAGGGCAGAGTCCTTCTGTGGCCCAAACAGGATCTAATTTTCAAGGAGCAGGGCTCCTCCTTTTATAGGCCAATTCTTTTGTTCTCGCAGGCCAGGGGGGCCTTTGCATAGCCACTCTCAGTCTTTGAGTACCCCGGTGGGTGTACTCCGGCTTCTGCTTTCAGTGTGAGGGGCAGGCGCATCAGACGCCCCACAGGAGGTGGAGCCAGCATTGTCCGGACAGGGGTGGCCAGAGTACCTTGTTGATGGGGGCTTCGCCCTTCCTGGGCCAGGCGTCGGCAGAGTCATCCGCCGCTCCCCAGGAGGGTAGAGCCAGCATTGTGGTGGTCGAGCACAGCTACAGTTCGAGTCAAGAGGCACTCCTACCTCCCACTAAGGTGTAATCTGCGCATTCACCACCTGTCATCCCTCCAGCCCTGTCACTCACACATCCCAGACAGTCAGATACACATACCAGCAGAGGCGGGCTGAAATGGTTAAGCAAGCAAATGCTAACTTTCTAAAAGTAGCATTTGCAAACCCAGGATACTAAAATAAACTTGACTACAAGAAATATTTTATCATCCTGAGTTCAGGCATACTAAACATGACTCGCTACCATGCTCCTTGAGCCTGCGGGGATTATAGGGTGTAATAATTCCCGCAGCTCAGTCTGGCCTAATGGAGCAGGTAGCCTTCAATAGTGAAATACGGTCTCGGTTGTAAGTCACTACTAGGACATGCCACGCATATCAGAGCTTGTCCTACCTTACACCTACAACGCACCCTGCCCGCAGGCCTACCATAGGGGTGACTAATATGTAGTCAAGGGAAGGGTCGGTGCTGGCAAGTGGGTGCACTTGCCCAGCTAGCGTGACGGTACGAGACCGCACGCGGGTTCTGCGGTCGCAGTTCCCAGACACATCTTTACGGCTGCTTCGGTGGGTGGCGCAACCAGCGCTGCAGGCCCACCAGCAGTATTGGCATCTACAAGCCCCGGCACTCTCTCGTGCACTTTACTAGGGACTAACAGTAAATCCAAAGAACCAATCATGGATACCAATCGCATGTACAATTTACAGTAGGGAGCACTTGCACTGCGGCACGGATCAGCCGTGGCGCAGTGCCCTGAGTATCGGAAAACCAGCAAAACATCGGAGGCACATCAGCAAAAAGTGGAAGGGAGACTCACGCCAAGGTGCCAGGTCTAACATGTGTCCCCTCCAGCTGAAATGTGGGGGGAACTACCCTTCCCCAGGGAGTTCCACATCACTAAGGCGGAAAAATCTGGACAGACCGTCAGCGTTGGCGTGATCGGTGCCAGGGCGGTGTTCCACCGTAAAGTCCATACTCTGTAGAGAAATGGACCACCTCAACAGTTTCGGGTTCTCACCCCTCATTTGCATCAACCATCTGAGGGGCCTGTGGTCCGTCTGAACTCGGAAGTGAGACCCAAACAAGTAGGGTCTTAGCTTCTTCAGGGCCCAGACCACAGCAAATGCTTCACGCTCTATTGCACTCCACCTACTTTCCCGTGGAAGTAACCTCCGACTTATGAAGGCTACGGGTTGGTCAAAGCCCTCCTCAGTCATCTGTGAAAGAACAGCCCCTACACCATGCTCTGAAGCGTCTGTTTGCACTATGAATTCCTTGGAGAAATCAGGAGCCAGGAACACGGGCGCCGTGCACATGGCAGTCTTCAGGGTGTCAAAAGCCTTCTGACAGGTGTCAGTCCAAATCACATTCCTGGGCTGCTTCTTCGAAGTCAGCTCTGTCAAGGGGGTCACGATCGTGCCATAGCCCTTGACAAACCTCCTGTAATACCCAGTGAGCCCCAGGAAGGCTCTCACTGCAGTCTGGGTCTTGGGGGGTTCCCAAGCCAGGATGGTTTCGATCTTGGGCTGCAAGGGGGCTACCTTGCCACTCCCAACTTGGTGTCCCAAGTACACCACTGAACCCTGCCCAATCTGGCACTTGCTTGCCTTGATTGTGAGGCCTGCTCTGCGCAGGGCCATCAACACTTCGCAGAGGTGTCGCAGGTGTTCGGGCCAGGTGCCGCTGAACACCGCGATGTCATCCAGGTAGGCGGCACTGAACTCGTCCAGTCCAGCCAACACCTGGTTGACCAATCTCTGAAAGGTGGCAGGGGCATTCTTCATTCCAAATGGCATAACCCGGAACTGGAAATGCCCATCTGGTGTAGAGAATGCCGACCTCTCCTTTGCCCCATCGGTCAAGGCGATCTGCCAGTACCCAGACGTTAAATCAAACGTGCTGAGGAACCGGGCAGCCCCTAGCCGATCAATGAGCTCGTCAGCTCTGGGGATGGGGTGCACGTCAGTCTTCGTGACTGAATTGAGTCCTCTGTAGTCCACACAGAACCGGAGTTCGGGTGTGGCTCCCGGCGCAGCAGCCTTCGGAACCAAGACCACGGGGCTGGACCAAGGACTGCTGGAAGACTCAACCACCCCGAGGGCAAGCATCTTGGAGACCTCCTCCTTGATGCAGGCCCGGACCCTGTCAGTCACCCTGTAAGCCTTGTGCTTCACAGGTAAGCTGTCTCCAGTGTCCACATCATGGACGCACCAATCTGTGACACTCGGAACCAGGGAAAACAGGTCTGGAAACTGCCCCAGCAACTGGCGGCAGTCCTCCTGTTGTTCGGCGGTCAGGGAGGGTGAGAGGTTAACTCCATCCACTGACCCATCCTTCTCACAGGCCACCAAGAGGTCAGGAAGAGGCTCCGACTCCTCCTCCATTCCGTCATCGGTTGCCAACAACATGCCCACTTCGGACCTTCGCAAGTGGGGCTTGAGGCGGTTGACATGTAGGACCCGCAAAGGGTTCCTGGGCGTCTTCATGTCCACCAAGTATGTCACGGGGCTCTTGCGCTCCACAACCTCAAATGGGCCTGTCCACTTATCTTGAAGGGCACAGGGCTCCACTGGGGCCAGGACATACACCTCTTGTCCAGGCTGAAGCTCGACCAGAGTGGCATTCTGATCGTACCACCGCTTCATTTCCTCCTGGCTCGCTTCCAGATTTGCCTCGGCAAGTTGTCTGAAGCGTCTGGTCTGGTTTCTGAAGGCCAGCACGTAGCTATATACATTCTGGGGAGGTTTCCTGGGAGATTGCTCCCAGCCTTCCTTTATCAAACTCAGTGGTCCTCTCACGGGGTGGCCGTACAGTAGTTCAAAGGGGCTGAACCCTAGGGACTTCTGCGGCACCTCGCGATATGCAAAGAGTAGGCATGGCAAGAGGACATCCCACTTACGCCTCATCGGACCTTCCAGGCCCATGATCATGCCTTTTAGGGTTCGGTTGAATCTCTCAACCAACCCGTTACCTTGGGGATGGTAAGGCGTGGTGAACTTATACGTTACGCCACACTCTTGCCAAAGGGACTTCATATACTTCGATATGAAATTGGTCCCCCTGTCGCTCACCACCTCTAGAGGGAATCCCACTCGTGAGAAAATTCCCATCAGTGCACGCCCCACCACGGGAGCCGTCACTGTCCTCAGAGGGATGGCTTCAGGGTACCGGGTGGCATGGTCCACCAAGACCAGGATGAACCTGTTGCCCATGGCTGTCTTGGGGTCCAGAGGCCCAACGATGTCAATACCCACTCGCTGGAATGGCGTACCGACCACAGGGAAGGGTTGGAGGGGAGCCTTGTTCTTCCCTCCCGTCTTCCCACTTGCCTGGCAAGTTGGACAGGTTCTGCAATAAGCATCTGAACTCTTATGCATTTGGGGCCAGTAAAAGTGGGTGACAAGCCTGTCATAGGTCTTGTCCATCCCCAAATGTCCTGCTAAAGGCACATCATGAGCCAGACCCAGTAGGAAGGCTCTGAACTTCTGGGGTACCACCAGCACACGGGCTGACCCAGGTTCAGCAGCCTTAGGCTCCGAATACAGGAGGTCGTTCTCCCAGTACACGTAATGTGTTTTGGCCTGAACACCATTGGCCTGGTCTGCAGCCTGCTGCCGCATACCTACGAGAGAAGGGCATTCTTTCTGCTCCTTGCAGAATTCCTCCCTGGAGGGTCCTCCTTCTTGCTGCCAATGGGTCAGCTCAGGCAGGTCCCCCAGTTCGGCGATCTGTTCCCCTGTAGGCTCCAGGGCACCCCCTCAAGGTCTGCTTCCTCCTGGACCGTGGGAACTTCAGGAGCCGGTTTCCCGCGCCCCCTGCGCCTTCTCCCTAAGGCCGGTTCCTGGGCATCTCCTTCAGGCCCCAGGACCTCTCGATCACCCCTACTGGCTGCCATCGACCGGGTGGTCACGCACGCCCAGTCAGGCAGACCCACCATCCTCAGGTGAGTCGTCTTCTCCACCTTTTCCCAAGGGGAGTGCTCCAAGTCATTCCCTAGCAAACAGTCAACAGGCATGGTTTTTCTTACACAGACCTGCAGAGTACCAGAGACCCCCCCCCCACTCGAAGGGAACTTGAGCCATCGGACACTGACTCTCTGAATTATCAGCGTTGGTAACCCTACAGTAGGCATGGGGTACAACCTGCTCTTGAGACACCAGGTGCTGCCTCATTGCAGTCACACTGGCTCCTGTGTCTCTAAGAGCCTCAGCTTCCTTACCATTGATGATCACCACCTGCCCATATTTCTTAGTGTTAGAGGGCAGATAGTTCGTAGGGATCATCTCACTGTCTCCTAGCGAGACCAGGGTCATGTGAACGGGATCTCCACCTCCCGGGACCATCATTTCTTCTCCCAGGTGAACGCTAGTCACTTGTCGGGGCGGAGCACCAGTGGGTGCAGGTTTTCCAAACAGGCGACACTTGGGGTCACTGGATATGTGCCCAGGCTCGCCACATTTGAAACAATTGAAGGGCCCCTTTGGAACAGGTTTACCTGTCGGGGCCCCATTCTGCTTCGGAGGTGGGGGAGGCTGAGAACCCTGCTGCGGGCTCCCTTGGGAACTACTTTGGGGGCCTTTTTGGAACCCTTTCTGTTTTCCCCCTTTGTCCCCCCCACTCTTCTGCTGGGGACCCTGCCCACTCTTGTCGGAGTCTCCCACGGGACCCTTGTGGACCCTGGTGCTGAGCCAGCGGTCCGCCTCCTCAGCAAGCTTCCTCGGGTTGGACAGCTTGCTATTGATCAGGTGTTGGCGTAACTCAGGAAAACAGTGATCAGACAAGTGCTCCCATGCAATTAAATCAAAGAGACCTTGAAAATCATTAACTTTGTTACCTTTCACCCAACCATCCAGTGCTCTGCAAAAGTAAGTCACATACTCCACATACGTATTCCCAGGCCGCTTAGTACATCCCCTAAACTTCTGTCTATACATTTCAGGGGTAAGCCCGTACCTGTTCATTAAAGCTTCTTTCATGTGGGCATAGGATCTCTGATTTTCAACGGGCAAATCTAGCAAGGTATCTCTCCCTTCGCTAGGGAACCTTCCCCACACCCCGCTCCCCAATCCTTGTCAGGGACCCGGTGGGAGGACATGGCTACCTCGTATGCCCTAAACCACTGTCCTATGTCATCCCCCTTAAAGAACTCCTTAACTACGTCCTTCGGGATGTGCACTCTTGACTCTACCTGCACTGGCGAGGTGCTGCCACCAGCGGGAGGACGATCCAAGTCTCTCTCCTTGAGACTTATCTCCCTCATTTTTACTTCATAATCCATCTGGTGCTTTCGCTCTTCCAGCGCCATTCTTTTCGTTTCAAGCTCCAGCTGGATTTTCAATTCTGCCAGCTTTCTTTTGTGATTCCTCGTTTCCTTCCTGTCCGCCAGCTCCTCTGGCGACAGGCCTTTACCAAAGCTGTGCACGCTGTCTTGCCTCTCGAGGTCGATCAGATCCCCAAGTGCATTCTGCTCCTCCGTCGCATCCTGCTCGGCGAGGGCGTCTTGATCCTCCGGGGTCTTTCTGGACTCTACCCAGGCTTTCAGGGCCTTGTAGAATTCTGGCTTATTCTTGCAACCAGCGTGCGGAACCTTGAGTTTCTTACAAAAAAACTTCAGCTCGTTCTTTGAGTATTTATCCAGCTTCACGGCGTCCCATTCGATCTCAAACACTTCCGAGGTCGTGGACCCCGCTCCATCCAGGCTCTTCGTGCCCGGCATGGTTTTCGCACTCGGAATCTTCTTTCGGCAAAATTCAAAAAACAAAGTCTGTGGCTAAGTAACTGGACTGTAATCCTTGTATAGTGGTCAGAAGCTCAGGTATAGATATCGCAAGTGTAAATTCGAAATCCTCACCGCTGCGTCCAATGTAGGAAGGGGGAGGCTCTAGTTGGCGCAGTGCAACACTAGCGACAAGCAGGGACTCTCTCTTCCTCGTCAGGGCTGAGGGTTACCTTCCAGACAACCTCTGCTTACCCTCTAGGTAGTGTGGCTTAAGCAGTCGTAGGCTAATCTTTGGGGCACATAGGGTTAAACACTTGCAATAGTACACCTTTACAACCAACCCACCACACAACGAGACCAGACTGTATTCTGTAAAAATATATATCTTTATATAGATTTTAAGCAGGCTTGTGAATACAGTCAACGTACTTTATGATAACGGTTGCAAATTTACTCAGTTCAGGTTACCACAGTTCTTATGTAGTTCTCTTGAGGCCCGTAGGCCGGTGTTAACCAAAGTTCTTGTGGAGCCGGCGGCTTCCAGGGGATCTGTCCCACGTCGCGTTGCCTTCCCGGGGTCGCTGATCGTTGCGGCTCTTCAGCCGAGCAGGTCACTGGTCATCCGGGGCAGCGGTGTTCTGTGGCGGCAGGGTCCTCTCCTTGTCGTCCGCTCCGACCCTGGAGGCGGTGGCTGTGCGGCGGTGGCAAGTGGCAGTACGGTCCCCAAGTGCAGGACGTACCCAGCCAAGTGCCGGTGCAGCTGTGGGCTCACAGCTGGGCTGTCGGGCAGGCTACCGACCTTGCGGATTCTCACAGGGCAACTGTCCGTCTTTGCAGGTGAGTGGCTGCTCGTTATGCAGTCACCTCGAGAGCTCGGACCGGACGGGTCCTCCTTCGCTTTGCTCTCGGGCTCCCGGTGCAGTTGCGGTCACGGTGTTCGGGCCAGCGGCGGCTGGTCCTTACTTTGCTCTCGCTGTTGCTTTGGGCCCCGGTCACGGTGGTCAGGTGGATGTCGTTGCCTTGGAGGAGATTCCTCCGTCGGTGCTGCGGCGATGGTCAGCACCCGCAGTCGCTTTCTTCCAAGGGGGTAGCGTCCACTGGTCCCGGGACGCTGGTCAGGGGGCAAGTTCAGTTGCAAGCCCTTGGAGATCTCTTTAGCAGAGTTTGGCACAAAGTAAAGCAAAAGTCTTCTCGTAGTCTTTTCTTCTTCCTCTCCTTCAGCAGCAAGGCACCAGACACAGGCAAGAGTCAGCACCCTTCCTTGTCTCTCACGGTCCTTCTCGTAGGGCAGAGTCCTTCTGTGGCCCAAACAGGATCTAATTTTCAAGGAGCAGGGCTCCTCCTTTTATAGGCCAATTCTTTTGTTCTCGCAGGCCGGGGGGGCCTTTGCATAGCCACTCTCAGTCTTTGAGTACCCCGGTGGGTGTACTCCGGCTTCTGCTTTCAGTGTGAGGGGCAGGCGCATCAGACGCCCCACAGGAGGTGGAGCCAGCATTGTCCGGACAGGGGTGGCCAGAGTACCTTGTTGATGGGGGCTTCGCCCTTCCTGGGCCAGGCGTCGGCAGAGTCATCCGCCGCTCCCCAGGAGGGTGGAGTCAGCATTGTGGTGGTCGAGCACAGCTACAGTTCGAGTCAAGAGGCACTCCTACCTCCCACTAAGGTGTAATCTGCGCATTCACCACCTGTCATCCCTCCAGCCCTGTCACTCACACATCCCAGACAGTCAGATACACATACCAGCAGAGGCGGGCTGAAATGGTTAAGCAAGCAAATGCTAACTTTCTAAAAGTAGCATTTGCAAACCCAGGATACTAAAATAAACTTGACTACAAGAAATATTTTATCATCCTGAGTTCAGGCATACTAAACATGACTCGCTACCATGCTCCTTGAGCCTGCGGGGATTATAGGGTGTAATAATTCCCGCAGCTCAGTCTGGCCTAATGGAGCAGGTAGCCTTCAATAGTGAAATACGGTCTCGGTTGTAAGTCACTACTAGGACATGCCACGCATATCAGGGCTTGTCCTACCTTACACCTACAACGCACCCTGCCCGCTGGCCTACCATAGGGGTGACTAATATGTAGTCAAGGGAAGGGTCGGTGCTGGCAAGTGGGTGCACTTGCCCAGCTAGCGTGACGGTACGAGACCGCACGCGGGTTCTGCGGTCGCAGTTCCCAGACACATCTTTACGGCTGCTTCGGTGGGTGGCGCAACCAGCGCTGCAGGCCCACCAGCAGTATTGGCATCTACAAGCCCCGGCACTCTCTCGTGCACTTTACCAGGGACTAACAGTAAATCCAAAGAACCAAACTGGATACCAATCGCATGTACAATTTACAGTAGGGAGCACTTGCACTGCGGCACGGATCAGCCGTGGCGCAGTGCCCTGAGTATCGGAAAACCAGCAAAACATCGGAGGCACATCAGCAAAAAGTGGAAGGGAGACTCACGCCAAGGTGCCAGGTCTAACACCGGCACTTCAATTCTTTCCATTTCAGGCACTTGGAAGGGGTCAAGGGTGGGTGCATAGTGGGAGAGTAACTGAATGAGGGAAACAGAGAGTAAGAAGATCATAGAGACTGGAGCCAGGTGTACAAGCCCCTTGTGACAACTTTACGCCACAGCGACGTTGTAAACAATGCGTCACAATGCAACCTATTTACAACGTGACGCATCTAGGGAGATCCGTCACTTTGTAAAGCCCTGAGCTACATTATACCTGCGTCAAGGCAACTGATTGTATATGCAACAGAACAAACATTTCAATTGTGATAATGCAGCCCAACATATGCATGGAAGATGAAAGGGAACATTCTGAAACCAACGGCTTGTCAGTAAAAAAATAACAATACAAGCTAACCCATTGCAGCCCAACATACGCACAGAAGATGAATGGGACCCTTCCGAAATGAAAGGCTTGTTGGAATCAAATTAATAATAAAGTCAGCTCAACAACGTAAATAGGCAACGGTGCAAGAAGACCTTGTAATAGGTCACTACTTTGTAAGCATTAAAAAAAACTCCAAAAGGAGGGACAACAAGCCCACATTTGCCACATACACGCGGTCATTTTTTTAATGACGCAGAAACAAATGAATCAACAATGATGGGCAGGATGCATGCCCATAGAGTATATCCAAGAACAAACAAAAAAAGAGATGGGTGGGAAAAAAATCTAAAATAAAATTGTAGAGACAACAATAAATTAGTCCCTACCTATGGCCGCTCAGTTCCGAAATTCATTACTTAATTACGAACATTCAGGATTCTTCCCCAGTTAGTTTTCAAACCTGAGTTTCATATTTTCTTTAACATATCCAACAAATAAAATTAACAGTGATACAATATTAATCAATAATTCAATGTTCCTTCCAACCCATACACTCTAATAATAATTGCGAAAAAAAACATTTAATGCGCAATCCGTATAGGAGATAGTCCTGTACATACATAGGAGGGTAACTTTCGTCCTCCACACAGTCCAATAAGGTGTGTATCCAGATGTCTTGGATATAACTTGTAATCAGTCGGACTCCTTCAATTCATGAAGTTGACACGTTTTGGCCAACTCAATCAGGCCTTATCAGGACATGGACAAAAAGTACTCAAATAAGGACTGGGCCATTGGGGCAAGGCCAACGCCCAGGCGGGCGTGATGGAGACTCAGTAATACAGACAGCACTGTGTGTCTCCAAAGCAACTTAGAAGCCTAGGGCACATTCCTTTCTCCAAGGGCACACTTTTACGAGGCAACAAGTAGCTGGTGTATTCTCCGAGTTCAGACAAGTGCTCGCAGAAGAGAGGTTTTCTCATAGAAGCAAAGGTCATTAAAAACACATTATTACAAACGTGATTTCTTAGGGAACAACTTAGTACAGATGCAATTATTTATTTGCACAAAGCCTTCTTAGTCTCTCATCTTTCTTATTCTTTTGTAATAATGTGTTTTTAATGATGTGTATTCCTTGATGTATTGTGTTTTTATTTATTTTTCAGTTTGAATTGTTATGAGATTTTTTGACCAAAGAAGAATAAACCTTTTTATGCAATAATTTTTACTTTGCATACATTACAATTGACTAGTGGGGTCTGGGCCATTTTGAGTGACTGTGTATGGTTGTGGTTTATCACATGTGGGTGAGACCAGCACTGGAAGAAAACTTGATGTGAACATTCCTTTATTTCCTCTCCAAGAGAATTTAATTTTTTATTTACCTGTAGTACCCCCTCTCTTGGACAGAGGGGTCGCTCCCTTCTTTTCTAAATAATATTTTGACAGCTGCCACCAATGAACATAGGTGGAAGAGTGCTGAGGGTTTATTTTACATATACGGGGTATGGAACCAGAAAACTGCAGCCTAAATCACTTGTTTACAAAAATATCACCCCATGGAGTTCATAATAGAAAATCTACACCCATCAAACCAATATTTTTGTAAACAATATTTAGGCCACATTATTTATGTCAGGTGTTATTTTTTGTTATGGATATTTTGACATACAACCACCTTTGGGGCCCATTAGGAGTGTGGCGGGCATTGTTCCTGGAAGGGGTGGGCAGTGATTGCAAGATTAACTTGGAGCAAAAAGAACCTGGTTTAGCTCATTGCTTTTCTGAATATAGGCTCTCACACCAGGAAAATGTGTGCAGTAAAGTGCATGGGTTAGTGGAATGGTACGAGGGAAAGTATCCCGTAATTCTGGGACCATTATGCTTTCACTGAATCTGGACTTGGAAACTCGTGATGCCTGTTAACACAGGGGGAGATAGCTCCCCATATCATGAACTTCTGCTCTGGTATCTCCCCCTCTAATTACCCGGCATCTGGTAACGGAGCTCTAAGCACATGCCCCCAGTGGTGAAAATGGATTCCCCCTCTTTACTGTCCAGTGCTTAATTTGAGCCAGTGTTCAACACCGGGGCTTTTAAGACAGTCTGCCACATGGTGGTGCTGTTTGTCTAATTTAAAGTTGAGAAGAACAACAGTTGTTTAGTAATTCAATATACATTGAAAATGACTATTGACTGACACCCAATCCATTCCAATACCTTTTGTGGCCTGGAATAGACTGAATTGTCACAACTGTAGGAGTGTGATGATTAATAATTGTGTTGGTGCTGCCATTGGCAGTATTGGGAGGGGCAATGCATGGTGCAAGTTGCAGTGCCCTTTTGACGAGGGGTGGCACTTATTTATTTACAAACCATGCACTGTTCCTGTCGATCCTGCTGTCACAGTCTGATAACTGGAGCTGGATTTTTGGGATAGAGATGTCATTTGTCATATGCCAGCAGAAGTTGACTGAAAACCATTCTAGCATGGTCTTCCCACTTACAGCTCTTGAGGTCACATACTTATGGTTTAAACAGGAGTATACGACAGCAGAATCTCTTGGAGCTAGTGTGGGCTTACAACTACGGTGACCAGATTTTTTTTTTTTAAGGGACATTTCACAAAAATAGAAGTAGGACTACAATTTCACATTGAAGAAGGGTGCTGAATGACTTAAAAGACAGCGCTCACCAATGTAGCAGATACGGAGGCACCAAAGGTGCTAATTAAATTGATTTCTGGAAAGACTGGTATCTATTCCTGCACTGGAACTCATAATAGCTTGTTCAGTTTAGCCTCTCTAAAAGCTCAGGACAAGTCTTTCATTTCCTGAAATCTGCTGATATAATTAAAAAAAACAGGACTGTCCAGGCAAATCCGGGACACCTTATCACCCTACTCAGAACATATTCGCTCACTGACTGCTGACCTTTTGGAGGGTAACATTGGCCGTTGTGTCCGGTCACTGCGGGGTAGCTTGTCTTTCTGGTCGACCCTCCCGCTGACAGTCCTGGGCAGGATAGCACTGTTGAAAATGGTGGCGCTCCCCCGCTTCCTCTATTATTTCCGAACGCTACCTGTCTGGATTCCCCAGGGGGTGTTTAGGGAACTGCGGTCAATGATTACTGGCTTTCTATGGGGGCATGGCCGTCGCAGAATAGCCTTGAGCACGCTACTTCGCCCCAAGCTGGAAGGGGGCATGGCCGTGCCCGACCTTGAGCTGTATTATCTAGCGGCGCAGTTGCAGGTCCTTACGCAGAACGTAGCCAGGGTGTTCCGGGGGCCGGAGGAGGACCGGGATCGGGGGATACAGCGCCACGTGCTGTCATACATCATCATGCAGCAACGGCTCGAGTTACGGGCCCTCACCATGGAGGAGCGGACGCTCCGGCTGTGCTGGCAAAGGAGCCTTCGGAGAGCGAGGGCATCGCGGCCTTATGCCCCGGAGATTCCGATCGGGATGTTGACGGCTTTGCCGCACGGAGGAGATTGGTCCCCGTTGTTGGATTGGGAGGAGGCGGGGTTGCAGGTGGTGGGTGACTTGTACATAGATGGGGCGTTGGCGCCGTTTGACGTGCTCTGGGACCAGTTCGGACTGCCTGAGGGGGGCTTCCTCCTACACGCGGCAGTAGTGGCTGCCATACAAAAGCACTGGAAAGAGGGGCTCCTGGAACCCACGACGACTATGGCGTGCCAATATGTGGTGATGGCGGCCGGTACATTCAAAGCTGTGACGTGCCTCCATAATAGGATGCTGACCGAAGGGCTGGAACCACTCCATGGGCTCAAAGCTAAATGGGAGGCGAGCGTTGGTCGGCCCATACCGGATACGGCATGGGGCCATATCCTGCGACGCACGTGGAAGGGCACCAGGAACGCGCGCTTTCAGCAGGTCCATTTCTATGTGCTCCATAGGGCCTACTTAACTCCAGAGAAACTACAGAGGTACTTTCGGGTGCCGGATGCCTGTTGCCCCCGGTGTTCGTCCCTAGGGGCGGACATTGACCACTTGTTTTGGGGGTGTCCACAACTGGGAACCTATTGGGCGGAGGTAGGGGAACTCCTGAATGAAGTGACTGACAGGGAGGTAGAATTCGACATGGCGGCGTGCCTATTGCTCTGGTTCCCGCACACTAAGCGCACCAAGGTGACAAGTAAATTCATAGATCTGGGTCTGATATTGGCACAAAGGGAAATATCGTGGCACTGGAAGTCCAGGGGAGGTCCCTCACTGCGTAGATGGAAGAATGAGTTGCTGCGGTGGTCTGACTGCGAGAGCGTGCTCCGGATGAAGCAAGCAGTAAAGTTGGGGAATGAGAAGGTACTGGAAGCGGCGCGTGCGTGGGAGTTAGTGGTACAGGCTTTGCGTGATGCTTTGGTTGAGGATGAAGACGGCGAGGACTAAGCCGCTGGACACCGCGGGGCGAACACAGGAGTATGGAACTACGCACTGTAGTGGACCCATCCAGTTCAATAGAGCGAAGCGCACGCCTTAGCAGTTGCCAGGGGGGGGGCTTTGGGGGGGTTAGTTGTAGGGGGGTTTGGGGAGGGCCGGAAGCCATTGGAGGGTTGCGGGTTGAGGCCTTGGAACTACTGGGACAGGGGGTATCGAGTGGTGGATAGACTGATTGGGTGGAACGGCCTGGTACGAAGGCCCGTATAGCCTAGAGCAGGCCCCGGCAGGGGCGATTACATTGATTTCCACGGAGATGGCTGACGGGAATGTTGTTGCGGGTGGGGGGGTAAAAGCAGATACGCAAAACGACCTTCCGCCAGGGTCCCAATGGGACGTACACTGTGCTGTGTTCCTTTCGAGCGATGTGATATGCCGCCCGGCCTCCGGGATGCGGGCTGAATGGCTGTGTACAACTGTGAACTGTCTTTGGACGGGGGGAGCCCACAAGTGTACTGGCTGTTTAATTTTATCCTGTGGTTTATAACTCTGCAATAAAAATATAATTTAAAAAAAAAAAATATTCGCTCACTGAGCCCGCCACAAGCAAATTATAATAGCCCCAGTGGCACAAAGTGCACTGCACAAATTCTAATGTGATGCTTGGGGCAATCTTTCCACTCCCCTCTCAAACTGTGGCCCCAAACCAGAGGTTTGTTTATTAGTTCCAATCTCTTGCTGAATTCAGCTAGACTGTTCAGCATTCTGACCAGTAATCTATACTTACCTGCAGCGTTTTTGAGAGATGACCACGAGGGAAAATTAAATAAATAATCCCCCCTCGTGGTCATCTCTCAAAATCCCCCCTCAACTGGTCCCCCCGCTTCACCACTCTTACCTGCAGCGGCCGCTGCAGCTTGCCTGTCCATCAGGCCTGTGAGAAGCTTTGTGATTTCAATATTGGTGCATTAGTAAGCCATTAAAAATTAAAAACAGTACCTGTGGACACATTTTAAAGAAGCACCAGTATATGGCACTACCTAGTGGGGATTTATGACCCCTGCCTCATAATGAATATGTCACAAAAGTAGGCTAAGCCTTCTTTTTAATATGTAAATACATTTAGCTGTGGTCATGTGGCGCTGCTAGGGAGTAGGGTCTGGTGCAAACTACATCTGCTGCGTTCCATTGTGATGGCCTCACAGTCCATGTGCAAATTATGTGAACCGGACGTAGCAGCCAACCACAATCAGGAACACAACACCATCAATGCATTATTTAATGCAGATTGCCTTACTTGCATAGCAATTCACCTCACATGCTCCTTGCATACTTGGACCTAAAACCTAAACATGCATTACTATCAGCTCACATCTGCTAGGACCTGATTCACAAAGGGGCTCTGCACTGGTGGCCGAGATCCCGCTGCGCAGGGGAGTCTCCGCACCCGGTTCGAATCTCAGCAATGAGAATTCTCATTGCGGAGATTCTGCCACGAGTGCGGAGATTCCCCGACGACAGCAGAGCCTCCGCCACAAGTGCGGAACCCCTTTATGAATTAGACCCCTAATGTTGGTATATTAACGATTCTCCTTTCAAGGGTTTACCGTAAGTGCACAAACAAAAGAATGCACAGTATGCATCTTATATAGCCAATTAGAACATAGAGATTTTGAGCGCTCGTTTAAAGACAATGGAGTAGCTCTGGGTTTATGCTCTGAGTTTAATAATGGCTATTAGAACATTGGATTGTTGGGAACTCCATTGAAAACAATGGAGTGCTCCGGGCTTATAATGGCTGGTATAAGCCCGGAGCTCCAACATTCCAATGTTTCTTTGTTCACAGCTCTGGCTGTGAACAAAGGCTTCAGGGAGCCTGAGGGGATTCCATTACCCTCACGCTCCCATAAGGCTTTGTTCTTTTTTGTTAGAACATTCTGCCCTCTAGTGGCAGAATGTTCTAATAGCCTTATAGCCCTTCGTATCCGGGCTATACCGGCTATTAAAGTCCCTCTCCCTTGTTAAAGGCCCGAGCCGAGCTGGTATAGACCTCTAAGGCGGGCTATAAGGCTATATTATGAGCCCGAAGCTCCAACATTCCAATGTTTGTCTTCATGTTTCTCCCTTTTTAATTTAGAACATTCTACCCTCAGTGGGCGGAATGTTCTAATAACTTTACAGCTCTTCTGCCTCGGGCTATACCAGTTGCGAAAGGCCCTCTCCCTCATTATAGGCCGAGCAGGGGTTCAGGGCCTTTAACAACTGGTTAAAGCCCTCAGCAGTGGGCTACAAGGCTATATTAGAAGAATCATTGATACATACAAAAACATCTTATTTTTTCAGCCTGTGCTCCTGGGTTCTATGGAGATAACTGTTCAAGGGAATGTAACTGTGGCCACAGTGCAACCTGCCATCCTGAGTCAGGGCTGTGTTACTGTCCAAAAGGCTGGAGAGGAAAACATTGCGATACACGTGAGTTTAATTGACATATTTTGTTTACCTATTCTAGTAACACATATGTGCTATAGCAAAGATTGTCTTACCCCAGTGTCAAGGAGGGTAGGGTAAAGCACATCTGGTATTGCAAGTCATTTGACTGGTGAAAGGCTCAGGTGTGGTTGGGAATTAACCTGCATGGTTAGTCTAATTTAACCCTTTCCTTGTTGCCGTCAGCCATTGGCCGACGGCAGCACTACCTCCCCAGTGCTGCCGACGGCCAATGGCCGACACGGCTCCACCCGCGCACGGAAACGCCCGCACCGCGGCGGAATTACCGCCGCGGTTAACGGGTTAAAAGGGTTTGATCGCATCCATGTGATCAGCCCTCAAGCTGTTATTGTTTATTTAGCATGTGCCTCTCTGAAAGTTTCTCGCCAAGGGTAGTAGTTGTTCATCAATGGGCGTGTGATGTAATTTCTGCCACTCCTCGAGTTTTGGGGAATCGACATCTTTCTAATTATTTTATTGGGCGAAATAATGGCATCTCATTCGTAAAACATACACTACAGTGCATTTTGCATTTAAACACTGTGATCTGTTTGTTGCCCACAAGATGATGTGCCTGTATGATATTCACTATCTAGTACTGACATTTCCCGCACAAAAGAATCTGAGGATGTTCCCCTCAAAGGCCTAAAGGGCCAAATTATGAAAGACATGTGCAGCATTCCAGAGCAGAAATACCCTGATAATTTTTGGGAACAACCAAAAACTTGTGATGTTGTGGTAACAATAATCTTCCTATCCACCTATTCCCACCCTGGAAACATTCAGATATGTACTCTTTCTAATGGTAGGAGTAAATCCCCATCATTGATAGGAGGGGGAAGCACCCCCCTAAGAATTTAGGTGATATAGGGCAGGTGCTTCTCTCCATGAAGAAACCTATCTTCCCAAATGAAAAAAATTAATAAATAAAAGTGCAATCGCACTGATGCAACAAAAAAAATGCAAATATGTTTGTAGATTTTGTCAAACTGGGCATTTCCAAACCCTTGTACTGCCATGAGTTTGATTCAACAATCCAATAACACCCTTTAAGCATCCCCGGAACCCCTAATTACGTTTAGGGTGCCGTGTTTGATGGCTGCTGCCTTTTTTATCAAATCCCCCAGCTCCTGATGCTCTAAAAACCAGCCTCCTGATCAGATTCCGCGGTCAGCCACCATCTGATATCTGTCATCTAAGGGGTTGCTAAAGACATGGAAATTCATGAATGAACAAAGTAAACTAATTGTTGTTCCAAGTTACTAAAGTCTGGGCTCTGTTGTCTAGCTTTTCTTCTTCTTGTATTTAAAGTCATATGAGGTGAATTACAGCTATGCTAATGACCTATGTTTCAGCTTGCTTGCCCGGCTTCTATGGTAATAATTGTGCCCAGCTCTGCAACTGCCCGGTGGGTGTCCCCTGCAACCATATATCCGGAGAATGTGGCTGTCCTGATGGATTCACTGGCGCTGGCTGTGAAGAACGTAAGAACTCATCTTGCTATCTTTGGTAAACACAAGTGTCAATGTCTACGGGCCCGATTCACAGAACTAACTTAAGACAAAATCCTAAACTTACTACCATTTTGGTATTCACAGAAGACACTTACTAATTTTGGTATTCCCAGAAGGCACTTACTCATTGATGAGTAAGTGCCTTCTGTGGATACGAAACTGAGTAAGTGCTTTCTGTGGATACCAAAATGAGTAAGTGCCTTCTGTGAATACCAAAATGGTAGTAAGTTTAGGATTTTGTCTTAAGCTAGTTCTGGCAATCAGGCCCTACATGTGTTCATATGATCACAGTGGGCCAGATTCACAGAACTAATTTAAGACAAAATCCTAAACTTACTACTTTTGGTATTCACAGAAGTTAGGATTTTGTCTTAAGTCTGTTATCAACACAAAATCCTAACTTCTGTGAATACCAAAAGTAGTAAGTTTAGGATTTTGTCTTAAGTTAGTTCTGTGAATCAGCCCCACTGCAACTAAGAATTAGTTAGAGGGATAATTTGTCGAAAGATCATTTAGAAAGTGAGTGGGAGGGGAGGAGGCGTGCCTGGAAACAGTAAGTTGTAAGAGTGTAGGTGACAGATGTAGGAAGTGGACAAAATAATGTTAGTGGACAAAAGGCTCTCATGTGGGTTTTGCTTTTCATGCCTGATTCAAACATGTTCAGAGTGAAAATGATGGCGAAATATAGTTAAAGGGGGAAGGTTGAAATTGAGACGAAGATGGATATTTATATGTTCAACCAGACAAGGAAACTTAGGTTTCTGAATTGTTAGACACTGATACAGTATCTACAGTATATCCATGTGTTTAGTTAATGAGGTCTAGTGCAGCAGACTACAAATGCTATAAGTAGAAATGTTTGGATTCAAATAGCTTTGCGGTTCCAAATGTTGGAATGAGTGTTTTTGCAAATGTTGTTTGTGGCCTTCTGTTACCCTTCATCCAGAACATTTTGGGGCAGATTTATGTTAACTGGCGCATTCCGAGGGATGCGCCAGTTAACGTGCGCCACAGCTACGCCACCCATGGTGCGCCGCATTTATAATGCGGCGCACCATGGTGCAAAAACGGCACAGATGCGTGACGCATCTGTGCCGGAAATGTGGCGCATTGCTGGAGTTGCGTCACATGCACGACACAGCTCCAGCAAGGCTCGGGGGTACACCATCTGCACAATGCTGCGTCAAGACCTACGCCTGCTTCAAGCAGGCGCAGGATTTTGATGCAGCATTGGCCAGAAAGTGACTGAGTGAAATCTCATAGATTTCACTCAGCCACTTTCAGGAGGCGTTCCTGCGCAGGAACCCCCCCCCCCGCGCAGGAACGCCTCCTTATGGCGCAGGGCTTTACATCGTGATGCATCTCCTAGATGCGTCACGTTGTAAATAGGGCGCATTGTTTGCGCCGCAGTTGCGTCAAATAAAGTGACGCAATTGCGGCGCAAGGGCATCATAAATCTGCCCCATAGCATGTAACAATTCCATGAACTTTTTTATGGTTATTCCAATTAATTTTAACTCCGTGGACATCTTTATTCCTGGCTCCAGGACATAAAACTATTTCCTAAACCGTGTGTGCAGGAAGTGCTTGATTTGAAGAAGAAAAAAAAGGAAGTGCCAGGGGCCTTCCCAAGGAGGCCACAGCACCTTGCATTGCCTACCCTTTGACTCTACCAGGGCTGCCATTGATAACCATCACATTCCTACACTTGGGATAATTCAGACTAATCCAGGCCACCCCAAGCAATAAGAATAGCGTGGGCGGCAGATTGTATTCATTTACATTGAAGTAGTAGACACAGGTGTGCTGTTCTCAAAATTAGGCAGACATCGCCACCATGTGGTAGACTGTGACAGTTGCAGGTCGGTCAAAACCTCACCGTTGAATGCAATTTGCCTCTGTGTGTTTACACAACAGATGTTCTTGTGCCTTTGTTTGTGGAATTAGTGTGTGTGTATATATGGAGCTGCACTGTGCTTGTGACATAACATGCAGCACCCGTGATGTTAAATTTGAAATTGTATTTGCGACTAGACTTTTTTCAGGGCTCATGAGGCTTGTCAGATATCATGAGAACTGACCACAGGCCGGGTAATGATTATGCAAAGTCCTCTGTTGTTCTACTCCGAGCTGTGAAAGTACAGGGCCCAAGGGCACCTCTTCATGGTCTGAAGGGACTGGTTGGCTCAACTTTTACTCCAGAAGCAATGGATCAGGGTCAGTCGAACACATAGGTTCAAAGTTCTACTCCCAATTGTTAGACATGATAAATTATTGAAAGATGTCCTGAGTATACCTCATGGCCCCTTACTTTCAAAAGATGTTTTTTGCAGCTGCCTCAATTTTTCAGCTAACTCTGCCTCGAAGAAATGTTCAAAACAGAAAGTTTTGATGTATTTATCTTCCTGGTAAAATGGTTCTGGGAAATGCAACATCAGGTACAAAGAAGCCAACCTGACTATATAAAACATATGCATATATGTATTCCTTACCTGGATTCCTGATAGACTCAAAGATGTTGAATGGGGAAATACTTAAGCTGATAAAGCTGAGGCCATGACTTCGCCCTCCTTCACTTGTGCCACAGATGCCAAACTGGCAGGCAAATATTTCCAATAATCCACTGCTTGTGTGCCAACCTGGCTAAAGGGCAGATCGTGCTTCATACCACTCACTATGTAAATGTTGATGTGTACATTCAACTGATGAGCACAATAATTTTTTAAGGATATGGGCTTGTTAGCAGGTTTTCTAAATGAATAATAACATAATTGTCATCCAGACTGATTGGGAAGACATATTTCTGTTTTTTCCAGTCACTCTGTTTGAATGCATGTTAATCTGATACTAGAGTGGTGGTGGTAAAAACAGAGGGGCATATGTACAGACCCCTATCGCCACCACAACGTCACCTACAGTGACGTTGTGGTGGCGATAGGGGTTGCGCCTTATATACAAGGCAGCGTTAAGCCACTTAACGTGGTTTAACGCTGCCTTGTACATAAGGTCCCCTTTCATACTGTGCATAGCGTGAAAGGGGTGGGCAGTGGGTGTTGCGGTGAGCGTTTCACTGCAACACCCATTCATTTTGACGCTGCCCCCATCTACAAGGGTGGCGTACATAGGGGGCAGTGCCAAAATTAAGACCAGGTCAAAACTGGTCTTAAGATGGCGAAACAAGGAGAAATGCATTATTTCGCCCTGTTTTTGCTTTTTCCATGTGTGCTGCCTTGTGCAGCACACATGGAAAAAGCAAAATGCCATTGTTTGTTTATGTATAGGAAGGTGTCCCTTCCTGCACATAAACTTTTTTAAAAAATGCCATTTTGTCACTTTCATGCGTGCTGCATAAAGCAGCACGCATGAAAGTGACAGGATGGCATTTCTAGGATTGTATATGTGCAGGAAGGGACACCTTCCTACGCATAAACAATCCTTCCCTGCAGGCAGACACCCTTGCTCTCTGGTGCAAGGGTTCCTGCGTTGGCGCTAAGTTGCTAAACTTAGCAATATTGCAGGGGGAAACACAAGGCTGCAGCACATTCTTGTAAATATGGTGCAGCCTTGCATTTCAGAAGTGGAGGAGACAGGCCTTAAGCCATGAAGGCTAACGCCTCTCTCCTCCACTTCCTTGCACATATCCACCTTTGTTTCATTCCCTTTGCAGGCAGGCAAGGCAGCACACATGGGAAAAGCAAAATCGAGGAGAAATAATGCAGTTCTCCTCATTTCGCCATCTTAAGACCAGTTTTTACCTGATCTTAATTTTTTGCGCTGCCTCCTATGTACCCCACCCTTGTATATAGGGGGCTGCGTGAAAATGAATGGGTGTTGCGGTGGAACGCCCAACGCAACACCCACAGCCCACCCCTTTCACGCTAACCATAGCGTGAAAGGGGGCCTTGTGTACAAGGCAGAGTTAGGCCACATTAATTGCTTTAATCAATCAATCAGTCACGACATTTGTATAGCGCGCTACTCACCCGGAAGGGTCTCAAGGCGCTTGGGGAGGGGTCCGCTACTGCTCGAACAGCCAGGTCTTCAGTTGCTTCCTGAAGGAGAGGTGGTCCTGGGTCAGCCGAAGGTGGATGGGGAGGGAGTTCCATGTCTTGGCCGCCAGGTAGGAGAAGGATCTGCCTCCGGCAGTGGCTCTTCGGATGCGTGGTACAGCGGCGAGGGCGAGGCTGGCAGACCGTAGCTGGCGGGTGGGTGTGTGGAAGGTCAGGCGGTCGTTGAGGTACTTGGGGCCCAGGTCGTGGAGAGACTTGTGTGCGTGGGTGAGGAGCCTGAACGTGATCCTCTTGCTGACGGGGAGCCAATGCAGGTCCTTGAGGTGGCCGGAGATGTGGTTGCGTCGGGGGATGTCCAGGATGAGTCGGGCTGAGGCGTTCTGGATGCGTTGGAGTCTTTTCTGTAGCTTGGCTGTGGTTCCGGCATAGAGGGTGTTTCCGTAGTCCAGTTGGCTGGTGACGAGGGCCTGGGTGACTGCCTTCCTGGTTTCGGTCAGGATCCATCGGAAGATCTTGCGGAGCATGCGGAGGTTGAGAAAGCATGAAGAGGAGACGGTGTTGACTTGTCTGGTCATCGAGAGGGAGGAGTCCAGGATGAAGCCCAGGTTGCGTGCGTGGTCTGTAGGCTTGGGGGCGGTGCCCAGGGCTGGGGGCCACCAGGAGTTGTCCCAGGCGGAGGGTGATGGTCCCAGGATGAGGACTTCCGTCTTGTCTGAGTTCAGTTTCAGGCGGCTGTTCTTCATCCAATCGGCGACGTCTTTCATCCCTTCGTGGAGGCTGGTTCTGGCGGTGTCGGGGTCTCTGGTGAGGGAGAGGATCAGCTGGGTGTCGTTGGCGTATGAGATGATATTGAGGTTGTGTTGGCGTGCGATGGTGGCGAGAGGTCTCATGTAGGCGTTGAAGAGGGTGGGGCTGAGTAATGATCCTTGCAGGACGCCGCAGATGACTTCAGTGGCCTCGGATCGAAACGGGGGGAGGCGGACTCTCTGTGTTCTTCCGGCGAGGAATGAGATGATCCACTTCAGTGCCTTCCCTTGGATGCCGGTGTTGCTGAGGCGTTGGACTAGAGTGCGGTGGCAGACCGTGTCGAACGCTGCGGAGAGGTCCAGGAGGATGAGTGCTGCCGTTTCCCCGTTGTTGAGCAGGGCTCGGATGTCGTCGGTGGCTGTGATGAGGGCGGTCTCGGTGCTGTGGTTGGCTCTGAAACCGGACTGCGAGGGGTCGAGGGATCCATTCGTCTCGAGGAAGGTGGCGAGTTGTCTGTTGACGATCTTCTCTGAGACTTTGACAGGAAAAGGGAGGAGAGAGATGGGGCGGAAGTTTTTGAGGTCGGTGGGGTCCGCTGTTGGTTTCTTTAGTAGGGCGCTGAGCTCGGCGTGCTTCCAGCTCTCCGGGAAGGTAGCGGTGTCGAAGGAGGTGTTGATGACGTCTCGGAGTTGGGGTGCGATGGTGGAGTCGGCCTTGTTGAAGATGTGGTGGGGGCAGGGGTCAATCGGGGATCCGTAGTGGAGGGTGTTCATCGCGCGGGCTGTGTCTTCGGTGGTCACCGTGGTCCAGGAGCGGAGGGTGGTGGTGGGGTGCGTTGGTTCGACGGTTGGGAGTGTGGATGGTGCGCCGAAGCTGTTGTGGATGTCGGCAATCTTGCGGTGGAAGAATGAAGCGAGGGAGTCGCAGAGATCTTGTGAAGGGGTGATGTCGGTGTTGCCGGTGCTGGGGTTGGAGAACTCCTTGACGATGCTGAAGAGTTCCTTGCTGTCGTGGGCGTTGTTGTCCAGTCGGTCCTTAAGTGATTTCTTCTTGGTGGTGCGGATGAGCTGGTGGTGCTTGCGGGTCGCAAGTTTGAGGGCAGTCATGTTGTCAGTGGTCCGGTCGAGGAGCCAGACTTTCTCGAGGGTGCGGCAGGTATTCTTGGAGTCCTTGAGTTCGTCGGTGAACCAGTTGGCCTTCTTGCTTCTGGGTCTGCTGGGGGGGTTCTTCAGTGGTGCGAGGTCGTTGGCGCAGGCGGTCAGCCACTGCGTGAGGTTGCAGGCCGCTTCGTTGGGGTCCGGTGTGCTGGCCGGTGGGTTTTGGCTGAGGGAGGTGGTGAGCTGGTCGGCGGTGATCTTGCTCCAGCTTCTGCGAGGAGCCTGTTGCGGGTGGTGGTGGGTTGTGGTTCTTCTGAAGCTGAAGTGGATGCAGCTGTGGTCGGTCCAGTGGAGTCCGGTGGAGTGGCTGAAGTCGATGTGCTTGCTGGAAGAGAAGACGGGATCAAGCGTGTGGCCGGCGTAGTGGGTGGGGGTGTTGACCAGTTGCTTGAGTCCGAGGTTGGCGAGGTTGTCCAGCAGGGTGACGGTGTTGCGGTCCTTGCTGCTATCCAGGTGGAAGTTAAGGTCCCCTAGGAGGATGTAGTCGGCGGAGGGGAGGGCGTGTGGGCTGATGAAGTCTGCGATGTCTTCGCTGAAATGTGCGCGTGGTCCTGGGGGTCTGTAGATGAGGGTGCCTCTGAGGGTCGTCTTTGGGTTGGTGTGAATCTGGAAGTGGAGGTGTTCGGCGGCAGTGAAGGTGTTGTCGGCATCTGTCGTGATGCGGATGGTGTTCTTGTGGACGATGGCGATTCCTCCTCCGGTCTGGTTGATGCGGTCCCTCCTGATCATCTTGTATCCATCCGGGATGGCGATGGCGATGTCGGGGGCTGAGGAGGCGTTCATCCAGGTTTCAGTGAGGAAGGCTATGTCTGGAGAGGTTGTGTCAAGCAGGTTCCAGAGCTCGACGGCGTGTCTGTGGACAGAGCGGGTGTTGAGCAGGATGCATTTGAAGTCACTGCTGGAGTTTGGCTTGGCGGGTGTGGTGCTTGGTCGGAGACAGGAGAATTTGCAGGTTGTGCAGGTGAAGGGTCCGTGGAAGCGTTTCGGGGCGGCCGTGCAGCAGGTGGGCATCCGGCCGGTATTGAGTGCGTAGGGTGTGTATCACTTACAACGCAACTTTTACGTCGTAATGCTGTTACAACGCAGCTATTACAACGCAGGATCCATTACATCGGATGCCATTACAACGCATGGCATTACATAGCAGATGGTATTACAACGCATACCATTACATCGTAAGTATTGGTAAGTATATAATTTTTTTTTTTTATTTAATATTATATAATTGATTTAATTATTATTAATTATAAATAAAAATAAATAAAAATATTTATTTATGTTTTTAAATATTATAAATTAAATTTATTAATTTAAGTAATTTTTTTAAATAAGTATGAGTATAGGAGTATATGTTTTGGGGTACTGAGGTATATGTTTTGGGGTATTTTTAGGTTTTAGGGCAGGGTTTGGGTTTTGGGGTACAGGGGTGTTTTTACGTTTTAGGGCAGGGTTTGGGTTTTGGGGTACAGGGGTGTTTTTAGGTTTTAGGGCAGGGTTTGGGTTTTGGGGTACAGGGGTGTTTTTAGGTTTTAGGGCAGGGTTTGGGTTTTGGGGTACAGGGGTGTTTTTAGGTTTTAGGGCAGGGTTTGGGTTTTGGGGTACAGGGGTGTTTTTAGGTTTTAGGGCAGGGTTTGGGTTTTGGGGTACAGGGGTGTTTTTAGGTTTTAGGGCAGGGTTTGGGTTTTGGGGTACAGGGGTGTTTTTAGGTTTTAGGGCAGGGTTTGGGTTTTGGGGTACAGGGGTGTTTTTAGGTTTTAGGGCAGGGTTTTGGGTTTTGGGGTACAGGGGTGTTTTTAGATTTTAGGGCAGGGTTTTGGGGTACAGGGGTGTTTTTAGGTTTTAGGGCAGGGTTTGGGTTTTGGGGTACAGGGGTGTTTTTAGGTTTTAGGGCAGGGTTTGGGTTTTGGGGTACAGGGTTGTTTTTAGGTTTTAGGGCAGGGTTTTGGGTTTTGGGGTACAGGGGTGTTTTTAGGTTTTAGGGCAGGGTTTGGGTATTGGGGTACAGGGGTGTTTTTAGGTTTTAGGGCAGTGTTTGTGTTTTGGGGTACAGGGGTGTTTTTAGAGTTCAGGGGTAGGTTTGTGTTTTGGGGTACAGGGGTGTTTTTAGGGTTCAGGGGTAGGTTTGTGTTTTGGGTTAATTAAATTATGTTTACCATTTTTAAATTAATTAAAATATATTTAATAAATTAAATTAATTTTATTACATTAATTACATTTTTAAATTAAATTAATTAAATTAAATAAATTATTTCAATTAATTTAATTTAATTTCAATTATAAAAATATGTACATTAAGTTAATTTTATTTTTTTAATTAAATTAAATTATTTCCATTTTTTATTAAAATTACATTTATTAAATAGATATTATTTTATTAAATTAAATTAATGGCTATTTTAAAATGTATTCTAATTAAATTAATTTAATTAAATTAATTAAATTAACTTAATAACATTTTTTTAAAAAAGGTATACTTACCTATACTTACGATGTAATGCCATGCGTTGTAATACCATCTGCTATGTAATGCCATGCGTTGTAATGGCATCCGATGTAATGGATCCTGCGTTGTAAAAATTCCGTTGTAACGGAATGCGATGTAAAAATCTGCGTTGTACTGACACCAATCCAGTGCGTAGCGCTGCCTTGTTCATAAGGGGCAGCCCCTATCGCCACCACAACATCACTATAGGTGACGTTGTAGTGGCAATAGGGGCTTGTACATATGCCCCTGAATGTCCTCATCAGCTGTTGAACTGTTGGTAGAAGTTGCCTTCTGGCAGATTTGATAAAATTGCAGCCCATCATGGTGGTGGTAGGGGGAATATCAGAACTTCTATAACACCATCAACCTACTCAGGGTATGGTCATGGAGTCAGGGGATAGAGATCAGGGAGTGGGGTGAAAAGTGAGGGATGTTAAAATGAAGTTTTAAAAGTGAGAAGAATGATGACTTCATACTGACCTAAAAGCAGTAAAGGCTAGTACTGCCTTCAGTTAAACTAAAAGATGATGAAAACCACATTCAGATATTTAGTAAACTCAGAGAATTAGCATCACACGTGATAATTTACTGGAGCCTACTTAGTACAAGAAATAGGGTAATTCTTACATCAAGATAGACTTCAGGCAAGGTATCCTCAGACCTAAATGACTATCATCTTCAAAATCATTACATAATTGCAGAGGTTGGGACCCAGGTGAGTCAAGTGTGATTCTAGAAACCCTCTATCAGAGCTAGTGGTGGCAGTTGCTTCAAGTGAAAGAAGCATCATGAGATGAGGTAGTATGCATAGACTATGCAGCCATTCTTTCTGAGCTTACAGGTGTATCATCACTATTTTATTTGTAATCTCTTTTTACCCATTCATGTTTCTCCATATGTGTTATCTCTTATTGATTTGAACCATCAATCATTTTAGACGAGGGATTAGAAAAAAATGACTTACCCCCCACTTTGACCAAAAGCACTAGTGGCTCCAAAACAAGTGAACCAAGGGATTGCACCCCTCCCAGAAGAGCTCTCTTGTCTCTTTCATCCAAGCATCTATCTATTTATTCTTTCATCCTTTGATACACTCACATGGATACACCATTGCACCTTTACCATTGTTTCCCCTAATCCATTATTTTTTTCATCCTTCATTCAGTCTTTCACCATTCTGTCCATCCACCTGTCCGTCCATCCATCTCCAAACCTATCCATTAAATGTACGTTTCTATTCATTATTGAGCCATCCTTTCACTCATCCAACCATCCCCCCTCTAACTTATCCACCCACCCATTCACTCATCCATTTTTTTTTTTTTTTGTGAAATATATTTTTATTGCAGGAATCAGCAAACTGTTACATATATGACCAGCATCATAAATCCAATAAAATCAATTAACTGCATCCCACCCACCCCCCGCAGCATGTTTTCATATACAATCATTCAGCCCACAGTCCAAAGGTCGGGCGACAAAATCCAATGGGGGCTCAGCAGGAGAGCAAAGCTGGACCGGATGATCCACTGTCCGTCATCTGCTTTTCTAAACAAGCCCACAAAACCCAAAGGAAAGTCCCACCCACAAAACACTAAATTACAAAGAAATCCCTCCCCAACCCAACCCCGCCATCAGTGTATGGTAGCAGCCGCAGTAGGATTCATGAGAGGACCCAAGAGGAGCGTATCAGAAACAGAAAACGCAATCGCCTATCGGGACTCGGGGCGCGCTGCATTCTCGCTATCAGAGTCGCTGGGGGCGCAATAGTCCCTGAGGGCCTGCACTAGTGTCTCCCATTCTAGCGCTGCCTCCTGTGCTTTTTCGTTACGCTGTCTCCCAGCTAGTTGGTATCTCAGCGTGCTTTCTCCCGCCGCCCACTTCAAGAGTTCGCTGTGCCACCTGCTCCCAGTCGGACCAGCTCGTGCCTTCCAGTTCCTGGTCACCTCCCGTTTGGCCAAGAGAAGCCCCAAATCAATAAATTTACTGGAAATTTTGTTTTTGGGGGTATGTGGAAACCAATGCAAAAGTCCCACCGCCGCATCGACCGATAGGGGTCTCCCCATCACCTCCGTCAGGGTCTTCCCCACTTCCACCCAGTAGGAGGACAAACCCGGGCAGGCCCACAACATATGGAGGAGGTCTGCCTCCGGCGCCGGGCATCTGGGGCAGGTTGCCGAGCCCGTGGCGAAGTACTGTTGGATTTTCGCCGGGGTCAGGTATGCCCGATGGAGTATATAATAGTGGACCAACTGAAAACGGGCGTGGCGCGTCCCCTTCCAAGCTCGCCGCACGAGTTGAGACCAGGTCGCTTCCGGGATCTCCTTGCCTATGTCTGCCTCCCAACGGGCCCTCAGGGTCGTAAGGGGGGTCAGCCCTTCATTGATCAATCTACCGTAGAGGCAGGTGACCGCCTTCACCGTGCCCGCAGACATCATGACGTATTGGCACACCGGAGACGTAGGAGGTTCCTCCTGTCCGCCTTTCCAGTGCGCCTGGATCGCTCGGACCAGGGCCGAGTGCAACAGGAAGTCTCCACGGGGAATCCCGAAGCGGTCAATGAGCTCCTGAAAGGGCAAGAGTACCCCAGCCTCATAAAGATCCCCCACCAACTGCAACCCCGCGTCCTCCCAGTCCGCCAATCGTGACCAATCACCGCCATGGGGCAAGGCCGTCAACATCCCTAATGGTATTTCAGGCGCATACGGTATTTGCAATTGGCCCCGGGCGTGGGCCCGGTTCCAACACAGGCGAATGGTCTTCTCCTCCAGCGTCAGGTCTTGCAAGTTCAAACGTTGGCGTAGAGCTATGAAGGATAGGACATGCCTGGCCATCCCTATACCTCTCCTGTCCTCCGGGCCTCGGAATTCCCTGGCAATCTCCTGGGTGAGGGTCTGGAGCTGCGCCGCCAGATAGTACTTCTCAAAATCCGGCACCGCGAGCCCACCCTCGGCTTTCGGCCTCATCAGGGTTTTAAGGGCCACTCTTCGGCGGCCCGAGCCCCAGAGGAATCCGACTATCATCGACCGTAGGAGCCTAAATGTGGCTGGCGGGATCCAAACCGGTAGCGCCCGGAAATAATACAGCAGCCGGGAAAGAGCCACCATTTTAAGGAGAGCGACCCGTCCCGCCAACGAAAGCGGTAGCGTAGCCCAGAAGTCCATATTACCCCGTAGCGCTCGACTGCATCTGGTAATGTTTCCGTCCAGGAGGTCAGATGGGTCATGATAGATATACACTCCCAGGTACCTGAAGCAGTCAGGTTCCCATCTAAGCTCTCTATTGAGGACTGGACTAGGGGTGCCTCTGCGAACCGGGAAAAGGCATGTTTTAGCCCAATTCACTCGTAGGCCCGAGACCTCCCCAAACGCCGTGAGCGCCGTCTCAGCTCCATGTAGGGCCTCGACTGGGTCCTCAAGGAAGAGCAACAGGTCGTCGGCATATAACGAAATGTGGTGCGGGCCCGAAGGTGTCCAGAAGCCATTGTAATGAGCCCCCGATCGGAGTAGCAGTGCGAGAGGCTCCACCGCCAGCGCGAAGAGAAGTGGGGATAACGAGCAGCCCTATCTCGTGCCTCTTTCTACCGGGTACTGCGAGGAAATTAACGGACCCGCCCGAACCCTGGCCGATACGGAGGTATATAAGACCGCGGTCCACCTGATGAAACCCTCGCCGAGGCCGAACCGCCGCAACACAGTGTGCAGGTAGTCCCATTCCAGGCTATCAAACGCCTTCTCTAAGTCCACCGATAGGACCACCGGGCACGGAGCATCCACAAGCGGTTCACCCAGCAAGCGGAACAACCTACGGATGTTCATTGTCGTGTTGCGCTTGGGGATGAACCCAGCCTGGTCTTCATGTACCAGGGAGCTCATGTGGCCCAGCAGTCTCGAGGCCAAGATGCTGCTCAGAATCTTATAATCGACCGTCAGCATCGATAAGGGACGGTAGGACGCCGGATCGGTCGAGTCCCGCCCCGGCTTGAGGAGGGGAACCACCAGGGCCTCGCGCATCGAGCCGGGTAGTCGGCCAAGCCTCTTCGCCTCTCTATATACGATCACCAGTCTCGGAGCTAGGAGGTCGGCATAGGCCGCGTAAAATTCCACAGGAAGACCGTCTAGACCTGGGGTCTTATTCCGCGCCATCTTTTTAATGGCGCTGCGGATCTCCCCCAGTTCAATATCGGACCCCAGGGCTTTCGCCACGTCAGGCTCCACCGCTGGGAGCTCCAGGGGCCTCAGATAGTCCTCGAGAAGGTCAGGGTCTTTGGCAGCACGACTGCGATATAACTGGTCATAGTAGTGCCGGTAGCAGCCTAAAATCTCCGGTTGAGTGTGCACCATGGTCCCGTTCGCCATGCGCATGGACGTCGTCAGTGAGGTCTGGCGCGTAGGGTTAGCCAGCCATGCCAGCAATGCGCTCGATCTATCCCCTTCTGTGAGGGACCGAACCGTATAGGCCTTGTAGTCGAAGCAGCGCAGCCGCTCGACCTCTGCCGCCACCGCCTCCTTCGCCTCTGCCGTGCGTTCCTGGAGTTCAGGGTGCCCGGGGCGGCGGAGTTCCAACTCACGAAGCCTCCGATCAGCCACGTCCAGGTCATCGAGGATAACCCGCCTCATACCTACCTTCTTGGTGATGCAATAACCCCTCACCACCACCTTAAAAGCGTCCCATTCCAGCGCTCTCGAGCTCGCAGAGCCCCCGTTGGACGCGAAATACTCCTCGATCTTATCACCTAAGTCCGCTCTGAATACAGTGTCCTCGAGGATCTCAGGGCGTAACTTCCAGGTGGGCACCGCCGGCGCCCCCGGAAACCAGCGAAGGGCCAGCAGGAGGGTGTTATGGTCCGAGATGGTCCTAGTCAAGTATTCGGAACGGATCGCCGCTGAAACCAGTTCAGTCGAGCCAAGAAACCCGTCCAGCCTAACGTGCAACTCGTGTAGGCCCGAAAAGTAGGAGTAGTCTCTAGCGTCGGGGTGTTGCGCTCTCCAAATATCCGTCAGACCCCAACGTGTCTGCCAGTCCCTACGACCTTTAGCCACACGGCGGACCGGAGAATCAGGGAGGGGCGGGTGCGAGCGATCGGTCTCCACATCCACTACCGAATTGAAGTCCCCACCGAGCAGGAGGGGCCCCGTGAAAAAGTGGGCCAACGAGCCCGATAACCTAGAAAGGAAGGCAATCTGGTCCATGTTAGGTGCGTATACACAGCAAACGTTCAGGTCCCTCCCCCCCAGAGTGCCCGAGATGGCCACGTAACGCCCCTCTGGATCTACCACTGAGTTTGTGACCTGGAAGGGAACCCCAGCCCTAATCCAGATTAGCGCCCCCCTGGCATACGCGGAGTACGACGTGTAGAAGACCTGCCCCCTCCACCTACGCTGTAGCGCCGCCCCCTCCGCCTTGTTCAGATGGGTCTCCTGCAGCAGCGCCATTTGTATTCCCCTACGCACTAAATAAGCGTGGACTTTGTGCCGCCTAGACATGGTATGAAGCCCCCGCACGTTCCAAGTAATACACTTCACATTAGCAACGTCAGCCATTGTCCCATACTGTCCGTGCAAAGTCTCCCCATCTGGGTCCCAACAAAGAGCGAACAACAATCACCCCAGCACTGATGGCGGCCATTTCCCCCAACCAAAACTCAACAACTCTTATGTTAACCAAACCCCTGCCCACCCTCCCCAGAACAGGACCCAAATAACTCCATCTAGTTCCCATCCAAACCATGCCCTCGGAAAAACCCTTCGTCCCCAACTAATCCTACGGTCGCCACCGTAGGAAGGCCTTAAGGGCCAGGTGCGGGCTGGGTGGTGGCAGTGGGCCCTCGATGCCCTGGCTACCAGGACTAAAGCAAGCCCAAAACAGTAACGGAAACCCTCGGGGCAAAGGCAAGGCACCCCACCCCCCGCTTCTCCGGAGATCATGCTGAACCATCGGCTCCCGCCACCCCCGCTACGGGCCCCCACCCAAAAGGATGCAGCTCACCCCGTCAACCCTGTCCATCGAGAAGGTCCTCAACCGATTTCGGCGTGATCACCGGTGTGCTGATGCTATCTGTCACCGAGTTCTCCGAGTCCGTCGATGCCCCCTCGTCACCAGGGTTCTCTTCTTCCGCAATGGTATCATCTCGTGAACCAGACAGTGCAGACAACACCTCCAGTACTCCTTTCCGCTCCGTCGATGTCTCCGCAGTAGAAGGGCCGCCCGACCGGCCCCGGCGACTCCGCACCCTCGTAGATCGCCGTCGCTGTCCCGGCTCCGCCGTTGGCTGAGATGCGGAGGCGAAACCATCTTTCCCAGCTCTATAGAGTTCAAGCCAGTTACAGGCATCCTCCGGAGTATCAAAAAATTGAGTCTTGTCATCGACAATGACGCGGAGCTTTGCAGGAAATAGGAGCGAGTATTGGATGCCCTCGCTCCGGAGCTCGCGCTTGACCGCCAAGAATGAAAACCGCCTGCGTTGGGTTTCATAGGTGTAGTCCGGGAAGATGTTCACCTGGCTGTTCTCCACCTTGAAGGGGCCATTATGTCTAGCGGCATTGAGGATGAGGTCCCTGTCGCGAAAATGCAGGAGGCGCGCCACCACTGGACGCGGTGCACGGCCCTGTTGCGGTGGCCTTGCTGGGACTCTATGAGCTCGTTCAAGGGTGTAGAAAGAGGATAGGCCCTCCGGGGCCACCGTGTCTCGGAGCAAGGCTTCCAAGTAGGCCACCATGTCGCCATCCTCGATCTTCTCCGGCAGGCCTACCACTCGGATGTTGTTGCGCCTGTTACGGCCTTCCGCATCCTCCGCTCGCTGCTCCAGGGCAGAAATCCGGGTTAGGGCATCTTTCATTGTCGCGGCCAAGGTTCGCTGTGCCGGCTCCAAGGTTTTCACCGAGCCTTCCACTTCTTTGACCCTGTCCGACAGCTTGCCGTGATCTGCCCTGAGGAGGCCCAGGCTCGTCGCCACCTGGGCAATGTCCTGCTGAAGGGCCGAGCGTGTGGTCGCAATCGCCTCCAGGACGCGATCAAACTGTTGCTGCAGCGGCGCGCCACCAGCACTTCCCGGATTTCCATGGCCCTCCTTGTCCGGGGTCTCCGAGTCAGAGGCGGCCGGGGTAGTCCCCTTAGCCCCTCTCGGCTTCCCCATGTCGCGGGAAGCGCACAGTGTGGACTCAGATGAAGGTGCCACCGAGTGCGGGCGCCGGCTATAACTCTCCCGAATGCTGGCCCTCGGGGTGAGGGCCGGTGATCCTCTTCTCCAGGGCCAGGTGGATCTCCACAGTTTCGGCTCGCGCCACCACCGTGTCGTCTGAGAGCGCTGAGGAGGAGGCGGAGAGACTCGGCGCCAGGCCGGGCAGGCCCGTCCGGTTGACGAGGATCCGGAGCGAGGGCCACCCACACCACCAGAGACTTTGTGGCGCCAGGGGGTTGTGCTTCCCATGGGATCGGGTCGATCGGGGGATGCAGCCAAGCGCCGCGTCGGGGGTCGGCACCACCGTCAGGGCCTCCAGGCGTCCGTGTGCCGGGGTTCACTATGGTAGGGGCTTCCGACCGTCCAGGCGCAATCACCAATATCAGAGTCTCAGCAGGGCAAAGTCCAGCTCCTCACTCTCCAGGAAGACAAAAGAACGGAGGGCACGCTGTGACCAGCGACGTTCTTCCAGGCTAATGGTCCCGTCCAAGGGGACAAAGGGGTCCGGGCGCCATGTTGGGTCGCTCTCCTCGGGACCACAAACTTCGAGTTTCGGGCGGATCACCACCCGTCCAGGCTGTGCCAGGTGTCTCAGTAGGGTCCAGTCGGGCCGAACAACGATTTGCGGGGGCTAGGGTGCCCCGCGGCCTCCGAGTAACAGGATAATCCCGGGCTCAGTCCCGGAGCCGAGCTCTCAGGCGACCATCGCCATCGGCGCCCAAGCCACGCCCCCCCCCATTCACTCATCCATCTATCCAATCATCCACCTTTCACTCATCCATACATTCTTATTTCATCCTTCCATCCACCTTTTCACTCCATTGATCCATCCATCCTCACTTTCACTCATCCATCTAGCCTTTTACTCTTCTATCCACCCCCACCCATCATACATCCACTCATTAATCTATCCATTTACCATTTTACTCATCATACCTTTCACTCACTCTTCCATCCATCTATCATCTATCTCATCATTCTTCCATCTATTTATCCATCCAATATTTCTCTCATGATCATGATCTGTCCACCTTTTCACTCATCCAGCCTTCCTTTTGCCCTTTAACGCATCCATCGAGTAATCCACCCTTTGATCCATCCACCCATCCATCCATCCATTTATCAATCCATCCATACTTTCACTTACCCACTCACCCTTTCACGTTAATTATAAGCCTTTGCCTGCCCAGTTGCAGAGAGAGGAGGCCCACCAAGAAAACCACCCACGGTGTAGCGCCGGGGGTTCAGGGGGGAGGGATCACAACGCCCCTGTTAGAGACTTTCCTTTACACCTACAGTAATGGCGAATTTATCCTGCACTTTCTACAACCTATGAGCTCTTGGCTGAAAGTCACAACTCTTTTCTTCCTCAAGGGTCATTTACACATGAGCATTTATGGAAAAATCGGCATAAATGCAACGAGCACCCATTTTAACAATAGGACAAATTAAGATCTGAGGGATAATAGCGCTCTCTTTTATATTTACAAGGTGTGGTGTTTGTGTCCGGAATGCTTTACGTCGTTAAAAGTCTCTTTTTGGGGCATATTATCAAGAACAGCATTGAAATTATCGCCGATTTAGCTAAAGCGGTGATAATGGGCTTGATAATATGCCCTTGTGAATTCCCATAGAAGCCCAGGTTAACACCAGAACCTGGGCTTCTAATTCACAAGGGCATATTATCAAGCCCATTATTGCCGCTTTAGCTGCAGTTTCCTGCTGCTAAAGCAGCAATAAGGTTATCGCCGTTCCTTGATAATATGGCCCCAAGTGTCTTGTGTATGGAATACTTTTACTATCGCTGTTAAAATCTCTTTTCCTCACATTTTTAATTCATAATTTTCCATAAAGGCTTGAGCTCATTATTCCGTATACTATCTGCCACCAGAAACAAAAAATATAATTACTCACATTACATTTCTTTGATATAAGAATTATATAAAAAAGAAAGAAAATCATAGAAAGAAATGTTTCCCTCAGTTGATAGTACCTTTTCGATTCTCCTGAAACTCTCGTAACCTTGTTGTGCAGTATGCAATTACTGTTTGTGTTTTTTCCTGTTCTCTGCAAAATAAATATACTCTAAAAAGCCTTTTATTTTCTCATAGAGTGCCCGAAAGGTACTTATGGTCCATATTGTCAGAAGGCTTGCAAATGCATGAATGGAGCTCATTGTGATACAATGACAGGAACCTGTGATTGTCCTCCAGGATACATTGGAGCTGATTGCTCCAAAGGTAAGACTTGCCTTCTCCTGAAGATTTTTCTCTGTTATGCACATTTAATGTGTCTTATGTATATGGTTTGTAGAGTGCGGCAGAAAATTAGATACCAAAATTGGCATCATGTTTCATCAGATAGTTTCAAGAGATTCAGTAGATAATAAGAATAGAGATACAGTAGTGGAGCAGTCACTTACAGACCCCTGGGATAAAACATCGCCTTTCTTTGACACAAACAAATCTAGAAATGCATAGTACCCTTACCCCCATGCTTTCATTATTACTTCCTGAACCATGGACCAGTGTAGCAGAGAATTAGAGAATCAGTCATGGTGAGCATATACAAACATGTTGCTTGCCTCACTTTGAACTGATTATAAAGCTAATATAACTCCAACTTCTGTAGGAAAAACTCAATTCCACCCTCCACAACTATCCTAAAGTATGTGCCTTCCATTGTTCCTCACACCTTATATCAGTGCCTCCCCTCTCTACACCTTGATCTCTAGAAGATAAAAGGTTATATAGAATAGAAGGTGCTTCTAGATGTAGTACTTGCTCACTACATACCACAGGTATTCTTATGCTGGTCAGTGGGCATGCATAGTGAAGGAGAACACATATAAACTACATTGGTATATCCCTCAGTTCTATGCTGCAAAACCACAACTCACATAGTCTGATCCATTCACTGAACAAAGGTATAATCCTGACCCTACTGACACCACATCTCACCGACCCTCCTCAGACTCTGGTTACACTGAAATCCGCAGAACTGTTTGGAAGGTCACCATTGTCTTAAGCATACTGCAATGCCATTGACATTCTAAGGGCTGATTGTGTACTAAGTTAGTGTCAATTATAGCAATAACCAATAAGGAGCATATCACAATCAAATATATCATCCTAAATGACAACATATTCAAAATGGAAGGAAAATTGAAAAGAATGGAACACATGACCCGTAACATCAAGGGGAAACGTGTTTTTTTCAAAACTCAATGAAATATTAAAATTAATTAAGATTGCCAATAAAGAAGATGACTTATAACAAATGTTGTTATCAAAGAAGGGAGACAGTGTGGGGCAGGTTTTCCACTCTCAGGGGGAGTGGAAGGTCCAGCTAGGTGTTTGCCCCAATTGTAATGAAATACAAAAGGTACCCGGCTGTTCCTATTCCAGGTGGACGTTTGGTGTTGGTGACACCCGTGCGTAGTGATAAAACGCTTGGGTATCCAATTTGTTGGATACAATGGCCTCACACACCATTGCAGGTGTCATGCTTCATCATCGGCAATGCTCCTCGTTGTGTCGGCAGTGCAATACCCAACGGGCAACACCTCAAAGAGAGGCTCTTTGGCAGAGATCTTTTTCCAACTGCCGTATTGGTGAAGTGCGGGTGAGGGTCCAGTACTGTAGATGTTTATTGGAGGTTAAAATTGGGGTAAAGGGTACCAGGATCAGGTTTATTCTAGCGGTCCCTTACTCCAAGTTAAAAAAGAGATAGAGTAAACTCGAAGGGAAATAATGCTCCCTGGTGCGAGTCTAGACTAGTGAAAAAAAGGTCGACATGTTTCTCGCTAAGGGTCTCTTGACCAGCGATTCTTCATATGTAGACCTTCATTCAAAAAACCTCTCAGCACAAGATCTCGACATACTCATCTGTCAAAGAACTCAGGGCCATATTATCAAGAAAGGGCGATACATTATCGCTGCTTTTATCGGCAGGAAACTGCCGCTAAAGCGGCGATAATGGGCTTTATAATACGCCCTTGTGAATTCCCATAGAAGCCCAGGTTAACACCAGAACCTGGGCTTCTATGGGAATTCACAAGGGCATAATATCAAGCCCATTATCGCCGCTTTAGCGGCAGTTTCCTGCCGATAAAAGCAGCGATAATGTATCGCCCTTTCTTGATAATATGGCCCTCATTCTCTTCTACAATAAGCGATGTCAAAATCGGTACCTGAGCAACAAAAGTTATTATGCCCCTGAAAATAAAATGACAATGTTGAAGATCCTCACTGCAGTGATTCCCCCCTCCCTGGCCTTAACTGAAAAAGTCATGCAATCCACAAGATTGAAATCAAATGGATGCTTTCTAGATCACTTATCCACTGCACTAAACTGAAATAGCAGAGGAAATACCGCAAAGCATCCTTCTGACCAAATCCAATTAACCTCTTATCTTGCTCACTTGCTCAACTTCACAGCAGCCTTTGATGATATCATTCCAAAACAAATTGTGCCTTTCAACAATCAATGTTTCAGAATTAAAGGATCTTTACTAAAGGTTTTTTAATCTTTTCACTCTAACCACTCACAAGTTGCAAAGATCAATGGCAACATCTCCAAGCCAACTTTTCTTTATTTGTGGTGTTCTAGAAGGTCAGTTCCAGCCACCACATTCTTTAACCTTTACATGATGCCCTCTCTGAAATCTGTTGGGGAACAGGTGTTCCTATCAATTAATACACAAATGAAACCCAAATCTACTTTAAAACTTTCTCAGTGTTTTGCATCTTTAATCTCCTTTATTTGCTTCTCAACATGCAGTCCTGGAATTCCAAAACTTCTTTACCCTCAATCGCTAAAAATCAGAAATGATTCATTCATTCTTTTCTCTGACAATTATAAACAAACTTTCAATCCAGAATTGTTAAACAAATTTTAACTTCTCCGGACTACTCCCCCCCACTGTTTCTTCACTTCTGGTCACGTTTTATTCATCCTTATCCACGATCCCTCACATAAAAAAATTCTCCAAGTGGTAACATATTACCTTTGTGCATTAAAGAAAATAAAGTGAATAGACATGACAAAGCCAAAGGTAAAATGGAACATTTTAAAACACTTTGTAGATATGAGGGAATGTTAGATTGTAGGCTAACTATCGAGTTGGTATCCTTGGCCTGAATCATGGAAGCAGTGCATCTGCAGCATATACTAGTATGGATGATTGGTGGCCTAAATTGAAGCACTTGCATGTTCAGACAAAAATAGAGGATGCATTAGGAGCCGAAAAAGACAGTGATATTATAGAGTCTAGCATATCACTTTGTCCTTCAGAAATAAAATTCAAAATCGCCAACCTTCCCATTACAATAAAATTTCCGATTTTGGTAATTCCATGAAAGGAAATATTTTATAATTTGTGTATTTGTTTGATGTATACTTGTTTCCTTATTTCTAACTATTTTCTGAAGGTTCATATTGAAGAAATTGCTTATGTTGGGGTCTACAGTGTTCACGTTATTCAGTGATGGTCCAAGGAAGTCAAAATGTTAAGAACCGTTGGTTTAGACTGAACCTGGTTTGCTAAGCCTAATGTGATTTATCAATATCTTGTCTTCTTTGGCCACTGGTGTCCACTGTCACCCCTCCTTTCCATTTTGACTCCTACCCTCCTCTCCTTTCTCCTTCTTCTATCACTTCTATACCTCCTTTCCTTCCCCCATGACTTTTTCCCACCTATCCCTTTCCATGCTCTTGCCTTTCTCTTTCACCCTTGACTCCTTCCCTCCACTCCCATTCTTGTAGTTACTCCATCATTTCTCTTTCCTTTTCTGCTCTGACTCCTTCCCCTTTCCTTTTCCTTCCGCTTACTACACTTACACTCCCCAGTTCTGACTTTGTAAAAGAATAAGTGCTTGTTCCCAAAGTGTTGCTAGAAGCACACGTCTGGCACTTTTGAAGTTTGGAGGATGAACACCAATTTGCATAGTCATGATTGCACTTCATGCCTCTTTGGTCCACCACAAACACTCCATGACTCTTTACTTCACTCTAGCAGGTTCTTTTCCACTGCTTTTCCATCTTTCTCTTCCTTCTTTATTTCCCCTTTTGTGTTCTTCTCTCTCGCGCTTTGGATCAAAGTTTGTTAAAGCAAAATATAGAAGTCCCCAAAAATGAGGGCCAGTGAGTCCCACCTGCAAGCACCAGTTCAAATAAAGAACTGCTGCCCCCTTCTTCCTTCCCACAACTTCCTATGCATCTGCTTGCTGCCCTTGCCCTCCTATCATCCCCTCTTTCTTCCCTGTCCTTCTACATCCAAGTCCGCTACACCCTACTTTGGGTCCTGTTCTGGTCCCCATCCCTGCCACTTCCTCTGCATCTGCACCCTACCCTTGTCCTTCCCTTATTTCCTCTTCCACAATATCAGGAACTCATATACATTTTAAAACTTCAATGGTCAAATGTGGCATGAAATGGGCAAAATATGCTCTTCATATTGGAAAATACTTTGAATAATATTGATGTAATTTATTGAATTTTTATCTGGATGATTTTGTCTTGTTTTATACGTTTTATGGACTTTATTTGATGAAAATTAATAAATATATTCATGTGTTTAAGTGTTGCAGAGTTTGCACTTTAGTCTTTTCCTCAGCCTAGGAGAGGTCTATTGTGTTTCCGTTATAAATATATGACCCTCATTACCCTGTTATGTTACTATGTAGAGGGCTATCATGCCTCTCGGACCCAGATTACGAGTATAGGTGCTATTTAACGCCCCTGATAAATAACAATACCATGGGGTATGTTGTGCACTGAGAGCAGTAAATGGTACATTTTATGAGTTTGTGGGGAATAACATGCAGATTTCTATGTTTATCGCACCAAAATCTACATGATACAATAAATAATGTGTGTTTTGCCCAAGTTACATTTTGGCAGGTTTGACCTGCCGAAATTTAATGAAGGTTGGGGTATTGAACACGTCTGATAACTATCGTATGTGTTAAATATCTAAGACCTCGTAAACAAGGGTTAACACTCAGGTCAGAATATGCCAACCAACACGCAAACAGGCCCCTGGTGTTCGCAGCTATATTGTTAAACTAGTAAAAGAAATAGAAATTCTGAAAAATATCTAAATATGATTTGACAGCTGTTTTTCCGTCAACCCATGCAGGATCTGTAGATCTGTAAATCTGAGAAATCTGTACTTACTAATTGGTAATTGCTCAAAAACAGTACAAATGTCACAAACCAATTTTTTTTGATATGTCAAGTTAACAAGATATTCCAATACATTATTGGCCTCATTCCAACTTGGGAGTTGGTCCCAATTTGGCTGCTAACAGAGCTCAAAAGAAGAATCAGGATTCCAAGTAATGCGGAAAAGCTGCGTCACTATACGTTCCCAGCAGATATTTGTGCTGCTCAATGTAGGAGAAATGTTAAGGACAGAAATAGCCCTAAAATATGGAGTGCCTGTTGAAACCTAGTGTGGAAACACTGGGCCCGATTCACAGAACTAACTTAAGACAAAATCCTAAACTTACTACCATTTTGGTATTCACAGAAGGCACTTACTCATTTTGGTATTCACAGAAGGCACTTACTCGTTTCGGTATTTTCTCAAATTAGCAGTAGTAAAGTTAAGAGTCCTAACTTTAGGACTCCTAAACAGAAAAAATCCAAATTTTAAGACTTTTGGTATTCACAGAAGGCATTTAGTAGTCCTAAAGTTAGGAGTCCAAACTTCTGTGAATACCGAAATGAGTAAGTGTCTTCTGTGAATACCAAAATGAGTAAGTGCCTTCTGTGAATGCGAAAATGGTAGTAAGTTTAGGATTTTTTCTTAAGTTAGTTCTGTGAATCGGGCCTACTGATTCCTGCAATATTTCCCCAGTCTCAGGCCTCACCTTGAAATGCCTTGGTATTCCAGCACCTCAGACTTACCAGTCATTATGGCATCAGTAATCTTGGTGACGGGAATAAAGAAATGGTATTTCCGACAACCTATATTATATATGACCATTGTGAAATTAAGTTATTCACTCCAGTTAATGCTTATAAAACAGATATCACTTTAGAAACTGCAATTGAACAATCACAATTTCTTTAATTTTGTATGATCACATAAGTTTAGGAATCCGTCATGTTAACATTGCTAAGGAATTTTTAATGAGTTTCTAGTTTTCTATGTAAAGCACAGAGGGCATCACTTTCTTGATTTAATAACTGATTTCAAAAGTTTACAATGAAGTGAATATGAGTGTTCCTCTGATATTAAATTGTCTAATAGTCTTAACATCTTGTCATGTCATGTCAAATATTCTTGTAGAGCGCACTTATCACCGGAAGGTCTCATTCAATCTTTATTCTCTGTAGTTTGTCCTGAAGGTCGCTATGGGAAGGACTGTGTTCTGGTGTGTTCCTGTGGTAAAGGACAATGTGATCCAGTAACAGGAACTTGTGACTGCCCACCTGGCTACATGGGGCAAAGCTGTGATCAAGGTGAGACGATTCAAGAAAATATAAATTGTCTGCACACTTACAATTAAAGATTGGACTTTATGTTTTTGCATTCAGGTGTAGATATCCCAATGACCACATTCTGGGTTAACATCCCAGAATACAGTGCATTATTATTAGGGCTCCCGGTTTCATGGTATTTTTGTCTTATCTGTCTGTATTTATCCATATTTATTTTTTTCTAATTTTTTCTGTATTTATCCATATTTATTTTTTTCTAATTTTATCTGTATTTATCCATATTTATTTTGGGTTTTGTGGAAAAAGTAAGCTAAAATTAGTCTTTTTCCACATTTATTTAACCTATAACTATGCACTCATGCTTGAATGCCTGCCAGGTTTCAGTGCTGTGAACACACATTGAAGATAATCAGTGCACTTATATGAAAATATGCACATTTCAGTTTCAACCTTGTGCATATCTACTGCTGTTAAAGCCTCTTTACTATAGTTCCTTTCTTTTCTAACCCCCTTATCTATAAATCCACACATTTATTGGCCTGGCCTGGTTTTTAGATATCTGAACCATTTCTTGACTGTGCCTATTTTCTAGGTCACATGAAGCACCCCTGTTCCCTGCCATTTGTGTCTTTGTCCCTATGTGTCAGGAAACGTATCAGCTTATTTGGGGTGTATATTTATCTGAATCCAGGGCATTTTAGGATCCACGGTTTAAAATCATACATCAGGAGATTAAAATCTTCATTTCTGTTTCAAAAGCTTACTGTAAATGAGTGAAAAAAAGACTATAGCTTGTTAAACTGAATTAAAAAGATGGTTCTACTTTTTCACATTAATTTGTAATCATGTGTTCGTTTCATTTTCTGAACCACAGCTTGTCCAAGGGGCCGATATGGCCACAAGTGCCAGGGCACCTGCCCTTGTGAACACGGTGCTGTCTGTGACCCAAAAGATGGAGCCTGTACTTGTGGGCTGGGCTGGACAGGACTTCATTGTGAGAAAGGTACTATGTTAGCTTATTAATTCCAAATACCCTAGAATAGACACACTACAACATGCATAAAGGTTCTTCAAATATTTCCCATGTTATCCTATCCTATCCAATACTATTGAGCAGCATGTGATATTTATATTTATTATTTATATTATTCGTAAAGTTGTATGTTTGAACATAGGATTTAAGAGTTATTTGCAAAATATAATATTATTATTAAGTTAGACACTTTGGGGCAGATGTATCAAGAAACCATTTTGCACTTCTCTAATAGCGATTGTTAAGGAATCGCTATTTGAGAAGTGCAAAATGGTATGTATGTAGAATTTCGCTATTTTTTAGCGATTCCTTAAAATTCCTTAATTGCGATTAGCAAATTGCTAATCGCAATTAAGGAATAATTTTCCCATTCATTTCTATGGGCCAGGAAGCCCATAGGAATGATTGTGCAGTAATTCTCAAATTGCGAATTCGCAATTTGCTAATCGCAATTTGAGAATTATTTCAAGGGTGCAGGGGTGTCTCAAAGACACCCTGCTGCACCCCTCAAATCTACATGTGTGTGCATGTGGCACACATACATGCCCTATGGGCATGTATGAGTGTCACATGCCACCCTTACAAATGCCAATTAGGGCTTTTTTGAAAAAAATCGCAATTTACCACCAACTACAAGTTGATGGTAAAATGCGATTTTTTTGCACAAATTCGCACACCAAAAATGTGTCATACATATCATTTAAGGAATCGCAAAATTTGCGATTCCTTAAATGCTATGCAAAAGAAGGAATCGCAAATAATTGCGATTAAATAAATTGCGATTATTTCATACATGTGAAATATCGCAAAACGGCCGTTTGCGAGTCGCAAAGGCCGAAATTCTGCGAATTTCAGCCTTTGCGAGTCGCAAAAGCCTTGATACATCTGGCCCTTTATAATTTAATTTAATTTCGTAAAACAAGATATTTAACTGACCATTAAGAGGCGGCGACACTGTGAGGGCCACTGCCTTTCTAATTTTTCAAAATGATGAAGTTCTTATATTAAAAACCACAATATTTGATTGCTTTGATTAGGTGGAAAGTACCAAGCTGATTGGGAGAGATGGCTCGGTGCCCGGTGTAGGAAAGGAGTGTATAACACATTGGCATAGAAGAGGGCCTGGGGCCCTAATAGAGGAAAACCAAACACCCGGTTTGACCCCTAATGCCCCTCGGCCACAGTGCCACTGCCCCTGCTGCACCATTTATATCTATGCCCTGGTATATCAGAACCCTAGCACTTTCTATGAAACAGAGTTGGAATATGTGCAATAAATTGGCATTACAGGTGGTGAATGGCACAGCAATTTAGATACAAGAAGCAAACAGAAAGAACAATATATAGATTTGTAATGAAAATTCTTGCAATGGTCGTGGAGGCTGGCAGCACTGAAGAGTTAAGTGCATGGACACATTAAAAACATTATTTAAGCCACTTATGTCAGTGATCTTCTAAACAAGATTTTACATAAAATCTCCTTTCATCCCCCCTTCAATGCTAATAAGGGAAGGTGCCATTGTTTACTGTTTTCACTATGCACTCTCTTAAATATGCCCATGTTGGCACTTAAGCTGTGATTTCAAGTCAGTTTCTAATGGGTGAGGCATTTACCGGTTCCAGCAGGATTTCCTCTGGAAAATGAGGACTTACTTGCTCCATTAGATGCTTTCTGCACTAAATTCAGCATGCTTGGAATACACCACATGTGTTAAACACAGTGAATTTCAATAACTTTCACCGCAGAAATACATACACAAGGGCAAATTACAGGGGTACAGTAATGACTGCAGTGTTTGGATTACTGATGCCTGAAAAAAATAGTAGTTTGCACACAGCTCAGAATTTACTCACCCGCCTTTAATTGGCGCCTAGGCCAAATGTAACAGGGGGTGGTGAAGAAAAGTTCTGTGGTTTGTGGAGATGGGGCTGGATAAAGAGGAGAATCCACCAGTGTATTTGCCCCCTGGCAGAGATGGTTTAGGTGAGTAATTTCAGCAATGGAGTCACCTGTGCATGTAGCACTTCCTCAAGAAACTGGAGGATTCTCAGTCCACTCCCATCCAACCCTAAATCAGGGCCTTTGTTATTTGTCTATGAAGTTTCTCATGTTTAATCTAAATGTTTCACAAAAAGATGGATTAACAAATGCCATTTCTGTATTTGCAGAGTGTGACCCAGGCCACTATGGGGCTAATTGCCATCTACTGTGCTCCTGTCTAAACAATGGGACCTGTGACAGAGTTACTGGCTGCTGCAGTTGTCCAGATGGGTACTACGGACACTCCTGCGGACACAGTAAGCTGAGGGCCTAGAAGAGGTTTCTAAATGTCGCACGTGGACATTCTATGATGTGATGACTCTCGCAGCCCGTTGTCGCGCGACTAGCTCTGAGGGTTTACAGTTGGTTGTCTTCACTACACATTGTTGGACCATAATTCACCTTACGCCTCGTCTATTCTTTTGTATGTAGATCTCTCAAGTTTCTGATATCCATGTATGAGTTGCTCACTCAGCCCATGAGTTTTGCTTTGCAATCTGGGACTTGTACTACTCTTGATCCCCTACATATTCAGCTCTATAAGTCTCAGAATGCAAAGCAAAAATCTGGATTGGAGAAGATACTCACACGTGGGCTTGGGAAACATGCGCACTGTGTGTATGACATACGAAAAAGGGCTTACTTTTCCATTTTATAAATCTTTATCACAATAAGTGGGACTGAGTTATGAGTAATTTATTAATTTCACAAGAAGTACTAGAAGGCATTATTTGCATGTGATTCACAATATTCCAGCATTTATTTTTAGTTCTCACTCACAGACAGCTTTTAGTGGCCAGTATCAATATTTAGAGTGTGCTTTGGGCCAGTCTGATGATTACCATTGGTCAGCTTACTTGTCCGTTCAATTTGCTTGCTTCTCTCCATCCTCTTCGTGTGTTTGCCTTTCTTAGGAGCACAGTTTCTTTATCATCCTCTTGAATAGACAACTTGAATCCTTCTACTGCTCATGTTCAGGAAACTACTTTTTTTTCTTATACAAGATTCTTCAACAACCCTGATTTAAATGTGACTGTTAAGCAGTCTGAGGCTACCTTGGGCATGATTGGCATGTCGACAGTTAAAATGAATTAAAGTACTTTAGGACCAAAGAAGAAAATCTCAAATTAAGTGGTTGGCAAAAAAAACCTGCATATTATTTGAAAGGGGTGGAAGCACCACACAAATATTAAACAATCCTTCTGAACCACAAAAGTCACTACATTAACCTGTGCTTAACCCTCTTGTAGCTTGGCAGCACAGTCAGGCTTAACTCGGAGTCAAGGTGTAAAGTATTTATGCAGCACTCAAACAGTAATAATGTAAAAACACAACACAAGGCAAATCTCATACAAATTTATAAAAATAGCATCATTTTTAATAAATAAAATGACACCAAAATGAACAAAATGACCTGGGGGACACCTCTTGTGGATCAGGACTCAACCCAGCTGAGGCCGCAGCAGGGCTTATGCAGGTCCAGTTGGTGATGGTCAGCTGGGCAGTTGCAGGCTAGGTCTCTGGAAGCTTTTTGTGTCCCTGCAGCTCAGACAGGAGGTCGTCCACCAGATGCTTGGTGTCACTCTGTGCAGCTCGGGTCATGGCAAGCAAGTTTAATCTTCCTTCTTCAGACAGCAATGCAGTCCTCAAAGCAGCAGGAAGGTTCTTCTAGCAGCAGGGCCGTCCTTCTTCTGAATCTTCAACAGGTCCAGGAACGTTCTGATTGGAGGTTCTCCAGGTCCTCGTTTTCTATCTGGTGCTAGGTTTAGTGTGGCGGAATTCCTTGACCTACCTCCAAAACTAGTTCTGGTCAGTTATTTTCCTTTCCCTAAGTCATGGCTCTGTACTGTCTAGGGTGAAAAAAACAACGCAGACCTGGTGTCAAGCTCCCTGATGTCCTTTTGAAATGTAATCAGGGCAGGGTACAGCTCCTCCCCAGCCATCCAGTCAGGAAGACCCTTCTCCTCACACTTCCTTGGTCTTAATGTCTGAAAGGAATTCACAACCCACAACAGGAGAATCATTCACAGTCATGACTCAAGACACTGGCAGAAAAGCACAAATGATTTAGGCAGACTATGGGCAGCTTTCTAATAGTGGCATTTTCAGATTAAATTTAAAATTTGATTTAAAATTATAATTCATTTAATTGTAAATATCATTCCTCTAGCTGATGTGGGCACTTATTAAATGTAGTACGGAAACCCAGTAGTAGCCTATTGGAGAGATAGGCCTTACAACAGTGAAAGTGATTTTAGGAAGGTCCCAGCGTTAGAACATGTAAAACCTAAACACGTGTCCTACTTTTTTAAAAACCATTCAGCCTGCCCTAGGGGAGGTTAGGGCTTACTTTAGGGGTGACTTATAAATGTTAAAAAATAATATTTCGGCATGGCAAAAAGTTTTATTTTGCCAGATCAAAATGGCATTTTAAAACTACACTACAGAGTGCAATGGGAATCCTGACACATGTTTTAAAAGTCGATCTTAGTGGGTGGCACAATGAGTGCTGCAGCTCAAAAGTAGTATTTAATTTACAGATCCAGGGTACTTATAGTACCACTAACTAGCAATTTACAGGTAAAATAAATATACCAATCAGGTGTAGGCCAATGTTACCATGTTTGTAAATAGAGTGCACAAGCAAATTGCCGTTGCTTAGTAGGGACGAGTGCACAGAGTCACAAAAGCCAACAAAAAGGGTTCAGCAAAGAAGGCAGTGACCCTGCAGAAAGGCCAGCACCACCAAAAAAATCCATAAAATATATACATTCAAGTTTAAAGTTAGATTTTCGGATACACAAAACCAATACCTATTCTACAATGAAGTGAAGTAGACTGCAGGAAGATATCTCTATTTGAGCATAGACTTAAAAAAAATAGACTAATTTAAAAACAGCACAACGACAATATTAATGTCACAGATTAGAGTCAACAAAAAATTGGCAGGTTCAATTGATAAATCTTGGACGTTTGTAAACGGCTTCAAGGTGTTTCCATAGCTCTTATATGGTACAAAGATCTGATGATGTCTTCTTCTGAAACCAGAATGAAATATCAGCATGGGAACCCTTTTCTGTAGCTCATTTGCCTTTTGTATTGTGATTTTCTCCCTCTCTCCCTCATGCCAAATGAACAACTGGGAGCACAGCTAATCAGTGTCTTGTAACAGCATAAGATGTCTTCAGTAATGATCTGAATGGTACCACCAAACAGTAACCTACTATTGTAATTGCCAGACCAAAACACTGCTCCTGTTCCAGTAACAGGGACCTTGAGGTACCTATCCAGCTTTGTAGAGTAGATTTTTTAACACTTGGCACCGAAAACAATACATCACAATTCAAACTATTCTCTTCAAAAGGTAAATAGTTAGAAGTTCTTTATGAGGCACAGCTCTCTGTGAAAGGTTAGAGTGTTGTCCACAGGTTGTCAGAGAAATGTTCACTGAATGATTGTTTGGAGGATTGTTTTGAATTGGAGGCATGTTGTTGTGGAAGGTCATATGTACTGTACTTTTGTTTGTCTAATTAAAAGGAGGGAGATGTGTAGCATATTGAGCTGTCTGATATTAACTGGAGTTTTCCATTTGTCCTGATGCTCTGCGTTGTTATGGTGCTGAATGTGATGCCATAATATTCCACTTAAATGTGTCTATTGGGACCCAGGAGTACCTTTCCCTAGACTGATCTACCAACATCAATTTATTGTGCTATTCTACTAATGTACATTATTTCATGCTCAACTGAGTATCAATTAATTAATCGCTATGGTAAAAAGGTGCATGGCCAGATAGGGGCCATATTCCGTCACGTGGCATGCTGTCCCTGCCTGCAACAGCCACGCCCAGGGACATTGAGCTGTATTGCTGTCCTTAGTGCAGGTACAAACTCACTCCTGCACTGGGAACAGTGGCACACTGAATCCAGCCTCACATTGAGGAGGGGTCATGTATTTCGTCACAGGTCGGTGCTGTCTGGATGCTCACGCCTGTGGTTAGACATTTGGGGGCAGATTTACAAGGACTGGCTCATCCCTGCATATTAGCAGGGATGTGCCAGTAAAGATGCAACATGCAGGAATACCATTGCGCCACCACGGATGCGTCGCATTTACAAAGCGATGCACCGTGGCGCAAGGTTAGTCAGATGCGTGTTGCATCTTATGTCGTAAGGGCAGCGCATTGCTGGAGCCGTGTCGCAAGTGCGACGCAATTCCAGCAATGCTCAGGGGCGCCCTATACCTAACATGCTGTGTCACTCCTTAAGCCTGCTTCAAGCAGGCATGAGGTTTGAAGCAGCGGGGAGGTAAATGTGACTCAGTGAAATCTTGTAGATTTCACTGCGTCACTTTTACGGGGCTTCCTTGTGACGGAACGCCCACCCTGCATACATTATACCTGACGCAGGTACAATGTAGCGCAGGGATTTATAACATGACGCATCTCAAAAGATGCGTCACATGGTAAATCTGTTGCATAGTGGCGCATTGTTTACAATGCTGCTGTGTCACAGAAGTGACGCAACAGTGTCGTAAAGATGTCACAAGTCGCTTGTAAATCTGCCCCCTGGTGTAGGACCCTACATCTTCATGGTCCGTACCATGGATGCCATTTTGGGGGTGCACTGATTGTGTGCTACATCATATGTGGTACACAATCAGTCTCAGTGGCCTGTTTGCCTCTATGCCCATATCTGTAACATGGCATGGGTGAAGTGGCAAAGACATTTCCTCTGGGGGACGAGCTCCTTAGGTTTGCATCAGTGTTGGGGTGTAAAAAATGGAGACAAGCCTCCACTGTACCCTTGGGGCACTTCCTATAATACAGCCACAAGTACAATGGGATAACTCATGCCCCTATGCCTTTTAAGGTTTGCAAATTGGGAATATTTAAAAATTGCGAGCCAGTGCTGTACCTAAATTCTAATTACCATTTTCATTTACAGCTTGTCCTCCTGGATTTTATGGCCTAAACTGCGCTCACTTATGTGACTGTAAGAATGGAGCAAGCTGTAATGCAATGACTGGAGAATGCACCTGTGGTACAGGCTACCATGGCAGACATTGTGAAAAAGGTTTGTCTGGAACAGCAAGTATGTTTCATGTAGAGTTATTCAGACTCTTTCTATTTTATTCAGTTAAGAAAAATGGTCTACATTTAATTAACTGCTTTCTTCTCATTTATGTGATTTTCTTTCTATTCAATCTGTTGCTTAGAATTTAGATGAAGAATTCCATTTAATGATTTTCCATAACATCTGCTACCACAAAAGATAGTAGTATAGTGGGCATTGCTGTTGGATGTTCAAAGCTACATCATGTCCACCTCAAAACATATTTTGATCCAACACACTGCAGCCTGGTTTCTGGCATAAAAATAATGCATAGTAATCTCCTGCGTCAAGGTTAAGCATACAACACACATACATCTTTTGAGACTAGCAGCAGTCTAGTGTGCTGAAAACAAAGGGGCATATTTACAAGGGGATGCCACCACCAGAACTTCATGTTTAGCGACGTTCTGGTGACGATATCCCCTTCTCCTTATTTACAAAGCAGCGTTAAGCCACTTAATGTGGCTTAACTTCACCTTGTAAATAAGGCCCCTTTTCACGCATCACTTACAGCTAGATTCATGAAGCATTTTTGCGGGCGCAAACGGTGGGAATCGCAGAATTAGTCCGTTTGCACCCGCAAAAAAGGCATTTGAAATTCATCATTGGGTCATGTACTCGCAATTTGAGAAATCGCAAAAAATTGCGATTTCTCAAATTGCGATCGCATTTAAGGAATCTCAATTTGAGATTCCTTAAATGCTATTCATGACCCCCCAAAAAATTGCGAATTCGCTATTTTTTCCCGCTATTTACCGCAAAGTCAGACTTCGTGGTAAATAGAGAAAACTGAGAAAAATGCCTTTTTGTGCATTTTTCTCAGTTGTATGTTACACACACACATGTCCTTTGGACATGTGTGTGCGCAAAATGAGTCTAATTTACATTTCAGGGGTGCTACAGGGTGTCCTGTGGACACCCGTAGCACCCTTGAAATCGCATCCTTATTTGCGATTAGCAAATTGCTAATCACAAATAAGGAATAACTTGCGGTGTGGGGAGTTATTCCTTATCTGCGATTAGCAATTTGCTAATCGCAAATAAGGATTGTGTAGGAATCGCAATTTATTTTGCGGTTCCTACATGAATCCCGTTTGCGAGTCTGTAATAGCGATTCCTTATTATTCGCTATTGCAGACTCGCAAAACATGCCGATGATGAATCGGGCTGTTAGTGTGAAAGGGGCGTGCAGTGGGTGTTGCAGTGGGTGTTCCACCGCAACACCCATTGCTTTTAGACACTGCCCAATATTTACAAGGCTGGAGCAGCACTAAATACTAAGACCAGAGAAAACCTATTTTTGATTGTATGTTGAATTTACATTAAGAGTATGAGAGTGAATCTCACTTCATTCAAGGTACTTAAAATGTACCCACAAAAAAGACTAGTCCAAAAATCGTATATGTGCTAAAATGAGATTAAGTATGGTATAACAAGCCTTGCAATCATATTAACAGCTAGGAATAAACACATATTATAAGGACGCTATTCAAAGACAAAAAAAATCCAAAACTAAAAATACTTAGAACATAAGGAGATACGATTTACCTACACATTATAAGTATATATGGATTAAATTGTACTATACCTTTTGCTTTCTGTTTACTGGTACTTCAAACACACGACAATGTAATGTTAATGTTTTTTATCGCATGCACATGCTTATTTTTTCTATGCTTTGCATCTATCTTCAGAAGTTGCAGCAGTGTGTCACTGGGGGAACTCTTCACCCTAAAGAATGCCCAGGACTTTTTTTTATGCCAATGGAGTATGGCAGAAACATGTTGAAATGTTTAGGTTAGGGTCATAAGACCACAATATCCTGATTGCCCCTCAAATTCATAGTTTTAACAATTCCCACTCACCCCACAAATAAAGGGATACATTGGGGTGATAGAGGAATTCTTATATCTAATAGTATATAGCCCCCCAAAGCAAATACTTCTTCAAAGAGCTCTCTGGAATATGGTTGAGCCCACCCTGACCTTTAGGAGTCATGGTGAACCTGATGATAAAGCATGTCACTACTAGTGTGAGTGAGGGTTATATATAAATAAGGTTTTTCCTTTCCCCACCTTTAAGTGCTGTGGAGTATAGGTACATCTTTGTCTCCTTATCATAGTGTTTTTCCAAGGGAGGATATAATTTAAGTTTCGGCCACTTCATAGGGAGTATATATCCCCTTTCCTTTCATATATGAAAGGACCTCTCCACTCTTTTGGGATCAGGCATCACTCTCCAGGTCCTAAGTGGTTAATGGTGTGGTAGTACACCGTAATTTACAAACATTGACACACTGTAACTTAAATGCAATTTTTTCATTAAAATGAGCACTACATTTGCACAGACATACAGTGTATTGCTAAAACTATATCATGCAGAAACATTCTTGTGTAGAAATTCGGTTTCACTAAATATTATTATCATTTGTGCATCACCAAGTAAAGTGTCTTGATTATTTTGATCCTATTAAAATCTTTGTTTCATCACACTGCAGAATTACAAAAAAGACCTCCATTTGTGCTTTTCTAACTCCTTATTTATTTTGAAATATTTGTACATTTCATTTATAGGTGTTTACATTTTGTTGCATGCTAGAACAAAAACATTGCCCTTTTCTTTCACAGGTGACAGACTGCCACATAGATAACTTTACAATATCCTCTCATTTGAAGTCATAGAAAAGAAAGTAAACACCAATCTCCATGTTAGAAAAATAAACAGCAATTTCTCAGTTTGGCCTGTCATTTAAACTCTGACTTTGAACGTACAGAAAATGTGACAATATAAAAACAAAGTTTACAGCTATCTTTAATGCTTATTCACTTTCAGAACTCCAGTATGGTTATTTTGGGAGTGCTGCAGCTCCTCCCCATCTCCCCGCGCCAGTACTTTCAGTGCCTAAGGGAAAGTTATAATATAATAGAACATAATTTGAATGTATACCTACTTGTGCTATAGTAAAGTTGGGATTGTTAACTAAAAAGTTGGGCAAGGTATTTTAGAGTGTTTTGTTGAACGGATTCTTACTGGTAGGGCAGGATTTAGATGATGGTGCTAATAGGACTTGTAAGGAAATATTCTTTTTGCAGACCCCCCCCCTTTAGCCCCCATTTGCGCTGTTAGCAGCTAGGTTTTCAACTCTGAGAGTGCACTGAGGCCTGCTGTCCAGACTTCAGTGCCAGTGTTCTGACCCATTACCACATATATGTTGAATTGGATACACCCAATTGGCAAGGACTGGCTTACTTATATGCCCTAGTATATGGTACCCAAGGTACCCTGAGCATGTAAGGCAGAGTGTCCACATAGGGATGCTGCACTATTTGTTCGACCCTTTGTGTGGCAAAAGACAAAGGGCTAGGGGCCAGATGCAGGTGGCTGTTTGAGGCCATTTACCGAGCAGTAACAGCCGATTTTGGCCGTTACCGATCGGTAAATGGGTGACAGGTATGTAGGGGGCATTATTTTACCAAATCGGTAAAATTACCGATTCGGTAATTTTACCGATTCGGTAAAATAAAAATTCGGTAATTTTACCGATTCGGAGGCACCCAGATGTAGGTGGGACTCTTCAGAGTCCCAGAGGCCTTACCCAATCGGTATTTTACCATCAAATCCAATTTGATGGTAAAATACTGATTCCGGTGTGCATGCACGTGTGCATGCACACCTATGCCATGTGACAGGCAGACCTGCCCTTAGGGCATGTATGCCTGCCACATGGCACCCGAGCCTGTTTTGGGGGTGCCAGAGGGTATCAAAGTGACACCCCCTGCACCCTTGTGATAATCGGTATTTACCGATTCGGTAAATACCGAATTCTTCCAAATCGGTATTCCAGCATATCTGGAATACCAACATATCCACCCCTTAGATTTACCAATTTTTAATTACCGAATCGGTAAAATTCGGTAATTAAAAATCGGTAAATCTATTTTACCTACATCTGGCCCTAGATGTAGGTAAATCAGATTTACCGATTCATAAATACAGAATTTTACCGATTCGGTATTTATGAATCGGTAAATCTGATGTAGGTAATTGTTCGCTAACAAATACCGAATCGGGAGGATTCGGTATTTACCGATTCGGTAATTACCGAATCGGTATTTGCCAGTGATTCCTATGGGCCTTGAAACCCATAGGAATCAATGGCAAATACCGATTCGGTAATTACCGAATCAGTAAAAATACCGAATTGCCAAGGCGGACAGGGTGTCACTTTGACACCCTGTTGCACCCCTGTTTCTGGCTTGTGTGCCATGTGACACACATACATGTCCTTAGGGCATGGCATGTCTGTGTGCCACATGGCACAGGTGTACATGCACAGATGTGCATGTACACAGGAATTTGTTATTTACCATGCAATAGTATTACATGGTAAATAACGAATTCTTAGGGGCCTGTTTCACTGTTTGCAGTGCCACCTACATATAGATTTACCGAATCGGTAAATTTACGTATTCTGTAAAATTTAGGCACCCACATCTCAATCACCAAATACCGGTCGGTAACGGCCGAAATCGGCCGTTACCGACCGGTATTTGGTGACCTACATCTGGCCCATAATGCCTTCCAGTCTGCCTTAATCAAATGTGTTAGGGCACTATATGAGCCATAAATTTGGTTTTACAGATGGTGCCTTTTAGTTGTTTCTGTAATATTTGAGTGTGCCATATGAAAGATAACCTGATTTGTGCAGTAGATCCTACATCCAACACACGTTGGCACACATTTAGTCTTGAACAGGCTGTACTCCATTCCACCGTTAAGCATAGGGATATACTCATTTGCCTAGCTACACTACGGGCTGCCATTTTTAGAGTTCCAGGCTGGCAGAGATCTCCTGTCTTCTTTCTTTTTTTTTCTTTTGTGAAAACAAACTCCCAAAGTGAGAGATTAATTTTGAAAAACAAATTAAATGTCCCTGACATGCTGGGAGATGTTGGGGTCATGTATTTTTTTTTCTGTTCAGGGCCACCAGGCTTTCATTGATGGTCCCAAACAGAGAAAATATGTTTGAAAATCATCTCAAAATAGGGCTGACAGTGTGAGGCATTTTGGCTAAAGACTCATAACCATTGTCATTTAGGCAGTTAGTCAAAGGTTTCCATTGGCAGAGCCAGAGGAGGCGCCCCTGCTGAAAATGTGGCTGTTCCCCTGAATCTAAATGGAGTAGGGTACGACGAGGTTGATGGACAAGGTACTGGACCGAACCCAGAATTATTGCAAGTGATTTCATCTATTTGCAACTTTTTATCACCTTTTGTATGTCTGATGAAATGCCCTAAGTGGCCAAGGACATGGGTCCCTTTCACACTGTGGAACAAGATCAATGCTCACTGATGATACTTAACAAGGCAGAAATCAGTCTTGAATTTCTTGTTTTCATTTCTGGTAGTGGTCTTACCTGGCAGTTTGGGATTCATTTTTCCTATGAAGAGCAAGGTCAGTACTGATTTGCATAGTGCAAGCCTCTTTCTAGTGTGACAGAGGGTGAACAACAATGGCTTGGAGTGCTATCCAGAGAGATTGCCAGTGATTTAGACTGTGTGCAAGCATTCCTCCCATCTCTTTATACATGTCTGGTACAATGGATCCGCCACAGGTGGTGGTGGAGTACTCTGTTCCTTAAACTCCGAATAATTCAATTATGTATCCAGACTCAGGTACCTGTGAATGACAATTGATAGCATGTAAATATACCTATTAAATGCATTTGCACTCCATGTTATTTACACTGTTTCTGAAATAACATTCAGTTGAACTTGTCATCAATGAACATTTGTCATTTTTATTAGTATGCAATTTTGGAATGTTTGGAGACAAATGTCAGAATTCCTGCAACTGTGAAAAGGCAGCTCAGTGTCACCACATAACTGGAAAGTGCTTGTGCCCGCCTGGGTGGACTGGAGAAACATGTGAAGTTGGTAAGATTGTGATGTTGCTTTTTGAGTTGCACGAGGCATGTAATGGTAACACTTTTCGGTTTATTACATTAAAATGTATCATGTACAGTGGCCCCATCCCTGGGTAGAGTGTTAACACCAGCGCTGTGCTAAACATAAGAGTTTAATGTTTAGTTTTAAACCATATCTGAGAGTTATGTTTCATATCAACTACTGTCTAGGAGACTTCTGAATATGCATGGAAGCAGGGGACTAAGATCCAAAATAAATTGATTGAGTAACACAGGAGGTAGAGGCTCCAAATGAATGAACGATGGATAGTTATAAAGCGTACATTCAGAAAGGTTTTTTGGTTCTATAAATATGTCAAGAGACAAGAAACTGTGAATAGGCAGACCGAATAACTTAGTTAGCTGATTGAAGCAGTCTATTTTCTTACAAGATTAGTAACATTTGCCTAATTTGAGCTTCCCATTAGTGTGCACTAGTTTTTGGGTATGGGAACTTATGTCTCATCATCAGACATTAAATCAGTGGGGAGCGTTGATCTGCGCTCCACTCCCAGCCGCACTGCTGATTGGATACTAGATCCTTGAATTATTTCACATATTACTTGATATCAAAATTAGTCCTTTTTTTATATATAGACCACAGTTTAATTCGCGAATTCTCATCTATTTTTCAACATTCATTTAAAATCCACATGTAACGATAAGTGCATTTTTCTGCTTTACATAATCAGGTGTGCCCATCCGGGCCTCTTCGAGAAAACGATCACTCAATGCACCAAATAATTCAGAGCAGCCATTCTTTATCAAAACCCAATGCATTTCGGGCATATCTCCTGCCCTTCGTCAGAGGTAGCTGCTACTTTCACAAAATTTCATTCTGCACGACGTGCAGCAAGTGTTGCTTTCATCATCAGACATTGACAGAGAGGTACCACCCCTCCCAATACATTTACAGGCAGGTCTCCAGGTGATAGGGTCCCTGGGGCTGAAATTGTCTCAGGAAGAGGGGCAGCGCCGCCCCCATCCCCTTTTTTGTTATCGGCCGGGCCCTGGGGAATGGGGTCCTCGGGGCCAAAATCAGCCTGGGGAGGGACAACACACAAGCCCCCCCACAGTTACATAATTAAAACAATCCCTCAGGACCTGGCCCACTCGGAGGGCACAAAGAAAACAAACTCGGGAGCTAGCACTTGATTTTAACAATCTTTTACTGTGGATTCACGGAACCTCTACAAATTTGTTGTACAATTGGAAAATAAAAAGGTTTTGGCCCCAGGAGTCCCTACCAACCCTAAGGGGTCAGGGCATCCTACCCTGCCCCCTTCTGGTTTATTTTGCATTTTTTGGTGGGGACTTGGGCTGAATCCCGAGTACCAAGATGGCTGCCAAAACATCCTGTTTGAAGTGTTGGCAGCCAATCAGATCTCACCATGAGTTCTGTCGGATCCGTGGAGGCTCTGCATCCCTAGAGATATACAAATATTTCTCTTTAATAACTCCAAAACTTCTGAACGGATTACATCAAATTACAAACAGCACTCTTTCTGGACCAAGATCTAGCTTTATGATGTAATTCCAATCAGCAGTTCGGGCTGCAGTCATGTTCAAAATCCCGATGGTCAATTGCATGGGGAAAATGCATTTTTGGACACCCCCCTATTTCTCGGGCCCCACTTGACAAACAAGTTCAGCTTAAGAGCTGGTGGCACCTGGTACAACAATATTTTTTGGCGCTCCCTCATGACCTTCTCCTCGGATTCCCTCACTTCCACCTGGCAAAAGTGCCTCTTATCTCTCCATAGCAAATCTATGACATACATTTAATTTGTTTTAAAGAGCTGGTAAAGGCTGGATTACTGATCCACTCAGCTATCCACAGAAAACGCAGATCTGTTCTTTGCAGAAGGCATAATAACCCTCTGGGCATCTGAGTCAAAATTGGCACTAAACAAATTCCAATCTCTCACTCTAGCAGGACCATTAATCACAAGAGTTATCTTGACACTGAAAAACTGAACACACAAGGAACTCTCCAGCAGGTGATTTTAAATAATAAGTTATTGCTAAACACATTACCTCCCCTGAGGTCAGTGCCCCCCCCACCCTCCCTCCAGGTCAGCACCCAGTGTGGCCACACCGGTCACATTGCCCTTAAACCAGCCCTGTTGACAAATCACCCCAACACTTCCAAACAGTAGCTGAAGTGAGTAGCAAACTAGTTTGGTGATTTACAAATGATGAGACTGAGGCAGAAAAAGAACGCACCTATCACAATAAATTAATCTGGTCAGACATTTGTGGTGTTCTAATCTGGAAAAACAGCCTTCTAATCTTTCTTACCGGAATGACACTCCATACTGTTATTTAACAAAGATGATCAGCACCCACATTTAGAAACATATGATACACATCTTATTGTGACATCTTATTAAGACATGGGATGCACAAGCTTCTTTATATGCCGTATGTAGCTACACAAGAAATCTGATTTTAAGAAGATAAGAATAAAGGAATATTTTTTATATAGAATAAACAAAGAACAGATAAAAGACGCTTGTGCATCCCATGTCATAATAAGATGTGTATCATATGTTTCTAAATGTGTGTGCTGATCATCTTAGTTTTGAAAAGTGTGTGAAGATTTGTCAAACGTTTATTAGCAAAACAAAAAACACTTTGCCTAGGGAAACTGGGCCCTAACTTTCTCTACCTACTGCCGTCTGCGAGTAGATAATTTATATATATCATAGTAGTAATTTATTTGATCAATGTATATACATTTTTAGCAATTTTATAATGCCCAAACTCGACCCGAAGGTATCAGAGCACTTTACATGAGCACTCGTTGCATTACAGATGGACACATTGATTTTTAGGCATGGGGAGATTAAGTGATTTGCCCAGAATCACAGGATGTTTGAGTCTCCCGCCAGATTCAAACCTGGTTCCCTAGCTTCAAAGTCGGCTTCTCTAGCCATTAAGCAACATCCTCTATGATGATTTGCAAAATTACATAAGACATAAATACATACAACATATATATATATATATATATATATATATATATATATATATATATATATATATATATATATATATATATATATATATATATATATATAATATATTACCAGCATGCCCCCCATTCCCACCAATAGGAGTCCACCAGAGGGCACTATAACTTTTTCAACACTGCGGGCATATGTGGTGCGCATGAGGATCCGGAGATGTAATGGCTGTCCTCTGAAGAAGGTCTGGGATAGACCCAAATATATTAGGAGAGGAAAACGCCCATTAAACCAATTCTTCCACCCACCTCCATGAGTGCAGCTCAATTTTGTTCCGCTGGAGCACCATTGTTGATATATATATATATATATATATATATATATACTAGCAGCCCGCCCCAGCATTGCCCGGGGCAGAAGGGGGCTGGGGGCAGCATTTCAGGCTTGCGAGCACTCCTGCCCCGGCCCCGCCCACCACAACATTGTCCATGTCCCGTAGCCTGAGCCTTACCCCAGCCGCCGTTGTTCAGGGCCAACCTCCCGCCCCCCTTCCCCTCCTGCCCCAGCCCCAGCCCCCTCCCGCCCGTGTCCCGGAGAGCCTGAGCCTTACCTCAGCCGCCGGTCCCGCTCCAGGCGCTTTTCCTCCTGTAATTCACCGTTTGCTACCTCCCGCTCCCCGCGCATGAAGCAGCGCCAGTCACTCCAGGACTCACCCCCGTCCGCGCTCTAAGCGATTGTCCGGTCCCGCTCCAGGCGCCCCGCCCGCACAGGCCGCCACTTCGCCCAGCAGCAAGCAGGGCCGCGGCAGTCCTCCCAGCAGGTCGCGATCTTCCGTCAATGGGCACAATCCGCAGAGATGCACAGCCTCGGACACCCCAGGCAGCACGATTCGCCGCCATTTCAGGAAGTGTTGCCAGGGAGCGCAAATGATGTCAGCACTCACCTGGGCACGATCCGCAGAGCTGAACAGCCTCGGACAACCCGGGCAGCACGATTTGCCGCCATTTCAGGAAGTGTTGCCAGTGAGCCCAAATGATGTCATCGCGCGGACGTCGCATCCGGCGCTACTTGCAAGGGACTACTTTATTTTTATTTCTAAATTTTTTAAACAACGTATATTTTTATTTTTTAATAGCCTATGTCCATCTGCTTGCCCTGAGGTTTTCAAAGATGTCTTGGGTGTTTGGATTGGTCGTGTACTTTTCGAGTTTACCTGGCTCAAAGGACACAGTTCTCTCTTTATAATAGTAGTATATATATATATATATATATATATATATATATATATATATATATATATATATATATATATATATATATATATATATATATATATATATATATATATACACTATGGTTTCTCCCATTCTTACCTGAGTTCTAGTTTGAATAACCATTGTTTGACCTTCTTAAACCAGGAGATCTGTCCTGACACTCTATCCGGTGCCTGGACCTCTGCTACGGCTTCTCTAATAGGAATCTGTGTTTTACCTATCCAGAGTTTAACCCAAAACACTAATGTTTTAATGCTGCTACATGAGCAATGTTTTTCCTTCCAATGTCTAAGCGTAGCAGTACAAGTGGGGTATTCTGCGGAATATGTAGAATAGGTTTTATAAATTTGCTTTCCACCATTTCAATTCCCTTTATCTAATCCAAGCCCCACAATGTGCCACCCAAACCTCTAGCCTGATATATTTCCAAAGCAGGTGACAAGGGGTGAAATACCATCCATTTAATTGCCCTACAATCGCCATCCCTACGTGTTGTAATGATAGTTGGCTCTTTTGGATGCGGTAGAACCAGGTTAGAGTACAAGTCATCTGACCCCCAGATTGCCAAAGGCTCTAATCCCAGCCTAATTTTCTCTTTTAATGATCGATGTGGGTGTATAGTCATAAATTTGATTTTCAGATAATTAATCTCCAGACCATACTTATCGCAGGCATCGAAAATCTATCTAGAATAATCTGCAGCCCCGTTGGTTGTTTTTATATCAAGAGCGTATCAAAATAGTAACATTGATATTAATTGACCTCCGAGTTAAGGGGGATCATCTCCATAATTGTAAAGTGCATTAATTAGTCCATTCATATATAAAGTAAACAAGGTTAGGGCCAATAAGCAATTTGGCAAACCCTTCTTAGCATTTCAATTTTCTTTGTATATTCACCACCCTTACCCCATCTTACTTGTGCAAAACTTGCTTGTTGCAAGCAAATGTAAGTTTCAGTAGACCTGGTGGCATCCTCTGGGCCCTCAGGACAGCCCACTATGTATCTTGTGGTATTAAGTCAAAAGCTGACTTCAGATCAACATATACAACGTAGAAATGTCCCTTACCAATCACAACAAACTACCAAATAATCAGCAAAAACCAAAACACCTGATCTAAAGTCCTTGTGTAAGCTCTGAAACCAGCCTGCCTGCATGTGCGATAAAACCTTACTATTCTCCATCCATGATTGTACCTGGACCAGAATTTGTGTGCTAAAAACTTTGGGCCTCATTTATAAAAAAAATAGGCAGTGCGGCGCTGCAAGCCATTTTGCTGAGCCGAGCTGAGTCATTAATAAAAGCACAGGAATGCATCATATAAACAACAATACAATGCATCTGTGTGCTTTCCCTTGCGTGCCCACAATTGCCTGGCATGTGCCAGAGCAGGCACCCGTGCGTCATTTTGCAAGGGTGCCTGCGTTTCCGAGATGTTTGTTTTTGTGCGTTTTCCTGCACAAAAAACAATCATTGAGGGCATGTTCCTTTATCTAAGCATGCTGCAGAATACAGCATGCATAAACAGAGGAAAAAACAAGGAGAAATAAAAGTATTGCTCCTCTTTGCTCCACTCCTACACCTCCCCTTGGGATGCGTAGGATTTGGTTGCATTCCCAGCTTTACAAAACTTTGTAAATCTGTGATTGGGTCAGGTTTCATGGCTACTACGTGGGAAGACCCATATGAACATCCCTAGAACCAGGGCCGGACTGGCTACCGGGCGTTTTTGCTGGGGTGGCAGGGTGGGGTCCCGCTTTACTGTTATGGGGCTGATTTTCTAGCTGGGGAGCTACCGGCGCTTCTAAATGAAATATGCAAAACAAATAGTTTCAAAGCATACTTTTAAAACATTTGTTTTGCATTGTTTATGAAGGAAAACCTGATAGCCAGTCCGGCCCTGCCTGGAACACCCCTTTCACGCAGAGTATTTACAGGGCCATGAAAAGTCATGCAGGGTGTCTTTAGGTGTCCTGGTAAATATGGGCCGGCACACTGCACCGCCGGTGTGTCAAAAAAAGTGACGCATTGATGACACAATGGCCTTGTAAATGAAGCCCTTTTTATGCAGTATCTATCAAACTGATAGGTCTGTTGCTCATAGGGTCCCCTTTATCCATTTTTAGGTCTCGTCTGAGCCAGCGCATGCACTGCTTCTCCGCGAGACATTTAGTAACGGGCTTTTAAAAGTGCTACCACAGCTTTTGCTGACCTAGTGCTTGCGGTTATGCGCGCTTGCACGCGCGCAGCCGGCAGCTCTCAGCGCCCGATCAGGCACCATCTGGAGCGCGATCACTTTCGACGCGGGTGTGCGCGCACCACTCACGTGCTTTTTCTTAAATTCCTTTTTGCACGCACGCACACACAACTCGCTCACCACTTACATGTTTTTTTTTCATTTCATTTTTGCGCGTGTGCGCACACATAACTCCTGGGCTTGTTCAATTCACTTCTGTTGAGCGCACAATCTGCTGTGAGTGGCATCACAGCGACAACATTCACAGCCTGCAGTGTGAGCAGCAGGTGAGTGTGCCTCCTTGGGCGTAAGTGGTCGCTCTTCTGCCTGTATGGTGAGTTGGGCGCTCCTGTGGGTGCTGTTATCTGTGTGCCAACCTAGGCCAGAGTATTAGGGGCCAGGCTGCTTTTTAGAAAGCAAATACCCAACCAGGGGGCCAGCAAAGTGTCACATTGAATAACTGTTGGTAGAAAACAACAGCTACCATTACTTTTGTTGTTGTCCAACACCATAAATGCAAAAAACACACTCCACAGGCTCCTAAAAGTCATTTCAAAGTGCAGACAGATTGTGGAGAAGGCACGCTTGTTTCTTTTTGTTTATATGCACTCGACGCGAGGCTCCTTCGTATGCGTCTCTCCCTTGCCACACTCTTGGTTACTCCCTATCGCATAGGAGCTTCCCCCATAATACCCCGTGCTGCTTTCCCACCCATTTCCTTTCTCACCGTCTCCTCCACATTGCTGTTTTTATCCTGTTTGATCCCCCACCTGCACCCTATGTTGCATCTGCCCCTCTTCCCCGTGTTGCTTCCGTCCCCCACCAGCACCCCTGTGTTACTTCACATCACTTGTTTTAAAAACCTAATCCCACCGTGCCCCCATATTGCTTCTGCCCCTCATCCCTTGAGTTGCTTTTGCCCCCTACCCACATTGCATAACATGTGGCCAATGTATCTGAATCACAGCTCCCAGGTCCAACCCTGAACTCATACTATGAGTGGACTGCTGACTTCAATTCGGCCTCTCCCTGGACCCCACCTCTTCCTATTACAACTTGTCTGTTAATAGCTGAGTTCAAAAAAACTCATGATGGTGGGTGTGGCAAAGAAAATACTGCAGCGGAAAATGTGTTAAACGAACGCAACCTTCTTGGAACAGCAGGCCTTTTGTTTCAGACGTGCCTTAGCACAGCGCTCCTGCTCAGAAAAGCGACATGTTTAAAAACTGTTCCGTAAATAGCTCATTGAAAAATCCCTTCAATTGCAGTTATTATGTAATAATTTTAAAAGACGCATTTTTCCAAGGGGCGTTATTTTTTAATGTTTGTCCGGTTTATTCTGTGGTTGGTTTCATTTCTGCAGATCATGCAGTTTTCAGCTGCGGGAATGGGAGGGGCCAGGGGAGTATGACAGCACTCCACTCACATTCTGAGGAAAGACGGCCCTTCTGGAACAGAGCAGGGGTCTTCTTTAAGCCAAGATACCCCGGTGTAGAATAAACTGATAGCCTCTTGCTTTCCCAAAGAATCAGAACCATGACAAACTCACAGCTGTGCATCCAGTCCTAGGTTACTCTTTTACAATTCATTATCAGGCATGGTAGTCCAGCTACTGGAAGGACCAGTGCTTAATTTGAGCTGGTGGTTTCTGGTGCTCAGCACCGGAACTTAAAAGCAAACACCGGTGCTTGTGACAGTCTGACTAATTTAAAGAAGATCACCACAACAACATTTAATTAGACATTCAACATACATTAACACACATTGGCATAGCCAATAGGTCTCACCTTTGGGACCTTATAAGTGTTTAGCCATGCAACAGTTGATGTTGTTGCACCAAGGATATTGTGCTGCATAACTAAATACTTATATGGTCCCAAAAGCGAGACCTATTGGCTTGTTCTAAATGGATTTTATTTTTGCGCCTTTCCATGTATCTGATATGACTTTCCACGGCAATAGCAATAGAGACTATATCAAGAATATAGCCCTAAACTGTCGGCTCTAAGCGATATAAATCTATAGAGATCCTGTCCAATCCTGGATCTTTCCCCTATTCATGCTGCTAATAGCAGTCATGGTTTCAGCCGGGGAGAAGATTACTAAATACCACCTGTGTTCATCATGTAAGTTACTTTCCTTCTCCCTATCTACTTCAGATCCCCTTTTCCCACTGTCCAATGAACATAGGTTGGAAAAATGCTGTTCCCAAACAATAGGCTGCATAAAAAAATCATCCTCTTTGATAATATATGGTACCCCTTTAGCCAACAGGCGCCAGAATGGCTGGATATCCTTCAGTGTAGACACTCTGGCTAACTTATGCCAGTAGTCTTCCTCCCAATTTCTCCCAGTGAGTGTCTGGGCTCTATTATTTGCCATCCGTCTCTCCATTATGGAAATACTATTGCCACTTTTAACAGCACTAATCAAGTGTTTCCTTGCAAACTTGCAATTCTTGTTATACCATGGCGCATCCTCCCTTCTAGTTGGTACAGTTAGGGCTGGTTGACAAAAATAATTACTAATGTGTACACACACACACACACACACACACATATATATACAAACCCCGTGCACCAAAAACCAGCGGGCAAACAACAAACGCTGGCAGCGTCGAAAATGCCGAGCCCGGAAGCTCAAACGACAACAATCCGGGCAAAACAGGGCGCTGGAAACGCAACCAACGGAAGCCACGGAAGCAGAAACAAAATCAGTAGTAAATCTCTCCAACATCAAACTTACTTCAGCTGAGACTGCGGTACTGAACTTGGGGCTTTCATATTGCCCTCCATGCAACATGAACTATGCTGACACCCGCATGGATATTTATAGGTTCACCAGAAAATTGAAACTTAAAAAATTCTTCGAACTACACCCGAAGAAGAACACTGGACCTATGATTCCTTCCAGTCCCACTTTCTCCAGCAGCCAAAGCCAGGCCAATTTTGATGCAATTTGGGACTTACAAAATCAGTCCTCCTTGGGGGACCTGAGGGATGTTCCTTTGGAATCAATTGAACAGCGAGTCACCCCATTTAAGCCGAAATCCACCTTCCAACCAATCATGGTGCATGACAATCTTGACACATTTCAGGAAAGTGTGGTCCGCGACATTAAACATCTCTATACCGCCACTAACAAGAAAAAGTTTCACATTTCAAAACAAAATCAATGTTATAAACAACTGATTGTGAAACTTAAGAAAAACAATGATGTCATCGTAAAGCAGGCCGATAAGGGCGGCAATGTGGTCCTATGGCCCAGAGAAATGTATTTACAACAGGCGGATTCACAACTGAATGATACATCTTGTTACCGCAGAAGTAACATACAGATTGTTAAGAACACATGGACTGAACAACACCGTAAACTACAAGTGTGGAGAAGTGCGGGTCTGCTCACACATGAGGAATTCAAATACCTCAAAAAAGACCATCCTGTGATTCCCTCGTGGTACTTACTCCCCAAAATTCATAAAGACACCCTTGTACCACCAGGCCGCCCGATCATCTCGGCCATAGACAGTTCCTTGGAACACGTGTCCAAATACATCGACTTTTTTTTGCAAAACCATGTTAAACAGCTTCCTTCCTATGTTAAAGATTCTTTTGATTTTCTTGCAAAAATTGAACACTTCATTTGGGAGGACAACATGGTGCTCATGACCCTGGATGTTTCATCCCTTTACACCTCAATCAGCCATGAGGATGGACTCAGAGCCATGGACCATTACCTAAACAAAGACTTACCTCTCCCCACGGCACATAACAAAATGTTGGTTGACATGACCAGAAATTGCTTAGAACAAAATTTCTTCATTTTCAATGGCGCAATCTACCATCAGGTCAGAGGTGTGGCGATGGGGGCCTGTTTCTCACCTAGCTACACGTGCCTTCACGTTGGGCTATGGGAGGAACAGGTCCTAGTCGGTCAGCACCATGATTTCTTTTCTTATAACATTGTTTTATATTTTCGTTACATTGACGATGTGTTCTTGATTTGGAGGGGGAGTGAAGATGAGGCCAGAAAGTTTGTTGATTTGATTAATTTAAACACCATTAATCTCAATTTCACGGCAAACTTCAGCACTGAGTCCATCTGTTTCCTAGATGTTGAGGTATTTGTGGAGGGCACTGGCCTTAGCACCAGACTATACAGGAAGCCGAGTGCAGGCAATACCATCTTGCATTCCAACAGTCAACACCCAGCTCACTTAATTCGGAGCATTCCCTTCGGGGAAATGCTCCGAATAAGAAGGATCTGCAGCACGGATGCCGAATGCGCGGCTGCGCAGGAAGCATGCAGATTACGCTTCCTGGCTAGGGGCTATTCCAATGAAGTTTTGGCCAAGGCTATCAAACGTTCCAACTCAGTAAGCAGGCAGGAGGCACTAATTCCCAGAATGAGTAATGCCCAACTGACTAAAGATGTGACAAAGGATGCTCAAACAGGTTCCCCCAGAGCCATTTTAACTTTTAATCGACAACATGGGGCTCTCCGTAAGATTATCAATAGGAACTGGAATCTAGTTCGCAGTGACCCCGTGATAGGTCACATGTTAGATACTAAACCCACTCTTACCTTTAGAAGATCCCCCTCAATGTCTAAAGCTCTGGTCAGCAATACCTTGGAACCTAAGACTTCTAACACCTGGTCAGCATTGAAGAAGGGTTTTAAGACTTGCCCCCAATGCAAGGCTTGCCGTTTTGGCAGTAATAGGACACATTACAAAAGTCCTTTTTTTGAGCATCCGACCGCCATTTCTAAATGGCTAACATGTAAAACAGAATATGCCGTCTATGTGTTGGAATGCCCTTGTGGGCTACAATACGTGGGCAGCACTAAGCTGCCCGCCCACAAGCGCATCCTCCAACACATAAGAGCTATTTCTGGACATGATCAGAACTATCCGGTTGCCAGGCATTTCCAGGACAAACACCTAGGCGTCCCTGATTCACTTCTCTTCTTTTTAATTGATTGTGTTGAGGCATCAAGGAGAGGAGGTGACCGTGAGGCCAAGCTCCGGCTCCTGGAGACTCGATATATTCTGGAGTTAAACACCAAACACCCTAACGGTCTCAACGACAGGGAAGACCTTTATACTTGCCTCTAATACTATTTCCATGCCTGCCCATGCCTGTCCGGATATTTTAATACCCAATCCATTGTTCCCTGTAAACTGTTTCCTGTTGTACATATGATGAATTTTTCTCTTTTAACTTCAGTACATCATTGTTTCTGGTTTTATCTTTGGAATCGTTTATGCTCAATATTTTGCACTTTACTAAACTTTTGCACTTCACTTGATGCACTTTATCTGCCTATGACAATTATCGTGACCTGCCCACTTGGGCTCAATTTTGAATGCATACTTTTTGTGTCATCTTTTTGCTGCTACCTGATATTTTTTATTTGCATCAATTGCAAATATTATACTCTTTTTTACATATTGGAATGCTTGATTTTTAACACCTTAGTATGTACATAGATGAATTTACTTATCATGTGCACATATATAATAGTGTTTTCCTATTGATCAAGTTTTGCATTTTTCCATGTTTTTAACCTGTACATATTGATTCATGTACATAATTGGCTATAACAAAATGAATTGCTTAATCTTGAATCATGGTAGCCCACTTGGGCAGAATTTACTATTCCAGTGTATACATATGCAGCAATTGCGTTTTTGAAGTATTTCCTTCATTTCTATGACACATTCATTGCACTGTCACTTTAAAAGTCCAGTTCGATACACGCTGTTTGTCATGTGATCAAGCCTCCCTGGAGGCGAAACGCGTCATGGCGGCAGCGCTGGCTTCTAGAAAATAAACACCGTTCACCAGCACCTTTTGGGTCGGCTCTTTGTTGCTAAGCATTTGGACACTTGCTGTTTCCGTGTAACAAGGTTTGCTATATATATATATATATATATATATATATATATATATATATATATATATATATATATATATATATATATATATATATATTCCAACTCAGTGATTCAGTTTCCCCCGTAATGGCGCTGCTTAGCGGTGCGCAGCTCCAGCGGCCGAACCAAGCCGCTAATAAATCCAACCACGTTAATTCCAGAAAAATCAACAAAATGAGCCGCCACTCACAGCCAGTATTCTCAGCAAACGTTTTTATTTTCTATTTGGCACAGAAAAACCAACACGGTTCGGTAGTTACATCTACCTTGCTCACGGGAGCAAGGTAGATGTAACTACCGAAACGCATTGCATTGCGGGGGCATAAGTTATAGTTAGCTCAGATAACAATAACTGCTGAATTTCCCTGGTTTTGTATGAGTGAAATTTGAGACTAACTATAACGTCCCTGTAACCTTTGTTTTTTCAGTGAATTTCTACGGCTTTTTTAAATTCTGTTTCCTAACTATAACGTCCCTGTAAATTGTTTTTTTAGTGCATTTCTATGTTTCTTAAAATGTTATTTCCTAATTGCAATCAGTAACCTTTGATAGTGGGGGCATAAGCGGCTGTATAGGTCTGTGAGTGGGTATCTGACTGGCTGTATGGGTCGGTGAATGGGTGTGTGTGTGGCTGCATGGGTCTGTGAGTGGGTGTTTGAGTGGTTTTGTGATTGTGTGAGTGGCTGTATGGGTCAGTGAGTGGGTCTGTGAATGGCTGTATGGGGCAGTGTGTAGATGTGTTACAAGCTATGTGGGTATGTAAGTGGGTTTGTGAGTGACTGTATGGGTATGTGAGTGGGTGTGTGAGTGGTTTTGTGAGTGTGTGAGTGGGTGTCTGAGTGTCTGCATGGTTATGTCATTAGCTGCATGAGTGATTGGCCCAGAACATAACATAACCAGCCCCTTTATCCAACGAGAGTCCACAGTTTTGCACAAAATGTATACCCAGTTGGAGTACTTTGTATTAGCTAATTAGTAAGTGATACATTGTTGGATAAATGTCTAGTGCATAATCTACTCTACAGCTGCATAACGGACCACAAGGAAATGTGTCCTGTGACCTTGTGAACATGTAATTTCAGAAATGTACTTGTTCCTTGAGGTATTGAGCCACACATCTGTGATAACACAAATCCTTGCTAGAGAAGACGTCGAGACTACAGAGGGGGAATCTCCACCAAAAAGGGTGCTTCCTTTTAACTTTAGGAAGTGTTTCTTTGTTTGGTGGAGATGTCCTCGTATTTCCCTGCATCAAGAATATGTCACCAAAATCAACAACTAACATGCTCACTGGCCTTTTGGTAAGCTGCCCATCAACATAGGAAAAGGTGCGAAGACCTTTGCATACACCTTAGGAAAATGGGTGTGAGGCCAAATGGATGGAACTTGCAGATGAATTTTGGCATTTGCATACTCCAGGTAATTGAAAACAGGAGAACTATTGACTCTACTCTCACCAGGAGATGACGTGAAAGAACATGTAACAATGGCCTAAGTATTTAAGGCCTTAATTATGAGGCCCCTTGCGGCCATTTTGCACCACCGGTACGTCACTTTTTTGATGATCCGGTGGTGCAATGTGCCGCAGCATATTTTCAAGGCCAGGGTAAACCACTTTATGTGGCTTTTCATGGCCTTCTATATATGTGCTCCTTTCACCCAGTACACTGCGTGAAAGGGGTGTTCCATACGTATTACTGTGGGTGTTCCTTGCAACACCCATAAAATGGGAAGCATTCCCAGATTTAAGAGGAATTGTAAACCTGGGAATGTGTCAGATTCTACTGTCACCCCAGGGGTGGCATGAGGGAGGCGCAATAAAGATAAATGTTTTCATTTCTCCTCATTTTTCCCTCTTTTTATGTGTGCTTCATTGTGTAGCACACACAGAAAAAGCAAATCGCCTCAACTGATTGATTTTGTGCAGAAAGATGTCCCTTCCTGCACAAAATCAATCAGTCCTGCAACGCAGCCACCCTGGCACCCTGGCGCAAGGGTGCCTGTTTTGGCGCATGGCAGCCCATTGTGCTCCAGCGCAGGGGAAAAGGACAGGAATCTCATAGATATGGTGCATTCCTGCCCTTTTCTTTTGATGCAGGGCAGCGCAGCAAGATTCCTTGTGGAGCTGCCCTGAGCAAAACCTCATAAATGAGGTCCTCAGTTAGGAACATCATGATATAGCTTTTGTCAATATAATTTCCAGCGGACTTCTTGAAAGTGAGTTTAATCCTCTAACTTGAACGTTAACCCCAAGTATTAATAGTATTCTCAATAAATGTGGCTAGGTTATTGAACAAATTCAGTAATACTATGATGTGGTTTTACCCACAGAATGCGGATCCAATCATTATGGTCCTAACTGCTCCCTGAGATGTCAATGTTCGAAGAAATCATACTGCAGCCCCCAAAACGGAAGTTGCACATGTCCATTTAAATGGATGGGACCAACTTGCACAGAAGGTAAATATATATGCTGATGTCACCTGCACACTTGTCCTATACAATTTATTGAAGAAATTGTACAGTCTAGAATAATCACTTTAATCTTTTAATTGAATGACATCATTTTGACTTTCTTGTTCCAAGAGTATATAATTCTTCATATTGATACCTTCTTTAATGCTCATAATTGTTTTAATTTTCCTTATCGGAGTGAGACAATTCAAATATGAATGGCTCCATTGAAGATATATAAAATGTGGTGTCTAGTTTGCAGTGGCTTGCACCCTGTCCATGTAGGGACCCTCATTCTAGTCTAGGGTAAGGGGGTCACAAAATAACACCTGTTCACCTCCTTGGTAGCTTGGCATGAGCCACCATGCTTACCTCAGAGGCAATGTGGAAAGTATTTCTACCCATACACAGTAACACAGTTAAAAAACATCAAAAAGAGCCCTTACCAGTTTAGTAAAATAGCCAATATTTATCTGAATAAAAGAAGACCAAAATGACAAACATCTAACATGCACAAGTCAAAATATCACTTTTAAAACTTTGGTCAGTAGAACCAATGGATGCATTTGTTTTAGCATAAAGTACCTTAGATATGCCAAAAATCAAATACAGTACAAGGCACCAGAAAAGCAAAGCGATGCGTCAGTTCCTTACTACTGAGGGGAGGTAATGCGTTGGTTCCTTACTGGCAAGGGAGGTGATGCATCGGTTCCTTGCCTGCAGAGGAGGGTATGCGTTTGTTCCTTACTTGCAGGAGAGGTGATGTGTTGGTTTCCAGACACGCTGCCTTGGTTCCTTGCTGCGGTTTGGTGTTGATGAAGAATCGGTACCCAGGGACAATGTGTCAAAAATCCAGATGTGCTGCATCGATGCGACAAGGGCGAAGCAGGCGCTGCATTGCTTTCACAACTGCGAAGCAGGTGCTCCGTTGAATCCACAGATGCAAAGCAGGTGCTGTCAGAGGCGAAGCAGGTTCAATGGACATCGACAACATGGGGCTTGGGACTCATGCTGTGGTGATTCTTCTGATGCCCCGGATGGGAAACGGTGGCCTGCGGTGAAAGCTGTGGTTGATACTTCAAGTAGGAACCAACCTTCGGGCAGGCAATGGCGATGCATCGATCTTTTGCCGCGATGCATCGATAAACCAGGTGCTGGGATTCGATGCATGGGTTTTTTCCATAGGTTCACCAGGTTACACTTTCAAGGGCTCAGGAATGGATTTAGCTCCACTTGACAAGTCAGGACTCTCAGCAGAAGAGCTCATGCACTAGCAAGGTGAAGTCTTTGATGGCCCTGAGGCTTCTTAACCGGAGGCAAGCTGAGCTCAAACCCTTGGAGAACCTTGGAAGCAGGATACAGAACCAAAGACCAGTCTTTTCATGCCCAGGACAGAAGCAGCAGGCCAGCACAACAAAGCAACAGGCAAAGGGGCATTCCCTTCTCTAGCATCCAGCTCTTCTTTCTGGCAGAATGTCCTCAGTCCAGAAGTGTTCTGGTTTTGGAGTGTCATGGTCTAATACTTATACACTTTTCTGTCTTTGAAGTAGACAAACTTCAAAGGAAAGTTTTTGCAGTGTACAGGACCCTGCCTTTCCCCTGACCTGGCTCCAGATATACTACAGATGGTGGAGACAGCTTTGTGTGAGGACAGGCACATCCCTATTCAGGTGTCAGTGGCAACTCCGCCCAACACTCTAGCTCTTGAAGGCCCATCGGGATATGCAAGACATTTCTCAGGTCCCTTCGTGTGACTATCCAGAATTAATGCACAAGAGCCCAAGTGTCAGACAATCCAGTCGTGTGTATTCTACAGACTGGCAGAGGCACAAAATGGTTAAGCAAGATAGTGTCCACTATCTGAAAGTGGCATTTCCAAACACATATTTTAAAAACCAATTTCTTCAAAAGATGCATTTTTAAATTGTGAGTTCAGAGACCCCAAACTCCAAATCTCTATCTGCTCCCAATGGGAAATTACTCTCAAAATATATTTCAAGGCAATCCCAATGATAGACCTTGCAATAGTGAAAAAACGAGCAGTATTTCACTAGTAGGACATGTAAAACACAACAGAACATGCCCTATTTTTTAAATATACTGCACCCATAATCATGGGGCTACCTTGGTCCTGCCTCGGGGTGTCTTGCATGTAATAAAAGGGAAGGTTTAGGGCTGGCAAGTAGGTGCATTTGCCAGGTTGAAATTGCAGTTTAAAACTGTACTCATAGACACTACATGGGGGTTCTCTTCACTAAGGTAGAAAAACCTTGACAGATTATCAGCGTTGGTGTGTTCTGTTCCAAGGCCGTGTTCCACCTTAAAGTCCATTCCCTGTAGGGAGATAGGCCATCTCAGCAGCTTTGGGCTATCGCCCCTCATCTTCATTAAACATCTGAGGGGCCTGTTGTCTGGCTGAACCAGGAAGTGAGTCCCGACCAAGTAGGGCCTAAGCTTCTTCAGCGCACAAACAACAGCAAAAGCTTTCCTTTCAATGTTGCTCCACCTCTGTTCCTGAGGAAGTAACCTCCTACTAAAGAAGGCTACGGGTTGATCTAGGCCCTCTTCATTCAGCTGTGAAAGCACAGCTCCCACATCATGCTCTGGGACATCATTCTGCATCACAAACTCATTGGAGAAGTCAGGAGCCTTGAGCACGGGCGCTTTGCACATGGCCACCTACAGGGTTTCAAAAGCAGTCTGGCAGGCCTCAGTCCAGATCACCTGACAGGGCTGTTTCCTCGAAGTCTGCTCTGTCAAAGAGGCTACAATGGTGCCATACCTCTTGACGAACCTGTGGTAGTATTCGGTTAGGACTAAGAAGGTACCCAAGCCAGAATGGTGTCAATCTTGGGTTGTAGGGGGGCCACCCGGCTGCTTCTTACCTGCTGTACACCACAGACCCCTGCCCTATCTGCCACTTACTGACTTTGATAGTGAGGTCTACGCTCTGCAGGGCCTTCAACTCCTCCTGAAGATGGTACAAATGGTCCTCCCAACTGGAGCTGAAGACTGAAACATCATCAAGATAGGTGGCACTGAAGTTCTCCAACCCGCCAGGACCTGAATGACCAACCTTTAGAATGTGGCAGGGGCATTCGTCAACCCAGAAGGCATAAGCCAGAACTGGAAGTGTCCTTCTTGCTTTGGAAATGCTGACCTCTCTGGTGCCCTGTGAGTCAAGACAAGCTGCCGGTACCCAGATGTTAGATCAAACGTACTGAGGAACTTGGCAGCTCCCAGTGGGTCAATGAGCTTATCATATCAGGGATGAGGTGTGTGTAAGTCTTGGTGACATCATTGAGCCTATTGGTAGCCCCGCAGAACAGCAGTTCATCAGTGACACCAGATTGGGCAGACTTACAACCAACCACTTGGCTGAACCAAGGGCAGCTGGAGGGCTGAATCAGCTCTAGGGTTAGTATCCTTGAAGCAGGTCCAATAATGATTTGGAAACAGAAGCAGTCTTTAGAAGAATGTTTTTTGTAGAAAGCATCCCATCCAACCACCAACAGAACAACTGGAACAACTGAACAGGTTTACATCTAAAGTCACCAACAATCCATGACATCACACTATGACCCTAAGTGATTCTATCATGACATAGCTAGCATTCCACACTCATATTTACAAGGCACATTAAAACACACCTCCACTCTTTACACAAATTAAACACAATACAAAACCATCTAAACAGATTAAATATAAAAGAAGATGTCTTATACATAATCAGAGAGATACAGTGGTTGTTTTCTAACTCCCGATGAGCTACGAGCTTCATTTTTTCTACCATTGTTTGCATGATTTCCATCCATATTGTCCAAATGGAAACAACTCCCATCCACATAGCCCTCTAAGGTATGATCTAATTTACCTTTAACAACAACCACTCTATTCAAATTCCATATGCGGTAATCCTGTGTTTTAACAGCATTCCTAAACACTTTTATCACTTTAATGGGTTTCAAACATTTTGAGCTGGCACCACTCATTAAGCCAGGACGTTTTATCATTACCAAGTCTCCCACCGTTACCTTAGTTGTTTTCACCCCTTTTTGCATCAAAATAACATTTTCTTGACTTAGCTTTCTCTTCTTCTTTTTTTTATCTCAATACCATCACATTTATCCTCTTTACCTCTGCTAATTTCATACTTGTTAATCCACCCTGGTTCCACACTAGTGTTAGGAACTGGACCTCTAAACAATAGAAATGGTGTTTTCCCTGTTGTGGAATGTGGAAATAATCGATACTACTCAACTTTTCTCAAAACCTCAGCTCTCCAATCAATTGAGGCTGATTTTGCAATAGAAATCGTGTCCTTAATCACTCGATTAAATCTCTCGATCATGCGATTTCCTTCTGGGTGATATATTGAACAGGTTTTGTGAGTGACACCTTTAGAAGAGAGAAACTTCTTCATTTCCTCCGATACAAGCTGTACCCCATTATCTGTCAGCAATGAACTGGGAATTCCTTCTCTTGAAAATAACTCTTTCAAGCATTTTATGATATGCTTAGAATCAATGCTTGACAAAAAAAATACCTCCAGCCACCGTGAAAACATGTCAATAACAGCCAGCACATAAATTTGTGTGCCATTGTTACTGTTTGGACCTAGAATATCCAAGGCAACATCTTGCCATGGCCCAGAGGTTCGTCTTCCTTATACCATTGGTTGTACACGTGGACACTTGGACTTATCACTAAGGGTACACGCAACACAGTCACGAATCATACGCTCCACTTGGTTATCCATCCCTGGCCACCAATACGAAATACGGAATCTCTCCTTACACTTTGACACCCCATCATGAGTTGAATGCACTTTCTCTATAATCTCCTTCCTAAGTGTAGCAGGTGGTATGACTCGTGTACCACGGAACAGCAACCCTTTGTCAAAAGCAAGTTCATTACGTAGAGGCCAATAATTTCTACAATCATCAGATCCTTCCTAATTGCTCATCCAACCCTTGTTGATCAATCTCACCACTTCATTCAACACCTCATCATCCTGCATCTCTTTGCACCATTTTCCCTCAGAAATTACTTCATGTTCAACTGCACAAACCCATTCCTCACCGTCTTCAACTTCCTCATCCAAAGCCTAAGATTTAGGGGTTAATCTAGACATCTTGCAAACCGATCACCCACTTTGTAATTCTCCCTGAAATTAGATCAAGACCTTTTTTCGTAAATATCTTCACCAAAGGTTTGTGATCAGTTCGCACCTCAAACTCAACACCCCACAAAAACTTTTTTAATTTTTTGACTGCCCAGAAAACCGCCAATGATTCCCTTTCGACTTCTGAGTATCTCGTTTCTGGATCTCTAAGTGTGCGAGACAAAAACATTATTGTTTGCATTCCATCAGGGCCCCTTTGTTGCAAAACCACCCCTAAACCTTTCTCGCTTGCATCAGTAATGAGAATTGGTTTGAGGTCCGGATTGAAACTACTACAATCAGCAAAATTCTTCATACATTTAGAGTAATATTCTACAACTCCCAAAAATGTCATAAGATCACTCTTACATGAAGGCGAACTCATCTCCTGAATAGTATTCACTAATTCAGCCTTAGGTTTCACACCTCCACTGGTAATATTGTGTCCCAAATAGTTTATAGTATCTGTCTTAAACCTACATTTCTCCACCTTGATGGTTAAATTGTACAACCTTTCCAGAGTTTTCCTAAGCCTTCCATCATGTTGCTCTTCATCATCACCATATATTAATATGTCATCTTGGTAAACATAAGTGCCATCAAGCCCACACAAAACCTTTTCCATGACCCTCTGGAAGACCGAAGAGGCTGACACTAAACCAAAGGGCATACGCTTAAACCTAAAAGTTCCAAAGGGTGTTATAAAAGAGGTGAGGTCCTTGCAAGAGTCATCAAGTTCAATCTGATGATATGCTGAAGTAAGATCAATGGTGCTAAATACCTTAGCACTACCTAATAAAAAAGCTCCCAATCGTTAAGTGTTTTAAAAGAGTCGCATTCACTCTTTAAGCATTGTTAAATGAATCCAAATGAATCCAAGAACAGTAGCGCAAGTTATTAATGTCTAATATGCTCCTCACCAATCTTCCTTTGTTGAGATGCTTTTCTTCTTTTACTGCCGACTACGCCAGTGAAGCAGGTCCAATAATGACTTGGAAACAGAAGCAGTCTTTAGAAGAAGGTTTATTGTAGAAAGCATCCCATCCAACCACCAACAGGACAACTGGAACAACTGTACAGGTTTACATCTAAAGTCACCAACAATCCATGACATCACACTATGACCCTAAGTGATTCTATCATGACATAGCTACCATTCCACACTCATATTTACAAGGCACATTACCACAATCCTGGAAACCTCTTCCTTAATGCTAGCCTTCACTCTGTCAGTCAGCCTGTACATCTTGTGTTTCACAGGTGGACTATCCCCGGTATCGATGTTATGAGTGCACCAATGTGTGACTCCTGGGGTGAGTGAAAACAGAGTTGCAAGTTGTACCAGCAACTGGCAACAGTCATTCTGTTGCTCTAGGGTCAGTGTAGGGGAGGGGATCACATCTTCCACTGACCAATCCTGCTCTTGGGCAGACAGGAGGTTGGGGAGAGGTTCACTCTCCTCTTCCACCCCATCATATGTAGTCAAGAGCATGGTCAACTCAAACCTCTCGAAGTGGGGTTTCAGACATTTCATGTGCAGGACCCTCAAGGGGTTCTTAGGAGTATGCAAGTCCACCAGGTAGTTGACATCACTCTTGCATTCCTTCACCTAAAATAGACCAAACCACTTATCTTGTAGAGTGTGGGGGTCTACTGGCTGCATCATCCACACCTTTTGACCAGACTGAAACTCAACAATAGTGGTATTTTGGTTTTACAAGTGTTTCATATCCTCCTGGCTAGCTTATAGGTTCTCTTGGGCAAGTTTCCTGAAGCGTGATGTTGGGTTCTGGAAGGCCAGCATGTAACTGAATACATCCTGGGGTGGCTTCTAAGGAGCTTGCTTCTAGCCCTCCTTTACCAAAATGAGAGGTCCTCTTACAGGGTTTAACCCATCCCCTTTCTTCAGTACCTCAATGTAGGCAAATAGAAAGCATAGTAAGAAGATGTCCCACTTACACCTCATGGGTTCTGACATGCCGGCAATCATGCCTTTCAGGGTGCAGATGAACCTTTCAACAAACACATTGCTATGGTGGTGCTAAGGGATGGGGAACCTGTAGTTCTCTCCACACTCCTTCCACATGGCCTTCATGCACAGCAACATGAAGCTGGTCATCCGGTCAGATACCACCTCTTTGGGGAAACTCATGTGGGTAAAGATCCCCATCAGTGCCTGGGCCACGACAGGTGCCGTCACCGTCCTCAGGAGGGTTAGGTTTGGGTGCCGGGTGGCTTGGTCCACCAAGACCAGGAAAACCTGTTGCCCATGGCTATCTTGGAATCCAGAGAACCCACAATCTCAATGCCCACCTGCTTGAAAGGGGTGCTCATGGCAGCAGGGAATGGTTGCAGGGGATCCTTAAATCTTCCTTCATTCATGTCACTTGCTTGGCAAGTCTGGCAGGAACCACAGAACGCATCTGAGGTTTTTCTCATTTGGGGCCAGTAAAAGTAGGTGACAAGCCTGTCAAGGTCTTGCCTGTCCCAAATGACCTGCCAGAGGCACATCATGAGCCAAACCAAGTAGGTATGCTCTGAAAGGCTGGGATACCACCAGCACACAAGTTGCCCCAGGCTCAGCAAACTTAGGCTCGCTACATAGGAGACCATTCACCCAATAGATCAAGTGAGATCCAGACTCTTTTCCAGCTGCCTGGACTTCAGCCTGCTGCCGAAGACTCACTGGAGTAGGGCTGCGTGGAATTCCTCCCTGGTGGGACCCTTTTCCTGCTGCCAATGGGTCAGCTCAGGCAGGTTCCCCATTTATGCCACTTCTTTCCCCTTAGGTTCTGGGGCATCCCCCTCAGGTTCAGCCTCCCCCCGGACCGTGGGAATTTCCAGAGTGGATTTCCTGTACCCCTTGCCCTCCTCTTCTTTGCTGTTACCTGGGCCACTCTATCAAGCTCCAGGTCCTTCTGATCATCCTGGGCTGCCAGGTACCCCCTCCACTCAAAGAGAACCTGCACCTCCTTACAATGTTGCTCGCTGTTGTCTACTGCAACTACTTGGTGAAGCACTCCAAGGACCATTTGCTCTTCAGACACGAGGTGATACCTGACAGTAGTAGCTCCTGTGTCTTTCAGAGCCTCTATCCTATGTCCATTATTGGTCACCCACTGCCTGTATTTCTTAGTTTATCAGGCATGAGGTTTCTCTGGACCATCTCACTGTCCCATAGTGAGACAAGGGTCATGTCAGCTGGTTCCCCACACCCACCTGGAACTAACCCCCTAAGGGCGACACTGGCCGTCATGGTGACTTGCCACTGGTGAGGGCCTGTGCCCGTTTGGAACACGTGGGACTTCTAATGTGCCCTTCCTAGCTACATTCAAGCACTTCAGAGGTCCCTTCCCTCCAGGATTTGGTACATATTTTGTATTTAATTATACAATATTAAATAACCTATTTTGAATTTTGAAAATAATGTAACAATAAATCTTTTTTATTGTTAGTGCAGTATAGGCCTTTTAAGGTATGGTAATACAATATTTGAAAAGCAAAGGTTAAAGTGAAATTATAGTCAGATATAGTTATTATGTCTTACTTTACATTAAAAACCAAGACAAATTCTCAAAAAAACTTTTTTCAAGTTAGGTGAGCATTTCAGTTAAAACGTTAGTATTTTAAACACACAAAAAACACTGAAATTCACCAGTTATATTAAACAGTAGTAATTATAATTCACGCACTGCTTATTACCTCACATATTGCATCCCCTATGACATGTTCTATCACATCACTGATAACATCAGTGCTATATCTGAAATTGCATCATTGATTACAACACTGTGGATTGCAGGGTCACAAGTTATTGTTACTTAATGTAACCAGAACTGGTGAATGTCAGTGTTTTTTTAGTTTAAAATGTATCATTTTAACTGAGATGTTCTGATAAATTATAGCCTATAGTCACTTTAACCTTTGTTATTTCATTGAATCCACAAATGTACATATACAGACAGAGAGTTTGCATGAGCCTTTACACTCCCTCATTAAATAAAGAAAAAATGCTCCTGAGTCTAATGCCCATTTTGTAGATAACAGTATACATCTGTACACTTTTAATTAAGCATAGTTTGAACATGGGATCTTACACTGTGGTGCATGTGCAAATTCCCACCCTTTGCATTTTTCTCCCATTCAATTTTCCTTGTGAACTAGGCCCTAGATATTATGCTGCAAACATGTGCTTCTGTGGGATTGCAACCAGCTCAGCTGTAGCAAATCGTTTAAAAGACAATTCAAGTATTGTTTACTTTGCTGGGGAGTGTTACAAGTTCACATAAGTTGTATATTTCATTCTGCTTATGTGGCATTCGTGAATTAAACTCAATTTAAGATATATATTCATCATATTTTATCTATTACGTAATCATTCTGCTTCATTCGCCAGGTGGACCCCCAACGCTTCCTGAAAATGATCACCAGTCAGGGAATGCATTGCCAAGATCTCTAACACATGTATAAATCAGATGAATGTACAGCAGAAAAGAAATGGAATTTTCAATCCAAGAATGTATTTAGTACTGCAGTTTGGATTTTACACCAAGTTCCTATTGAGCAGCACTGAATGACAAAGTGACTTTGGAGGTTACATTGAACATTGATTATGCCAGGCAAAGTGTTTAAACAGCTGGGTTTACTGATGCCAAGTCTGGTGCTAGGTGAACTACTCATATTGTCTATTTATGAAATATTGGCCAGTTGATATGTGATGGCTACTCCATGTAACTGAGGAAGTATCTAACTAATTTAACCATAAGGAATTTCATGATAAAGAGCGCAACCTAAAACACTGCTTGGGCACTTGCACTTATAAATGTTGGGGTGGGATTTGAAATCATAGCTTTTGAAAGAAAACCTTGAAGCACAGTATTCTTTAAATAGAGTTACTTCAGCTGTTGTGCATAAGGGTAGCGTTGAACATATCTCACGTCCCAACCTTTAGTCTGTTTTGTTTATTTGTGCCAAACTTGAGGTCTGTTTCACCTTGGTAGGTCCCAAGTGTTATTGTAATGCATGGTGCTAAAGAAAGTATCTCTTTTACCTAAATTTGAAGATTTCCCATTATTGAAGATCTGTGGCACGCAATAGGGTATTTAGTAACTTTGTGAGGCAAAGCCCTGACTAAAACGAGTTGAAGTCCTGAGTGCACAATGATGTCACTTCCCTCACAAATACAGATAACTTATGTGGATCTCCAAAAATTGTCCATACCAGGCTGTTTTAACATCTGCAAAAGATATGAATTAACGAATTTAACTAGAACCAAAGCACAAGTTAAATGCATGCAGTGATATGTGATTTAACATTTCATTAAGTAGATCTAAGGAGTAAGGACCCAGTGGCTTTCCTAAGTAAAGTGAGTGCAACATTTTATGTGTGAAGCAGTAATTTATGAAGTTGGCAGTATTGTGGTGGTAATATGAAGTTAACCTCTTTGCAATGCAGCTACAAGGGTGTGAGTGTATTGTTGTTTATTAGCACACATGTTCTAGATGCCTTGTTTTATGGGCCCAGTGTTATTTTCAATAGTTTGTCATAAGTGCATTCTCACCATTCCTGATGGTATGAAATGTGCAGCCTTTTTTTGTATGTGTTCTTTTCTCCTAAGTTTGTTCAAGCTGTCTAAAACTGAAGAAGATCAAACCTAGAGGAAGTATGTTATCAAACATATTATATTTCACTTTATGAATTCCTCAGCCTTAATCTGATTCAGTAGAAGTTGGTTGACGTTTTCCTAAATACAAATTGTACTGAAACCTCATTATTTACAAAGACTCACAATACAATGTAGTTTATAATATAATCCCTAAACAATAGTAAAGTGAGCATGATTGACACTTTGTAAAGTGTCTGTAACTCTCAACTTTTAGTATTCTAAATCTCAACTGTGAATGCATTTTTTATGACTTCGTATTGTGAGATATATATATAGAGCTCTACTTTGCAAACAGACTAGTAGTTGCAGCTAATGGACATCTGCTGTTGCCATAATAGTGGATTTGTTTATAGAATAGTATAATAGAATGAAGGAATGATAGTAGTTTTTACGGCAGTTCATATATGCCAAAACTTGAACTTCTGAGGGGTAGTTATAGGCTAACATTATAGGACTTTTGGCTTTAACTAGAGTTTAGTGATCAGACTACTCTATCACAAATGCGGCACATGTCCCGCCTACCATTATTACAAGTACGTTATAGACTATTGCACTTGTAGTACTATAGACATGTTATCCGCCAGGTTTTGATGAAGTATCCCATCCAGTAAACTTTAAATAAGGCCCTATGGCTGGATGTACAACGTTCTTTTGAGGTCGAAGAGATCCGATTCACAGACCGCAAAAAGGTTTTTTCAATGTACAAAAGGCAAATTTGCATTTGCTACCAAATACTGATTATTTTTGGAAGGGGCTTCCCTTCCAAATACCAAAACAAAATGCAATGTACTAATGTTTTGTGACCACATTCCTGTGGTTAAACAGTAATACTTTACCACCATTTTACAACTGGTGGTAACCCATACGCAAAGGGGGAGTACCTTAGGGACTACTTCCCTCGGGTCCCCTTCCCCCTTGAGAATGTTAAAAAAAAAGTTTAATTCTTAAACAAATGAAAGCGAACATTTCATTTTTTTTTCTTTTTAAATGCATCCCATTTTCCTTTAAGTAAAATGGAGAGAATTAAACAAAAAAGATTGCTTTATTAAAAAGCAATCACAGACATAGTAATCTGCTGACCTCAGCAGGCCACCATTCTTGTGATGGCTGTGATGTCTAATGGGTAGCAAATTGCAACCTACCTCATTAATATGCATGAGGTAGGTCTGTTTGTGACTTAGAATTGCTAATGAAACTCAAAAGAGTTTCATTTTTTAGGAATACCGATTTCCTAATTGCGATTCAGAGAGACTCGCAATTAAGAAATTGGTATTCCTAATGTTTGTACATCTGGCCCTATGTTCTTTAAATCTTATTATCGTCATATTTACAACAGGTTTTATGGCATTACACTGTTGCTAGTGATTTATCTTGGGCTACCCAAGGTTTTATGCCACACCTCTTAGCTGCGTAGCTGTAGAATATCATTATGCTGTATCAATCAGATTTTGAGACGAGATTGTTCTCTCTGTCATAGCTTGAAAAATACTCCTGTAAAATAACATATATTTGCCAAAAATTAACTTTTTATTATTGAAATTAATATGCTGATTTCCCCAGTAAAAGACACGGTTGCATTCTTAATAATGTGGCTGTTCTGTTTCATGATGAAGTGTGTGATGTGTTTTACTTGTAGTCTGTTCATGCACTGTTAATTCAGTGTACCATTAATGAAGTAAACATCATTGAAATAGATTTTGATTTATGAGGGGAAAAGTAAATAGTGCAACATCTTTATTTAAAATTGGAAACATAAATGAAAATGTGCCCTACATGGTTTTAAATATAGATATCTGTGCTATTTACATATGAAAAAAACTGATTGCAGTTTTATATGGACATACATAAAACATGTATTCTACAGTGCAATTAAAAACTGTAAAATACCATGGGCCAGATGTAGGTGGCCGTTTCAGGCCATTTACCGATCGGTAACGGCCGATTTTGGCCGTTACCGATCGGTAAATGGGTGACAGGTATGTAGGGGGCATTTTTTTACCGATTCGGTAAAATTACCGAATCGGTAATTTTACCGATTCAGTAAAATAAAAATTCGGTAAATTTACCGAATCTGAGGCTCCCAGATGTAGGTGGAACTCTTCTGAGTCCCAGAGGCCTTACAGAATCGGTATTTTACCATCAAATCCAATTTTATGGTAAAATACCGATTCCGGTGTGCATGCACACATGTGACAGGTGACACCCCCTGCACCCTTGTGGAAATCGGTATTCAAAGCTCATGGGAATGAATGGGCATTAACGATTCGGTATTTACCGAATCGGTAAATACCGAATACTTCCGATTCGGTATTCCAGCACATCTGGAATACCTACATGTCCACAGCTTAGATTTACCGATTTTTAATTACCGAATCGGTAAAATTCGGTAATTAAAAATCGGTAAATCTATTTTACCTACATCTAGCCCCATGTGTATTATGTTGGTTCCAGAGTAATACTACTATATCATTCAATGGAAGTGTTTGATAGGATTCCTTTTGCAGAGATAATGGGCATAATATTATTAGGGTCAGACGGAAGAGATTCAAATAAGTGCACAGAACCTCAATGTTGTTGTTTAATGCCAGTTTGAGCGTGCGTGCAATTTGGTAAATTCTAAATGTATTTAGTTGTAATATGTTATGTCAACATGCAAAATAGTCTCAAATGTTTTAGGTTGTTTAATGTGTTCATGCAAAGTCATATTTCAAATAAGAAATTGGCATGGGATAACAGCAATATAATGTTTCAACTGATTATTTGTTCTGAAAAACTATTTTTAATCCTGATTACGTACTGTACTCAAGACTCAGGCTTTTTTTTAAATTGGTGCTAGGTTTTAATAAATATTTTAGTTAAAAGTTGTGTTCTCATCTCTTTCTTCGTACATACTTTTATTGATTCATACTTTCTACCAATCATCAAAGGAAATAAACAAAAATGTGTCACTGCAATCAGTCAAGATCATATTTCACTTTATTTAAAGCAAGTATACATGTATATTTTTATTTATGTATATGATGATGTGTTTGCTTCCCTCATTCAGGGATTTCTTAAGGATTTGGGGTGCTTCGGGCCAAATATAATTTGGGGCATCCTGGTCACAAGTCGGAGTTTTCTATACACTTTCTGCTCATTCATGTCCTTGGTGACCTTAGTTAGCTCCTTGAACCCTCCTTCCTTGGTCAGCCTATAACTGGTCCCAACCCTGGAGCAAACAGTTTCTCTCTGGCTGGCCAGCACCAGAAAAACAGAAAGATTATCAGCCTGAACAAGATGCTGAATGTGGTTCAATGGACTAGTTTCTCACCTTTTGGGTCTGTGCATATGGAGTTTGCTTCTTTTTGTGTTTACTGCACTCCAGTCCCTTCTTTGCCAGGAACATGGACTCTGTGCCAGGAGGCGCTAGGCTGTGATTGCACCTACCCAGCAGTACCTTGACGTGGATGGTGCAATCATGAAGAGAGCATATAATGCTACAATGCGCATTGACACAGCCATCCTGTCAGAAAAACAAACAGACGAATGGTCCAACCAAGCTTTCTACCCACAATCTATGTAGTTACACTGTAGCTAGACTGTCAGGTCCATTCATGTATGTGCTGGTGGGTACTTTTATTTATTGCTCTGCCTATGCTGTGAGCTATGGTATTTAGAGTCAGGAGGTATTGACTACCTGGCAGCACCTCCAAAAGCACTATGCAGTCACTGAGATACCACACCCTTGCCAATCTGTACTGCACAGTAAGTCTCACATGCGGTAAAGGGCCGTGCATCAAGGCTGAGCCTGTGCACTTTATAAAGTTCGAGTGCTTGCTGAATCAAAAGAGAATAAAATAGGTATTTTCTTTAACGGTCGCTGTCGCTCAGGTAAAGGCCAGACTGGCTGGACAGTCTGTCCCGGCTCAAAAAATACAGAAGTAAGTAAAAAAATTGTTATTTTATAACTATAGACAGTGTGGGCCGTCCGGTAATTTTAATAAGGGGGCCCCTTTAAAGGTGGCGACCCTGGGCCAGAGCCCACTTTACGCATGTCTTCAAATGTCTCTGCCCTTCTTAACAGAACATGGACGCACTGCTGGGATATGCCGCTATTTGTTTTTATTAACACGAATAATGTGGCACAAGTCAATGCGTTTCGGCCTCTCTGGCCTTGAGGGGAATGAACAGCCATGAAATAGCGAAACGAAAATAGTCCCAGGCTGTCTTGGTCGCCCCATGTGATGCACAGACAAAGAAATGTTACCAAAACAATTTATATTTACAAAAGTTACCCCAAAAATATTTGTTTTAAAATATTTGCATCCAAATGTTCCTTTTTACCAATGTTAACACATTGCCCACAATTATTCAATTACTATGTACCCTTAATAATGGCTACACACAGTCATACACATGGAACAACTACTTCATAAACATTGCAAAACAAACTGTAATCCAGTGGAGAAATGTGCATGCCCACTCTGCATGTTTCCAACTTTTCTTTTATCAAAATGCAATGTCCAACATGGTTGCACAATGGGATTTGTCATATCCTAAGACCTACATAAATCCAAACAGGTGCATTAATGTTTTTAACCAGAAGAGAGCTGGAATGTAGATAGTACAGGAATGTCTGGGATAATTCTATTGCTAGTATGATAAGTGCTGATTCATCAATAATGATGGCGTTATAGTTTTTGATGTCATCTCGTGTGGATTCTTATTAAGGGCTGGGGGTGAATGAAATATTTGCACTTGTTATATGATTATACCACATTAACATGAATATTTACTTTGAGTTGTAACTTAATTACTTACATCCTGGTGTTGACATTTATGTACTGTTTTTGTTCCTATGAATTATTCAAGAAAGGAATGTAGAATGATAAGGCATACCTTGATCCCTTTTTATTCCCCTTTGATGTCATAGCCTTTTTAATGCAAATGTAATGAAAGAACATTATCCCTCACATACCCCACATATATCCCTTGCCTACATCAAATATTTCCATAACGTTCTGTTTTTCCATACTGATTCTGTCTATGGCTTGATAAGCTGGGTCAACTGTCTCATTTAGCACTCGTGACATCGAGTGCAAGCTAACATTGCTGCAGCAAGATGCTGACTCTGTTGGCAGTCACACATTATAAGTGGAATCTAAGGTTCAAGAAATGGAGCGTAAAATGGAGGAGATGGAAAACACAACAAAAGGGCTCCAGGAACAGCTCCCAGTCAATACCCTAAAATGTGAAGATCTTGAGAACAGAGCTCGAAGAGTCAATGTTCACCTGAAGAATCTGGAGGAGGGAGGGGAAAGGACGGATCTGGAAGCCTTTGTCTTGGGGGTATTCGAAGAAGTCTTCAGACCGGGAGGCACAAAGAAAAAAATCGACAGGGTGCACAGCGTGGGCCCGCCACTCTCCGGAGGGAACAAGCGACCAAGGGACGTCATGGCTAAACTACACTCCCACAAGAATAGGGAGGCTATCCTTCAGGCAGCAAGATCGAAAGAGAAGATATCCTTCCAAGGAATTATGTGTGAGCTATTCCAGGATGTGGCTCCAGCGGCACTGACACACAGGCAACAAATGCGACCAGTCACTGACAGATTACGGCGAGAGCATATAAAATACAAATGGACCTACCCCTGTGAAATTTCTTTTTCACTACATAATAGGCAACACCACTGCACCTCCTATGCGGAAGCGGTAGAACTTTTGGGCTTGGCAAATCCAGAAGATTGGGGGCACGGTTCCTCATAAGGCGACCCAGGGAAAAAGACGGTGGAGAAAAATAAAGCGGGACAATGGCAGGGGCAGAAAAGGTTGAAATCCCTAAAAAGAAAATAACCCCAAAGGAGAGCATAGATCGACAGAGAGGCGGATAGGGCTGATTTCTGAACACCTTGCCATGTGCGAGGGATAAGGACGAGGGCCAATGATGCAGGAACACAATGGAAGTTTGAAGGTGCCTGGGGGAGCAAGAGCATCAATAATTAACTTTGATTCTAGGGGACAGGCGGGTGAGGTGAAATAACACCCTTGCTAGAACGGAGGGGTTTTGTCTTCTCATGGCCTTGCTGTGTTGATGAGTATGTGAACCATTTCTGGGAGTTCACTCGGGATGCCTCATAGTGTTTGGGGCTTTGAGAGTTCTGGGCATCTCCTAGGTATAATGATAACCGAGGAGGAGGTCTGGATGGCTCCAGGGGAGGAAGAGTACAGGAAGGGGGAACACACTGTTTACTATTCCTCCGGATGCTACTTAAAACAGGTGACTAGATTCTTATACTTTACAGCTCGCCAAACACGAACCAATATGTCCACGTTAAACACACGATAAATGTACTTTATCACTGTTTACTCACAAGAGGCAGGTGGCGTGGGCGGCATGGATCAACTATGGAGACCACTAGGAGTCTGGCAAAGAGGGGGAGAGATCCCCATAAAAGTCTTAAATCTACAGATTATATGATGGAGGAGTCTCCAAACCGTGATTGTAAATGGCGCTTGCTTTGCTAACTTTGAATGTGAAGGGGCTTAACTCCCCTGGCAAGTGCCAGAAATTGTGGAAGTATCTCCAAGACCAGAGGCATGATGTTATTGCATTGCAGGAAATACCCATGAAAAGGGTGGAGGAACATCGATTAAGGCACAGGACATATTCCATTATCTATCGTTCTTCAACCACGACCAAGCACAATGGGGTGGTGCTCCTCTTTCATAGAGCCCTGAAGTTCCAGCCGGAAGGTAACAAAATGGATAAGGAGGGCAGGATAGTGATGGTGAAAGGGAAGCTACAGGGGAGACTTTGCACATTTGCCTCTATATATGCACATAACACCAAACAAACTACTTTCATATCCAAGGTCCTATTAAGGCTGGAGGAGTTTTGCTGAGGGCAGCATTTTCCTAATAAGGGATTTAGTTTCAAGATGTGACGTAGGATTAGACAGCACGCAATCCAAAAGGGCAGCCTCGAGCACCTTTTCCAAGGCCTTGAAATAAGATGTTTTGGCGTTGGGCACAGTACATACATGGCGCACAATGAGACCACTAGATAGGGACTACACTTTCTTTTCTCATACACATAGGACCTACTCTAGGATTGAGTACATATTTGCAAGCAAGACGTTAATCCCAGCGCTGCAAGCCACTTCCATACACCCGATCACTATCTTGGATCATGCCCTATACACACTTACACTGGCCTGGGATGGCCCTCCCCTGAAATACAAGAGGTAGTTTTTCCCGGTGGCCCTCACAAGGGATCGATTACTATGCAACGAATTACGAATTGACCAAGCGCTGGGCACAGGAAAGACTGGGATTGGAAACAGAATTGAAAGAAGCAGAAAGGGATCACAAGAGGTAGCCTACCCTGACACTGCAAACAAAAGTAACGGCCCTTAGGGGTAAACTGAACACTATCCACAACAACAGGGCTGAGTTAACTCTACTGAGTCTCAAAAGCACTACCTATGAGAAGTGCAATATGGTCGGGACATATCTGGCCAGACAGTTGAGGATGAAAAGGGAGAGGGATTATATAGGTGACATAAGGCTACCGGGGGGGGGATATTACAACTGTGAACTGCGGAGCCTGATAAGGCCTTCGCCTTTGGCCAATTCTACCAAAACCTGTACCAGGCAGAGAGGTACAAGCTGAATGACCAGGAAAGATACTTGGGGGAGGTGGAGCTGCCAAAGGTGTCGGCCTTACTGAAAGAGGAACTGGGAGCACCTATGACCCTGGAGGAAGTGAGCAGTGCCATAGCTAACTTAAAACCACATAAAACACCGGGTCCAGACGGCTTGACGGCCTAGTTCTTTAAAACTTTTGGGCCAGAGATAATCCAGCAATTGGTACATTTATATAACTCCTTTGTGGATTCGGGGGGGTGACGACAACTATGGGGGTGGCCCTTATCTCTGTTCTGCCCAAGCCTGGGAAGGATTCTCAACTATGCAGCTCCTACCGCCCCATAGCGTTCCTCAACCTAGATGCCAAAAAATACACAAAGATATTGCCTGGTAGGCTAGAATCACTAATGCGAGAAATGATTCATCGGACCAGTAGGGGTTCATTGATGGCAGGCAAACTCACAATGATCTAAGACGGGTCTTTCGTCTTGTGGAAAAAGCAAACAAAAAATCAGTACCAGCAGTTCTTCTGACGCTCGATGCTGAGAAGGCCTTTTGTTAGGCAGACTGGTCTTTCCTCGTTCGGGCCTGCACTAGGGTTCTGGTTAATGGGGTGAGCTCAGCTATGTTCCCATTGACAAGGGGGACTCGCCATTGATGTCCGCTCTCTCCACTCCTTTTTGAACTAAGCATAAAACCCTTGGCTCCCAAAATTTGCAGGTCGCCGGAGATACAGGGTATTATGTTGGGGGAGATGAACATAAGATTTCTCTGTTCGCCTACAATATGCTCCTATCACTCATGGCCCTGGAAACCTCACTAGTAGGAGTAATTGAGGAATTGAGGCACTTTGAACTGGTGCTGGGTTACAAGTTAACCTCACTCTGGGGCAGATGTATCAACATCCGTGATTATGATTCTCAAATAGCGATTTTTTGAGAATTGCAAAATGGGATGTATTTAAAAATTTGCAATTCTTTTGTGAATTCTTAATATTCCTTAATTACGATTAGCAAATTGCGAAATCGCAATAAAGGAATACCTTCCCATTAATTTCTATGGGCCAGGAGGCCCATAGGAATGATTGGGAAGTAATTCTCAATTTGTGATTCGCAATTTGAGGATCGCAAATTGAGAATAATTTCAAGGGTGAAAGGGTGTCATGAGGTCATCCTGATGCACCCCTGAAATTAACATGTGTGCGCATATGGTGCACATACATGCCCTAAGGGCATGTATGTGCGCAACATGGCGACTTTACAAATGCCAAAAAAGTGCATTTGTGTGAGAAATCGCAAATTACCATCAACTTCAAGTTGGTGGTAATTTGCGATTTCTTAATGAGAAATCACAGAACTTGGGTGCTTCATACATAGTATTTAAGGAATCACAATTTGCGATTCCTTAAATGCTGACGAAAAATTAAGGAATCGCAAATTTTGCAATTCCTTAATTTTGCGATGCAATTTTACTCATACGTCGCATTTTATGAATTTTTTGTCGCAAACGCTGCTTTTTTGCGAATCGCAGCGTTTGCGACAAAAAAAAACGGATGATACATATGCCCCTAAATCTTATCTGTTAAACCTCACATTGCCACAGGGGGAGATAGTAGTACTGGTCGATGCCACACCCTTCCAATGGGCGAAAAAGGAAATCACATATCTGGAAATTAAAATAACCACTAGGATACAAGACCTTTGTAAGGTAAATTACCCCCTACTTCTCCAACAAGTGAAAGCCGACCTCGATAGATAGGTCCCATGTATCTCTCATGGCTGGGTCGAATTCAGGCAATCCAAATGATGATTCTGCCTTGAGCCTTGTATCTTTTTCAAAGACCCCTGATCGAGATAGAACAAGGGTTCTTTGCTACAATAAAATCATTGATCATTTGCTTTATCTGGGGATGGGAAAGAGCACTAGGCTCCCCAAATGCAGAGGGGGGGAGGGTCTGGCATTACCAGACATGAATCTCTACTATAAAGCAGCCCAACTCAGAGTGGTTACAGGATGGTCATCCTGAGTATCCGATAAACATTGGTTACACATGGACAGGGCAGTGTCGGGCAGGACTATATGGGACCAACTGTGGAATCCCAAAGTGGAGCATCCACCTAGCATCTACTTGAGTATGCCTACCAGAACCACCCTTAAGGTCTAGGATGATATACACAGGGTAACTACCTTGGCCACATTCTCATCACCATTCACACCTTCACACTAAAACCCATTATTCCCACCTGAGTACCCACCGGAATCATTCGATACATGGAAAGAGGGGGATCAGTACAATTTCTGATCTGTTTCACAACTGGGACATCCTCACATTCAAACACTGCCTGAGGGAGTTTAAACTCACGTCCAATGAGTATTATCACTACACTCAACTTAGACATTGGGTGCTCACTAAGGGGGTCCAGGAGGCCGCAGCCAGGGAACTCACGCCCATGGAGAAACTAGCAAAATTGGAGAAGGGCACAAAAGGAACGATATTGCATCTCTATAAGATACTACAAACCGCAATGCATATGGAGCAAACCAGACACAAGAAACTTTGGGAGCAGATGTTAAGGGAAAACATTACAGATAAAGATTGGGACAAAATATATACAGACATAGATGAATTCAACTGCTCTATGGGAATGTGGGAAGCTCACTATAAAGTACTTAACAACTGGTACAAGCATCTCACAAAACTCAAATTGATCTTTCCAGAGACATCCGATTTGTGTTGGACAGGTTGTGGGCTTCAAGTGGATTTTAGGCACATTTGGTGGGACTCTCCATCGATCTGACCATTTTGGGCCGAGATCCTAGCACAGATTAAGGATGTAGGGGCATATTATCAAGGGGTTTTATTTACGCTTTTTTGGCTTTAAATGCCAAGAAAGCGGAGATAAAATTATCTCCCTATTACCAAGCTGTCGCTAACACCAGTTAGCGACAGCTAGTAGGAGATAGCGGCCATCTTGGGACCCGCTTTGCATGTCAGTGATATTTATCACTAATGACATGCAAAGTGGGCGTGCCAAGATGTTAGCGACTGGAAACAGTCGCTAACATCGCTATCTCCTATTACCAACTTATGGAGATATTCGCGCTGAGCACGAATATCTCCAAAAGCTAACACCTGCCCTGAGCAGTTCTTAGCCATGTTATCCAATGGAAGGTGGATAACATGGCTAAGAGCATTAGCTCGGTAATGCATGAATATCGCGGACTTTTCCGCGATATTCATGCATTGCGGCCGATTTTTATTGCATTTGCGATAAACCTTGGTAATACCAAGGTTTATCTGCGATAAAAATCGCCGCAGCTCAGCGGTAAATTTTTGTCTCTAACCAAGCAATGGCGATAATTATCGCTATTGCTTGGTAATATGCCCCATACTGTGTTACCCCATCCCATTTGAGCTGGGCTCAATGCTACTGGGTCTTAGAGCTGACGCATTCAAACGACAAACGGTCAGCAACAGGTCCATTCTTTGGCTATGTTTGGGAGCAGCCAAAATGACACTAGTGGCGGCGTGAAAGCGGAGGGAGGCCCCGTCAATGACCCAGTAGCTTGCCCGACTCTGGCAGGCTCTCATTATGGAGAGAATGGCAAGCGTTATGGCAGAGACCTTCAATAAGCGGACTTCCACTGTTTGTGTGCCCTACACGGACACGTGCACTTCATCTCTTCCAATTCTAGGATGCAGGGGGGCCAGTAGAGAACAAGGGTAAGTGATATGAATAAGTCACCTGCAGGCGACTCTGTGCCGAGGCCAGGCAAATCTTGCATCCAAATGCACTTCAGTGAATCTCTGTGCACCCTCAAAATTGGGGGGAGGAGTGGGAGGAGGGAGTTAAGAGGGTTTTTAATGTTTGTTGATTAATGTATGAGAAAGATTAGTACAATCTTCCTTAAAGTTATTTGCTTTTCTCTTCTTCAAAACATAGCAACTATATTATCATCTAGCTCATCATTGTGGGAAGAGAGACGAAGGGATGGAAATGGCACTATGTATGATGTGATTTTCAAGCATTTTATAAAAGATTGTTTACAAAGATAAACTAAGTCTGAACTCAAAAATCTTCACCGTGATTTCATCCAGCGGCTCCCTCCTCGTACACCTCCAACTGTCTTGCCCCTCGGATTACGATGTTGGGCGGAAGCCTCCTCCCGACAGTTGAAATCTCCTCGACTGCATTGGAGCCCCTCCAACCGACACGGTCGGTTTCCAAGCAACAGCCCAATTACGACGTTCACTGTCAGAATGTAAACCTGTGGTCATTCTGAATAGGTTCTGAACGACTCCCGGAGTGTTCCTGTCAGTCGGAAAAGCATCCTAAACCTGTATGGACAGTGTTTGCACCCTTGGGAATCTGAACAGCCTTTCTGCGTTAGCCTGTCTGACACAAAAAGGCTGTCAGAAAGTGACTTTGTGAACCCCTGGCAGGGCTGCCTTGCCCCCGCATCCTACAGTTGATTTGCAAGGGTGTACCTAAGGGACCTCCTTGTAAACCCCTGCAGTGTGTGACAGGCACCGTGTGGTGCCTGTGACAGGGTGCAGGGTTTTCCGCAAACACCACATTTCCCCATAGGAGCCTGTGTTACAGCCAGTTGTCTGGCAGAAAGAGAGCTGCCAAAAGGAAAAATGGGACTATAACCAAACAGAGTTCAGTCGCATTAATCCGGCGATCGGAACCACAAGTGGGTCAATCCAGATTCCGGTACAGTGTTGGGAGGAGGCTTTCCGCCAGACATCGTAATCGGCCCCCTAGTGTATCCGAACCGCGCTCCATTGCATTTCGCCATAACTTTCAACTTTGGTAAGGTCTTGCATGACTAGATGTCTGCGTTTGGTGCTTTGATTTCTTACGCTTTGTTTTTCATTTAAAAACTTTAAAATTAATAATCTCGGTTTTACTGCTTTGATTTTTGTTGTTTTGGTGTAAAATAATTTATTTAAATGTATTGTATTTTTTAATTGGTGTGGGATTTTCCTTGTGTTGTGTTTTCACTGACCGTGTTACTTTTTAAGGGTTGCATAAAACTTTACACATTGCCTCTTAGTTAAACCTGAATGCTTTAGTGCCAAACTACAATAGGGTAAAGCACAGGTTAATCTAGTGACTTTTTGTGGTTCACCCTCACAAGGATTGTGGCTGTTGCTTGAGAAGTGCTCAAACCTTCTCAACCAAAAACCCATTTCTCACACAAATATTTTAAGGTTCTATTAAAGTATATGTGTATGCCACCAGTTAAATGCCATGTACACTGTTCTTATGACTTAAATCTTGGGCCTAGATTTACTTTCCATCACACAAAAGAGTGGTGTGCTGTGCAAACGGTAAAGCAAATCATGCAGCAACATAACGGTCACTTCCAAAGGGATACTAGATAATGTCACAGAAGATGGCACAAGCACAAAACAGGTTTGCACTGTGTTGCAAAGGTCAGCCTGCAGTGTCTCCCATGGAGCTGTACTTCAGGTACACCCTCCAGCACAAATTACCATATGTACATACCTGCACAAGGGTAAACCTCATAAGTAGTGAAATTTATGGGAAAATCACTAATGTTACTAACATCCTAGGTGTGGTCTGTCCCCCAATTGTTTGCCTTCCCCCTCTTGTTTTCTGAGTATTGCTTTTGTTCGCATTAGGACTTTGTGTCCTTTATCACCGATGACCACTGTTAAAGTGCTTGTGCTCTGTCCTTTAGACATGGTATAATTGGCTTACACCCAATTAATACATTTAATTTACTTTGGAAGTGAAGTGAACAGAAAGACTAAAGTGAGCTAAAATTGCTTCTCTCTCTCCCTCCTAAACAAACTTTATTCATAAGGAGTGGTTGCCCAGGAGGGGTCGGAAAGGCTTTCTTCAGGACCTACGTGAAATTATTGGGTCGCTAATATTATAAGCACTCTAAAGGGGTGGTTTTCTGACTCACTCTTCTTCTTGGTCACAGGTCAGTGGTACCTGTAACTTAATGATGCCAAATTACGGCTTCCTTGGGGCACCGGCGGGCACAGAGTCCTGTAGCTGCAGGCCCTCCCATTCTCGCCCGCTCCTGTTGCAGTGACCCAATATTTTCACGTAGGTCCTGAAGAAGCCCTCCGACCCCTCCTGGGCAAAAATACGGGGCTGAAACATGTGGACGTTCGACCTTCAGAAGAGCGGCACGGTGCTATAGAACAGTACCATTTCTATAGAAGCACCACCTTATTTTTAACCTTGCCACCACTCCTTCCTTTCTGGTCACTACTGTCAAAACCAGTGGTTTAACCTCCAGGTGGAGGAAAGTGTTTTATCAGAAAGACCCAATGATGATGCTTTCACGTCTCTAGAAGTGGAGAATCAAGATATACTGCTTTTCTCTCCTTTACGTGATTGAAGGTTTTTATGTTGTATACTAAAGTATATACAAGAGGTATTGAATGTTCGACCAAAAAGGTAAATGGATAGTGAATGGTATAATAGAAAGAAAATGACAATTATGAAATTAAAACATTTCAGATTTTAAAATATTGGAAACGATTGTGATCAATATCCTTTTTGAGAATGCCTAAAAAATTAGAACAAACGAGAAGCCCAACAGCTACCTTGTACCAAACACAACATCTATATAATGGTAAAGATTTTAAATAAACACAAAGTATGTCCAGAAATTCCTGAAAAACGATTTGGAAGACTGTTTTTTTCTTCTTTTTTTGAAAAAAGAAAGTAAACTGTTTTTTTTGTTTCTACTCTGACCTTTAAAAACAGACGTAACATGGATGGTGGTAGGCAGCAGAATTAAACTATATCAAGCAAATTAAAGTGGAGAGGGGATAGGAAACAGGATATTACGATAATATGGAAGAGCGGATAAATACAACATAGGTGTGTGGAAGAGTCTCCTTTAATGGAAAGAAATTAGGGAACAAAAACCAATATTTTCAGGGAAGGAGGAGGAAAATCAAAGGACACAGGAGGTGAGCATGAAGGGTTTGGGTTACCGCTAACCAAAGACACAAAGAAAAGTTAGGAAGAGTAAAAAGTGCATGAAAGAGGAAAGCGGAAGGAGGACTAGTGAAAGAGACAGACAAATGAAAGATGAAGGGGAGTTTAGGGAGTCTCCTTGAGGAAAATAACGTCCTAATTTATGAGGTTTTACCGTAGGGCAGCGCCACAGGTCTTCATGCTGCACTGCCCCACGACAAAAGAAAAGGGCAGGAATGCAGATTCAGGGCTTTCCTGTCCTTTTCCCCTACATCAGCGCAAAATGGGCTGCCGTACGCCAACGTAGGCACCTTTGCACCATGGTGCAGGGTGCCTGTGTTGGGGAATGATTCTTTTTGTGCAGGAAGGAAACCTTCCTTCTCAAAAACAATCACAAGAGGCTTGTTCCTCTTTCTATGTGTGCTGCAGAATAGAAAGAGGAGAAATAAAGATATTTCTCCTCTTTGTGCCTCCCTTACTCCTCCCCTGGGGAGGCGCAAGATTTTGGCGCTGACTCAGGCTTACGATTTTTGGTAAATCTGGGGCAGTGTCAAAAAGCCGTGGATGTTGCTGGGAACGCCCTGAGCAACACCAATGGAACTTCCCTTTCACGCAGTTTTCTGCGTGAAAGGGGCACGTATATATAAGGCCATGAAAAGCCATGCAACATGGCTTTACGTGGACTTATAAATATGCCAATGGCACATTGCACCACTGTAACGTCAAAAAATTTGACGTTCTTGCATCGCAAACATGCCAGTAGGCCTTCATTAATGAAGCCCATACAAATGTAACACACGGTCATAGACCCACAGCTACCTATTATGAAATAATTTCTCTTAATAATATATGCTATTATATTAACTTCAAGATAATCAAATGTCATTTAAAATTAGCATATGTAGGGGCCTGTATCCAGTATCCAGAAAGAGAAATGTCACAGATGCTGTGTATTAATTTTCTTCAAAAATGATCAGACACAATTTCTCTATATTTTTCATTAGAACCTTACACTTTAGTTCTTTTCACTAGCCTAATGCGCCATTGTTTCTCTCCCAGGGGCAGATTTACACCCCCTTGCACAACTTTTGCGTCACTTTTAACATTGGAAAACTGATGCAATAGTGGCGCAAGAGGCTTGTAAATCTGCCCCCCAGTCTCTATGGGAATTTATTTTCTGATAGTTGTGATTTTTACCGTTTTTTCGGTTTTTCAAATACACAGCGTGAGATCGCAACATACAGCTGAAACCCCTGTCCAATAATACAAAAGAAGGATTTCGCCTGGGCAATGTTAGCACACTATTTTCTCACAGTTATTAGTTTATTTGCTTTAATGTTGCAGTTTTCCATGGTTGGATAATCGCCCAATGGGCATTACATCGCTTTACACCAAAACTTGGAAACCATACCAGATAACAACTGTCATAATTAAACAGGCAATAATAAGCAGAAAAACGACACAACAGGACAGACAGGGCGAGCCATCATGCAACCTGACAGAGGACCCTAAGGGTGGGATTTTTAAATTGTTTTACTTTTATATAGCGCGAACTCGGGGGCATATTACCAAGAATAAGCGATAATTATCGCTAAGCTTGGTTAGCGGCTATAATTTTATCGCCGTGCTTCGCCTATTTTTATCGCTTAGAAACCTTGCTATTATCAAGGTTTATCTCCTAAGCGATAACAATCGGCCGAAATGCATGAATATCGCTGAAAAGTCCGCGATATTCCTGCATTACCGAGCTAATGCTCTTAGCCATGTTATCCACCTCCCATTGGATAACATGGCTAAGAACTGCTCTGGGCAGGCGTTAGCTTTTGGAGATATTCGCGCTTAGCGCGAATATTTCCAAAAGTAGATAACAGGAGATAGCGATGTTAGCGACTGTTTCCAGTCGCTAACATCTTGGCACGCCCACTTTGCATGTCATTAGCGATAATTATCGCTGACATGCAAAGTGGGCCTCAAGATGATCGCTATCTCCTACTAGCTGTCTTTAACTGGTGTTAGCGACAGCTAGGGAATAGGGTGATAAAATTATCGCCGCTTTAGCGGGAAAAATTCCCTTTAAAGCGTCGATAAGGCCCTTGGTAATATGCCCCTCGACTCGAAGGTATCAGAGCGCTGTACATGAGCATCAGGGGGCATATTATCAAGAACGCTGAAATAATTATCGCCGCTTTAGCGGCAGGAAACTGCAGCTAAAGCAGAGATAATGCGCTTGAAAATATGCCCTTGTGAATTTCCATAGCAGCCCAGGTTAACACAAGAACCTGGGCTGCTATGGGAAATCACAAGGACATATTATCAAGCCCATTATCGCAGTTCTTGATAATATGTCCCCAAGTGCGTAACACATGGACAGCATTCACAGTCCTAGCCAAAATGTCTTTGGAATAAAATGATTTTTAATTATATTTTAAAGGCAAAGCACACAAGTAAAGCTGTGTACAAAAGCTAGCTCGTCATTAGTATACACCCCGTGGGGGCAGATTTACAAGACCCTTGCGCCACTTTTGCGTCACTTTTTCCATGTGAAAAGTGACGCAAAAGTGGCGCAAGGGGTTTGTAAATCTGCCCCCACAGATTTAAGAGCAAGCGAAGAGGATGGACGCATTGCCAAACCACCAAAGCGGTCATTTTCCAAACTTGAGAGAAGTGAATAAGTTATTTATCAGTTAGGTAGCGCCCTCTTGTGACTAGTATATAGATAGCAGTCTAAGAAATTCCTATTGTTTTTGTTTGGATGAAAAATGCGAACCACATAAGGAACAAGGCGACAGACAACACGAAGGGCCTTTAGGAATGGCACTTTGTTTACGAGCTTTCACGGCATGTCAGCAAATCTGATTAATTAGCAATTGTGTTAGACCGCTAATGTCTCCATTGCACTGTATGGGCCATGTACTACTGATTAAACCAATGTGGATTACACTAGAAAGATCCGAAAGGAAGTACGTATTGGATCCGAATGGAAGTTCATGAAACTATCAAACAGTTTAAAATCTGCTTCATTATCCGATTATGGTCACACTGCAGTAGGAAGTATGGTAATAATGTACACACACCACGTACATTTGTTGCTCAGTATAAAACACACAGTCAGATTTCCTAGTGTCAAAGTACAAATCATGTTAACTTGGAAAGTTTTGACACAAAGTAATCATTCCCACTCATAACTTGTGCACCTGTGCAAATGACACCCGTGTGTACTCCCCAACCCTTGTTCGCCCTGTGGACAATGTAGAAGGTACACTGTAGTACTTCATATAGAGCTACTTACTACATACATATTGTTAGCAATGATATAGACTGTCAAAACAAAATCTCATTCCTGCATTTACTGTCAATTTCCTTTTATTTCAATCCACTTTAAAATCCACCTGTTTGGTGCTAATCATGAATAATCTACACGTCTAGCGCTTACATTCAATACTCTAATGCATTTCAGGCCAGGCGAAGTCCTGCTTCAGAGAAGGGTGTCATACATATTTGGTTATCTCCTTCTTCCGAAGTGATGCTGGGTCGTCACACCCCAATGTTTCCTTGCTTGCTCACATCAGAATTAATGTGTAATAAAAATGAATTTTATCTTATCTTCTAGATTTATCTTAGGGGTGCACGATTGGAGCCTGCAATTACATGCATTGTGGTGCCCCAGCAATCACTGCCTCAATGCACATAAGATGATTTGGGTGATGCCACTTGTGTGCCTAGCTATAGAATGAGATTATGTCCGTGTATAGTTACATTCTTTAGACCAAGGTACACATTTTTTACATTTACAAATGCAGATTTGTAATGAAGGAGATATTTCAGCTTTAAACAAAACTCTACACATCAATATTCAGACTATGTTCCAAACTGTCCAAAAGGCCACAGATAAGTAGATTTATGGGCATTTACAAGGTACTAACATTTTCATATTCAGTCTGCAAAAGGTGATATATTTACTTCAGCCAAGTGCTGGTGTAAACTTGGAGAAGATATAGGGGAAATATTTTCTCCATTGGGGAAAAAAGTGCATTTGGATGGGCAACCCATTTTTCCTCTGCAGAGTCAGCAGGGAAAACTCCATACTGGGGGAATGCATTTCAAATTGAACTCACATAATTTCTCCAGGAATCCTCATTGAAAACTGTGAAATGAGCAGTTTTCCATTCTAATTTCGTAAGGACTTTGGAATTCCAAAAACTAATAAAACTACACTTGGGTGTGCAGAGAAAGAATATTGAGTAAAAAGTATCGAATGGTACAAATATCGTGGTCCTTTTGGGGGATTCTGTTAGTCCCATACCCTATTAAATTCTCTCCTCTGTTATCTGTTCCAGCTCTTCAGAGACTAAGGTTGGGGCCTGGCCATTGAGAGGCAAAATCTCGAAGCTGAGGGTTGCTCTGCAGAGATTACTTCATTAGTTCAAAAGTCTAGGGGCCTTATTTATGAGCCCTTGCGTCACTTTTACGCCGCCGATGCGTCACTTTTTGTGACGCACCAGTGGCGTAAAAAATGTGCCTTGTTGCGTCATATTTCCAAAGTGACGCATCTAGGTAGATGCGTCACTTTCTAAACCTCTGCGCCACATTATACCTGCGCCAGGTATAATGTATGCAAGGGGGGCGTATTGACGCAAGGAAGGGTCTTAGAAGTGACGCAGTGAAATCTATAAGATTTCACTGCGTCACTTTTAGGACAGTTGCGTAAAAATCCTGTGCTTGCCTCACAGCAGGCGTAAGACTGACGCAGGCCCTTTCACATGGGGCTTGCCCCATGTGAAAGGATGCATTGCTGGAGTTGCGTCACTTTTGTGACACACTCCAGCAATGCGTCACTTTTGCGCTTACAGATACGTCAGAAATACTGATGTATCTGTAACTCCTTGCGACATGATGCGTCATACATTAAATATGACGCATCATGAATGTTGCAAGGAGTGCGCACTGAGAAGTGACGCATCGCTGCTTTCACGCAGCGATGCGTCATTTCTCATAAATGAGGTCCTAGGAGTCCAGCAAACCTTAAATGGCATACTCTTGGCACTCGAAGTCCTTTGATAATTGGTGCGGAAAAAGGCAGTTCAAGGGCATATCAATTGGGCCAGTGTTCATTTTGCAGTTTCTTAAAAAGGGTTTGTTTGGGTTTGGCGCTCTCTATTTTAAGAGCCATATGGAAGGCAGGAATGCCAGATTGTTTAAATGTAGCTCCTTTGGTTGTAAGACTACTTAGTTGTTTTTGCTGAAAGGCCTATATGTTATATCCCCTTACTTTCCTGGGATCTGCCCTTAGTCTGGCAGGCCTCATTTGTTTGAGCCCTAGGAGCATGTAGAGATAAAGTATTTAGCTTTAAAGGTCTTATTTCTGGTGGTCATTTCATCTGCAGGAAGGGTGGGGAAACTGAGTTCTTTGTTAACTTCTGAACAGTTTCTCAAGTTACTTCCAGATATTTCGTCCAGGGCCACAATTGTTTCTGAAAGTGATGCCTTAATTTCATTGTTCAGAAGATATATTTCTTCCTACTTAAGATTCAGATGTGGAGTGGACTTTCCATTTTAGATGTTGGTAGAGCTTTTCAAATTGATTTGGATAATGAACAGAGTTTTGAAAAAAACAATCAGATTTTCATTCTGTGACTTTTGGATTTGCTGCTAAAAGTAGCATTGAAACCTTTCACTGTTACGTTGAGTAGATGCTAATATATCTGCTTGTTAAGCAAACGTTGAGAGCATTCCAGGCGTAGTCCATGTTAGGTCTACCTGAGGGATGGCAGTCCCTTGGAAGACATTCCAGGGGACTACAATGCAGGAGATCTGTAATGCAGCAAATTGGGCTTCCCTGATCACCTTTGTGAAGCAACAGAAGTTATTTTTTGAGGGAAGGACTACGGCAGCATTTGGTGTATTGAGTTTGGGTTCAGTAAATGATCAGACTTAAGATATTCTTTTCTGTATTCAGCTGTGATCTTGATTATTGAATACATTTTCACTTTATTGAGTTTGTACCCTTTTTTCGTGAAGCAGTTTAATTGCTTGGGCATCTGCTCACTAGGTAAGGACTGTGACGTGGAGGAGTAACGAAGAGGTAATGTCTGGTTACTTACCAGTATTTTTCTTTACTCTGAGTTTTCCTGTACCCTTCACAGACACAGTGTCCCATCCCTCCATCCCTGGGGAGACAAGGACGGCTTCATGGTACTCAGTACTAAAGGATGGGAGGCTGGCTTTATACTCGTTTAATTCGATTTGACCAGTAACAGGTGGGCAGACATAGTGGAGGAATGGGAAACTATACCGGTAAGCACCTGACCACTACTTTCCCTACCCGCCCATTGGTTCCTTTCATCCTCTGGGGGATATTCACAAGGAAGTGGTGGAGAGAGGCGTTAGCTTCTTGGCTTAACGCCTCTCTCTGCCACTTCGGAAATGCAAGGCTGCACCATATTCACAAGGACATGGTGCAGCCTTGCTTTTCCCCCTGCAATGGCGCTAACTTTCACAACTTAGCACCAACGCAGGCACCCTTGCACCAGAGTGCAAGGGTGTCTCCAAGCAGGGAGGTTTGTTTATGTACAGGAAGGTGTCCCTTCCTGCACATAAACAAACCTAAAATGCCAGTTTGTAACTTACATGTGTGCTGCTTCATGCACAAGGCAGCACTCATGGAAAATGCAAAAACAAGGAGAAATAAAGAATTTATCCTCGTATTGCCAACATAAGACCAGGGTTTTCCTGAGCTTAAGTTTGGCGTTAGCTCCTATTTACGCTGCCCTTGTGAAGAGGGGGCAGCGTAAATTTCAATGGGTGTTGCGGTGGAACGCCCACCACAACACCCACTGCACGCCCCTTTCACACTAAACATAGCGTAAAAGGGGGCCTATTCACAAGTCAGCGTTAAGCACTTAACGCTGCCTTGTGAATAAGGCGAGGCCCCCTTCACCGCCACAAAGTCACTGAAAGCGATGTTGTGGTGGCAATAGGGGCTTGTGAATATGCCCCTCTGTTTCTCCTCACATTCCCGTTTCACCTTCCCATCTGTCATTTGATGAATTCCTCAAAGTACCTATTTCTCCTGTATGCCAATTCCCTTATCCACTGCTTTTGCCTATATCTAAGATGGCTGCCTTAAATGCTTTGATTTACTGTCTCCATTCTCCCTGCATGTTTTACACATCATGTACTGTGAATTTCAAAGAGATGGAAATAATATTGGGTCAAAAGCAGGTATAGAACCAGCATCCTCAGGATCAGTCTGCTCCTTAGTCAATGGTCTACACTCATCATGTTTCTTCACCATTTATCTATCTACATTGTTTTGTCTAGCAGCAGAGATATGGAAAGTGAAGACAGACCTATATCTCAGTCTTTGTCAGCAGCTTGGCGGGTTAGACTCTCAATTTCAATGTGAGATTCCTATGTTTTATAATCCAAGTATGACTTTTTTTATGTTTAAGCCAAGAATTTAAACCTTTCTGGCATGATTTCAAGTTTGGGGGACGGGCTACTGTCTCACAAATGTGACTGATATTCAGTCCGGGAAACAACCTTTACAATGCAACTTTTACACCGTACTACCATTACAACGAAACTTTTACAACGCAACATCCATTGCAACGCATGCATTTACAACGCAACCATTACAACGTATGACACTACAACGCACACTGCTACAACGCATGCCATTACAACGCAGTCATTACAACGCATACCATTACAACGCATAGCATTACAACACGTAGTACCCTTACACTATCCAACACTTACCCTACTGTTGCACCCCCTGGAGTTAGAATAGTAATTTTAACCCCTACACTATCCAACACTTACCCTACTGTTGCACCCCCCTGGAGTTAGAATAGTATTTTTACCCCTACACTATCCAATACTTACCTTACATGCAATGTAATGTTATGCGTTGTAATGGTATGCGTTGTAAATGTAGTATGCGTTGTAGTGGAATGCGTTGTAAAGGTAGTTTCAAAGAATTCGTTGTAATGGCATGCGTTGTAATGGTATGCGTTGTAATTGATGCTGCAGTTTAAAAATTGCGTTGTAAAGGTAGGCGTTGTAAAAGTATGCGTTGTAACGTCATACATTCATTCCGTCCACCATACTTTAAATCAGGTCCTTTGCCTAAAGCTTTTTCATCAAACAGTGATCCATGTGGCAAAAAAACACAAAGCTCTCTCTGATGCATTTTCCTAACAGCTGTGAAACTATCTGTTAGCATAAAGGAGGGATATTTCCATGACATTTACACTTGTCCTCTGAAACAAATGTGATTGGCATGTCATGAATTCAAATCCACATACCCCAGCTATGCCATCCTTCTGAAGGTTGGACAATTATTTGTAATAATAAAATCTGCCATTTACAGGGCATATACTACTAATTAAAAAGAACAATTGTAGTATTTTTATACACTGGCTCTGCTGCATTATTCCAGCATCTGTGAAGACATTTGAAAGCATGATGAGTTGAACGTTTACCTTGAAGAATGTGGTGATTGGCAGATCATGAATTCGAGTCAGCACAGCACCAGCTCTGCCATCCTATCGAATGCCCCAACAATTACGTTTCTGTGGAATAAAGACACCTGGGTCCAGGTGTTATAAACGTTGATGCAGTGCAATGCAGCAATACAACTTGCAGTGCTGTGTTAAATGGAGAGGGTAGAAAAGCACTCTATCTATTAAATACGGTGCATTCCTGCGCTCTCCTTGCGCTGGTGAACTAAGAGCAGAATAGTGCCAGCACAGACACCCTTGCATCATGTTACAAGGGTAGCCGTGTTGCACACAGGATTGTTTTTGTGTAGGAAGAGGCGGGCACCCTCCTGCACAAAAACAATCCTTAGAGGTGCATTTTCCTCGTTGTGCCTCTATTGGGAAGGTGAAGCATTTTGATGCATTCCCAGTCTGCGATATGCACCAAAATTCATAGGTGGATGCATGGGAACACCCACGCTCCATGCACTGAAAGGCTTTCCAGGGCAGAGTAACACAAGGCAGCAACTTGAGCTGCCTTGTGTTACTAAGCAACGCAGGGACACATAAAGATGCTTGGTAAATCTGACATAAAGATTGCATTTGCCCTTGCGACACCATATCAGCCCCACAACATCACTTTTCTGGACATTGTACTGGCGATAGGGGCTTCGCCTTATTTACAAGGCAGCGTTAAGCCACTTAACGTTGCCTTGAAAATAAGGCCCCCTTTTGTGCTGCACTTAGCATGAAAGTGGAGGGCAATGGATGTTGTGGTGGCCATTCCACCGCAAGACCCATTGATTTTGATGCGGTACGTTATTTACAAGGGTGGCGTAAATGGGAGACAGCGCCAAAATTAAGACCAGGGAAAACCTGGTCATGAAAGGGCGAAATGAGGAGAAATGCTTTTATCCTCGTTTATGCTGTTTCCATGTGTTCTGCTTTTTGCAGCACACATAGAAACTGCAAATGGCCATTCATTGTTTATGTGCAGGAAGGTGACCCTTCCTGCACGTAAACAGTAAAAAAATTATGCTTTGCAACTTCTATGTGTGCTGCATTAAGCAGCACACATAAATGTTACAAAATGTCATTTAACCCCTCCCATGCTCGTGACGGAACCGTTCCGTCACGAGCCTCGGGTGGGCTGTGCTGGTGATGGAACTGTTCTGTCACGGCACGCTCGTCGCGCCTGAGAGGCGCAAATTCCGTGCCTGCGCGGCGTGTTCTATTGAGTGGGCGGGGCCATGACGGAACCGTTCCATCACAAGCACAGCTCACCCGCGTGCCGTGTCGGAGCGGATCCGTCGCGAGCACGGGACGGCCGCGCGGCCTCCCCACCCCCTTAGCACTGCGGCGGAATAGCCGCCGCAGTGAATGGGTTAAGAATTGTTTATGTGTAGGAAGGGAGACCTCCTGCACGTAAACAATCTTCCCCTCAATGCAGACACCCTTGCACTATGGAGAAAGGGTGCCTGTGTTGGCGCTAGGCAGCTTAGTTTAGCACCAGCGCAGGGGAAACGCCAGGCTGCACCATATTGTTGTAAATATGGTGCGGCCCTGTGTTTCTGAGGTGGAGGAGTGCAGTGTTAAGTCAAGAAGTCTAACGCTGCACTCCGTCACTTAGTCGTAAATATTCCCCCATGTGTGACGCAAGGGCAACACAATCAAATGATGAATCTAGTCTCAAATATTTTCAGTGCAAGAAGTACTAAATAAAAAAACAATGCTATTTTTAAACATGGACCTTTTGCATTTCTCTAGCAGCTGTGAAACTATTTATAAGTATAGCAGGTCATCACGAGTTTGAATTCCTACATTGCCAACTCTGCCATCTTCCCGAAGGTTGATAACAATCCTTTCCTGTCCCCCCACCCCCACCCCCTTTGAGGCCGATTGGCTTTGACTGGGAAGGTCTAAAATACTTTGGGAATGTTTAACTTTTCCAAACACGTTCCAAGACTGGAGTAAGGCATTCAACACGAACTGTTCTGGGGAAAGGTACCCTTTCAACAAATATTCTGGAATGGAGTTAGTTTAGAAAATGAGCCTCAATAGCATCCACAAAACCTTCTAGGATGACTTAAAGGGACAACTGAAAGCAAGAAACTCAAAGCCTGTTCTGTAATTCAAATACAAGACTTTATTGTTTGTTGTCTAGTCCTGTTCTTCATATATAAGGTTCCTGGAATCAAAGAAGGGTGCGCCACAACTCTTTCAGAAAGTTTTTTTTCTCACATTCTTTGCTCCTTGTTTCTGATTTTCGATACTAGGGGCCTGATTACTAGAATAGGTGCTATTTGTCACACCGGATAAATAACAATACCATGGTGTACGTTTTTAATTGAGTCCAAACAATAAACCTGTTATGAGTTGCTGCAGGTGGAAATGCTAATGTTAGTGTTTAAAGCACCAAAATCCGCATTGCACAGTAAGTACCGAACACAGGGGCATATTATCAAGGGATTTATCTCCGCTTTTTTGGCTTTAAAAGCCAAGAAAGTGGAGATAAAATTATCTGCCTATTAGCAACAGGGTGCTAACACGCCAATTCGCATGTTAGCACCCTTTTTCTCTACGCTTCCCCTTGCATCTCTAATGAGATGCAAAGGGGGCGTTCCAGAGAAAAATAATAGGAGAAATGTTGTTAAGTGACATTTCGCCTATTATCAAGGATTTCGCTAACCCTGTTAGTGATAAAAAAAAGCAGTGCTAACCGCGGTTAGCACTGCTATTTTTACACCTGGTATTTTCCTGACTTCGCCATGATATCCTATGGAAGGTGGATATCATGGCTAAGTTTGTGAGCCCCTATCATCAAGCTAACACCAAACTTTGAGAGATTATCGTTGGTTTTTGAGCAATAATCTCTCAATTGGCAGTTAGAGCGAGGATTTTTATCACTACTGAGATAAACCTTGCTAATAGCAAGTTATCTCTGCGATAATTTCCGGCGATGCTTAGCGTTAAAAAATTCGTTGCTAAGCATCGTTAGCGGTAAATATCGCTAAACGTTGGTAATATGCCCCACAATTCCCCTGTTAAATTTCAGCAGGTTTGACTAGCCAAAATCTAACTAAGGTTGAGGCATTGAACTCATTTGATAATTATCGGATGCATTAAATACAACCAAACTCATAATTCTGACCGGTGCATAAACAGAGAGTTAAGCACAGGTTGAAATATAATGTTCCACTTGTAATCAGGTCCTAATTTCCCAGACACCTGGTAGTCTGTCTTCTGGTGGCCTGTAAAATCATTATGTGGGTTTGCCAAATTGGAGAGAAGACCTTTGCCCTCTGAACACTAATAGCCAGTGCCTAATTTGAGCTGGTGGTTGCAGGTGGGGCCTACCTCCACTCATTTTTGGGGACCGGCATATACGTTTTCTCAACAAACTTTGATCCAGAGCAAGTGCGAGAAATACTGAAAAGAGGAAAGAAGAAGGAAGAGAAAATTGGAAAAATAGTGACAAAAAAAGAAAGCAGAGAGGAAAAAGAAGAAGAATGAGTTAAAGGGGCAGGGAGTGTCTTCTGAAGGATTAAGAGTCCTGAGTTGGAACCTAGATTACGCAGCCATGGTATACAGCACCTTTAGGTAGCACTGGTCGTAGGCTTCTTCGTAAAACTTTGGGCCCTGGTGCATATTACTTACAAATTAAGCACTACTAATAGCAAAAGAGCAAAAAGTATGAAAATGCACACTGTTCTTCCAACTAATGAAGCACTAATCTTCCACTGAACAATTTGGGCTTATTTGTAGACTGCCTCTTTAAAAGTCTCTTGGATTGCAAGACTGAACATTTTCAAGCTCCCCCTCATGGAGTAACCTCCCCAATTATCGTACAAAGAAAAGAGATGAAAATATATGAATGGATCTCACCTAAGCCTTTCCAGAAAAACTCATTAAAAATAAAATAAAAAACTTGCTTGAGTTTATAGAAATAATAGATGAGAGACTCCAGATAAGCAATGATGCTTTGTTTCTAGAGGCAAAGTCAACAATGGCACTAGAAGAGGAACAGAAAGTTGGTACTTGTTGTACTGTACAAGGGAGGAGCCAGAAAATTAAAACACTCCCCCACTTTGACCCAAACCTTTTATGGCACCAAGCAAATTAAGCAAGTCATCACGACCTTTGCCAGATGAGCTGTCTTGTTTTTTCCATCCAAGCATCTGTCTATTGATCCTTCCATCCACATGCTGATATCCACAATTTCACCTTCATATTCTGTCATCCATTCATTCTTTCATCTATCATTCAGTCGTTCACTATTCAGTCCACCCACCCATCCATATTCCAACCCAAGCATGCATCTCCGAACATATCCAACCATCTATCAGCCCCCTTACTCATCCATCTCCCTCATCCTCCCTTTCATTAATCCATCCATCCTTCCTGTTATTCGTCCATCCATCCTTTCACTCCATGCACCTACCCTTTCACTCATCCATCCATCCTCCCTTTCACTCATTCATCCATCCTTTTACTCAGCCATCCAATCATCCATCCTTTCACTCATCCTTCCACCTGGCCACTCATCCATCCATTTACCCTTTCACTCACACATCCCCCCACTCACCCATCCATCCACCCTTTCGCTCATCAGTTCATCCACCCACCCTCCCTTTCAGTCATCCATCAATTCTCTCACTCATCCATCCACCCTAACTTTCATTCATCCACCCTCCCTTTCACTCATCCACCCATCCAAGCTTTCATCAATCAACCCATCCACCCTCCCCTTCACTCACCCATCCATTCTTTCTATCATCCATTCTTTCTCTCATCCATCCTTTCTGTCATCCATCAATCCTTTCACTCATCCATCTACCTTTCACTCCATCCATCCATCTACTCTTTAACTCTATCCATCTGTGCATCATCTCTTACTCTCATCTCATCCATCATTCAATCCACCCTCCTTTTCATTCATCCATCCATTCTTTCATTCATCCTTCCTTTCATCCATCCATCCACTCTTTCACTCATCCTATCATTCTTTCACTCATCCATCCTTTAAGTCATTCATCCATCCATCTACCCATCCATCGTTGCGCTCACCCATCCATCCACCCTTTCACTCACACATCCATCATCTATCTTTTCACTCACTAACTTTCCTTTGTCTGCTAAGTTGCAGGCAAAAGAGGCCCTACAAGAGCTATACACCGCTCTAGCATCTTACATTGCGGGGATCATGCTGTCCCACCCATCCTGTTTCCTTCATCCATCTTTCACTTATCCACACATGTATCCATTCATCCACCCTCATTTTCACTTACCATTCATTCTTTCACTCATCCATACTTACATCTATCTCTTAACTCATTCATCCACCCACCATTTCACTCGCACATCTATCCTTGAGTCCATTCACTCACTCAACCAACCAACTAACCACCCTCCTTTCAAGTTATTTAAGAGCCTTTGTCTGCAGAGCTGCAGACAGAAGAGGCCCATCAACAACTCCAACCCGCTTTAGCTACTAACATTTGGGGCATCATGGCGTCCGAGCATCCATTCACCCATCCATCAATCTATCCTTTTGTTCATCCATCCACCCTTTCATACTGTCCATCTATCCACCCTTTCACTCTACTCATCCATCCATCCTTTCGATTCAGCCATCTACCCTTTCAATCATCCATCCACCCTTTCACTCATCCATACACCCATCCTGTTTTATCCATCCATACATTCTTTCACTTATCCATCTATCCACATGTGTGTCCATTCATCCACAGTCACTTTCACTTATCCATTCATTCTTTAATTCATCCATCCTTACATCCATCTCTTCACTCATTCATCCACCCATCCACCCTCCCACCCACAATTTCACTCACACACTTCTCCATCAGTCCTTTCACTCACTCAACCAACCACCTCCTTTCTAGTCATTTAGAGCCTTTGTCTGCTGAGCAGCAGACAGAAGAGGCCAATCAATAACTCCAACCCTCTCTAGCTTCTAACATTGATGGGATCCCGGTGTTCCGACATTCATTCATCCATCCATTAATCCATCCTTTTCTCATCCATCCGCCATTTCATTCCATCCATCTATCCACCCTTTCACACCACTCATCCATCCATCCTTTCGATTCAGCCACCCACCCTTTCACTCATTCATACATTCACCCTTTCATCCATCCACCCACCCCATTTCATTCATTCCATCCATTATTTCACTTATCCATCTATCCACATGTGTATCCATTCATCCACCGTCAGTTTCATTTATCCTTTCATTCTTTCACTCATCCATCCTTACATTCATCTCTTAACTCATTCATCCACCCACCCACCATTTCCCTCACACACCTATCCTTCAGTCCATTCACTCACTCACTCAACTAACCAACCACCCTCCTTTCAAGTAATTCTAGAGCCTTTTTGTGCCGAGCTGCAGACAGAAGAGGCCCATCAACAACTCCAACTCGGTTTAGCATCTAACATTAGGGGATCACGGCGTCCCAGCATCCATTCATCAATCCATCAATCTATCCTTTTGTTCATCCATCCACCCTTTCATTCCATCCATTTTTCCACCCTTTCACTCCTCTCATCCATCCATCTTTTCAATTCAGCATCCACCCTTTTACTCATCCATCCATTCACCCTTTCATCCACCCACCCTGTTTCATTCATCCATCCACCTTTCACTTATCCATCTATCCACACATGTATCCATTCATCCACCCTCACTCTCACTTATTCATTCATTCTTTCACTCATTCATCCTTACATCTATCTCTTCACTCATTCACCCACCAATCCACCCACCCACCATTTCACTCGGATAATAATTTTTATTATTTGTAAAATAAACATCCATTTACTCATTGCCACGTTCCCCTTTCTGGGCTATGTTAGGGAAATATGTGGCAGAGTTAAGCTTTTGCTTCCAGCTGCTTTGAAGGGTATCCATGCCTACCAATTAAAATATTCTGCTAGTGATTTAAGGTTTTGCTGTAGGCTACTTCATCACAAGCATTAGGGCCTGACTGAGGTACAAAAGCAGCTCTAAAAAAAAAAGGCTCAACACAGCCCGCTCCTTTTGTCTGCTCACTCTGTCATCCATTGGGAAACATCCTTTACAACGGAACCAGTACAATGCGGTACCGTTACAACGCAGGATTTACAACGAAAGTCGACAACGACTTTCGCTGGAGGGCGCTCTAGGATAGGGGATAGTTTAATTTACTATCCAACACCTTCCCTACTATCCACGGGGACTGGAGTTGGAATAGTAAATTAAACTATTCACTATCCAGCGCCCCCCAACGCAAGTCGTTGTAACGACTTGCGTTGTTAAACCTGTGTCATAAAGGTACGTGTTGTAACGGTATGCGTTGTACCGTCATACATCCAATGCATTCATCCATTGTTCCTCTCTTTGTCTCCCCTTTCTCTCTTCTTCCTATCTGATAACTTTCCCTGTTCCGCCCCACTGCTTCTGTCTCTTTGGAGCATATTTACAAGCCCCAATCGCCACCTGAGCGTCACTTTTTTTACGCTCAATGGCATAGCGCCATTTCACATATTTACATGGTGGTGCTAAGCAACGTAACCTAGTTTAACGCCACCTTGTAAATATGCCCCTTTCCACCGCAGTCCTCTGTGGCAAAGTGGTGTGCAATGGGTGTTACTGTAGCTGTTCCAACGCAACATCCATTGCTTTTTGATGCTGGCCAGATTTACAAAGCTGAGGCAGCGCCAAAAACAGTGCTATTCTAAAGCCACGGATTACCAGGTGTTAGAATGACGATACATGGAGAAATCATTTATTTCTCATAATTTTTTGCTCTTTCCATGTGTGCTGCATTCTGCAGCACACACGGTAAGAGCACATCGTCATGAATTAATCTTTATGTGCAGGAATGTGTCCCTTCCTGCATATAAACAATTGCCCTTGCAACATGGCGGCAGGGTGTCTGCATTTGCTCTAGGCAGCTTTTTTGCACCAGTGTTAAAGGCAACACTGGGGTGTGCCGTATTCTTGTGAGTACGGCACATCCCGGCATTATAAAAATGTTGGAGTGCAGCGCTGCTGATTTTGGCGCAGGTCCACGCTTCAACATTTTTCTGTAAATACACACCTCATCTCCCTTGAATCCCCCTGTGGCAGAGGCACCTGGGGAGTCTCTGGGCTTTTCAAATCAGACTCCAAGGGTTCCATTCCACTGGGCAAATACCCGGTAGACTAAGAGACCTATCCAGCCATGACAAACATAACACATTTTAAGCTTGGTCCTCTCTGCGGGGTTCACCCAAGCTGTTTGTCTTCACCTCTCCTATTTATTTCTCTTTCTCATATGGTTTTGGTGTAGTTAATTGGCGTTTTCACTGCCTATAGGGCAATTACATCATTACAGGCATATTTATCACATATATCACGCTTTAACTTCGTACAACTGCTCATAGTGGCACTCATGTCTGATTTTCTGTTTTCCCCCTTTTCTTCTTCCCAATTTCCTCCACAGGTGGTGTTAATTATACATAACATGGAATGTATTCTTTGCACAACAATCAATGTAATCAGGCATGTATTTTGAAGTCCTGATGATGATCCTGCATTAATCACGGATCGAAACACTCTGACCCTTTCAATATGTGTATATGACTTCTGGGTGCAGTAGTGTTCGCCTTGATGTAAACAAGTGACCTCCATTCTGGATGCAACTGATGCCATTTAATGTCTCCTGCATGTTTGTGTTCATGTTTATAACACCTGTTGACACATACACACACACATATATAAGAAAAAGGCGGCAGCCGAAATGCGTCTAGTCGTGTTCCTGTGATCCCAATAAAATCTGGGAGGAAATGTTCCTGTGAGTGCTGGTATCTTTTTGTACCTTGAGCCTGATATATATATATATATATATATATATATATTCACTTTGACAGCGCTCCTGCTGCAACCTTTCGCCTTCGTGGGTGTGGCTCGAACCGGCGGAGCAGCCGGAATCAATATGCAAAAGTAGCGGCGTTCCTCACGGGCACTCGGACAAGGATCACACAGCAAATCTCAGGGTTACCAAGCTGAAAGATTTATTAATCCATAAATCTCCTCGTGACGCGTTTCGCACTCCAAAGAGTGCTTGATCACACAATTTGCACCGAGTTCGGTCACATTTTTTATGTTAGTTACACCATAAACAACAAAGAGGGACTCATGTTGTTAAGCCAGTCTCGTATCTTTACACAGATTAGGAGGCCATATTTAGCTGGTGTGAAACACATTGTTCAGCCCGTTAATGCACAAGTAGGAGTGAGTTGATAGCACTCCCCCACTCGATCATTGTATGGGAATGTTTAGATACATCACATTGATTCTACATAGCAAACTTGTATTGTTAATAAAACCGCTGTAAATGCGAAAAACATAAGGTACAGAAAATAAATTACATCATGCGTTATAACAACAGTTAATTTTCAAACCTAGGAACCCATTATTTGTGGGATATAAAGGTTAACTACCTTGTAGTTTTAGTTACGGGGCTCCTCCCTGTGTGCGTCATGTTAGACTGTAGTCATGGCAACGAGTGGTATACAGGACCTGCTCGTGTACGGGGTGTAGATCACGAAAATAATTCTCAGTGTGGTGGCGCACCATCCATCCACATGGTAGTGAGTGCCAAGGAAGGATGAGTCACAAACTTGCCGTGAAGTTGTGACTCGGTTTTATTAACAATACAAGTTTGCTATGTAGAATCAATGTGATGTATCTAAACATTCCCATACAATGATCGAGTGGGGGAGTGCTATCAACTCACTCCTACTTGTGCATTAACGGGCTGAACAATGTGTTTCACACCAGCTAAATATGGCCTCCTAATCTGTGTAAAGATACGAGACTGGCTTAACAACATGAGTCCCTCTTTGTTGTTTATGGTGTAACTAACATAAAAAATGTGACCGAACTCGGTGCAAATTGTGTGATCAAGCACTCTTTGGAGTGCGAAACGCGTCACGAGGAGATTTATGGATTAATAAATCTTTCAGCTTGGTAACCCTGAGATTTGCTGTGTGATCCTTGTCCGAGTGCCCGTGAGGAACGCCGCTACTTTTGCATATATATATATATATATATATATATATATATATATATATATATATATATATATATATATATATCGAAGTGTAATTCCTGACCACCAATTCCTAGGCAGAACCAAGCAGGTGCGGACCTCTTCCCCCAAAGTTTCACGTACAATGACGGGCCAACAACACACTAAATTGTGTGAGCAGTATTAATTTATTTGCATTTTCTTGGGACGAATGTATATATATATATGTATACATATATATATATCTGAGGTATCATTAACAAGGGCGATCTGAAAGAGTAGCGCTGTATGCACTGTCACCAGGGTGCTAGAAAATCTTCGCATGTAAGAGATCGCGACCGCACGTAGCGATTCTTTTATTTATTCTTTTTTTATTTATTTATTTTTTTTAAATGATTAAACAAGAAAAATGTATCACAATTATAAATTAAATGAATTTTAAATTGCATCGCCTTTGAAAATGTATTATAATGAATTATAGTTGAATTTTAATAGACAATTTGAATTCTACCACTCACGGGGTAAAAATGGTAGTCTGCTTTCTATACACATGCCTAGTGCGATGAAATGGTTTTAAACATGCCTCCTTCCGTGTCAATGGTAGACACTGACGAAGGAAAACTGAAACGCGTTTGTCTGCTGAGTTTTTAATAAAACAACGGAATTGAACACTTCTCCCGCGAGTGCCGGATTTTCTTTCTTTCGAATGAGAGGCGATCGGAGCGGCAACACACATATATATATATATATATATATATATATATATATATATATATATATATATATATATATATATATATATACATACATATATATATATATACATATTTTTGATTAAAAGTGTACTACATATCCATTTTTGATTACTGCTGGACATTATTCTTGGCTTGAGAGCATTGTTTTCTATACATTGACTGTAGGAACCCTTTGTTCCAGAAAGTACTTACTACCCTTGATCCCTTTCGAATCTTGGTTTCCCTTGTACTTATTAACTACTTTTAGAAAGTTGGCATTTACCTACCCTAAATATTTTGTTCCTGTAGCCTGTTCCTGGGTCACACAACTGGGTGTAATTGGTAGTTGAACTTTTTTTTATTCCTACCAGACCGCCGCACAATAGAGGAATTAGGTGTGCCTGAATCGGCCATCACTGCCAGGATGGGAGAGTAAAGCTGGGCACAGATTCACTTGCAGCTGATTAGACTGAGCCTTGCCTTAACACAAAGAGCTTGCATCACTGCTTGTTCATACAGCCAGCCAAGAGCCAGGGCAGAGGAGGCAGGAAACATCAATAACTTCAAAGGGAATTCTATAGAAACGTCTACTTCAAAGAAGGCACCAGGTAATAAAAAAGTACCCTCAGACACACTCTTCAGTTCAGTTTCTGGACCTGCGTAATCACTCTTAGTGGACTACCTGTTGCTGTGGCCTGTGTAGTCCACAAAACTGTTTTTCTACCCTTGGAAGCAGTGCTTTGCTGCCTTGAGCCATCAGAACCCTGGCCTGCTAATTGAGCCCTGCTCCACTGCTTGAACCCAGAATTACCAGAGTGACTGCAAGGGCTAGTTCGCTGGCATCCTTGTTGGAGCCTCATTGAGAAAAAAAGCTCCGACCATCTTGAACCTGTACCTGGACCCAGCCGGAGTGAGTCCTAACCCCCCAACTTGTGTCCCTCCAGTCCTGGACCCTTGGTTGTGGTGTTAAAGTTGCACAGAGAGCCAACATTTCAAACTTGGGACTCAGAAACATTTTGTCTAAAAACCATTCTGAGAACCGAGAGAAGACTGGGACCAACCCACTTGTCTATCCACCCAAGGTGCATCGCTGATCAGCCTGATTTCGCGGCAGCTCCATCTACATTCTTCTCCACAAAAGCAAATCCTGTTCAGCAATCATTTCCCCAGGGGGCATTCAGCCTCATGGAACTCTCATTGGCTACACCCTCGTCCCGCTGGAGATTTTCAACTTTCAAAAAAAGAGATTAAGTCAGAAAGTTGGAATCTTCACAGTGACTTTGGCCAGGAGCTCCCTCGCAACGGAAAATTCTTCTTCTCCTTGGACACCTCCTGCAGCCTTGCCCCCCAGCACTTCCACCTTCTCAGAAACTTTTTGCCAAAATTTATTTTAAAAAGGTAAGTGCCCGGGCCCAATCAACTCTTTGTATCCGACTCGCTCTCCATCACGGTCGGCCACATTTTTCATCATTAACACGGTCTTGCACAACTACATGTCCAGAGTTTGCACTTTGATCTTTTAAGCTCTAGCTTTTAACTTACATTTTTTAAATTAATATCTCTGGTTCTACTGATTGGATGTTTGTCATTTAGGTGTCAAATAATTTATTAAAATGTACTCCATTTGTCTAAATTGGCGTGGTACTTCTTTTGTGCTGTGTTTTCACTTAATTGCTGTTTGTGTACTGCACAAATACTTTACACGTTGCCTCAAAGTTAAGCCTGACTGTTTTTGTGCCAGAATACCAGATGGTTGAATACATGTTGGTTTAGTAACTTTTGTGGTTTACACTAACAGGGATTGTTGCTCTTGCTTGAGCAGGGATAATACCCCACTCAACCATAACCCCATTTCTCACAATGAATATACAGTCCATTTAATTACAAGTGCATTATATCCTAGTGCACTTGTGATAAGGTGGATGGGATATTTGTTATGCTTGTGATGAAGTACCAATCCACCAAAGTCTATATCAGGCCCATTGTTCAGACATGATAAAAAATAATAGCTTACTTTTTATATATCTGTTCACAACATAATTCTAACATTTCTAAGTGCTGTAAGTGCCGCGTGTTACTACTGCCCAGCTTAATGGTAGATCAATGTAATGGTATTGAAAAGTGGAAACAGCCTCTACTCCGAAGTTTTTACTTCTGAGTACATTTAACACGCATTTATTACTCTGTATACACTGTTCCCACACAAGTCTTAGGAATGGAAGTATTTACCATGCATTTGAACAGTAGTTGGCAGTGTTTCTCTATGTAGTGTTTCTCTTTATTACAAGGTCAGTGCAGATTAGAAGATTATTTATTGAATTAACACCATCAATGCTGATGGTATTCCCCTCCTGTGCTGACCCTGATTTATTCCCATTGTTCATGACGAGCTCAGCTCATCATGAGTGTACGAGAGGTGTACCTCATGACGAGCTGAGCTCGTCATGAGCATTGAAGGAGTTAATTGCGCAATGTGCATCTGGGTGGATAGTGCAATATTACAGAGATGGTATAAAAGGAAATCCACTTCCTTGCTTGACTCCCCTAGTGCTTGCTGTTCAACGGAATAACAGAGGTCAAAGCTCCCTAGAATGGAATTCAACTGGCTCAGCTTCTAAAAGTCTTTCAGCAGGCGGTCACCACTTCTTATTAAGTTTTTACATGTCTGCTGTTGTCTGCAATATAGTTTTGTCGTGGGTCATCTAGCTTCTTCTAAACACTTGTATCCTTTTTTGCCATAGTTCTGTGAACTGGCCCTGACCCCTGTAAACTGCTCTTTATTCAATGTGAACCGCCCTTTATTCTTGTGACCCGTCCCTTATTCCTGTGAACTGCCTCTCATTCCCGCGAACCTCCCCTCATTCCTGTGAGCACCTCTTCATTCAGTTCAACTGTCCCTCATTTATACGAGCCTCCTCTCATTCCTGTGAGCTCCTCTTCACTCTTTTATCTGTCCCTCATTCCTGCGAGCCTCCCCTCATTCCTGTGAGCTCCTCTTCATTCCGTTGAACTGTCCCTCATTTCCGTGAGCCTCTCCTCATTCCTGTGAGCTCCTCTTCATTCTGTTGAACTGTCCCTTATTCCCACAAGCATCCCCTCATTCGTGTGAACTCCTCTTCATTCCGTTGAACTGTCCCACATTCACGAGATCCTCCCCTCATTCCTGTGACCTCCTCTTCATTCCGTTGAACTGTTCCTCATTCCCGTGAGCCTCCCCTCATTACTGTGAGCTCCTCTTCATTCCATTGAACTGTTCCTCATTCCCGCGAGCCTCTCCTCATTTCTGTGAGCTCCTCTTCATTCCGTTCAACTGTCCCTCATTTCCGTGAGCCTCTCCTCATTCCTGTGAGCTCTTCTTCATTCTGTTGAACTGTCCCTCATTCCCGCAAGCATCCCCTCATTCATGTGAACTCCTCTTCATTCCGTTGAACTGTCCCTCATTCCCGTGAGCCTCGCCTCATTCCTGTGAGCTCCTCTTCATTCCGATGAACTGTCCCTCATTCCTGTGAGCCTCCCCTCATTCCTGTGAGCTCCTCTTCATTCTGTGGAACAATCCCTCATTCCAGCAAGCCTCATTTCTGTGAGCTGCTTATCATTCCTGTGAGCTCCTCTTCATTCCGTTGAACTGTCCTTCATTCCAGCGAACCTCATTTCTGGGAGCTGCTTATCATTCCTGTGAGCGCCACCTAGTATTCTCATGTTTTGCTTACACATAAAATTAAATAAAAAATGTTTAAAAAAACGATGTAATTGTGTGTGTGGTGAATGTTTGCATGCTAGTTTGGGTGGTGGAGGATTTTTTTAATTAGAGTAAATAAAAACGAGTACTAACGGTATGCGTGAGGAGTGAAGGCTGAGTGTCTCATTAGCAGTAATCCCACTTTCGACCCCCCCACACACAACCCCAGTTGAGTTACCAATAACTGGGGTAATGGTAACTCCATGGAGGAGGAGAGGCAGTTCTAACAAGAATTACAAGTAAGACACTGAACCTTTTTAGGTTGAGCATTCGAGACCTCTTGTATATACTTTAGTATATACTTATATGTGTATGTACTTTGTGGGTTCTGGAGATCAGCCCTAGGACTTGTTTGCTTCCGCTTAGGGACTTTTTTCTGTTCTGACCTCCTTTTAACTGTCTGGATAAAAAAACGACCAGCAGAGGTAAGTAATATACCAGAATTGCTCTCTGCTTAGGTACTTAATTTTTTGGCAACTGCCTCTATTTAGCTTTCTTGATAGAAAGCGACCAGCAGAGGTCAGTAAAATACCAGAATCACTTTAGCATTCTATAGATTACAATCCATAGAATTTGTCTTCCACGAACACCCATAGACAATAATTATTTTTTTCAAATCGTGCATTTTCAGTGATGTGACCATGAAGGCCCTGATTTTATATTAAAAACAGTGCTTTGGACCATACCATTTCCTGCTGAAAGGAAATATTTCTCTCCATATGTTCCCATACCTGGTGTGTCATGCAGTTTAGTGCTTACTTTCCCTCCATGTTGAAGAACAGTAGATGTTTCAGCACCCAGGCTAATGTGCTGCATAGCTAAATACATATAATGTCCCAAAGGCGAGACCGGTTGCATTGCAAATGCTTGTTTAAATGAGAAATTACTGGAGAAATGTGGAATTATGATCAAGAAGCCACTGATTATTCCACATTTCAGCAGCTGAAGTCTCAAGATAAATTACATTGTGTTGGATTTATCAAAGACTTTGTGTTTCTGGTTGACTTAGTCAATCCCATGAAGAGCCCCTCAGAGTAAAGAGGACAATTGTAAATGATGCCTAAGTTTTGGAAGCTGTGCTTTGACTATCTCTGCATGTTTCTGGTGTAAGTGTTCAACTATTTGACCAGTCCTCATTGTCTACGTGACATGAGAGGACAGTGATTAGTTTGTTAAAGGTTGTCATGAGAGAGAAGAATCATGATGTTGCCATGATACAGAAAATAAAAATTGTGTTCGCCCAAAGCACCAGATTGTGCCCCAGATGTCAGTGTAAATGTACACTTTTAATCTGCTTGCTTATAATCAAAAACGTGACTGAAATTGTTCTGTTCCCCAGACCCTATGTAGCTCTTAGAAAAGCTTTTTTACATTGTTGCCTTACATGACGAGGAAAGTGGGCATTTTATTTCTGTGGAAAAATATTTTATAAATAATACAAATACATCCATGGCAACAAGAAAACTCTGATGGTAGAACAATTCCTCCATAGCATGACATTTTTAGCTTAAAACACTTGAATAATTGTGGGAACATGTTTATTGATAGGACTTTGGAAGCCTCTCTGCCATTAGAGGTTGGAAAGGAATTTATTGCATAAAAATGCATTTATAATATGGCAGGCTGGCCAACTTTTCATTACTGCTTTGCAGAACATTTTGAGAGCAAGGGGGAAAATTGCACACGCAAGACACCAGAAAATGTGTAATAGGGAATGGGAGAATTGTGTTGCAGGGCTCATGTTTGGGGTTTCATTCTATAATCCATTACTCTTAATCAAGCCCTTCTATAAGATATAACAAGGCGAGTTTTTGAGCTTATCAAGTGAGTTGGCAGTGGCATCCTATGTGTGAGTTCCAATCTGTTTACTACCTACTGTATTAAGACAACCATTTGTTAATGCCATCTTTGGAGAGGCAAGTTTACAAACTGAACAACCTGTATCCAAGTGGATAAAAAGTCTTAATCCATGAAACACCAATGGTAACCAACAGTATTCACCAAGGATACTGACCAGGAATCACTAACTGCCCCAGAATCCAGACAAAAGTTCATGGAATCTATTATTGCCTTTTTCCCCTTGTATGGAATTATTTGGAACTGGACTCAATAGCGGTAACGAGTGCCATGAAAGCATGCATTGGCACCACTCCCAAATACGGAAGGCAGTAGCGGCTTGCACAGGTAGGGGCGGTAGGGCGGGGGTGGGGGGGTACTGAAATTGGACAGATGACGGGCTCAGTAATGTTGAATAAATAAATAAATAAAATCACGTACTTTGTGCTAGCCGCATCACTGCGTCAGCGGCGTGGCAAGCTCATAGTAAGTTGTTTTATTTATTTAATATTAGTGATCCCATCATCTGTCAAATTCCACCACCTCCCACCCCATCCCCATCCCTTGGCTCACCGCTTTTACCTGCGTGAGCCGCCACTGGGGAAGGCCTGTGCCTTGGCCTTGCTATGATAATCACTGCTACACCAGTTGTAATCTAGTGGGAAAGGTGAACACTGTGGCCCAGATTTATGAACATTTTGCGTCGGGGTTGCATTACTTTTTTGGTGGATCATAAAATGTTAGTTGCTATTTACAGCCAACATCATCCAATTTACCTGGGTCCAGCCCCCACAAACTTACCTGTGACTGATCCTCCGACCAGTCCTAGGCCCTTTCGGACCCTGATTTTTGCCTCGAGGCCCCTGCCTCGCTCCTTCTGGTCTCACCCTAGCTGAACCTATCCTCTCTCTCTCTCTCTCTCTCACCCATCTGTTTTCTCTCTCTTGGCATCACTCTTGCTTCTTTTTTGCTCCTCTTCGCTTTTTTTTGTGTGCTATCTACTTGTGTTTTCTCTCTGTCTCCCTTTTCCCAGTCTCTTTTTGCACCTTTTCCTTTTGTGCTTTGTCGCTTTTCTCTGTTCTACATTTCTCACTTGTGCATTTCTCTTTTGTGCATTTATGCATTTTTCCACTGTTAAATCTCCCTCAGCATACTTTCCTATTCTCTCTTAGTGAACTTTCCACTTCTTTTACATGTTCCTTGTAGTTTTCTCTGTGTGCCTTTTCTTTTTTCCCAAACTCTGTGCATTCCCTTGGTGCTTTTACCTCTTTCTCAGTTTGCACATTTTCTCATTGTGCATATTCTGTCTGTGCATTCCAGTATTTGTGCTCCCTCCATCACGATCCCTGCAGGCCCCCTCCATCCTGCAGCTTCTATTTCCATCTCCTACATCTACCCCACTACTTACCTGCTCCTCCAGGGTCACCTTCCTGTCTCTTCTTCCCTTCTGCACTCACCCGCACCTGGACCATGCCAGAGCACCAGAACCCTGGTCCAACCAGCCCCTAGTGGCAATATGCGACTGTCTTCCGGTAGCTCTACCCGGGATGCCACACGGACTGCTGCTGCCAAACCGCGCCACACAACACAGAAGGTGCCTTCACCTGCTCCTCCTGCTGGTTCTCCTGCAGCTTCACAAATTCACACTCCACTTAGGGCCACATGTATGAAGCTCAAATGGGTTCGCAAACGCCGAGATTCACAGAATTTCGGCGTTTGCGAACTCATTTTCGCTAAATGGTATGTGTGTAGCAAATTTGAGTGCAAAATAAGGAATCGCAAATGTGCGATTCCTTATTTTGCGATTGCATTTAAGGAATCGCAAATTTTGTGATTCCTTAAATGCAATATATGAAGCACCCAAGTTGTGCGATTTCTCATTAAGAAATCGCAAATTACCACCAACTTGAAGTTGGTGGTAATTTGCGATTTCATTCACAAAAGCACTTTTTTGCATTTGTGAAGGTGCCATGTGGCTCACATACATGCCCTTAGGGCACGTATGTGCGCCATATGCGCACAGATGTGAATTTCAGGCGTGCATCAAGGTGTCCTTATGACACCCTTGCACCCTTGAAATTATTCTCAATTTGCGATTCGCAAATTGCGAATTCCAAATTGGGAATAACTTCACATTCATTCCTATGGGCCTCCTGGCCCATAGAAATGAATGGGAAATTATTCCTTAATTGCGATTCGCAATTTGCAAATCGCAATTAAGGAATTTTTATAAATCGCAAAACAAATGCGAATTTCTACATACATACCAATTTGCAAATCTCAAATAGCGATTTCTAAAAAATCGCTATTTGAGATTCACAAATCTGGATGTTGATACATCTGCCCCTAAGAAACTAATCAAGCCACTCATAACCCCACCCAACACCACACACCAAACAAAATCCAGACAACAGCACCCTCACGCATGCATGCATGCTAAACCGAAATCTGTTACATATAAGAGTACAGCACGATATAGCTTGTTTCATTATTAAAGATTTCATTTATTGGATTATATGTAGGTTGTAGATCTAATTTTTATTTTAAAGAATTGTTAATCCAGCGTGATTGTGGGCCTTAAGTTTACAGTTGAGACAGTGGTAATACGAACGTGAAAGTTGTTTTTCTGCATGTTTGTCTCCTTGGCAGGTGCAGACCAAAGGCAATCATTGGGTAGTGAAAAGCACATTGTATTTCAGAGATAGAGAGGTGAGGAAGAGCTGGCGAGGGCAAATGATTTTAATGAAGAACGTAAGGAGTGTTACCAGTTGGTAGTATCAGATGAAAGGAGACACCAAGGATGATTTTGAAGCGGAGACTGGAATATGGGAGTTGTGTTCAAGGTGCCAAGTTATTTTCAGGGAACTAGAAAACATATTATGATGTGTATGGCATCATGTTTTTCTTGAATATTCTTTTTGAATTTGGTGTTAGCCAGATTCCCTTTAGACTTGGAGAGGGACAAACCTCTTTTGACATTTTTTGATTGTGTGGCTTTATGCTATACATGATTCTTTACTTAAAGAACTTCTACAGAGGTTCTAATGCTGACACCTTTCTTGCTACCTTACTTCAAAAGGGTTTCCACTATCCGTAGGTTAGAGTAGGGTTTAATAGATGCTGCAAATCTTTTCCATGTAGAGGGAGAAGGATCAAAGCCATTGAACAATGCTGCGAGAACCTTAAAAAAAGTCTTGCCTTCCATCAAAGGTGACCATGATCCAGTTTCATTAAAGATTATGCCCAGATAGGAAAAAGAAGCAATCTTTGTGATGTTTCTGTCTTTAACATAAAACATGTGGGTTTTAGATGGTTTAGGACTGTCCACCATAATGTGGGACTTCAAAAAGTGAGTTTGCAACTCAAATTAATTCTCTCCATTTTCTTCGAATCTTGGGAACTCACTAGTCCCACCAATGATAGAAATATGCAAAGCTAAATTTGTTTGCCTTGTTTCTTATGGCTGTGACATGTGGGGCAATGCAGATAGCAAATGTTTCTAAATCACTAAAACCTCACTGCACCATCAGGATTCAAGCAAGCCGGGCCGAAGACGGCTGTAATGCCAGAAACCGGTCCCCGGAAGCTTGTTTCCTTTCTAGTAAAAGAATTGGCTTGGTAGTTTGGTCTGCCCTGTTCCCATGATGCACTGGGCCAGGGACAGACTAATTTGCATGTAGCCAGGTTCTGAGCTGGGATGGTGCAGTGAGCTAAAAAACGGTGATGGATCAAGCCCTGATCTGTTGACTGGGTACGAGTATTCTGCTTAATTCAGATGCTCTGTCCATCACCACCCCCCTTTTCTGAATCGTTTTGTCCACCATAAGCGAGGAAGGGTATGCTCAGACATGAGTCCCTCGCTCACTGCACCATCAGGATTCAAGCAAGCCGGGCCGAAGACGGCTGTAATGCCAGAAACCGGTCCCTGGAAGCTTGTTTCCTTTCCAGTAAAAGAATTGGCTTGGTCGTTTGGTCTGCCCTGTTCCCATGATGCACTGGGCCAGGGACAGACTAATTTGCATGTAGCCAGGTTCTGAGCTGCGATGGTGCAGTGAGCTAAAAAACGGTGATGGATCAAGCCCTGATCTGTTGACTGGGTACGAGTATTCTGCTTAATTCAGATGCTCTGTCCATCACCACCCCCCTTTTCTGAATCGTTTTGTCCACCATAAGCGTGGAAGGGTATGCTCAGACATGAGTCCCTCGCTCACTGCACCATCAGGATTCAAGCAAGCCGGGCCAAAGACGGCTGTAATGCCAGAAACCGATCCCCGTAAGCTTGTTTCCTTTCCAGTAAAAGAATTGGCTTGGTAGTTTGGTCTGCCCTGTTCCCATGATGCACTGGGCCATGGACAGACTAATTTGCATGTAGCCAGGTTCTGAGCTGGGATGGTGCAGTGAGCTAAAAAACGGTGATGGATCAAGCCCTGATCTGTTGACTGGGTACGAGTATTCTGCTTAATTCAGATGCTCTGTCCATCACCAGCCCTCTTTTCTGAATCGTTTTGTCCACCATAAGTGTGGAAGGGTATGCTCAGACATGAGTCCCTCGCTCACTGCACCATCAGGATTCAAGCAAGCCAGGCCGAAGACGGCTGTAATGACAGAAACCGGTCCCCGGAAGCTTGTTTCCTTTCCAGTAAAAGAATTGGCTTGGTAGTTTGGTCTGCCCTGTTCCCATGATGCACTGGGCCAGGGACAGACTAATTTGCATGTAGTCAGGTTCTGAGCTGGGATGGTGCAGTGAGCTAAAAAACGGTGATGGAGCAAGCCCTGATCTGTTGACTGGGTATGAGTATTCTGCTTAATTCAGATGCTCTGTACATTACCACCCCCCTTTTCTGAATCATTTTGTCCACCATAAGCGTGGAAGGGTATGCTCAAACATGAGTGGCTCGCTTACTGCACCATCAGGATTCAAGCAAGCCGGGCCGAAGACGGCTGTAATGCCAGAAACCGGTCCCCAGAAGCTTGTTTCCTTTCCAGTAAAAGAATTGTCTTGGTAGTTTGGTCTGCCCTGTTCCCATAATGCACTGGGCCAGGGACAGACTAATTTGCATGTAGCCAGGTTCTGAGCTGGGATGGTGCAGTGAGCTAAAAAACGGTGATGGATCAAGCCCTGATCTGTTGACTGGGTACGAGCATTCTGCTTAATTCAGATGCTCTGTCCATCACCACCCCCCTTTTCTGAATCGTTTTGTCCACCATAAGCGTGGAAGGGTATGCTCAGACACGAGTCCCTTGCTCACTGCACCATCAGGATTCAAGCAAGCCGGGCCGAAGACGGCTGTAATGCCAGAAACCGGTCCCCGGAAGATTGTTTCCTTTGCAGTACAAGAATTGGCTTGGCAGTTTGGTCTGCCCTGTTCCCATGATGCACTGGGCCAGGGACAGACTAATTTGCATGTAGCCACGTTCTGAGCTGGGATGGTGCAGTGAGCTAAAAAACGGTGATGGATCAAGCCCTGATCTGTTGACTGGGTACGAGTATTCTGCTTAATTCAGATGCTCTGTCCATCACCACCCCCCTTTTCTGAAACGTTTTGTCCACCATAAGCGTGGAAGGGTATGCTCAGACATGAGTCCCTTGCTCACTGCACCATCAGGATTCAAGCAAGCCGGGCCGAAGACGGCTGTAATGCCAGAAACCGGTCCCCGGAAGCTTGTTTCCTTTCCAGTAAAAGAATTGGCTTGGTAGTTTGGTCTGCCCTGTTCCCATGATGCACTGGGCCAGGGACAGACTAATTTGCATGTAGCCAGGTTCTGAGCTGGGATGGTGCAGTGAGCTAAAAAACGGTGATGGATCAAGCCCTGATCTGTTGACTGGGTACGAGTATTCTGCTTAATTCAGATGCTCTGTCCATCACCAGCCCTCTTTTCTGAATCGTTTTGTCCACCATAAGTGTGGAAGGGTATGCTCAGACATGAGTCCCTCGCTCACTGCACCATCAGGATTCAAGCAAGCCAGGCCGAAGACGGCTGTAATGACAGAAAACGGTCCCCGGAAGCTTGTTTCCTTTCCAGTAAAAGAATTGGCTTGGTAGTTTGGTCTGCCCTGTTCCCATGATGCACTGGGCCAGGGACAGACTAATTTGCATGTAGCCAGGTTCTGAGCTGGGATGGTGCAGTGAGCTAAAAAACGGTGATGGATCAAGCCCTGATCTGTTGACTGGGTATGAGTATTCTGCTTAATTCAGATGCTCTGTCCATTACCACCCCCCTTTTCTGAATCATTTTGTCCACCATAAGCGTGGAAGGGTATGCTCAAACATGAGTGGCTCGCTTACTGCACCATCAGGATTCAAGCAAGCCGGGCCGAAGACGGCTGTCATGCCAGAAACCGGTCCCCAGAAGCTTGTTTCCTTTCCAGTAAAAGAATTGTCTTGGTAGTTTGGTCTGCCCTGTTCCCATAATGCACTGGGCCAGGGACAGACTAATTTGCATGTAGCCAGGTTCTGAGCTGGGATGGTGCAGTGAGCTAAAAAACGGTGATGGATCAAGCCCTGATCTGTTGACTGGGTACGAGCATTCTGCTTAATTCAGATGCTCTGTCCATCACCACCCCCTTTTCTGAATCGTTTTGTCCACCATAAGCGTGGAAGGGTATGCTCAGACACGAGTCCCTTGCTCACTGCACCATCAGGATTCAAGCAAGCCAGGCCGAAGACGGCTGTAATGCCAGAAACTGGTCCCCGGAAGATTGTTTCCTTTGCAGTAAAAGAATTGGCTTGGTAGTTTGGTCTGCCCTGTTCCCATGATGCACTGGGCCAGGGACAGACTAATTTGCATGTAGCCAGGTTCTGAGCTGGGATGGTGCAGTGAGCTAAAAAACGGTGATGGCTCAAGCCTTGATCTGTTGACTGGGTACGAGTACTCTGCTTAATTCAGATGCTCTGTCCATCACCACCCCCCTTTTCTGAATCGTTTTGTCCACCATAAGCGTGGAAGGGTATGCTCAGACATGACTCCCTCGCTCACTGCACCATCAGGATTCAAGCAAGCCGGGCCGAAGACGGCAGTAATGCCAGAAACCGGTCCCCGGAAGCTTGCTTCCTTTCCAGTAAAAGAATTGGTTTGGAAGTTTGGTCTGCCCTGTTCCCATGATGCACTGGGCCAGGGACAGACTAATTTGCATGTAGCCAGGTTCTGAGCTGGGATGGTGCAGTGAGCTAAAAAAACGGTGATGAATCAAGCCCTGATCTGTTGACTGGGTATGAGTATTCTGCATAATTCAGATGCTCTGTTCATCACACCCCCCTTTTCTGAATCGTTTTGTCCACCATAAGCGTGGAAGGGTATGCTCAGACATGAGTCCCTCGCTCACTGCACCATCAGGATTCAAGCAAGCCGGGCCGAAGATGGCTGTAATGCTAGAAACCGGTCCCCGGAAGCTTGTTTCCTTTCCAGTAAAGAATTGGCTTGGTAGTTTGGTCTGCCCTGTTCCCATGATGCACTGGGCCAGGGACAGACTAATTTGCATATAGCCAGGTTCTGAGCTGGGATGGTGCAGTGAGCTAAAAAAACGGTGATGGGTCAAGCCCTGATCTGTTGACTGGGTACGAGTATTCTGCTTAATTCAGATGCTCTGTCCATCACCACCCCCCTTTTCTGAATCATTTTGTCCACCATAAGCGTGGAAGGGTATGCTCAGACATGAGTCCCTCGCTCACTGCACCATCAGGATTCAAGCAAGCCGGGCCGAAGACGGCTGTAATGCCAGAAACCGGTCCCTGGAAGCTTGTTTCCTTTCCAGTAAAAGAATTGGCTTGGTAGTTTGGTCTGCCCTGTTCCCATGATGCACTGGGCCAGGGACAGACTAATTTGCATGTAGCCAGGTTCTGAGCTGGGATGGTGCAGTGAGCTAAAAAACGGTGATGGATCAAGCCCTGATCTGCTGACTGTGTATGAATATTCTGCTTAATTCAGATGCTCTGTCCATCACCACCCCCCTTTCTGAATCGTTTTGTCCACCATAAGCGTGGAAGGGTATACTCAGACATGAGTCCCTCGCTCACTGCACCATCAGGATTCAAGCAAGCCGGGCTGAAGACGGCTGTAATGCCAGAAACCGGTCCCCGGAAGCTTGCTTCCTTTCCAGTAAAAGAATTGGCTTGGAAGTTTGGTCTGCCCTGTTCCCATAATGCACTGGGCCAGGGACAGACTAATTTGCATGTAGCCAGGTTCTGAGCTGGGATGGTGCAGTGAGCTAAAAAAACGGTGATGGATCAGCCCTGATCTGTTGACTGGGTATGAGTATTCTGCGTAATTCAGATGCTCTGTCCATCACCACCCCCCTTTTCTGAATCGTTTTGTCCACCATAAGCGTGGAAGGGTATGCTCAGATATGAGTCCCTCGCTCACTGCACCATCAGGATTCCAGCAAGCCGGGCCGAAGACGGCTGTAATGCCAGAAACCGGTCCCCGGAAGCCTGTTTCCTTTCCAGTAAAAGAATTGGCTTGGTAGTTTGGTCTGCCCTGTTCCCATGATGCACTGGGCCAGGGACAGACTAATTTGCATGTAGCCAGGTTCTGAGCTGGGATGGTGCAGTGAGCTAAAAAACGGTGATGGGTCAAGCCCTGATCTGTTGACTGGGTACGAGTATTCTGCTTAATTCAGATGCTCTGTCCATCACCACCCCCCTTTTCTGAATCATTTTGTCCACCATAAGCGTGGAAGGGTATGCTCAGACATGAGTCCCTCGCTCACTGCACCATCAGGATTCAAGCAAGCCGGGCCGAAGACGGCTGTAATGCCAGAAACCGGTCCCCGGAAGCTTGTTTCCTTTCCAGTAAAAGAATTGGCTTGGTAGTTTGGTCTGCCCTGTTCCCATGATGCACTGGGCCAGACAGACTAATTAGCATGTAGCCAGGTTCTGAGCTGGGATGGTGCAGTGAGCTAAAAAACGGTGATGGATCAAGCCCTGATCTGTTGACTGGTATGAATATTCTGCTTAATTCAGATGCTCTGTCCATCACCACCCCCCTTTTCTGCATCGTTTTGTCCACCATAAGCGAGGAAGGGTATGCTCAGACATGAGTACCTCGCTCAGTGCACCATCAGGATTCAAGCAAGCCGGGCCGAAGACTGCTGTAATGCCAGAAACCGGTCCCCGGAAGCTTGTTTCCTTTCCAGTAAAAGAATTTGCTTGGTAGTTTGGTCTGCCTTGTTCCCATGATGCACTGGGCCAGGGACAGACTAATTTGCATGTAGCCAGGTTCTGAGCTGGGATGGTGCAGTGAGCTAAAAAACAGTGATGGATCAAGCCCTGATCTGTTGACTGGGTATGAGTATTCTGCTTAATTCAGATGCTCTGTCCATCACCAGCCCCCTTTTCTGAATCGGTGCAGACCAAAGGCATTCATTGGTTAGTGAAAAGCACATTTTATTTCAGAGGTCTAGAGGTGAGGAAGAGCTGACGAGGGCAAACAATTTTAATTAAGAACGTAAGGAGTGTTACCAGTTGGTAGTATCAGATGAAAGGAGAAACCAAGGATGGTTTTGAGGCGAAGACTGGAATATGGGAGTTGTGTTCAAGGTGCCAAGTTCTTTTCAGGAAACTAGAAAACATATTATGATGTGTATGGCATCATGTTTTTCTTGAATGTTCTGTTTGCATTTGGTGTTAGCCAGATTCCCTTTAGACTTGGAGAGGTACAGACTTCTTTTGACATTTTTGATTGTGTGGCTTTATGCTATACATGATTCTTTACTTAAAGAACTTCTACAGAGGTTCTAATGCTGACACCTTTCTTGCTACCTTACTTCAAAAAGGTTTCCACTATCCTTAGGTTAGAGTAAGTTCAAGTTCAAGTTTGGCATTTGTATAGCGCCCTATATACCCATAGGGTCTCAAGGCGCTTGGGGAAGGGGAAGTTCATTTGTCGAATATCCAAGTTTTTAGTTCTTTTCTGATGGTGAGGTGGTTCTGGGTAAGGCGGAGATGGGTGGGGAGAGAGTTCCAGGTTTTGGCCGCTAAGTAGGAGAAGGATCTTCCACCCATGGTGGATTTATGGATGCGTGGGATTGTGGCGAGGGCTTGTGTGGATGATCGTTATTGGCGGGGGGGGTGTAAAAGGACAGGCGTGTGTTGAGGCAGTCGGGTCCTAGGTCGTAGAGAGCTTTGTGTGCGTGGGTAAGGAGGCGGAACGTTATTCTCTTGGTGACGGGAAGCCAGTGGAGGTCTTTTAGGTGCTCGGAGATGTGAGCTCGGCGGGGGAGGTCCAATATGAGTCTGGCTGAGGCGTTTTGGATGCGTTGGAGTTTTTTCTGGAGTTTGGCGGTGGTTCCGGCGTAGAGTGTGTTTCCGTAGTCCAGTCGGCTGGTCACTAGTGCGTGGGTGACCGTTTTTCTTGTTTCAGTGGGGATCCAGCGGAAGATGTTTTTTAAGCATGCGTAGGATGTTGAAGCAAGATGAGGTGACAGCGTTGACTTGTCTGGTCATTGAGAGGGAGGAGTCTAGGATGAAGCCTAGGTTGCGGGCGTGGTCAGCAGGTGTGGGTGCATTTCCCAGGGCCGGTGGCCACCAAGAATCGTCCCAGGCGGAGAGGGATGAGCCTAAGATGAGGACTTCAGTTTTGTCCGAGTTTAGTTTTAGGCGACTGTCTTTCATCCATTCGGCTACTTCTTTCATTCCTTCGTGTAGGTTGGTTTTGGCGGAGCTGGGATCGTTGGTGAGGGAGAGGATGAGCTGTGTGTCATCTGCGTAGGAGATGATGTTGAGGTTGTGTTTGCGTGCGATGGATGCGAGGGGACTCATGTATACGTTGAAGAGGGTGGGGCTGAGTGAGGATCCTTGTGGTACACCACAGATGACTTTGGTGGCCTCTGATCTGAAAGGGGGAAGGCGGACTCTCTGAGTTCTTCCGGCGAGGAACGAGATTATCCAGTCTAGTGCTTTACCTTGTATCCCGACGTTGCTAAGGCGTTTGATAAGGGTGGTATGGCAGACTGTGTCGAATGCTGCGGAGAGGTCAAGTAGGATGAGTGCGGTTGTTTCTCCATTGTCAAATCTTTTCCATGTAGTGGGAGAAAGATCAAAGCCATTGAACAATGAGGAGAGAGCCTTAAAAAAAAGTATTGCCTTCCATCAAAGGTGACCATGATCCAGTTTCATTAAAGATAATGCCCAGATAGGAAAAAGAAGCAACCTTTGTGATGTTTCAGCCTTTAACATAAAACATGTGGGTTTTAGATGGTTTGGGACTGGCCACGATAACGTTTGCAACTCAAATTAATTCTCTCAATTTTCTTTGAATCTTGGGAACTCACTAGTCCCACCAATGATAGAAATATACCAAGCTAAATGTGTTTGCCTTGTTTCTTATGGCTGTGACATGTGGGGCAATGCAGATAGCAAATGTTTCCAAATCACTAAAAATAATTGTATTAGATGCCTCTTAAGGCTCCCGATTCATGCCCCTCTTATATCCGACATCAGAAACTTGGCTTACCATTTCTTTGTGACCACTTAACTGTACGCCTGCTGCATAGAAGGGTTGCGGCTTGGCTTAAGCCTGATATTGAGCTAAATCGCATGATTTTGATGTACTGTTTGGGCCTGAACAGGGCGCTGTCAATCTCTTGGATTAAATAGGTCAAGTCTACCTTTACCAAATTAGGGAGCACAGACTTGTTTACTCAATTCACGAAAAATGTGAAAAGTGATGGTGACTTGGACAAAAAAAGTGTGTTTATGCATAGAAAAGCAGAGAGAGAGAGAGAGGGAGAGAAACTATTTGGAGGTATCAAAACCATCTGTATGGTCGTAGATGGCACTCAACTCTAGCCCCACCATGGAGCCATACATATTGTTTGCTACTAATCATACATAGGTTTATTTTAACTAGATTTCGGTTGAATATGTTGCATCTCATTTGACACCATCGCTGCTAATGATATTTTCCTCCTGTGCTGATATTTCATGAATCTCATTATTCATGACGAGCTCAGCTCGTCATCTGCACAGCTTCACTGTGCCTCATGACGAGCTGAGCTCGTCATGAGCCTCGAAGGGGTTAAGAAAATTCTCTGGCTGGTGTAGGGTTAAATAGGTAGGGCCAACTCATCTCCAGGACACGAACGAACCATTTTATGATGTTTTGTCATTATTTTTCTGACCTTCTCAGGTCTTCTTTGATTCTGCTTCTTGTAGGCCTGCATTTTAAATAAGTGAGCGCTGCGTTATTATATCTCCAATTGCTACCCAATCAGTTTGCCTGCTTTACCATGATAGTTCTCGTCTTAGTAATGTGTTAATCATTTGTGGCTGCACACTTTGATTATTTTAAAGCGTGTTGTTCCTTGTAATTCTTATGTTAAGGTTTTTATATGTTAGTTTTTATAGTGAATTTGTATTCACATGTCACCATTGTTTCTTAAGATGATGATATTTTGAGTTTTGGGGTCAGAGGTGGCTTAACACGTTACAATATGATTTTAATTGCCACAAGGAAATCATGGCTGTCTTTATATTTTTCTGGGCATGTACTCACGCTCTTTGACATGTCATTGAGGGGTGATTGGGGGGAAAGTTTCATTTTCTATTTGTATGTTTTATTCTTTTATGGGTGTTTATGCACCTACAAAGATATATTGATGATGATGATGAGGAAATCAGTTATTTTCCACCTTATTTCTAAAAGCTGATCACAAAGATAAATTAGATTGTTGGCAACTTTAGTGGAAAAGTAACTTTGTAAAAATGTATTTTTTGCTGCTTGATCTAGGAATTGTTAAAAAACAGTTCAGGCACTCAACATTTTTCGAGAGGCCAAAACACATTCCTGTCTGGAGTTGCCAAAGGGTAATAGCCTGCCCACTGGACACAGGAAAGCAGAAGTGTTGTCAACAGCAAGTGACTAAGCATTCCTTGGGCATCTGGGAGAGGTACACAACAGCTGGCAGACAAAAGGACAGTTTTAACACATATTTTGACTTGCTGACCCCTAACGGCATTGATGGGATATACTCTCATTCTCTTCCACAGCCATCTTAGATCCTTTGACTCCAGACAAGGAGATGGAGGACCAGTTCTGACCAAGACCAAGGGGAGAAGAGCTCATCTAAAGTTGGGTTGAGGATACGGGCCTGTCTGGAGCTCCTACAGAGGGAAGAAATGTTAAACCATTTTGATTCATGGCTTCTGGCAAATTTTTACAGTAAAGTGTAGAGGAAGTGCTGAGAAAAGAGGTAGGTGTAGGACAAGAAAGTCAAAAAGATTGGGTAGGAGAAATTGTCCTAACAGTGGTAGTGCATAGGATAAGACTGAGACCTCAATAACATCTCTTCAGAATATTCCTAGACCCGGGAAGACTACACCTGAAGAAGAATGCCCTGCTGGCGAAAGAAAAGTATCCTGATTCTTTCTGGAAGAAAAGGACTCCTGAACTCAAGGGCTCCTGACTCTAGCTGACACCCAGGGACTGGAAATGCTCTCTAAGAGTCAATTGCTAGGCCTTCTGTTTGCCTGCTCCATTTAAAAAAGCAGAAGCTCTCTGGACTCCAAGAGGGCCCAGCAGACCACAGAGGGCTTGACCTTGCAGACGTTCTCAATGGAGATAGATCTGGTGCCTAGAAGTCTGGCATGAGCACTTGGGAGACTGATCAGAAGTCCTTTCACTGTGTTTACAAAAAAGTGGGGCTTAGTAGTTTTTTCATCTCTGGAGGAACAGGACAAGGTCCTGTGTCTTGCCCATGGAGGTCACACCTAGGATAGGCAAGAGAACCAAGTTTGTCTTGCTCTGAGATTCTTTCCATGCTAAAAAGTATTTAATGGAACCTCAAGGGAAGGGTACCCAGCCCCCCAGAGCCATGCTTGGCAACAGCTTCCAGCCATGTCCCACTGGATGAATGTTCAAACCCAAAAAATTGACTAAGCCCAAAGGGAAAATCTTGGATTGGGGTGAGGCAGCAAATCCATCCCAGCAATGAAGAGACCTCGGTGGCTACAACATTCAACCTTTGGCCTGTTGTTGCCAACACCAAGGGCTTCAATGAGAGCTCAATGATGACATGTCCACCTTTGTGTGACCCTCGGGAACCTCAGGATTAGACCTTAGACTGCTGAAGGATTTGACTGCCATTTCATTTCTTGACAAAAACTTTGAACAGGATAACCTGCTTGGTGTATCTGACCTCCACTCCATCACAGTCAACTTGAAATTCTTGATAGATCCTGGGCACCCGCAAACTATAATTTAAATGAAGCGTTCATTTTTTTAATGTACCTTCTGCCTTCAAACTCTAAAAAAATCATATGATTACTTCCCTGATCCACCCCAATTTTAAGAATTGTGGACACTTTATACTCATTATGTTATTCTTTATTTATCTAAATATGTTTGGGAATTTTATTGTGTAGTTTTCTTGACTTTCAAATTGTTAGTACTGCATGACCTTAACAAGAATTTCTAAGGAACTGCATGCTGTTTGATCCAAGGCAGAGATTTATTTAATAATCAATTTCTGACAGTGCTCAAAGAATTTTAACATTTTCTTTGGTTCCATTGCTTGAGCTGTCCTACGTAGTTTAAAATAAATGTACATTGTCATCCAGTTATTTGACTTCTGCAGCTGTCCCTCGAAACACAGGCACCAGGTACTTTTGTGAGCTTGCTGATTTGCTAGGTACCTCTTCTATGGGGTTTTGCCTTCAAGGCTTTGTGAAGTAGAATAGCCAGGGATTACTCTTGAGGTGTGATGTGGAACAGAACATCTAGTTCAGGCAGAAGTCATCCCTTTAAATAAATATAAGGTCCGAGCATTATTCTTAAAGATTTTTGTTATTTTTTTTGTTATTTTTTAAGATTTTGTTTTAGACATTTGTATGGCACAGTAGCATATCTCACTACTCAGCAACTTTCTGTTCTTTTCCAGAATGCACTGGGAAACTAAATTACAGTTATACATGTTTCTATCCATCACTATACCCAAGCATAGCTTCTGGGGACAATGACTCTCATGAAAACAGTGCCACACCTAATTAAATAATTATTGTCATTGTGAACAAGCTTCCTTTGGCTATGGATTAGGATCGAACTGCATCACATCAAAAAATGCAAAAGCACAGTTCAATGTACTGCTGGCTGCAGGAAGGAGTAGCAGCAGCACCTCAAAGGCAGTGACACGAGCAGTTGTGGAGCTGGTACATGGACCTTTGCACCACGTCAGCAAATCAGAAACAGGTAAGGTTTTGCACTGGCAAATTTAGAGCTGCAGCACAAAGGCTAACAGGAAAATTGGTCCCAGTAAAGTAAGTTGCAAAAATGATGGTCTGATGTGCATATAGAGCTTACATGGACATCCGGTTGTAGAAGAACCCATTATGCTATTGATTTGCTGACAGTCACTCAGACCTCACATAGATATCAGACCTTGCCAGAACACATGTTGCAGTGAAGTTGTGGTGATAAACAAAGTTTGCAAAGTCCAGAGGACACAGAAGAACACAGGCCACAAGGTTGACAGGCACAGAGCCTCCACATGGACTTCAGGTCACACTCTAAGGTGTCTTACAGTGCAAGAGTGGCAGTGAAGCACATAGCCTCCCAGCCATTGCTAACATTATTCATCCCCCAATTAAGCAATCACAAAAATAAACATCAATTCATACAAAGTGATAAGAACTTTTCATTAAAAACTTTTCCACACAACTCGTAATAATAATTGACTATTTCTTTCCTGCTTAGATTCAGCCAACAAAAAACGTCCTTATTGCAGACCTGACATTAAATGTAAAAACCATCATTTTAAAAGATTATATAGACTCCACAAACATGACTCTTTGGCATGAAGCAAAAACATGAATAATTACAGATGTATAACAGTGAATGGGGATCTGAGAGGCATCACACAAACAACCAAATATACATTAAAAAGTTAAAACTAGAGTGCTATACATTACACTCAATTAAAACAGGTTTTATTTTCTGGTCATATCTATCAAAGTCCCAGCTGAGTGTGACTGCCCCTTGCTCTATGTGAGGCGTATCTGTGTGGACAGAAACACCTAGTTGAGAAATAATTCCCAAAAGTACAAATACCGCTTCGGGAAAAATATGCACAACAGTGAGCTCGCAAGTATGTCCAGCAGTATAAAGAATAAAGCAGATTTTTTTTAAATATTCAATGCCACATGTAATTCCTCTTACCGGTCAACCACAGATTCAAGTCAAGTATCCTTTAAAACCATAGATTAAAGAAGCCATAAAATCCAGTCTTACAGTACTGCAATTTGAGGAGGGATAGTACCTTGGCATTCTACTATGAATATCCCAATATTCTCAGTGGGCATAACCTATGTGTCATACAGGTTAACATTTGATTATAGAAACCTCAACATCCATATACTTACCCATATTGTGCGAAAGACGTTTAGAGTTGGACTTATGATAACTTTGGTCTAAAAAATAACCACTTGCCTTGGCAAATCAATTCACCAATCAGCACATAACACTTAAATCACAATATTTCACTGCCTTTGCATGTTCTATTATTATTCTAACTCCAATCCAAAAAACAGTGGGGCAAATGCATACATTGGGTGGCATATATACTGTAAACCCCAGTATAACAAAAGTTGGGGAAAGTGTATATATTTGAGGGTAGGGGGCATATTTACTATTCAAACTCCAGTCTGAGGAAAAGTTAGGCAATGTACATACATGGAGGGGAGGGACAGTTTTACTGTTCTAACTCCAGTCTACCGAAAGTTGTGAAAACTGCATACATTGGGGGTCCTATTTGCTATTATAACTCCAGTTTAGCAAACAATGCGGAAATATATACATTGGGGTCGATCATATTTACCATTCTAAAGCCCAGTCTTACAAAAGTTGGGCAATGTACATACTATTCTACATCCATAAACATATGGTTTAAATTGACTACACCTAAAAATTAAGATTTCTGCCAAAAAATGTTTAAAAATGTAAACAGAAGATAAACAATATTAGATTCTACAGCTGAAACACACCCAAAATCTGTAAATCAAATCAAAGCAAAAGTTATCTTCAATTATAATTAAAAAATAAATCACAAAAGACACACAATAAATGTTAGGAACGCATAGTTCATCCAATGTTAAGAGAGTAAATAATCACTTAATTTACAGAAGTTTAAAAATAAATTCAGAAGTAAAACATACATTGTGACACAATAGGCACAGCAGACCCCCTCTTCACTTTGAAACATCATCCATACTAATAATATAAAGAGAGAGCCCAAACCTTTGAGGCGGGTAATCTCAGGAACCACAGCACCAAGCACAACACCCAATACAGCGTTGGAAAGGGCAGTTGCAGCAGAAGGACATAGGCTATACAGACGCCAACCATATACATTTAAAAGGTAAAAGAACCGTGCCAGCAAAGTAGTCCCTTGTGGGCGTGTCTGCGTTGTGCTGTGGGCGTGTGCTGGGGGCGTGTGCTGGGGGCGTGACAAACACTGGGGGTGTGTGGTACGTTCCACCCTTCATGCCATGTCTCATATTGTGTGCTAATCCCACCCTGCTCCCTTTAAATACCCCTGTACCCCATGATCATAACCCACCCTTACTCCTTAAAATACTCCAACACCCTTAAACACTAACCCATCTTAACGCTATAAATATACCCTGTACCCCAAAACCCAAACCTACCCCTAAACCCTAAAAATACCCCTATACCCCAAAACCCAAACCTAGCCCTGAACCCTATGAATACCCCTGTACCTCAAAACCCAAACCTTCCCCATAACCCTAAAAATACCCCTGTACCCCAAAACCCAAACCTAGCCCTGAACCCTGAAAATACCACTGTACCCCAAAACCCAAACCTATCGCTGAACCCTAAAATACCCCTGTACCCCAAAACCCAAACCTACCGCTGAACCCTAAAATACCCCTGTACCCCAAAACCCAAACCTACCCCTGAACCCTAAAAATACCCCTGTACCCAAAACCCAAACCTACCCCTGAACCCTAAAAATACCCCTGTACCCCAAAACCCAAACCTAGCCCTGAACCCTAAAAATACCCCTGTACCCCAAAACTCAAACCTACCCCTGAACCCTAAAAATACCCCTGTAACCCAAAACCCAAACCTACTTCTGAACCCTAAAAATACCCCTATACCCCAAAACCCAAACCTACAGCTGAACCCTAAAATACCCCTGTACCCCAAACACAAACCTAGCCCTGCACCCTAAAAATACCCCTGTACCCCAAAACCTAAACCTAGCCCTGAACCCTAAAAATACCCCTGTACCCCAAAACCCAAACTTAGCCCTGAACCCTAAAATTACCCTTGTACCCCAAAACCCAAACCTAGCCCTGAACCCTTAAAATATCCCTGTACCCCAAAACCCAAACCTACCCCTGAACCCTACAAATACCCCTATACCCCAAAACCCAAAACTATATCTGAACCCTTAAAATACCTCTGTACCCCAAAACCCAAACCTAGCCCTGAACCCTAAAAATACCCCTGTACCCCAAACCCAAACCTAGCCCTGAACCCTTAAAATACCCCTGTGCCCCAAAACCCAAACCTACCCCTGAACCCTAAAAATACCCCTATACCCCAAAACCCAAACCTAGCCCTGAACCCTAAAAATACCCCTGTACCCCAAAACCCATACCTATCCCTAAACCCTAAAACGACCCCTGTACCCCATAACCCAAAACTATATCGGAACCCTTAAAATATCCAAACACCCCAAAACATGTACCTCAGTACCCCAAAACATATACCCCTATACCCATACTTACCTTATCCAAACATTTTAAAAAAACATGCTTTTACTATTCATGCATTTACAACAAATTTCGTTGTAAATGTATGCGTAGTAAAAGCATATATGCAATGCGTTATAATGGCATTGCGGAGTCATGGTACTTTCGTAATGAACGTATGCGGAGTGATGGTATGCGGAAAGAAAGTTGCAGAATAATCGGTGTTTACCCTCCCCCGGTAAGTACATTGGTGGCACGGCAGCCCACATCTCCAGCAACATACTCATATTTTTTCACCACCCATTTGAAAAATGCACAGGTCTCTCTCATTGATGGCCAGCACCAACATTCACTTTTAGGCACACCTCCCGCCACAAGTTCTAGAATTGCGAACTTTAGAGCTGGGGAGCTACGTTCGAATCTCGGCATCAGCTCAACATCCTGTGATTCCAGGCAAATTGCTTTGTCTCCCCGTGCCTACCATAAATGAATGTTTTCTTCTGTAATGTAAATTGTGCTTATGCCATGTTGTCGAGTTTGCGCTATATAATATTGCAAGGAAAAAGAAAGTAGGGAAACTCGAGTTCACACACTACTGAACGCGCACTCTTAAATGCATCAGCAGTGCACTGTGAATCGTAGCGTTTCACAGGCCTGTCACAGATAAGAAATGCTATCAAAACGAAATCCTAGAAAACAATATACTACTGGCCGGCAGCAATTCATACCCGGACAACATCGGCACGGGCTGCTATCAACAATGAAATCATAAACCAAGGACTTATAGAAATTGAAGACTCACTGTATCTATTAAGCGAGAAGTCCTTACAAGATTTCAGCCTGCCGCCAGCAGTCCGAACTAACCTAACTGGATACCACAATATCGCTACCGCACACAATATTCCAGAGCTAAATAACTACCTTGCTCAACACTTGCCTAACTTAGTTCCCGATCAACAACTCGCCTACAACACCATAGTTGATAGTGTTGAAAAGAAGCAAGGTAAACTATTGTTCATAGACGCCCCCGGTGGCACAGGAAAGACTTACCTAATCAACCTCATACTTGCCAAAGTTCGATCTTCTGGGAATTTGGCTCTAGCTGTTGCTTCATCTGGAATAGCTGCCACTTTGCTAACAGCTGGGAAAACAGCACATTCTACCTTTGAACTGCCACAGTTTCCCTTGAAAAGGATTCAATATGCTCTATTCGGAAAAACGGACCTTTGGGGACACCGCTTCAAAATGTGTCTCTTATCATGTGGGACGAATGTAAAATGACACACCGCTCACATATTGAGGCAGTTGACAGAACTCTCAAAGACATTAGAAATTCATACAACATAATTGGAGGTGTTACTTTTGTGTTTGCTGGTGACTTCCAACAAACTCTTCCTGTGGTGCCTACAGGAACGCGGGCTGATATACTAAAAGCATGCTTAAAAGCATCACACCTATGGAACTCTGTACAATCTATTACCTTGCGCACTAACATGAGGACACATTTAGGAGGTGGAGATGCACAATTTGCAGATCTTCTAATAGAAGTGGCCAACGGAGACATACCTGACACATATGGCCTTACCAACATACAAAACTTAGGTAAGTGTCTCTGTACACTACATGAACTCATACAACATGTTTACCCAGACATCAAGCATCTTCTCAGCAAAGATTACACATGGATTTGCGAAAGGTCTATAGTTGGCGCCCGAAACTCTGCAGTGCATCATATTAATGAACACATACTACAACTATTCCCAGGTGAAACCACAATATATAATTCCATTGATACAGTATTAGATACACAAGACGGTGTGCATTATCCCCAAGAATTCCTCCACTCACTTAACCAGGGCTTCCCCCTCATACACTCCAAATGAAAGTAGGTGTTCCTATCATGTTATTACAAAACCTACATGCACCAAATCTCTGCAATGGGACGCGCCTACAAGTTAAATCTCTTTTACCTTATGTAATAGAGACTACTATTCTCACTGGCCCTGCTGCAGGACAGTTAGCCCATATTCCCTGGATACCCATGATCCCTACTGATCTACCATTTCAATTAAAACGCTTACAATTCCCTATTAACATTGCTTTTGCATCCACCATTAACAAATCACAAGGTCAGACATACAAAGTCATTGGGATAGACTTACGAGAGGACTGCTTCACTCATGGACAGTTATATGTTGCGCTATCGAGGTCGGGGAATTCCGACAACCAATTTATTTTACTTCCTGATTCTCATGAAACACGAAATGTGGTGTACCATGAAGTTTTGAAGTAAATGTTATTTTCAATACTAAAACCATTGCTGTCTAGCCTTTTTTTACCCGGACAACGTCGGGACAGGCCGCTAGTAATACAATAAAAGAGGAGCAGGATATTGCTGCCGCATTGATTTACAAATTGTCCAGCAAAAGATAAAAAGCATTAAGGATTGGGGAGAAAACTAAACATAGGGACAAAAGCTAACCAAATCAGTGCTAAGTAAACTCTTTAGGTAGGAGAGATAGTGCTAAACAATCACCACCCTAAATAGACACAATAATTATCCCTCCCAGGGACCCATTACTAAGATTAATAAGTGTCCATAGAAAGACAATTTCTTAAAATCACGTGATAGCTAGGGTTTTCTCTCTGCATGCATCTGTGCTCAGATAACACTTTTTGACCCATGATTTATCCTGTTTAACACTATTTGTGGAATCACTATGCAATTCAACCTACCAACCTACCAATTTCAGCACATAAGTCTTTAATATATCTCAGTCACAAAATCATCAAACAGCCATCCATTTTAGAACATTCAGTGATTATGGCTCTGTTAAATTTGTTTGCAGAATTGGATCAGATAGACACTGATAACATCAAAGGAGCTAACTTGACAACATCCTCTAATCTACCCCTGCCCCTCCACCTCAAGCATTCCCTGTTGCTGACCAAATTCAGGAAGGATCTCAAGACCTGGCACTTTGACTGAACCTCCACAGCCAGACGCATCAGAAGCCCACCACCACACACACCTCTACCCTTCATCGCTTTGAGACCCGTGACATCCACTCTTTACAAACCCCTGATTGAATGATTGATTGATTGATATTAACACTTCATGTGAGTTAAAATGTGGATCGCTTGGCAGAAGATCTAATAATCACCATCAGAAGCAGTTTTCCTCAATTTGGAGAGGACCTATGTTAACATAACCCCAAATACCAGTACCATAAACGGGAGAGGAACACCTTTACATTTATATATGTACCATATACCTAGGAGGTTTGTTAGCTATTTTTTAACAAAATTAAAAACTGCATATAGTGATTGTAAAAAAGGATTGTCTCTTGTTCGACACAAGAGGGGTCCAACTACAAGAAGAACCGTATAGACTAAGATTAGAAAAAAAGAGCCTTCTTGATCATTCTATCCTTAATGGTTAAGTTCCTGACTTTGCAGTTTTAGGTCCAAAAATCATGACATAAGTTTTGGTTTGATTAGTGTTGTAGCCCGGATCATCATTAAAAGAAGCACATGCATCAATCAGCTTTATCAAACCATTATCATTATGAGGTAATAAAACCTCGTATTTTACACAGAGCTGGAATGGACCTAAAAATAGTCCCTTCTTCAGTGGCGCTGTAAAGAAACACTGGAAGCACTGTTCCTAAGCACAAAATAAGTTCCAATTGCCAGCTTTATCCATACTAATATAATAAAGAGAGAGCCCAAACCTTTGAGGCGGGTAATCTCAGGAACCACAGCACCAATCACAACACCCAATACAGCGTTGGAAAGGGCAGTTGCAGCAGAAGGACATAGGCTATGCAGACGCCCACCATATACATTTAAAAAGTAAAAGAACCATGCCAGAAACGTAGTCCCTTGTGGGCGTGTCTGCGTTGTGCTGTGGGCTTGTGCTGGGTGGGCGTGACAAATGCTGGGGGTGTGTGATACGTTCCGCCCTTCGTGCTGGACTGTTCCCATGAGGAACAGGGTCAAAGATGATTTGCATATGGCCATGTCTGAACTGGGGTGGTGTGGAGTGCAAAAAAACGATGCATTTAGGCCCAGATCTCTGTACTGGGGTGAATGTATGACATTGTTCTGCATTCTGTCCATCAACTGTTGTTTTTGCATTTGTCACCCCGAGTGGAATGGGTATGCTCAGACGTGAGTCCCATGCTCTCCACACCACTGGAGTCAAGCTATCGTGGCTGAAGACGGCTGATAGCCAGAAATCGGTCCTATTATGCTTCCCTGCACCCCATAATCAAAACCCACCCTTACTCCTTAAAATACCCAAACACCCTTAAACACTAACCCATCTTAACCCTATAAATATACCCTGTACCCCAAAACCCAAACCTATACCTAAATCCTAAAAATACCCCTGTACCCCAAAAACAAAAACCTACCCCTGAACCCTAAAATACCCCTGTACCTCAAAACCCAAACCTAGCCCTGAACCCTTAAAATAACCCTGTACCCCAATACCCAAACCTACCCCTGAACCCTAAAAATACCCCTGCACCCCAAAACCCAAACCTAGCCCAGAACCATGAAAAGAACCCTGTACCCCAAAACCCAAACCTACCCCTGAACCCTAAAATACCTGTGTACCCCAAAACCCAAACCTAGCCCTGAACCCTAAAAATACCCCTGTACCCCAAAACCCAAACCTAGCCCTGAACCCTTAAAATAACCCTGTACCCCAAAACCCAAAACTACCCCTGAATCCTAAAAATACCCCTATACCCCAAAACCCAAACCTAGCCCTGAACCCTAAAAATATGCCTGTACCCCAAAACCCATACCTATCCCTAAACGCTAAAACTACCCCTGTACCCCATAACCCAAAACTATATCTGAACCCTTAAAATACCCAAACACCCCAAAACATATACCTCAGTACCCCAAAACATATACCCCTATACTCATACTTACCTTATCCAAACATTAAAAAAAACATGCTTTTACCATTCATACATTTACAACGAATTTCATTGTAAATGTATGCGTGGTAAAAGCATATAAAATGTAATGCCATGCGTTATAATGGCATTGCGGAGTCATGGTACTTTCATAATGAAAGTATGCGGAGTGATGGTCGGCGGAAAGAAAGTTGCGGAATAATGGGTGTTTACCCTCCCCCGGTAAGTACATTGGTGGCACAGTGGCCCACATCTCCAGCAACATACTCATATTTCTTCACCACCGATTTGAAAAATGCACAGGTCTCTCTCATTGATGGCCAGCACGACATACACTTTTAGACACACCTCCCGCCACAACTACTAGAATTGCAAACTTTAGAGCTGGGGAGCTACGTTCGAATCTCGGCATCAGGTCAACATCCTGTGATTCCAGGCAAATTGCTTTGTCTCCCCGTGCCTACCACAAATTAATGTGTTCTTCTGTAATGTAAATTGTGCTCATGCCATGTTGTCGAGTTCGCGCTGCATAATATTGCAAGGAAAAATAAAGAAGGGAAACTCGAGTACACACACTACTGAACGCGCACTCTTAAGTGCATCAGCAGTGCAATGCGAATCGGAGCGTTACACAGGCCTGTCACAGAAAAGAAATGCTATCAAAACGAAATCCTACAAAACAATATACTACTGGCCGGCAGCAATTCATACCCGGACAACGTCGGGACGGGCTGCTAGTTTAATATATATATATATGCATATATATATATATATATGTGTATATATAATCACGCAACATTAATCCTAGCACGTAGATGTTTCCGATGCCCCACACTAAGGGGACTATTATGATTGCGGATTTCCCGCATCCTCCGGGCCGACGGAAGCCACCACCGGCCCGGAGGATGCGGGAAAACCGCAGCGGATGCTTGAAAGACCCACCGCCAATTTAGGATGGCTGGTGGGTCTTGGAATCTGTCCGTCGCTTTTCAGCCGCGGTCGCCTTCCGACCGCGGCGGAAAAACATTAACATGGCTGGCGGTGTCTATCAGACACCGCTAGCCATATTATGATGCAGTAGAAAGTATGCTTTTCCACTGCGGCTTTTCTGCCGTGGAAAAGCATACGGACCTTCACTTCGGGGGCCGTTGCGGGCCCCCTGGGTGAAGGGGGGTTGGGGGGTGCACATGGGGGGTACCTATGGTACCCCCCTGCATTTGCGTGAACAAAGCGGCAGGCATCGCGCGGTGCCTGCCGCTTTGTGCGCACAAATGCTGTGCATGCATTTTTAACATTGCGGCGGGTGCAGCTTGAAGCTGCACCCGCCGCAATGTTAAGAATAGAGGATGTGACCGCTACCCTGGCGGTCACATCCTAATCTGCACGGAGGGACCGCCGCTGCCCCTGCGGACCGTCCCTCCTACTCTATGGTGGCGGACAGACTCAGGTCCGTCCGCCATCATAATCGGCCCCTAACTGTGGTGATTGACATGAAGTTGTTGTAATGCCCGATCTGCCTCACATGAAATATTAAGTACAAAGGAGTCACAAATTAAATAATGTTGGGCTTGTGTACACACATTTATTTTAATTTTAATTGTTTTTGTTCATTATTATTTAAATAATATGCGTATGTGAATCGCAACATATGCTACATGTGTCTAGTTACAATGCACTGTAAATATATTTTTTCACCGAAAGTGTAAACAGACTGAGCCATGACTAATGAGAAATCTGTAATTCAAGAACTCTCCTATGTCTGTCAATAATGTCATGACAACATCACCATGACAACCAAAACGAGTTGAAACTTGTCAGGTATTTAATTACATGTAATCCTGTATATAAACTGTGAGTAAAAGTTTATGCAGATCTAGTGAACAAGTCGGGAGCAAGTCGCCGAAACGCGTCTAAGCAGCAACTGAGAGAATAAATGTTCTTTGGATTATGATTCACGGAGGCAGCGCCTTTCTTAATTGAGAGTTTGGACTGGTTTTCAATATATATATGAAGAAAAGTACGCTGTCTCAGCACTTCCTTTCGGCGAACCAAAGACAGAACCGAGGCACAAGGAAAAAGGAAAACAAGTGCGCAAAAAACAAAAAGGGGGCAGGGTAGAAACACCCTGACTCCCTAGGCCTGCTTAGGGGATCCCACAAGGACCCCCAGGGCCCAAAAACTTTTTTTCTTTTTTTTAAACAGGAAACTCCAAAGAGGATCTGCGGATCTGGCAGCGGGGGAAAAAACAAAGCGCAGGCTCCCGTGCTTATTTAATAATTAGCCCCCGGGGGCCAAGTCCCGGGGCTATAATCTTTAATTGTCCCAGGGTGCCCACCCCCGGGACACTGTAGTTTGCTACGGCAGGGCGGGAGCCTCTCGACTCCTGCCCTAGCAAACTTGGTTTGCATTTTGAAAGGGAGAGCAGGGAAACATGCTCTCTCTTTCAAAATGCAAACCAAATTGCTTTTCCACACGGGAAGCTGCATCTTAGCAGCTCCCTATGTGGAAAAGCAATGCCAGCTCCCGAAGGACGCGGGGAGCTGGCGCGACCATGGAGGGATTGGGGAACCCCCCTAGGTCCCGAACGGAGAGGGCCAGCCCCGGGGGATGGGGTCGCCGGGGCTACAAGTGCTGGGAAGGGGGGCCACATGGCCCCCCTCCCAAAAATGTTAATGAAAAAACAAAGATCGGCCCAAGGGATGGGGTCCACGGGGCCTTAATTGGCCTGAGGAAGGGGCAACGCAGCCCCCCTCCAAAATAATTTTTAATTATAAAAAAGGCAATGCCCCGGGGGATGGAGTCCCCGGGGCCGATTAAGGCCTCGGGAGGGGGACCACGCGGCCCCCTTCCAAATTTTTATTTTTATTTTATTGGGGCAGGCTCTGGGGGATGGGGTCCCCAGGGTCAATATTATTAGGAAAAGAAGGGGGGCCACACTGCCTCCTTCTTAAAAACATTAATTTAAAAAGATCGGCATCACGCTGGAGGTCACGCCCCCTCCTTTCAACACTCTGCAAACGGGCCCGCTGGTGCGTTTGCAGATGGGGAACGAATTCCCCTTGAATACTGGGGTCCATGGGGGCCAACTAGCCCACCAGGAATGCGCCGGGGGCTGCGTTGTAGAGAGGTGTTCTGAGGCCGCACCTCTTTTTACACCTCTCTGTAACGCAGCTCTGTGGTGTATAATGGAGGTAGCTGGTGGGCTAGTTGCAGCCCAGGGACCCTCAGTATTCAAGGGGAGTTAATCCTCCAACTTAAAAAAACGCCACAGGCGCGTTTGCACAGTGGTGAAGGGAGGGGCGGGGCCTGATTTGACATGTGTGCAAACACACCCTGTGGCGCGGTTTAAGTTGGGGAATTAATTCCTCTTCAATCTTGAGGGCCCCAGTGTTGGAAAAAGGGCGTGTCTTCTGAACACTTCTCTGCAACGCAGCTCTCTCGCGCATACTGGAGGTACCTGGTGGGATCGTTGTTCCCCAGGGATCCTCAGGATTGAGGAGGAATGAATTTTCCAACTTAAAGCGCACCACAGGGCGTGTTTGCAGACATGTCACCTCAGGCCATGCCCCCTTCCTTCACCATTGTGCTAACGCACCCCGTGGCGAGTTGTAAGTTGGGGAATTAATTCTCTTTCAATACTGAGGGCACCTGATGGACAACTAGCCCAAGCGGTATCTCCAGTATGCGCCAGGGAGCTGCGTTGCAGACAGGTGTTCAGAGGCCAGGCCCCTTTTTACACCTCTCTGCGGCGCTTACTGGAGGTTCCTAGTGGGCTAGTTTGACCCTAGGGACCCTTAGGATTCAAGGGGACTTAATCTCTCAAATTCGAATGGCCACAGGGTGCGTTTACACAGTGGTGAAGGGAGGGGACGGGGCCTAAGGTGATGTGTGCAAACACCCCCTGTGGTGCATTTTAAGTTGGGGAAATAATTCCCCTTCAATCCTGAGGGACCCTGGGGCCCAATTAGCCCATCAGGTGCTTCCAGTAAGCGCCACTGCGCTGCGTTGCAGAGAGGTGGTTCAGGACGTTCCCCTTTTTACACCTCTCTGCAATGGCGCTTACTGGACGTACCTAGTGGGCTAATTTGTCCCTAGGGACCCTCAGGATTCAAGGGGACTTAATCTCCCAACTTAAAACGGGCACAGGGGGTGTGTACACAGTGGGGAAGGGAGAGGACGGGGCCAGAGGTGACGAGTGCAAACACGCACTGTGGCGCATTTTAAGTTGGGGAAATAATTCCCCTGCAATCCTGAGGGACCCTGGGGGCTAACTAGCCCACCAGGTGTTTCAAGTAAGTGCCAGTGCGCTGCATTGCAGAGAGGTGATCCAGGCCGTTCCACTTTTTACACCTCTCTGCAACATAGCTCTGTGGCGCTTACTGGAGGTACCTAGTGGGCAAGTTGGATCCTAAGGACCCTCAAGATTCAAATGAACTTAATCTCCCAACTTAAAATGGCCACAGGACGCGTTTACACAGTGGTGAAGTGAGGAGACAGGGCCTGAGGTGACGTGTGCAAAGACACCCTGTGGCGCGTTTTAAGTTGCGGAAATAATTCCCCTTCAATCATGAGGGCTCCGGGGGGCCAACTAGCCCACCATGTGCTTCCAGTAAGCACCACCGCGCTTCTTTGCAGCGAGGTGGTCTAGGCCATGCCCCTTTTTACACCTCTCTGCAAAGCAGCTATGTGGCACTTACTGGTGGTACCTAGTGGGCTAGTTGGACCCTAGGGACCCTCAGGATTCAAGGGGACTTAATCTCCCAACTTAAAACTGCCACAGGGCGCATTTACACAGTGGTGAAGAGAGGGGACGGGGCCTGATGTGACGTGTGCAAACACGCCCTGTGGCGCGTTTTAAGTTGGGGAAATAATTCCCCTTCAATCCTGAGTGACCCTGGGGGCCAACTAGTCCATAGGTGCTTCCAGTAAAGCGCCACTGAGCTGCGTTGCAGAGAGGTGGTCTAGGCTGTGCCCCTTTTTACATCTCTCTGCAACGCAGCTCTTTCGCACCTACCTGAGGTACCTAGTGGGCTAGTTGGACCCTAGGGACCCTCAGGATTCAAGGGGAGTTAATCTCCCAACTTAAAATGGCCTCAGAGTGTGTTTGCACAGTGGTGAAGGGAGGGGACGGGGCCTGATGTGAAGTGTGCGCATTTTAAGAGGTAGTTTTAATCCCCCTGCCCTACTATATACTAGGGGCTTACAGAGGAGGCGATGCTAATCACAGGGAGACCCCAACGCATAGTGTTCCCTAGTGTATGTAGGTGTTTTCACTGTATTCTAAGTGTCTTTTAACATAGCACTGGCTCTAGGACTGGTTAGTCCGAGTCAGATACTACCAGTACCTGTCTAAGAAACTTGAGGGTACAGGATGATTTTGCAACAGGGTTTCTTTCTGCTCTTCTGCTTGTTCTTTCTGCACATTTACCTTCTTCCTGCACTTTACTTCGTCTTTTTGACTTCTGTTGCTTCTTTCTGCATTTCTTTTTTTTCTGTGCGTTTTTTCTTCTTTCTTCACATGTCCTATCTCTGTAGGCATAGTTAGAAATTAGCATTTAAAAAACTTTTGAAATTCACTGAAAAAACCATAGGTTTCAGGCACATTATAGTTAGGAATTAGCATTTAAAAAACCTTAGAAATTCACTGAAAATCCATAGGTTTCAGGGGCGTTATAGTTAGCTGGACATTTCACTCGTACAAAACCGTTGAAATTCCCCCATTATAGTTAGTTCAGCTAACTATAACTTGCGCGCCCGCAATGCACTGCTGATGACGGCACATATTACATCTCTCATGACATGGTCAGAGACATCACTGATGACATCTCAAATGACATCACTGATGTTATCATCCTTGTGATAGAGTGGCAGACCTCCTCTCAACCCAATATAACCTTTGATACACACATACAAAAATAGAAACTAAAATGTTCAAAACAATGGACATACCAATACCAGTTACAACAACCTATTCAGTATTTCTAAGATCTACATACACATCCACTCATTCACCAACAGTCCTATATAGTCACTCATACATGTACTCACCCATCATATTTACTCATACACCTATACATCCTGTTGCACATCGCCACTCATAAATAGAGTTACTTACACACATAGTCACTCATGCTAATAAAGAATCAAACTTCCATTTACTTGCATATACAGTTATACACACACCACCACACTTACTTCTACAGAAACTTACACATACTTACTCTTTTGAACAATCACTTATAGAAACACATACTTATTCATACAGGAACTCTTCCAATTTCTCACTCTCACATATACTCACTTATATACACCAATACTCACATATACTAGTTTAAAACAGATGATGTTACTTATAAAGACACTATTGAGACAGTCATTCACTCACTAACACACCCATACAAGCACCCATCCACCTATACAGTCCTGCACACATGCTGTCTTCAACACATACAAACAGTGAGTCACTCATTCATGCATATATGCACTAAGTAATACCCCCTAATGAACCATACAGACACTCAGACACTCATACTGATACTCAAAAAACCAACTAATAACTCATATAGACACTCATGTAGCTACTCACCAACCCATGCAGTCACGTATACACAAAGTGAGAGACTGATACAGATATTTACATATTTAAACATTACTCACTAACCCATGTATTCACTAAGATACACTTAATCAGTCAGTTATACAATCAATTTTTCATTAAAAAATCATCCATTTAGACACTTATATACCCATTTATTCTTCCATCGACCTTGAGATATACATATATAAAACATATTTAATTTTCAGAAAAACACACATTCACTGGATGATGTCATCAGTGATGTCATTAGTGATGTCATTTGAGATGTCATCAGTGATATCATGAGTGATGTCACTGACCATGTCATGAGTGATGAAATATGTGACGTCATCAGCAGTGCATTGCGGGCGCGTGAGTTATAGTTAGCTGAACTAACTATAACAGGGGAATTTCAATGGTTTTGTACGAGTGAAATGTCCAACTAACTATAATGCCCCTGAAACCTATGGTTTTTTCAGTGAATTTCTAAGGTTTTTTAAATGCTAATTACTTACTATAACGTGCCTGAAACCTATGGTTGTTTCAGTGAATATATATATATATATATATATATATATATATATATATATATATATATATATATATATATATATATATATATATATATATATATATTCTTTTTTTTTTTCACTGAAAAACCATAGGTTATAGACCATATATAGTTAGGAATTAGCATTTACAATAGACCATATATAGTTAGGGATTAGCATTTACAAAACCTTATTTTACTCACACAAAACCATTGAAATTCGCATATATAGTTAGCTGCACTAACTATATATCGCGCACCCGCAATCCACTGCTGATGATGTCACATATTACATCATTCATGACATGGTCAGTGACATCACTGATGACATCACTGATGACATCTCAAATGACATCACTGATGACATCACTGATGACATCTCAAATGACATCACTGATGACATCTCATTTGACATTACTCATCACATCACTGATGATATAATTCATGTGATAATACGATGAACCTCTTCAGATTCTAATATAACCTTAGATACAATCAGTGTAAACAGACACTTACAGACTGTCACTCATCCATGGAGTAACTCACACACCTAGTCAGTCATGCAAAAAATCAATCACACCTCCATTTCCTCAACTATACAGTTAAACACACCTTACTTATTCAAACATATACTAACACATATTTACTCTCTTATACAATCCCTGATACAAGTTTACAATGATCCATACAGCCACTAACACATTCACTGGCTCTTATGCACAGTTATTTATATATGTCAACTCTCACATGTACTGTGTTTTACATATGTACTTACTTTGACATGTAGCACTGAGATATCCATTCACTCACCAATACACTCATGCACACAGTCAACCGCCCATACAGCTGATTCCACATGCACTTTTGAACCCATACATCTAGTGAATCAACTGCTCACACATCTATGCACAGAGTTACACACCTCCCAGCCACCCACACACACACACTCAGTCTCCCATACAAATACTTGGGCAACCAATCAATAACCCATATAGTTACTCATATAGCTACTGATCAACACATGCAGCAGTTTACAGAACAACAGACATAATGATGCACAAATTAAGACAGTTTAGTCACTAACCCATGCACTCAGTGAGACACATTTAATCACTCACTCATACAGTCAGTCATGCACCTACTAAATCCTTCATCCAGACACTTATACATCCACTCATTCTTCAATATGTAAGACATATTTTAACTTTACAGAAACATACAGTCACTGGATGTTGTCATCAGTGATGTCATGAGTGATGTCATTTGAGATGTCATCAGTGATGTCATCAGTGATGTCACTGACCATGTCATGAATGATGTAATATGTGACATCATCAGCAGTGGATTGCGGGTGCGCGATATATAGTTAGTGCAACTAACTATATATGCGAATTTCAATGGTTTTGTGTGAGTAAAATAAGGTTTTGTAAATGCTAATCCCTAACTATATATGGTCTATAACCTATGGTTTTTTCAGTGAATTTTCAAGGTTTTGTAAATGCTAATTCCTAACTATATATGGTCTATAACCTATGGTTTTTTCAGTGAATTTCAATGTTTTTTTATTGCAAGTATCAAAAACTGTTAAATGTATTATTCTTTTAAATGAAAAATATATTTTATATATTTGTAATATAATTTTTTTATGCATCTGCCAAACCCTAACGTCTTAATAGTGCACTGTGGTGGAATTGATTTTGGGACTATGACTGGGGTTGGTCTGGAAATGCTTTTAAAGGACACCTTTCATCAATTGATGACACTTTTTCCCCAAACTGCCTTGGTATATTCCAATATATGCCAATGACAGAAATGGAAGTGGTCCAACCAATTTTTTCCACAATTTGAGAAAGCACGAAAACATGTGAATAAATCTGTTTCTGCTTACATGAGAGAATTTACAATGGGTTTAATATACAACAATAACTTGCGTTACAACATGAAAAACATCTACAGAGGAGATGGTGTGCACTACTCCGATGAGGGGAATAGAATATTCCTCCTGAATTTAAAACTGTGCATTGGAACCTACGTGTAAGTACCTTAATTAGCCACAGAACCCAATAGCTCTTTTCATTGCTACCCTACCTCTGATCATTCAAAACGTTTATCTTTTTCTAACTTTTTTTTATTTTTTTCACCAAAGTACGCTCCCCGGTTCGCTTACCGGTGCGCGTACCGGGCGCTTCCCAGGCGATTTTTCTTTTTTTGCCTATATGAGCGTCCTAAGCCCCCCTCAGAAAACCTAGAGGGTCACAAAGTGTCTACCGTGCCCCCTTCTACCCATTCCGAACATTGTTTGTCCTCCATCTTGTGTCTCAATTCTACCGATACACAAAATGGAGGACTCCCGTAACGCTGCCGGTTCGCGTACCGGGGCGCGCACCGGTGAGCGCTCGCTAAAAAAAGGTGGGAAAGTAATTTACAGAAAAACCACTAGAGACACTTTCATCAAATATAGAATAGGCCCTACTACATAGCAGTCCCTACCATTTACCCAAATTTGATGGAATTCCATTGAGAAAATTATGCTGTAGGCCTGACTAAATATCCTGAGGTAAATTACCTAACAAAAACACTTATGAAGTGTTATAATTGACAACCAATTAAAATGCTACTTTCATTATCTTCTATTATTTCATGACATTTGTTTGGTTATGTACCTGAATATATATAAAGAAAGAGAGAGAAACACAGCCATTTTGACTACTACTTCCTGAAGTACATTTCAAGTGCATTTCAACTGACAACTTAAACTTCTTTTTGAAAGGTAAGATGTTATTTTAAAAACTGAAGTATGTTGTGCACTTTAAGTTAATTAGGAAAACATTTTCTGATAGTTATATACTATCCCTCTGTAATAGTTATAGAATAAGATAGACTTCTCTGTTATAGTTATGGATGGAGTTAGGCTTGTCTTGTATAATTATGAATTTACTTAGGCTTTATCACATACACTTTTTAATATTTTTACTTCCACTCTGATACCATACACTGCCCAAAGATAAAATCACTGTTAAAAAAACCAAACTACCTGTCTGAACTTAAACCCAACAGTGCCCTATCTCTACTGATATATTTTTTTTAATTCAAATTACAGCATAAAAATGGAAGGAGAGCAAAAAAATGCCATCGAAATTGTTCTGGAAAGCAACAAAGATAAAGTTATTGAACCCAATGACTCAGAATTCATGGATGAATCACGGGACTATGAACCACTTCAATGTGCAGAATCAGTAGATTTCCTGATTGAAAATGAGGACATTTCTGACAATCAAATATTAGAAGTTCTTTTAAATTTTGAAAACGAATCTGAGAAATAAATTTATATTTAATAATTCAAAAATTGTTTGAGACATTATTAATTTTTATATGTATTTTTTAAACTAGTACCAAATTGATTATAATGTAAAGTCAGACTTTAAATATACTGTGCAACTTTTTTGTGTAACATAGTAAGTTTGCTCATAGTTACTTCCTTTCTCCCACTATTTTATCTCCAATGTGTATTTAACATCTCTTTTTCATCTCCTGCCTCCATATTCTTTCTGCTTTCCTCACAGACTATGCTATGAATTCCATATACCACAATAACTTCTGAAACAACATGCAAGATATCTACAAAGGAAACTGTGTATTTTTATTTTTAGACTCTGCATTGGTACCTACATGTTGGTACTTAAATAAAAAAAAAAGAACAATCAATATACATACATTATTTGAACATTCTTTCATTGTATTTTCCCTATATTACGCTCCCCGGACCGCTTACCGGTGCGCGTACCGAGCGCTCCCCCTGCAAAAAAAAGATAATAAAAATTATTATTTTTTGCCCCGCGGGGCCCTTTTAAAGCCCCCTCATCAAACCTAGGGGGTCAGGGAGGATGTACTCTGCCCCCTTATGCTCATTTCCCCCTTTGTTTTTGCCGCCTCTTGTGTCTCGATCCTACCGAGACACAAGATGGCGGACGCTCCGGACTGTTTAGAATGTTCACAGTCACCGGGGAGCCAATCCGCTTCTCCTCCCGAAGTTCCGTTACGCATCAGGTACGCGAACCGGGGCGCTAACCGGGACGCTGTCACAGATATATCTGTTTTTAAAAACGTTAATTTCTCAAAATCCACTGGAGCACATATATTAAGACATAGCAAAGGCACGTCGGGCAAACCATATCTACAATTTTTCCAAGTTTTGTGTAAATCCATTCAGCCGTTCGAGCTAAAAGTGATTCCAACCGCCCTATGGAAAAATGAATGTGAAAAATGCGTTTTCGGACCCCCCTTTTTTCTTGGCCCCCCTTGACGAAACCCCCCCCAAATTTTCAGGGGCTGCTCAGAAACAATATGTGCCATTTTCCTGAAAGTTTCAGCCAATTCCGTCCACAAACGCCAAAGTTATTCGACATAGAATTTTCTGAAATCCCATAGGAAAAAAATCCTAACTATATATACCTACTGGCGACCGTCAGTAGGTAATATATATATATATATATATATATATATATATATATATATATATATATATATATATATATATATATATATATATATATATATATATATATATATATATATATATATATATATATATATATATATATATATATATATATATATATATATATACAAACACAATTAAATAGACATTTAAGAAAATAAATCCCAATTAAAATATATAGAATACTCAAAAGTTCTGCCCACCCAGTACTTGAATAAGCTTAAACATCTAAATGAATGCCTAATTAGAGCAATTAATATGAAAGCATATATATATATATATATATATATATGTATATATATATATATATATATATATATATATATATATATATATATATATATATATATATATATATATATATATATATATATATATATATATATATATATATATATATATATATATATGTATGTATGTAGTTACTATCACTCAATCTTACAATGAACTCAACAACCACAAAAAATATAGCATTAATATATACTTTAAAAAAGTAATTCAGTGGTCATTTTTCTATGACATATATAATAAACTAAACACATAAAACAATGAAATAAAACACCATAATGCAAAGCATTATCAAGGTAACCCATATTTTAATATTTGATATAATATTAAAACTGTTAAAAAAACAATATGCTTATCATTTAAACTTTTGTCCGTGAAATTTGTGAAGTCATGATATTTTGACCAAAATATTTTGGTTAGACCAGTGATAGTCAAAGTAGTCAAAGTATGTCATGAGGGCTGCTTGGGGGCCTAATGACCTTTAAATGCGGCCCCTGTTTAGCAGCATAACATTAAAATATTGGAAAAAGAAATGGGCATGCATTTATTTGCAGGTTAACTGAAGTTTAAAAAAAAAGGAAGTAACTAAAGTGTACTGCAATTTTAGGAACACCTTTATTGTTAAAAACATCTAGCTGCAAGTTTAATTAACATGCAGAAGAATTCACTTTAGTACGGCAGTGCATTGAGATTTTTTTTTTTTACAGTGAAAGTTTACAAACATGAATTAACTAGCAGCCCTTCCCGATGTTGTCCGGGAGCAGTTAAGCTTCAGGGCCCCCGCCCGCCCCGATGTCGTCCGTGGGTCCCCCGGAGCCTTCCTCCATATATTGCAGTATTAGACCTCTATGTTTACTTTGTACGCTTTTGTAACCTGCACATGTCACTTTTTCCTCCTGTAATGCAGTATTATACCTCTATGTTTACTTTGTACGCTTTTATAACATGCACACGTAACTTTTTCCTCCTGTAATGCACCGTTTGGCTCACTTTTGTGATGCTCCGTTTGCTTCCTCTTGCTCACGATGTACGCTTTTGTAACCTGCAGACATAACTTTTTCCTCCTGTAATGCACCGTTTGGCTCACTTTTGTAATGCTCCGTTTGCTTCCTCTTGCTCACAATTGTCATTTTTGCTTCATTTTTCCGCCGCTCACCGCTCCTAAATAAATAAATAAATAAATAACCTACCTCATCCGCCGCTCACCGCTCCTCCCCGCCTGTCTGCCGCTCCTCACCGCCTGTCCGCCGCTCCTCACCGCCTGTCCGCCGCTCCTCACCGCTCCTCCCCGCGCCATGCCCGCCGGTTCTCCTCGCGCTCCTGGACGCCATTCCTCCCTGCGTTCCTCACGTCAGCACGCATGTCGCGGCCGGCGCTTCTTCCAAGGGACTACTTTTTTTTCGGTAACATTTTTTAAATAACGTATATTTATTACGTTTATATAGCCTATGTCCATCTGCACACCCTGACGATTCAACGATGTATCGGGTGTGTGGATTGGCGCTGTGGTTCCCGAGTTTACCCGCCTCAAAGGTTCAAAGTTCTTCCTTTATAATAGTAGTATAGATAAACATTCATGCCCCCCAAACTCTGGCAACAAGGCAAACAGTGAACTAAGAAGCAAGTCAGGAAACTGGGTTTCCATTATACATGGACAATACTATAGTTTATAAAAACAAACACAAGAGAAAGTTTTGTACAGCGCACATGCTGAAGTCATGTATTTCAAGATCCTCTTATCTAGGAAGAAAAAGGAGGCGAAGTTAAATAACACAATTGCCTTGTTTGATTGATCCCAGGTTTTCTGTTTCACAATGTGCAGTTAAGCCTTTTAATGTACATGCTTTGCTTGCTCTTTGACAACCACCTTTCACCCTCCACCACCACCTTGTCAACATCAATGCAGCCCACCACAGACCAAACTTGTTGATCCTTTGCAAAATATTTGTGATTGCCCATCAGTCGGACTCTGTTTTTAAGCCAATTTTTCAGTATTTCACTGCTACATTTTGGGTTCAAGCTCCAAACCATTTTGTTAATTTTACTAATATAGCAGCCCAAAGCTCAGGTTTTAAATTGAGTAGTCAAGATGAAGAGTCCAACCTTGACTAGTGCTATGGATAGCATTTTCTTACTTTTCATTGGTTAAACACAAAGCAGACTAATCATTCATTGTTTCCAGTAGCCAATTAAATAAATATTCACATTTAAGGAAGTAAATATTTTGGTGTTAATTCCCAGAATAGGCTATGAATATTAATTATTAATATATTTATTGTCCAGAGTAAATGCATCAAAACGTGGGCAAACACATACATTTTGCAATGGTAGCCCTCATTACAAGTACCCTGTTCTTAGGTGCAATATTTATCACACCTAATAAATAAGGATACCATAGGGTGGGTTATTTTCCGGATACCATAAAATAGGGCCTAACATGCGGATTTAGGTGCTTACGACATCAAAATTCTTATTAAAAAGGGAGGTAACCCCTCACCCACACTAGGAGGTCATTTAGGATGTTGGTTGGAAAGCCTCCCACCGTAGGTCGAAGGCTTTCTGACAATCATCATCAATTTCAATTCTGACTGGCTGATTACAATACAGCAGGTCAGAATTTAAACCAGCCGGTCATTATGGCTGGATCCCGACAGGCTCGAGGAGCCCATCGGCCATTCTGAACCAGCCCGTAATCCATAAAGACAGTGTTTTACGGTGTCCGGATTATGATGAACGGTTTCCGGTAGGCTTTCCATGCTGGGTTTTCTGACATGGAAAGCCTGTTGGAAAGTGTGTTTGGGCTCCCCTAGCAGGGCCCCCTTCTATTTTCAGCCTCCGGTTGGGGGCCCTTATTGATCTCTGCACCTTGTGGCAGGCACCTCAAGGTGCCTGCCACAGGATGCAAGGATTAACACAATCTCCCATTTCTCTATGGGAGCTTGTGTTATGACAAGGTTTATGACTGTTTGTTTATGTTGGGTATGTTGGCCCAACGAACCGTGCACTGTTCACTTGGTGCTATGCACCTAAACTAGTTTCATTTGTTCAACAAATAATAAACCTTATATGATCTCAGTTTCTTCTTTTTATTTTAACTTTTTTAATCTCTTTTTATCATGTGTGTATTTTACCACATAATATTATTATGCAATTATTCATATTCCATACACAGTCCAAATAACAGCAAAAATAACTTTAACATTTCTATTCATGTTATAATTTACAGTGCCATATAATATACATTTTTTGAAAGAGCCCAATGCATTTCGGCACTACCAAAGTGCCTTCATCAGGGGCGAACCTGTAAAAAATAAACAAAGTAACCATGTAATTGCGATTATTGGGTGCCCATGTGTGTTGTTGAATATGTACTTTGATTGTTGTCATACCTTAGTACGTTGTACTCAATGCTCTAACCTGTGTAAACAAAAATGTGGTATTTATGAAAACCTGCTGTCCAACTTATTACACACAATTGATCCATGCCAATATTAAACCCATCTAATTAGAATCCAAACGATCAGCTTACCGCTAATGCTGTAGCTTCAAAAAACTACCTAATTAATAAACAAGAGACAAATTCAGTGTCCTGCTCGCTGCTACTACTTGACTGCTAGCGCTTCAAAAGCTCGTAAAATGTGCATACCTGATTGTCCAGCACTATGACGTTCTGTAAAACAAAACAAACAAACCGCATGTCCAATATTAAAACTCCAACCTTATGAACAGCTAATCATGACTTGTCATCTTTGGTTTTGCGCTCCCGCATACCTGTGAAATCCGACTGTCGTGCTCTCTCTGTAAAGGATACACAAAAACAAAAACAAAATCCGCTCTCAATATCTCTCCTAACTGCCATTCACCGGCTCACTAATGTATGTCTCCCTGCAATACTGGAATCCAAGCTTACCTTGATTCCAAAACTTCCTCGCCGTCTTACTATAGCCTGCTGTTACTCCCGTTAGTGTTTCAACCGCTACCAGCGTTGCCGCGTAACAATTGAATTCTCCCGCGAGTCGGCTCAAATCACTAACACTAAGGACGGACTACTCTACCCCTAACCGAAACATTTTGGGCGCCATCTTTGAACGGATATCTCCTCCTGATTCTCCATCCGCATCAACCAAAACTCATGTTTGAAACCACTGTATGACATTTATGTGTAGTGGCTGATCAGAGTGTTGATACCCTATTGTTTTGTGATTTACAGACAAGACATAAGTAATCAAAATTGAAGATTATAATTCGACCCAGTGCGTTATGTTGTCTCAAATCTTAAACATGATCAAATTAGTACAACTTCTTATGAACATACTCAACAGATAGTTTTTTTGTGATCACAATTTTATGACTGTAACACAAGCTCCCATAGTTACATGTGGGAATGCGACAGCACCATGTGTGGTAGCATCATAATTAGGCAGTCGGGACCACCGGCCAGACGTCGGTCGGTCCCGTTTCCACCACAGTGTCTGCTGGAGAAAACCCCAACCGACATTGTAATAAGCTCCTAGGTGTTAGAGGCGTCATAGGGGCACTCCTTCTCCAGCACCCATAGGCTGCAGGGCAGGCTCATCCTGAGCTTTTTTTTGTTTTTTTAGATCATTCATTTTTGATGTATGAAGGATATGGCAAGTGGATCAAAATCTATTGGGGCAGAATAGTTTTAGGTAAATCCTATCTTATATAAAGTGGGAAAGAAGCAAAGGAGTCGGGTGTGTGGTACTATTATGGTACCTCCCTCATACGAGGGTGCCCAGATTTTGAAAGTCAAAAACTGGGACAATTCACAAACATAAAAGTTGGACTGCAAATTCACATTGACGGGAGGGACACAGAATGTCTTAAAAGACAGCGTTCATCAACATAGAAAACAGATAGCAAGGCACAGAGTGAAATATATTAAATGCAGCTTTTACACAGAGTCTCATCAGTGATAATCAAATTGATTTCGGAAAAGGGTGATTACTAACCCTGCACTGGAATAGATAAAGGCCTGTCTACATCTGTGTGCAGTTGACCTTCTCTAAAAAACTGGGACATGTGCAGAATTTAGTCAAATGTACCAGGACAGATGATGAAAAACTTAGGACTGTCCCTCTAAATCTTGGATGCCAGGCCACCCGACATCATTCCCTTGTTTGGATCAACATGTTTCAGCCTCTGTCAGTGTACTACTGGATCTATTGGATTTCTTCAGGAGTGAACAACCTCACTACTTTCTCTCAAAAGTTGCTTTTAAGTTAGAAGGGAAAATAGTTAGTGACCTATCTGTAATACCTGTCTCAAACATTATAATATGGAATCCTAACTCCCTGTCTCTTTAAAATATAGGTGACAGAAGGCATACTAAACCAGCTTGCCCCATGCAATGTGTGCGGGTTCTAAAGTGGAGTTCTAGGTGATTTTCCTATAAGCATCACCATGAAGAGGTGAGAATATGCTGTGCAATAAATGATTTGTAGTGGAGTGATACCCTTCCAGGACACATTCCTATGCTAGACAACCTCAAAAGGTTCCCACATATTTTTGGTGTGCTGTGTACTGCAACACACATGCAATGCATTTTTAGGAGAAATGAACACATTTTACCTTGTTTGCACCTGTGTCAAATTATCGAAGACCCACACTGTATATGTCGGCAGATCATGCTTTGCATCAAAACTTATTGGGGCTGATCGAACCCAGTGACAACCCTTGAAAGCAAAGTGGCTCAAAAAGGACCACAGTGGTTTTGCTCTGTGTGAAGTGCACCATTCCAGTGCAATACAACTTTTACTCAAGATAGGAAATAGTGTGTGCCACCTTGTGTCGCACTAGCGCTGACATAATGCCTTAGTAAAACCGGGCCTTAATCACGCTGACTAAAGCCTATATCAGAAGGACCAGTGGTGCTGGAACAATTTTCAAAGTGCTGCCATTGATGTTATATCGGTGAAGTAACAAGTGTAGCAACTGAGCGAGGGGGAAACAGCAGGAGAATGGTAGGGTTGTAGTTCATGCCCAGTTTGTTGCAGCACACTGTCCTTAACCCCTTCCTTGCTGCCATCGGCCATTGGCCGACGGCAGCACTACCTCCCCAGTGCTGCCGTCGGCCAATGGCCGACGCGGCCCCGCCCGTTTTGCGGAAGAAAATCGGGGCCGCGGTAAACGGGTTAATATAGCAGTAAAGCTTGGAGTGAGTGGTGCTGTCACTTACAGACAGCCAATCGTCCATTGAAATATCCTTGTGAAATGGCCAGTAAATTTGCATCAGCCATGCAGTTTTACTGTTCAGACTTTATGGTGCATAAACGACGAGTGAAAAGTTTGGTCCAGATTTATCATAGGACTGCATTCCGCTTGTGTCATGCAGGGTAAGGCAAGGGCAACGCAGTCCTTAAGTCGGGTTTACCAAGCCACAGAAGGCCACCTTGCATGGTCCTGAGTTGCTTGGTACGTCTGGAGTATCACGAGTCGCTGCCTTGCATTACTCTGTGCTAGAAAGACATCACATGGGTTAAGAGTGAATGTTCCCAGACATCCACCCATTTATTTTGGCGCATTCCCAGATTTACCAAGACAGGTTAACCTCGGATGGAACATACCCATAGATTCATCAAGCATCCATTTTGCGATTCCTTATTAGCGAAAAATAAGGATTCGCTAATAAGATATAGCAAAATGCTATGCATGAAGAACTCGCTTAAAAAATAGCGATTTCTTAAAATTCCTTAATTGTGACTCACAACTTGCGATTCGAATTTAAGGAATACCTACCCATTCATTCCTATGGGCCTAGAGGCCTATAGGAATGAATAGGAAGACAATCTCAATTTGCGATTCTCAAATAGAGAATCGCAAATTGAGATTGCAATTTCAAGGGTGCCAGGGTGTCAAAAGGACACCCTGTTGCACCCCTGAAATCTGCATATGGGTACATCTTGCACACACACATGCCCTAAGGGCATGTTTGTGTGTAAAATGGAACTTTGAAAAATGCACTTTAGTTCATTTATCAAAGTTTTTGCAAATTACCATGAAGTTTAACTTCATGGTAATTTGTTCTCCCTATTAGCGAAATCGCTATTTTTTTTACTTTAATGCATTGCATTTAAGGAATCTCAATTTGAGATTCCTTAAATGCAATAGCAATTTAAGTAATCGCAATTTTGCGATTTCTTTAATTGCGATTTTTTTGCAAAAATACTGGTCGCAAAGGGGCAGATTCTGAGAATCTGCCTCTTTGCGAGCGGTGTTTAGCTTGATGTATCTATGTCATAGTTAGTAAATATGGCGCATTCCTGCTCTCGCCATTTGACCCAGCGCATCAAGTTGTGTTGCTGCATTGCGCCACGTCAAATGATGATAAATCTAGCCACAGGTTTCTATGCATATTTATCACACAAGTAAAGTGTCTTGGTTTGTTTTGATGCTAATAGAATATTAATTTTCCTCACGCCTCAGAATTAGCATGTTTAGTAGTCAATTGCTCTTTTCTTGCTGCTGACAGATTTCTAAATATCTGTAAAGTTCCAAGTATTCCAATTTTGGTGGTGGGTTAGAAAACATGTGACATGCTGCAGAATAAACCTTTTGCACTCCTACTCAAGAAGGATTGTCAGTTAGTTGCAGAATTCACTCACTTTGCAGAAAGAGAGGAGAAAATTATCCGCCAGTCTCAATGTTAAGAAAATAAATAAATACATTGCATTTTTTTTGTCAATGGTCCTTAAATTTGTAAACTTTTTACCATTAAGGAGAAGTTTTCTTACAAATTATACTGTAGTTTTATCCTTGTCTGTTTTATAATATTTGGATTGTATTTGTTTTTATATGTACTTCTATGGCCCTAGTGGCCAAAATAAAGTATATTGAATGAATGAATGAAAATAAATAGTAGTTTGCAGGAAGACATTGCCTGACATTTGAACTCTGTCTTTGAATGCACATAATATGCTACATGCTACAAGATTAAAACAAAAGGAAAGGCCTCTTAATTAATCGATCTCATTTGGAAGTCCTGATAGATAATTCTGGGTGTGCTGCAGCTCCTGCCGCACCCCTTGTTCCAGCGGCCCTGGCTATTAATACTCACATTCAACATTATTGATTTAAAAATGGGACATGTTTAGCATCATTCTGTGAGGTCAGATCAGAATGCACAATCAGTGCTTCTAGTTCAAGTTCAACTCGGCTGTATATGAAATGTAACGACACCCTTCATGTTTGGATTACCTAGTGTAAGGTTGCTAAATAGAATACATTTGTTAGCCATTCTGTAGATTTTTATGTAAATGGCATTTAAAGATTGAATATTTTTCAGAAGAGTCTTATATCCCTCGGATGACGATTTCTGCTTCTGAATTCAGACAGTGGCTATTTCTATGCATTTTTTTGTTCATTTAATGTTCTGTACGTGATTCTTTTAGAAAAAGCTTGTTTTAAATTAAGGTTTGAAGCTAAATGTATCTTGTTTCAGAAGCACTTCTGTAGATCAGCACTCACACTCAGGGCTGGCGAGGTAACACATGGCAAGTATTCATTGAGAGAAAATTCCATTTCCTGAAGATATTTATCACTGACCTTGTTCCCCCCCATGTAACATGAGGAGTTCAGCTTCACAAGGGCTATCAATTGTTCACTAACTGTGCCCACATCTGCGTCTGGCTCCCTAAATCCCAACCCAGCTCGCCAGCATTTCATGAAAGAGGTTTTTAACAACTCTTTCCTTTAGTCAATGAAAGTCTAGAAAGTAAGTGATAGTTAATCACTGGCTTGACAGAAAGAAAAATGACAGCTCATAATTTAACTCCTTCCGGGTAAAATGTAATCAAGCCAACATGGTTTAAAATAGCCCTTCTGGTGTGTCACTGATAGGTGCAAATACAAGAAACTCACTTTGGAAGGACTGATGTCTTATTTGGTCACTCTAGAGCAGTGGTCTTCAAACTTTTTAAAGCTGCTCCCAGTGGAAACAAAAGTCATCTGGCCCCCCCTTCAGAATTGTTCACAATTATTCTAATAAATTGGCAATGTTTAAATATGTCTAGTCTATTTAAACATTGAAGTTAAGTTCTGTTACCGTTTTAAAAATGCAATAAAATACATGATTGGCAAACATACTATTCTGGTCAGGCAGGCCTGTTAATGTGTAAAAGTTTCCACAGTATGATTGTTAGAAATGGGGGGGCGGGTTTTTGAAGACTATTTGGAGTCCCTTCCCTTTTGACACATATGGGCTGATTCACAGAACTAACTTAAGACAAAATCTTAAACTTACTACTTTTGGTATTCACAGAAGGCATTTAGTAGTAGTAAAGTTAGGATTTTGACTTAAGTTTGACTTAAGACAAACTTAAGACAGACTTAAGGCAGACTTAAGTCAAACTTAAGACAAAATCCTACCTTTTCTACTACTAAATGCCTTCTGTGAATACCTAAAGTAGTAAGTTTAGGATTTTGTCTTAAGTTAGTTCTGTGCATCGGGCCCATACTCCCAGGTAGGATATAAATGACAAATGATGTTAGTGATGGCCCATTACAGAGCTGCTTACTAATGCTCCTTTTTCCTGCTAAAAACGAAGCACTTTTATCAATATATTACTTATTTGACCAGGGATTGGTGCCTCCCTCAGGATCACTTGAGCCCCCACCTAGGGGGGACCACCCCCCCCCCCAGTTTGAAGACCCCTGCTCTATTGGTTTCTCTCAGATCTATGTTCTCAGTGAGGTCAATTGCAGTATACAAAAGGCTTCCAGTTTTGGCTATATGGGCCATATGTATCATCAACCTGTTTTGCGATTCTCAAGTAGCGATTTTTAAGAAATCGCTATTTGAGAATCGCAAGTAGGTATGTATGTACAAAATCGCATTTTCGCAAAGTGAGAATAATTTCAATGGTGCAGGGGTGTCCAAAGGACACCCTGTTGCACCCCTGAAATATGCATGGGTGCACATGTGGTGCACATACGTGTGTCACATGGCACTTTGAAAAATGCAAAAATGTGAATTTTCCAAGGAATTCGCAACTTACCACCAACTAGAAGTTGGTGGTAATTTGCGATTCCTTATGGACATTTTGCAATTTTTTTTGCTTCATACATTGCATTTAAGGAATCACAAAATTTGGCATTCCTTAAATGCAATTGCAAAATAAGGAATCGCAAATTTTGCGATTCCTTATTTTGCACCACATTTTGCTACATACATACCATTTAGCAAATTCACATTCTTAAAGGCCGAATTTCGGCCTTTGCGAATGCGACTTTGCTTGATACATATGGCCCAAAGTGTTTTGATTCAATCTAAGCATCCGCAAACAAGTCGAATAGAAAGGAGATTGAAATACAAACATATGGTTGGGATTTTGTCTTTGTGACAGCTTTTGTATATTTTCCATGCAATGATTCATTAATGACTGGAATATACGGTTGAAATGTATGCATTATGGTCAATACAGCTATTCTGTTTAAAAATTACATAATACTCACCAGACTTAGCAAGCTAGCGTTAAATTTATGACACTTGTGCGCGATGATTTGTGTTGTGCTTCAGATGTAGTTAAGTTGGTCCTCTAATGGAGGTTTGCCCGAACTCATCCCAGAAATGTAATACACATCAAATGTATTTTAAACTTACTGATATAAGGTGATTAGCTATGGGCAGAGTTTATGCTTGAAAGAGTGCTCAAAACTGTGGGGGAAGTGGGAACGTGAGCTGCCCCTCTCTAAGGGAATTCTTACTCTAAAATCCGGAGGCATGGCCATCACCTGCGGGTGGAGGGCAGTTCATTGGGGGCATTATTCCTCAGGTCCCACACTTTCGAGCACCACACAGGCCTTTTGTAAAATGTATAATTAGATTTTTAATTTGTATGCAAACCTGCTGTCTTCAGTAATGATTAAGCTGCTTACATAGCCCTAGTACTTTTAAGTGGCGGCTCCTCCACTAAGGCAGAGGAGTGTCGCCCCAATCCTTGTTGAGCAGTGCAAAATAAAAATAAAATTATAATAACAAGAAGTTATTATCGTTTTATTTTTCTGTGCCACTCAAAACCATGTTAGGTGCGGGAGGGGCTGAGATCCCTGCCGTCAGAAGGAGCGGAAGTGGTTTGCACTCCCTAAGTTCACATGACGGCTTGGCCGGCACTCTGGGGCCAGTCAAACAGTCATGTACACTTAGCATGTTCTCCACTGGGCTGTGTTGCACTGACCGTCAGAGAACATGCCCAGCCTCCAAAGTACTGCCTGAGCTGCCAAAGAGGCCCCTCAGACTAAGCGCAATGCTGCTGATGCAGCGTCGTGATTGGCTGGGAGAGTGCAGGCGCCTGGGTGCTTCAGGTGTTGCAGAGTGAGGATGGAGAAGAGACATGCGGCTGCAGCGAACAAGGTAAGTTTATTTTTTCATCCCGCCTCACTACCCCCATTCCGAGGCAGCTGCCACTGCCACTTTTCTCTTTGTTCACACTTTGGGGCCTATTTTCCCAAATGCATTTTGTAGTACATAAAATAGAACTACTCACTTACTATAAAATTGTGGGGCATATTACCAAGGGCCTTATCATCGCTTTAGCGGGAATTTTTCCTGCTAAAGCGGCGATAATTTTATCGCCCTATTACCTAGCTGTCGCTAACACCAGTTAGCGACAGCTAGTAGGAGATAGCGATCATCTTGGGGCCCACTTTGCATGTCAGCGATAATTACTGCTAATGACATGAAAAGTGGGCGTGCCAAGATGTTAGCGACTGAAAACAGTTGCTAACATCGCTATCTCCTATTACCTACTTTTGGAAATATTTGCGCTAAGCGTGAATATCTCCAAAAGCTAACACCTGCCCAGAACAGTTCTTAGCCATGTTATCCAATGGTAGGTGGATAACATGGCTAAGAGCATTAGCTCTGTAATGCATGAATATCGCTGACTTTTCAGCGATATTCATGCATTTCGGCCGATTTTTATCGCTTAGGAGATAAACCTTGATAATAACAAGGTTTCTAAGCGATAAAAATAGGCGAAGCACGGCGATAAAATTATAGCCGCTAACCAAGCTTAGCGATAATTATCGCTTATTCTTGGTAATATGCCCCTGTATTCGTAGAGGTCCACCTCTGTATCTCTTTTCTTTTCTGTGTGGAGATCTCCATCTAGATGGCAGAGATCTCAGCAAAATTAGGTATACATTTAATTTGTAAATGTTACAGGGACAAGAGCAAGGGCGGGAAAATGTGGAATAATTACTACTAAATGGGAGGGGGTTAGGAAAATGGGATTTAGGCCCGGACATGCTAATACAAGCTCACATTACAAAAGTGTAAAACCATTGCTGTGGATATCTATGCTGCCTCTCCGGAGTTTCTCTCTCAAAGGTTGTGTGCAGAGGGGTTTATCTCACTACCCATATAGGCTGGGTCATATTGCATATACATTCTTATAGGTTAATCATAAACTTAATTAAACGTGAAATAAAAGATATAATATTTAAGCTTTTATCAAAAATCCAAAAATGACAAATAATTAAAATTAAGTAAACATCATTTTAACATCATTTACCATTTATTGAACAAAGGTAAAAATGTTAATGAGGGTGATTTTCTCTAGTACACATTAAAGCTGCTGAGTTAATATGTTTTAACATCTTAAATTTACTTTATTTTATTTTGTCAGTTCTATTTTGTCAGTTCTAGGTTAAAAACAAATATTTAAACATCATTATATTACATACACGTTACATCAACATATATTTAAAAAAATTAAAGAATAATAAACTTTCATTATTTACCTATACTTTCCTATTGGAAGATCTCTGCCACAGTGGCAGAGATCTCCACCTATGTGTGAAAGGTTACTAATAGAAAATGTACACTTTCAAATTCTGTTGTAGGTGGCTCCACCCCTGATTTAAAGGGGTAGAGACATGTAAATCTACACATAGGTGCAAAATCCACACTCGGACATGGTGGTTAGTAAAAAAAGTGTAGAGTTTCAAAAAGAATAGACCTCTACAAAACAAGCTGTGAGGACACTAGGCATGGGCGGAAAATCCGTTCCGCTCGCGGATTTTGCGGATTTTCGGGAAATCCGCAATCCGCGAGATTTGCGAATTTCCTGCAAAATCCGCAAATCCGCGAGCAGCGGATTTTGCTCGCACTGCTCGCACTGTTCGCGTGAGTTCGCGCCCCGCGAATAAGTGCGAAATTGCAGAAATACGTTCTAAGCAAAACTGAAAGTAACTACTTACCAGGTTCAAAAGTTCAGGCACATCATTAGTAGCCATTTCCTGTAGTGCTTCCTGAGGGGCCCCTCCAGAGTTCAGTTGCCAGTTGAAACTATTATGTGACCCTGCTCTGAACCTCAGAATAGTTACACATATGCCACAAAGGTCATGAATTACAGCTAAGGGAGACAAGCAGGAGCCAGGCTGGAAGTTAAAATCCATTAATCAGCCCCTAATTCATTATTGTCAGTTGGGGCAGGGCAGGTGTTGTAACTAATTTTGCAACAATGAAAGCACTTAGCAAGTGCAAAAGATCACTAATCAGGGCGCACTAAGGAAGCAGGTGCCAGCTAAAAAAATATTCTGTGACACATTAATCAGCCCCAAATTAATTCAGGTCACTTGAGGCAGGGAAGGTGTGCTTTGCTTTGCCGAAAATAATGTACACTGGACAACCAGAGGGTGTGGTGATGAAACAGAGGGTGGCATGGGTGGGCCAGAGGGTGGCATGAGTAGTCAGAGAGTGGCAGTGGTGACAGAGAGTGGCAGTGATGAAGAAGAGTGTCCCAAACAGGTTGGACACGTAGAAACAACAAGTTCGCAAAACTTGCGACCCGACAGGTAAGTTCGCAAATTGCGAAATTGTAAAAACCCTCGCGAACTGGCAGAAACACGGGCGAACACAAAAAAAAAAAAAAATCCGCAAATTCGCGGGAATTCGCGGATTTTGCGGATTGCGAGTTCGCAAATCTGCAAATTCGCGGATTGCCAATCCGCAAAATCCGCTCATGCTTAGAGGACACCTGCCAAACATACAGAAAAGTGACCTGAGGACTCACAAGAACTTCTGACAAGCCTGTCCAGTGCTAAGGGCACTTACCAGGCCAAGCTGTAAATGCACAGTGGACCCATGAGATACAAACCACAATTTCCAGCTCTCTTTCCTAACATTACCTACCACAATGAGATAGTGAGGGATTCCCTTTCTTGAGAGCAAACTCTGCTGACATGCCAGCTGATAGTTTTTATAGTACCCGTTACATACAACTGGTCTGCATTTGAGTTAGCCCCCTTCATATCTCAAGATATTCTCCCAAATATTGCCCCAATCAACTGCTGATGGACGAGCAAGGAATACGTGGAGGCTGAATATGAGGTAAAATATGAAGAAATATGTGGGAAAAATACCTGAAAAGCAGAGTGAGCCGAAACATTTGTTTCAAAGACGGGGCACCCCTTTACGAATCCACTACACTCCCACTGGGTGCTGTGGAAAAGTGTTGTGGTACTCTAGTATACAGAAGAGGGGGGTCTACATATCTCATTGAAGTGAGCAAAGGGAGTGTAAGGACTTCAGTTTGAAGGCAGTGTCCTGAAACAGACCTCTTGTATTGGTGCATATCCGTGTGTGTCAGTATCCCCATAAAACGAGTGTACTCCACCTTGTCATGTCTTAGAGTAGCGGTCAGACAAGGATGACCCTATACTTGCCAGAATTACCGAGTCAACCTGCACAGTGCTTGGGCTGCCCTTATCTATTGTTGCATTATCTCTGCATACCCTAAAGATACACCATTTTAAAGCACTAATCTGTAATTTACTAACTCTAGCATGTGGTGCTCTCATGGTCTTGTTAGATGTATGAGAAATTAATGCAATTTGCTTGTGCACAAGTATGCAAAATTTAAGGAAAATGACACCAAATTATGTGTAATTACGTGAAGTGCAAATCCATCATTTGCGCTATATTTTAACACACAATGGATCCTTGCAGCAGTATTTGATGCGAGGATGCATTTCACAGTAAAATGTTAGTATGAAAAACACAAGTGGAGCAGGTCACAGTAGCTTCTGTTTTGACCATTTGAGTTATTTCCTTGCAGTAGCAGTAACACTTTACTGTGAATGGCACGTAATTACTCAATGTGGTGTAAAGGCATAATTTCAGTGATTTTGCATAAGAAGAGCAGTGTGAAATTCCTGACATTGTGCAAATTATGTTGCACCATTTGAATTTTGCCTGGGCCTTTTTGTTGCCTTACCTCACTTTAAGGATGCATCGTCCTTAAGTTATGTGTCTCTGAAATGTCTGAAATATCCAAAGGCTTCAATTCGATTTGTTTCCTTATGAAATTATAAAGTTCAATATTATGATTGTGTGAAATGTTTCAAATGTATCTTCTGGCTGGCTATTAACCCCTTAAGTGCTCCCGTCGGCCAACGGCCGTCGCGAGCACTACTTAGGTAGTGCTGTGCACGGCCATTGGCCGACGCTGCCTGCCCGCGCAATCGAACGCCCCCACCGCGGCGGAATTGCTGCCGCTGTAAACGGGTTAAATGAGGGGCTAGATTAATCATTCTTTCACACAGCGCAACGCAGCAAGTCTTGCTTGCCTACGCTGTGTAAAAGGAAAAGGGCAGGAATCTGCTGCATTTACTATTATATGGTGCATTCCTGTCCTTTCTCAGTACTGATGCACTTTGGGCTGCCTAGCAGCAACGCAGGCACCCTTGCATCATGGTGTATGGGTGACTGTGTTGTAGGCAGGATTGTTTTATTTTTTGGAGAAAGGGACACCTTCCTGAACAAAAACAATCATAGAAAGAGGAAAAGATGAGGAGAAATAAAGATATTTCTCCTCGGAATGCTTCACCTGGGGAGGCGTAGCATTTCCACGAATTCCCAGGTCTACCACTAATGGAAAATCTGGGTATGCACCAAAATGCATGAGTGGATGTGAGGGAACACCTACGCTCCACCCTTGGAACGCCTTCCTGGGGAAAAGTGATGCAGGGCAGCGGTTTGCACTGCTTTGCATTACTCTAGGGCCATGCAAGGTGGCCTTGTGAGGCTTCATAAATCTCGCTTAGGTTTTGTGTCGCACTTACACCCCCTGGCCCAAAATCTATTATAACAATTGCCATGCAGCGATTGCAACTCACAGAGTCAAGTTTAGGGCAGCATCAGGGTATATGGCCGGGATGCCTGTCACCCCCTCCCAACACAATCCCCAAGGATGGGAAGACGGACGCAGTTCTGAACTTTTGGAAGGCGGGAGGGAGTCACCCTCCCGGCCGTATTTATTAAAATATGAAACAAAATTAAAACATTAAAATAACAGTTTCATATCATGTACATATTTCATTTATTACATTTCGATGAAGACATGTTCTTTGGCTAACCTTAACAAATCTCTAGTACAAAGGTTTTCCTAGCCGAGTCTAACATCCTGCAAATGCATACTTTCGAAATTAAAATTGTACATCCTAGCATTACGGGCCAACGGCAAGGTCGCAACCGGTGTCAGATCCCTACTACCAGAACTCTCCCCCTCACGATGTGAGGGCGGGCGCGCAGAGGACTGTACCTCTGTGCCAACTCCAATTTCCCTTGTCTTGCGGGGGCCCCCTATTTTAACTCGACGCCATCTTAAGGGTCGTCCGAGGACTCGTGTGAGGTGTCTGTAAGAAGGTAGCGTGGACCCCCCTCCCACCCCACACTGTCTATCACATCCGCCGTCGCGGATATCCGGGCCCCGGGAAATTCGTAGGAGGGGCATCTTAGCCGCCTCCTCCCCTGGAAAGGGCCTATGGCCGTCTTCCCTTAGGCGACCCATACTTAGTGGGTGCCGCCTCCCCGTGTGAGGGGCCAATGGCCGCCTCCCCCCGGGCGCTCCCATCCATAGTGGGTGGCGCCCCCCCTCTAGGGACCTTGAAATTACTGCTCACCGATCATGACCTTACCGCCCGACCAAAATAAATACGACATTTGTTTACCTACTAAGGGAGAAAATTATACTGTACCTTGCAATATTTGTCCCTACTACTAGACATTTTATCACATCATTAAACTTAGACCGTTATCATTCGCTAAACCAGGTACGAAGATGTTATCAAGCAAATCACTTTATTGCAGTACTAACATTGTCCTGTTATTAACCGCTATACAACGGAAAAAGATGTTATCAAAGCAAATCACTTTATTGCAGTACTAACGTTGCTATAAGGGGCTGGTGGGTGGGTCAAAATTGCTCCTTGTTCCGTCAAGGGCTCACGTGCAACGAGTGGGTGCAGCTTCCAAGCACAGGAACAAGAGGACGCTTCTTCGGATTCCTGCTCACTTTATTCCTCTTCGGGAGGGCGTGTACCCTCCTCCGGTACGCCTACTGGGCGTGGCCAACGGTGTAGGTGTCTAGGACAACCCCTCCTGGGCGGGAAAAGGCGCGCCCCGGCTACGCCACTTCGGGCATACCAGCCGTGACACGCCCCCCACCCAAAATGGTTTCCCGGGGGGATCCGGGCCCCCTACCATACGTTCGGGGGGACCGAGTGGTCGCCCCTTTCCATATGTGGATACGTTTTGTTCGGGGTCATGGCGATTTATGACAAAGATTACTGTCTGTTTTAAGCTCTCGCGTAATGGTTTTTGAATTATTTTTTGCTGTGATTAACTGATTTGAATATTGTAATGTAATGCAATTCTCTCTATAGACTTTTGGGTATAAATGTTTTTAACTGTGTATTTATTTTTAATAAACTGTTTTAATAAATTACAATTATTACTTCACTGGCTGCAAGGTTTTTTGCCAATAAGTTGTAACCACCAGTTTCAGTGGTGACCTTTATGACTGGGTGTTGTATGCATGTAGTCTGGTGGGTTAGTGTGAAACCTTTGTAAATAAAGTGTGAATGTAAAATAATCCCAGAGGACGTAATTTTGAAATTTCAGTACAGATAGTTAAACCTGGTGGCCGTGGTGATTTTCTCATTTGCTCTTCATACCGGTAAAACAAACATCCACATTTAAGTAATCATTCTGCCTCTGACCCTCAGAATAAACACCGTAGAAGTGTTTAATCATCATCATTAAAGAATGGTCAATGGCATTGCAGAGGATCTGAAATATCTTTCTGTAATCTTGATGATATCTGTATTTTGTAACTGCAAGTTATGGACTGTAAGTCCCAATGAGACCAATTCACAATCTAAAATAGACCTCTTGCAGGAATCTTTTACATAACATTACATGCCATTGATTATTGGCCCCAAAACATCAAAATGGGACTGCATCCTGTTTGCACTTTTTCTTTAAGGGGTTGAATGTTTCTGGGTTGTTTCACAAAGGCATGTAAGAGTACAAAAAAGAGTATTTCGATAAGACTACTTCCTGTACTAATAAATACATTCTCCTTAACAATGAAAATTATCTTAACTCTGTGAAACCAAGTCTAACCTACTTCTTTTAGGGTTATGGATACCCACCAGTCACTCTTTCGTCTATCTGCCTGCAGCCCATAAAATAAATCATGCAATCAATAGAATTGGAGTGATAACTGTAAATAGTATGTGGAAAGACTAGCTATACTCAAACCAACTGGGTTACCAATTATCTATGGTTATTAACCTTTGTCATGTTAAGTAAAGATACACCTATGATTTATAATTAATGAGCGATTATTTACTATAAACATCCTGTTTCGAGGTTCATGAAGACTCTTTCCTCAACCTTCGATGTGATGCTGATTACTTACTTAACTTACTTAACAACATTACTATCTGAAATACATTGTTTTGCGATCACCAGCTAATTTAATTGTTTTTTCTTTGGCTTCCTTCACAAACAGTCAACTAGAGTGCCCAGAGGGCTCTCTCAAGTTCATTATGAGTGTGAAGCATACATTAATCAATGGATCTGTTATTATACTCAAAGCCTCTATGCAAACACAGATTACCAGGCCAAATATGATGTTAGGAAATCAACCTAAACTACTTTGGTAATGATCAAGACTATGTAGAGCTAAGTTATATTTAGTAAAGGTAGCACTTGCTTACCATGGCACACTTTATTTTCCACATCCCCTACCAAGCAGCCTGAATGTCCTTAAAACAAATACTAAATTAGACTGGAGCTGATGTCAGCTCTGAGGTCTGTTGCTACTTCAATTAATAGTGATTTTTCACTTGTGAGTGATCATTTACCTCTCTCCGTGAATATTTGGACTTCTTCTGTTTTCTATCTGAGGGAAAGCTGCACAGTGAGTCTGCCTTAAGTAATAAAGATATTTATAGTTCTCTCAAAAGGAAAACATTTGTTGTTGTATGGGAACAGTGCCTTTTATTAAAAGACACTCATTCAGTCTTACCTGTTCAGTATCAGGTACACCTGCGAGTAAATATTTTGTTAAGTCCTTCACACACTCCATCCTTCCAATTAACGCTCAGTACACTCCCTGATTTTCCAAAGACATCACAGACCAATATAGTCTTCAACCCGAAAGAAGCAAAAGCATTGGGAAGCAAGCTTCTCCACAGATAGTGCCTTGATATGCTAGTGTTCAAAGATGGCCGCCACATTTTAGTTCACATTTGTTCTTGTTTAGAAAGTCGATTTTACTATGTGAATGCCATCTTGGTTTGGGAAGGATAATCCAGTTACTCACCATTTTGGCTTCCTTCTTAGAAGCAAATGATGCTACTCATTCTACAAATTATATTAAATATGTGACATTAATAATCAAGACCTAGATGTATTGAATGAGTGAATGGAAGGAACTATCAATGTGCTTCATGCTTATATCCATTTACCTCAATTGCCTGCAAGACCAACCCTCTCCAACGCTTACTACAAGTAGTGCATATTGTGCTGATGTTCCTGTCTTTACCTCTCATTAATGGGGTGGGAAACCTAGCCAAGATCATTGGACTTCCTAGGCTGGTGATCAAAGTGAAAAGTCTGCTGGTGGTATTATGGACTCCCTTTTTTGCCGACCTGCACATTCTATTATTAGGCATAGTGGGGTGAAGGAAGACACAGGGCTGCTCTTGCTAAATGCAGAGTATCCTCGCTTGTTTAGTATCACATTGAAAACAATTAGAGATTTTTGTTGATCTGTGATATATGTGCTGCTTGGTTGAGGTTGTTGCACCTCAGGCCAAGAGCCTGGTGCTAGTAATATACCAATAATGACTTAAGTGCATAAGAATTGTCCAATGTAGCTTCCTCATTGGGTGCCTTGGGCTGCACACCTGGGCATTATGAAAACCAATGACAGGCTGTTCCCTCTTTTTAGCTGGCCCTCTATCAGACAATATGTAAATAGGCTCGGCAGACAGGGCCGGACTGGCTGTAGCGGGCAGCGGGCAATCCCCCGGTGCGCCGCACGGGTGGGGGGCTGCTTTGGGTAGCTGCAAAATCGGCCCTGTAACAAAATCGGCCAAAAACCGGCCGTGGCAAAAAGGCTCGGCGGCACCCCCAACCCCCGAGGGGGGGGGGGGAGAGGGGCTGGCCGAGCACTTTGCCAAGGCCGGTTTTGCTTCCCAGTCCGGCCCTGTCGGCAAACTGGAGAAATTGACAATTGAGAGGCAAGTCAAGTGGCTAGACTAGAGCTCCACTGGTACCCCCTCCCACCAGTGGTTGTAGTACCCTTCGAAAGGGTGTGGATCAATATTGCTGCACCACTGAAAATCCCCCAAAACTTAGGCATCAAGTACATTCTTGATTTTGTGGGCCATGCCCGCAGATACTGCTGGAGCTGGGATTCTTGAATCTCAGTTGTAGAGTATTAAATAAAAAAAATACAAAAGTTAAATAACCCTCGCTATTGGTTGCATGAACATTTGTTAGTCAACAAGGAGCGATGATAAGGAGCAATCATTTACATAAAAAGCCATGAACAGTGAAGTCCAATTGGGGCTTCACAGGAATCGATAAAGAGAGTTGGCACGAGTAAAAGGGTTTTATTAACAAATGAATTCAAATGTATTCATTAATTCAGTAAATAGTGAATCTACTTATCATTATTACAGATAAAAAATTCTACTAGTCAGTATTTCAAAACAAGATAAAATACCATATTAGTAAGAATAAGTGTGTTCCTTTTAAGAAATTGCCCAATGTAAATTGATAGAGTTTTTCAAAAACCCCAATCAAATGTTCTGATGAGAGAATGAAAATACATAGGCATGAAGCGTTAGCACTTAAGCAGTGGAAATTAGCAGAAGTTGGACAGTATTCTCAGCTATAAATCAGGTATACCAAATCACTGAGCGAGAAAAGGAAGGGCTCTGATGCTTTTCTCCACTTCTCTCCTCTACTTATTAAACTAAGAAACACACACTAATATAATGATTCCAAAATATCATTAGCAACACAACCAGCATTTCCCCATTTCCATCAACCAATCAACTTCCAGCAAACTCTAGGAGCAGGTAAACTCCCTAGTTTCTCATGTCTTCACAGAGGAGTATAGAATAAAGTATTTGAATTGTTACATTTGATCATGTCTTGTGGTTCAGACATTTGTTCCCACAAGTTTCAGTTCCTGCCATCTCTTCTCCTCCCGATGAGAACCTCACTATCATTTGTCTAATAAATAACAAATACCTATTTGCAAGCTGACAGAAGGCTTCTGGAAAATTACAGCATCTGAAGTGGAAGAGAAAAACTACTCATTCAAATCAACAGTTTAGTATTAAACAGGCCTCTTAACCATAATGTGTAAAGTTGACATTAAATTTGGCATCAGTAGTCAGGCTAATTTAAGTCAAAACAATATGTTAATTCATGTGTGTGCTTTTAATGGTTAAATGTGATTACCTCCTACAAATTTGCATTTATTATGGTATTATTGTTCAGCATAGAAATTTGCACTTTTCAGTTAAATGTGTTTAACTTGCAAGAATGAGGAAATTCACTCTATCTGTACCCTGATGTTGTGTCCCTGAGGAGCAGTACTGTACCTGTGGTAGCTAGGGTTTTTCTTAAAATCTTTTCATGGGTAGGCTTCTCCAGACTGTGGTTTGCTGACAGAGGAACCAAGTTCATGTCTGCATACATGAAGACCATGCAGCATAAAGTGGATGCACAGTATCACTTTGCGCCTTCTAATTTCTGCAGGAACAAAGAACCTGGAAAATGCAATGGGTGTTAGGTTTCGGATTGTAAAAGTGATGACCCTTCAAGTGAAGAATTTAGAGGAGTTTGTTTGTGTTTGTTAAACACAAAGAGACAGATTTGCAAAGATATCATGCAAATGCAGGGTAGGAACCAAAGTTTAATGAGAGGGTGACAGGAGAACAGCCACATATCTTGTAAGGCAAAGGCGTCTGCATTGTCTAGCATAGGTTTGGACTTCAAGGTTACCCTGCTAGTACAAAATGCTATGGCTAGATACATTTTAAAACTTTTCCCACTTCGGATATGTGCTGCACAGTGCTGCATACATGCAAAGTTGGAAAAGTTAGGATAAATATCAGCATTTCTCCATATTAACAACAATATCAAAGAGGTGTTCTTTTTTGGCCTAAACCCCTTTCTACTATTCTTAGTAGATAGGGCTTTACGCCAAAAACTGAGAATGGTTCGCTGGGAACACCCATGTACCACCCATGGACTGTTCCCTCATGCAAAGCCAATCAATCAATCAGTTAGGACTTGCAGAGCACGGCTAATCACCTGTGAGGGTATTCAGGCACTGCGATCCTGCTACTGTCCGTCGAAGAGCCCTGTCTTGTGTGCCTTTAAGAATTCCGTGAACGAGGAAGCTGGTCAGAGGTGGAGCAACAAAAAACCACCACTGGGTCTGGGCTTTGGACAGCAAGGCTGAGCCACAAATCACAATTGAACAAGAAAGTGTCAGTACTGTCACAATTTTAATGCTAAATCCTGAGGACCATACGAGTTAAACACTATGGTAGCATGACAAAATTATGTCTGAATCAATCTTTTATTTTATTTTTAGTTTTTCTCTCGAAAAAAACGTTTGGTTGTTAATTCACCAATTTTTTGTACATATCAAGACCTCCTATACACAATATATCATTTTATACAATATTTACAAACGGATATTTATACTATTACAAAAATATACATTTCTTATATTAAAAAACAGTCATACTCTCATACACGCAAAGCCATTCCTCATTCGGTATACATACAAACTGGAATTGAAATCTTCACAGTAAACCACATAAAACATATTCCTATCAATAAAGTTTTATTGAAAAAAAGTTTTTGTTTTACTCCTTTTACTTCGATGAGGTGGAGGGCGGGGTTGTTCCACAACTTGGCGGCGAGGTAGGAGAAGGAGTGACTTCTGCTGTTGCTTTGATGGATGTGAGGAGTGGTGCGAGGGCGAGGTTGGTGGAGCACAGGTGTCTGGAGGATTGGTAAATAAAGGTAATTTGACTTTGGTAAAAGTTCAGTCAGTGGTTGATGTATAGAAGTCCTTGATCATGAAGTTCTTTGTAGGCTTGTGTCAGCATCTTGAGCTGGCATCTTTTCTTGACTGGGAGCCAGTGAAGATTCCAGAGGTGGGAGGTGATGTGGGTCCTTTTGAGGAAGTTCAGGATGAGTCTTGCCGCAGAGTTCTGAATGGTCTGGAGTCTCTTCAGGAGTTGGGTGGAGATTCCTGCATAGAGTGCTTTGCCATAGTCGAGCCGGCTGGTGACTAGGGTCTGGGTGAATGTTTTCCTGGTGTCAGCTGGGAACCATCTGAAGATCTTTTGGAGCATGTGGAGGGTGTGGAAGCCGAAGGAGTCAACTTTGTTGATCTGGTGTTTCATGGTGAGTTTGCTGTCTAAGATGATGCCAAGGCTGCTGACATATCTGTCGGTGAGGGTGCGGGTCCTAGTTTGTGGGGCCACCAGGTGTTGTTCCACAGGGAGGTGTTGTATCCGATAATCAGAAACTTTGGTCTTGTCTGTATTGAGCTTGAGGCAGTTGGTCTTCATCCAGTCGGCAATGCTCTTCAGGCAGCTGTAGAAGTTGGTCTTGGTAGTGGAGGGACCTTCTGAAAGTGGGATGATGAGCTGGGTGTTGTCCATGTAGTGGATTCTGTTGAGGCCATGGGTTCTGATGAGGCTGGCCAGGGGCATCATGTAGGTGTTGAACAGGGTGGGGCTGAGGGATGATCCTTGGGGATGCCACAGATGATACTCTGGGGTTCTGATGTGAAGCGAGGTAGGTGGATACTCCGGGTTCGACCTGTGAGGAAGGATGTAATCCTTCCAAGGGCATGTTCCTTGATCCCAAAGTGGTGGAGCCTCTCGATAGGGTGTGGAAGGGACACTGCATCGAACACTGCTGAGATATCAAGGAGGATCAGAGTTGTGTCAATCCGGTCGAGGAGGGTTCTGATGTTGTCAGTGGGGGCGATCAGGGCGGTCTCAGGCTGTGGTTGGTGCGGAAGGCAGTCTGGGATGTGACTAGCAGGCTGTTTTCTAGCTGTTCTGTGAGTTGTTTGTTGATGGCCTTCTTGTGGAAAGGGATAAAAGAGATGGGTCAGTAGTTTTTGAGTTCGCTGGTGTTGGCAGAGGGTTTCTTCAAGAGAGGTCTGTCTTCTGTGTAAGACCAAGCAGTGTGAACTGCTGCTTTGTGTTACTTTCAGGCAACATTCCAGTGCAAATCACTTTTTACCCTGGAAAGTAAATTCCAAATAAACATTTTGCACTGGTTTGACATTGTGAATCCTCTGTAACCAACCTTTTTTCAGTAAATACAAGTATGTGAAGATTGGTGGGTGCATGTATGTGTGAGGCATTGAGAAAGAGAGACAGAGAGAGGGAGAGAGAGAGAGAGAGACAGAGAGAGACAAACAGAGAAAGATGTTTTTAACCTACTGTTATTGCAGATTTCAAGGAGTTGATGGTAGAAGCACTAGTGTTACTGGAGTTACAGCTAGACTTTCACATTTCCTGATTAACACACTCCCAATCTACAGGGATAAGGTGGCACATTTTCTCCTGCATAAAAGGGTATTGCCTACAGTTCACGATGCTATTTGATTGTCACTCTAAATGAAAGTGACCCGAAATGACATGAAGTGCCGAGAATTCGACACCTGAAGCAGGCTCCTTGAAGCAAGGCTGCCCAGGCATGCAATGTGACTGGGCAGAGAGCAGCATCATCTCCATTATAAAAAGGTTCACCCTAAGTCAGGCCTAAGAAACTGCAAGGCCTCTAGTGTGGGATGTCCTTAAGAGAGACTGCTCTTAAAGGTACCATATTGCCCTGCAACATACTGGCGAATGGATATGTGTGCTGTGATCCCCCAGGTTCCTGAATGGCTCGATGTCCAAGCGTTAAGCACGGGAGCCAAAATGCTCCACCCCCCCCACCTTATCTTCCGACATACAACACGAAATCAATGCAGTGGGCCTCATTTATGAAAAGTGACGCATCGCTGCGTGAAAACAGCGATGCGTCACTTTTCACTGCGCACTCCTTGCGACACCAATGATGCGTCATATTTAATGTATGACGCATCATGTCGCAAGGACTTACAGATACGTCAGTATTTCTGACGCATCTGTAAGCGCAAAAGTGACGCATTGCTGGAGTGTGTCACAAAAGTGACGCATCTCCAGCAATGCGTCCTTTCACATGGGGAAAGCCCCATGTGAAAGGGCTTGCGTCAGTCTTACGCCTGCTGTGAGGCAGGCTCAAGATTTTGACGCAACCGCATCCTAAAAGTGACGCAGTGAAATCTCATAGATTTCACTGCGTCACTATTACGAGGCTTTTTGCGGGGGAACGCCCCCTCTGCATACATTATACCTGACGCAGGTATAATGTGGCGCAGGGGTTTAAAAAGTGACGCATCTACCTAGATGCGTCACTTTTTAAATATGGCGCAACAAGGCGCATGTTTTACGCCGCAGATGCGTCACAAAAAGTGACGCATCCGCAGCGCAAAACTGACGCAAGGCCTCATAAATGAGGCCCAGTATTTTTACTCCAAACCTATCCCAACACTCAAGGTTTTAATGGACATGCCTTTTTAAACAGATTTACATTCCACCTTCACTTTTGCACCATTTGTTTACCTCTGCTAATTTTGCAACTTTTACACCAACAAAACAGTATTAAAATAACTTAAAATGGAGCCGCTTTTAAGGCAAAAAATGTTTGTTTTACTTATTTACTGTTTTCAGTGAATCCGTAAATGTACTTGAGTAGCCACAAGAGGGCGCTCTATACGTGAAGATTGTATGTTTTGTTGCTCTCGTCTTTCTTGCCTCCGGAGGAGAGAACGCAACAAATGTGAACATTTTGATAAAGAAACATTCTTCAGTTCGCAAATAAAAATGTTATTTTGCGTCGAAGCATTTTATCAAACAGCACAAAACAAATTTGTAACATGAAAGTCGTACATCGCATTGGAAAAAGTGGCGTGCAAAAGAAAACGAATGTTCAATCATTTAATAATAATTTGTCACAAGAAGACACTCTCCTAATAGTTAGGAGGGCACTTCAGTGTGACCCTACTACACAAATGTAGCCCTTTGCATCCAGGTTTAGGTTTAATATCTTCTGTTGAAACAAATGCATATAAATAAAATGGCATGGCATAAACCATTTATGCAGATGTTACATAGTGTAAAAAGCATATTTATTACCCTTGCTGAGGGAAGGGTAACATGCTTTTCCCCGCACTTAACCATGGCAATCTAGAGCATGCTACACTCTCTGAGGGGCATATTATCAAGAACGGCGCTAAAAATTATGGCCGGTTTAGCGGCAAAAAACTGCAGCTAAAGCTGCGATAATGGGCTTGATAATAGGCCCTTGAGAATTCCAATAGAAGTCCATCTTCTGCTGTGAACAGGGGCTTCTATTGGAATTCTCCAGGGCATATTATCAAGCCAATTATCACCGCTTTAGTGGCAGTTTTCTGCTGCTAAACCGGCGATAATTGTAACGCCGTTCTTGATAATATGCCCCTGCATCTGCAGATAAGTCGCCAAGGTGTAGTTCTGGTTCAGGACAACCCTTTCCACTGAAAAGCCGTTTTTGGACTATACCTGTATCCACTAGGGCGGAGGAGAGTCGCCCTAATGCTTTCTCGCAGTGTGAGAAACAAAAAAAAACAAAAAATGGCAATAACTTCCTGTTATTACCATTTTATGCTTAGTTGGGGGCGGGTGGGTGGGACTGCTGTGCGAGCAGGGGAGGAGTGAAGTGCTCACTCCTGGGGGCGCAATAACTGGTCAGCCCTCTGGGGCCGCCCAAAGCAGTCAAGCACACTCTACCCTTTCTCCATGCAAGCTGCAATGCAACACGCATTCAGAACATAGCCTCCCCGTAAGCCCCTGGCTGGGCGGCATCCCCACCAATCACAGCGCTGCCATTGCAGTGTTGTGATTGGCTTAGGGGAGGGGAGGGAGGCTGCCTGCTTCCTGTTCCTGCTGGAGGCAAGAGAGCAGGAGCAGGAACCGAGAAGACGCGGGACCCGGCTGACAGAAAGGCATATTTTTTTATTAAATAAAAATGAACACCCCTACCCGCGGGACCACCTGTCCCCCCACCCCGAGCCACGTCGGCCGCAACTGATAACTTTGACCTTTGAACGGCTCTCTACCACACTTTGCAATCACTTGGTGTAGTCAGCTAAGATCTGACATCCCTTGTTTGTACATTTCTGTGCAACTTCTGTTGGTTTGCCCATTATTTTCCTTAATTTTATTTATTTGCATTTAGCAATAAAGTACATAGAACATCAAGGGAGCACAAACCAAGTTATCCATTTGGTGTTAGAGTTACACAATTCCATTTGACAATACACAGATTATGTATACCACTGAGCCAAAGCAAATAAACCGACATACAGTAGAACAGAATTGCCTTGACACTTTGTCGGCTGATAAACTAAGGAAGTTAGCCAATCGCCACCCTGTGCAATATCTGACCCCGGATCTGAATCATCAGCAGTCGATAAAGGGGTGTCGAATTTTCAAAGGGGAGTTAGGAAGGGTTCCCAAAAATGTTTGGGCCTGAAGCGCATGGGCATGAATTCTGTATAGTTTGTTCATTGCTCTTGACAATATGTAACGTCATAGAGCCATGCCCTGGGCCTCATTTATGAGGCTGTGCGTCACTTTTACGCCGCCGGTGCGTCACTTTTTGTGACGCACCAGTGGCGTAAAAAATGCTCCTTGTTGCGCCATATTTACAAAGTGACGCATCTGGGTATATGCGTCACTTTGTAAACCCCTGAGCCACATTATACCTGCGCCAGGTATAATGTATGCAAGGGGGGCGTATTGACGCAAGGAAGGGTCGTAGGAGTGACGCAGTAAAATCTATGAGATTTCACTGCGTCACTTTTAGGACGCCGTTGCGTCAAAATCTTGTGTCTGCCTCACAGCAGGCGTAAGACTGACGCAGGCCCTTTCACATGGGGCTTGCCCCATGTGAAAGGACGCGTTGCTGGAGTTGCGTCACTTTTGTGACACACTCCAGCAATGCGTCACTTTTGCGACATGATGCGTCATACATTAAATATGACGCATCAGGAATGTCGCAAGGAGTGCGCACTGAGAAGTGACGCATCGCTGCTTACATGCAGCGATGCGTCATTTCTCATAAATGAGGCCCCCTGTATTTAGGCCCCGGTCTCCTCCCCCAATGTATAGCCACCCTGCGTTTTGCTAGTAAAAAGAGCCTAGCAGTGGATCGATTGGGGGAGTCAGGTGTGTCCGAGACATACCCAAGGAGCCCCATCAAGGGGGAAAAGGGTGGAATGTGCCCAGTAATAGTGTGTATGGCCGTATGCACCTCCTCCCAAAATGATGCCACCTTCGGACACAGCCATGCCAGATGTATATAGTTTTGTATTAAACAACAGGAGTATAACCCATAAACAACATTAAGATATGGGTAGGTACATAAAGTAGAGCAACAATATCTCAACTGGTATCATTAGACAGGACAGTTAGACATGTATGTAAAATACATTACACAAAAAGAACAGAAGACTCTCGGTGGGTTTTTGAGATGTGCACATGGCATCATATAATTAAGCACAAATTTGAATAAGAAGAGGTGCAGTTGTGACAGCACTGTAGGCAAGAAATTGCGTGAACAACCCGAATTGGACCTGGTGCTCAATTGTGTACCTGACACAAAAGGTGGCGGCGCAAGTGACAATGTGTAAGCAGGGAAAAACGGCGCAAGGTGCAAACATGAACAAATATATACAGTGAATATTGTGGTTCAAGACAATGATTTACAATGTTTTTGAAAAAATTATAACAGTTTCAGTTGAACCACGAAGGGAGTGCGCCATCAGTTGCGCTGATAGGTCGACGACGTTTAGATCCTATTACTTAGGATCATCTTCAGGACCCGGTTGAAAATTTAAACAATGCTGGAAGGGCACGGTCCTGTGTCCACTGCAGAGGTGGTGAGCCATTAGGAAATTGTACTGGTCTGCCATGGTTCACAGGAACCTAGGTGTAGATTCGGTGGTAGGTTTGTACGCCGTGTCCTGGGAGACATCGACGGTAAGGGAGGCTCCTTTAGGTTCCACAGTTAGATTTGTGGGGGCGAGACCTTGGAGGCTGGAGTGAATACGCCGAGAGGGGGGGGGGTGGCGTTGCAGTAAACTGGAGACAGCCACGTGCCTGGCCCAATTTATTAGTATGCCAGAGTATCCACCAAAGAGCACCACCTCATGAGTCATAGGGCCTAGGTTTAGTTGTGGGTCTTGCACCTAGAGAGTAATATCATTGGCATGCAACAAGACCACCAGCCCCCTAGTGGTTAGACCAATACCCTGTCCGCATGGCATTGGCAATGCCTTGCTGCCATTGGCTCCATCGCTTCCCGTGGAGGGAAGAGGTGAAAGCGGACAGCCCTGCCTTGTGCCCAGTGTAATGGGAAAGGTTTCAGGAATCAGTCCATTTAACCAGACACGAGCCGTGGGGAGAGTATAGAGGAGTTGTATTTGCCTAATGAATTGTGGACTGAAGCCTAGGCCTGCCAGCAAGGGGAAGAGATAGTCACACTCTGGGCAATCAAATGTTTTAGTAGCATCCGAAGGGCCGCAGCTGCAGGGGTCTGGAGGTCTAGATGGGGCATGAGCGCAATGATGGTGCGGAAATTATGCGCAGTGGAACATCCTGGGATAAACCCTGATCGATCAGGTAGGACTAGAAAGGGGGTTGGGAGCACACTGCCTCACAGTCCCAGCACAGATCACCCCTTTGCATCCTGGTAAATGCAGTACGCAGTTCAAGCTTACTTCAAAATTAGCTGGAGTTTTTCACCAAAGTTGGTGCAGACACTGCTGTATGTCTCTAGACAGGTGTTTCTGGGTTGAGTCCATCTTCAGTAGAGCGGTACAAAAGGGGGTGGTGATGGACGGGTGTGAGTGTTTGATTGATTCAGATGCTCCGTCCATCACCACTACCTTTAGTACCGCTTTTGTCTGCCATAAGTGTGGCAGGGTATGCTCAGACGTGAGTCCCTTGCTCACTTTGCCACTGGATTCAAGCAAGCCGGGCTGAAGGCGGCTGGAATGCCAGAAACCGGTCCTCGGAAGCTTGTTTCCGATCCATGGAAGGCATGGCTTGGCAGTTCGGGCTGGACTGTTCCCATGAGGCACAGGGTCAGACTGATTTGCATATAGCCATGTCTAAACTGGGGTGGCAGAGTGGGCTAAAGAACGGTGATGGATTAAACCCAGATCTTTTGACTGGGTGTGAGTGTTTGATTGATTCAGATGCTCCGTCCATCACCACCCCCTTTTGTACCGCTTTTGGTCGCCATAAGTGTGGCAGGGTATGCTCAGACGTGAGTCCCTTGATTTGCATATAGCCATGTCTGAACTGGGGTTCCAGAGTGGGCTAAAGAACGGTGATGGATTAAACCCAGATCTTTTGACTGGGTGTGAGTGTTTGATTGATTCAGATGCTCCGTCCATCACCACCCCCTTTTGTACCGCTTTTGGCCGCCATGAGTGTGGCAGGTTATGCTCAGACGTGAGTCCCTTGCTCACTTTGCCACTGGATTCAAGCAAGCCGGGCTGAAGACGGCTGGAATGCCAGAAAACGGTCCTCGGAATCTTGTTTCCGGTCCAGGGAAGACATGGCTTGGCAGTTCGGGCTGGACTGTTCCCATGAGGCACAGGGTCAGACTGATTTGCATATAGCCATGTCTGAACTGGGGTGGCAGAGTGGGCTAAAGAACGGTGATGGATTAAACCCAGATCTTTTGACTGGGTGTGAGTGTTTGATTGATTCAGATGCTCCGTCCATCACCACCCCCTTTTGTACTGCTTTTGGCCGCCATAAGTGTGGCAGGGTATGCTCAGACGTGAGTCCCTTGCTCACTTTGCCACTGGATTCAAGCAAGCCGGGCTGAAGACGGCTGGAATGCCAGAAACCGGTCCTCGGAAGCTTGTTTCCGGTCCAGGGAAGACCTGGCTTGGCAGTTCGGGCTGGACTGTTCCCATGAGGCACAGGGTCAGACTGATTTGCATATAGCCATGTCTAAACTGGGGTGGCAGAGTGGGCTAAAGAACGGTGATGGATTAAACCCAGATCTTTTGACTGGGTGTGAGTGTTTGATTGATTCAGATGCTCCGTCCATCCCCACCCCCTTTTGTACTGCATTTTCAGTAGAAAGCAGCAGTATTAGAGATCAAAGAAAAATCATCTTTGGTTGATGGAAATGCTGCCAAGTTCCTCTCAGGTCACAGTACCACTCACAGGCACACAGGTGCATCTCCAAAGCTCGTCAGCTTGCTGGCTCAAGCGAGCCTTTAAAACAGAAAGGGGGTTAGGAGCACACTGCCTCACAGTCCCAGCACAGTTCACCCCTTTGCATCCTGGTAAATGCAGTACACAGTTCAAAATTACTTCAAAATTAGCTGGAGTTTTTCAACAAAGTTGGTGCAGACATTGCTGTATATCTCTAGACACGTGTTTCTGGGTTGAACCTGTCTTCAGTAGAGAACAGCAGTATTAGAGATCAAAGAAAAATCATCTGGGGTTGCTGGAAATGCTGCCAAGTTCCTCTCAGGTCACAGTACCACTCACAGGCACACAGGTGCATCTCCAAAGCTCGTCAGCTTGCTGGCTCAAGGGAGCCTTTTAAACAAAAAGGGGGTTGGGAGCACACTGCCTCACAGTCCCAGCACAGTTCACCCCTTTGCATCCTGGTAAATGCAGTACACAGTTCAAACTTACTTCAAAATTAGCTGGAGTTTTTCACCAAAGTTGGTGCAGACATTGCTGTATATCTCTAGACACGTGTTTCTGGGTTGAACCCGTCTTCAGTAGAGAGCAGCAGTATTAGAGATCAAAGAAAAATCATCTGGGGTTGCTGGAAATGCTGCCAAGTTCCTCTCAGGTCACAGTACCACTCACAGGTACACAGGTGCATCTCCAAAGCTTTTCAGCTTGCTGGCTCAAGGGAGCCTTTTAAACAGAAAGGGGATTAGGAGCACACTGCCTCACAATCCCAGCACAGTTCACCCCTTTGCATCCTGGTAAATGCAGTACACAGTTCAAACTTACTTCAAAATTAGCTGGAGTTTTTCACCAAAGTTGGTGCAGACATTGCTGTATAGCTCTAGACACGTGTTTCTGGGTTGAACCCGTCTTCAGTAGAGAGCAGCAGTATTAGAGATCAAAGAAAAATCATCTGGGGTTGCTGGAAATGCTGCCAAGTTCCTCTCAGGTCACAGTACCACTCACAGGTCAGACTAGTTGGGGCAACAGCGACTGCAATCTATTTTCCAAGATCTTAGCATAAGTTTTGTTGTCTTTGTTAATTAATGAGAGGGGCCAATAGGAGTCACAGAGATTTGCCTGTTTGTCTGGCTTAAAGAGTGTTAGAGTGTTATTATAGCTGCCTCTGTGAGTGAGGACAGCAGAGCACCCATATCCAGAGATTCCTGAAACATGGCTAATAGATATGGAGCCAGCTGGGGGGCAAACTCCTTGTAAAAGGCAGTGGTCAGGCCATCTAGACCAGGCGCCTTATCCCCAGGTAGGCTGTGAATAACATATTCTATTTCTTCTGTGGTAATAGGAGAACATAAATAGGTATGGTGGGCTCTGTCCATCCACAACAGCTCTATAGTATCAAAATATGCAGTTAACTCATCTGCACCTGGAACTGTAGTGTTTGTGTATAAATGGCGATAAAAAGAGGACATTGTGTGAAGTAAGCCAGAGGGGAAGGCGACAGGGCTAGACTTCTCATCAAGGAGTTCCACCACATAAAAAGGATCCCTCGGTTTGCAAAGAATACCTGCAAGGGCCTAACCTGGGAGATCACCCTCCCCATAGCGCCGAGTCTGCACAGCGCGGTGTAAATAACAGGTTTGCTGAGCTACTTCGTCATCAAACTTGGATAGCACTTCTCGGATATGAGCCAGTGTAGCAGAATCTTTCAAGGGAAAAGTATTCCAGCTCGCATGCCCTATTATTTCTCTCAAGTCGAGAAAGGCAGCCTGTATGACCCTGAGAAAACCTTGAAGGCCTCCCGGATGGTAGATGGCGATTCGACAGAGCAGACATTATTTTCAAAGAAGTTGATTTGCCCATTTTAGCTTCCAGTGACATTTTTGCTCAAACCTGTAGCAAACAAAATGGTGAATGGATTTACACCATGATATACATTTAGCTGCACCTGTGTCCTTCCTCTCAGTTTGAGCTGTGTGATCACATGTGAAATCAAAAGATGTGTCACCCTGTGATTCTGGGAAAATCACTTAATCTTGTGTCTAAAAAAACAACAATAATGGTCTAGTTATCGAAGACACTTTAATAGCATTCCAATGTCATGCGTGTGTCCCTAAAAGTTCAAGCTTAGGCAGCTGAATAATTAAACAGAATGATCACAGCTGTGTGGAAGGCAGTCACTTTTTGGTGGAATCACACAACTTCTGCCCAATGGAAGCACGTACTCCTGGATCCCAAATGTGGGCACTCTCTAGTGCTGCTCAAATAATTAATTGTGTGGCAAAAGCTACTCTATCAAGCAAGACCAGGGTTCTCCTAAGTCGGTCCTGGATGGCCGGATCCATGCCAGATTATAGCATATCCCCATTTAGATAACTGTAGTTATCTTACAATATAGCATGGATCCATGGATCCGGCCCTCCAGGACCAACTTTGGACAATTCTGAGCTAGACCATAACAATGGATGTGTCCTTGTGTATTCTCAGGGGATGTACATGGTTGCTATGACCTTTATGCACCGCTGAGGTCTATTTCCAACATGTTTCTGCCCTTCTGATCGACCCAAAAAGTCTCGGACATTCTTCAGGGCCGGGCCTATGTAACCATATACGTCCCCTGAGAATACCTTTTGATTTTCTTAAGCAAGCCTAGGATGCCACCTGAATAAAGTATACTTTGTGGTTTATCCGAAGGCTTTTTTAATCCCTAAGCTGGATCCATGTATTTTATACAGAAAAATAAGTAATTTCTAAGAACCCTCTCAGGTCAGCCCCCTCCTGAGATCCTTGATGTTTACAGAGAGGCCGATTCGACACGTATGCATGTCTTACCCAAAAGCCATTACTGAATACTTTTTGACAATTTTCTTTTTTATATAAAAAAAAAAAAAGAATGTATATGTTCTTTAAGACATCTGTACTTTTCTGAAGACTTCCTCTTAAATACAGGACCGTGACATCAAGTTTTTCAATTCCCTATACGTGGTATACAATCTAATACTTGTACGTTTCTTATATACAGGGGTCCAGGATCAATATACACCTCGACTCTTTAAATTGTATATCTCAGCTAGCTCGGGGGACTCGAACCACCATTTCAATTGGAACTGAGTGCCAAGTTTATTCAGGTATAAACCAGTCTCTCACAGTTACAAACAAGTCCACAAGGGACTACCTTGTCTTCATTTTTGTTTATCCCTTCTTTCTTGTTTTTAAAATTACGTTGGGTTCGGTAGTGTTGCTTATACAATTTGCTTGCACTCTCCATGCAGAACTATACTCTTAAGTGAAGCACTACAGTTGTCATGTGCTTTTGGAACACAACTTACCCAAATGAGAATAGGACGTATAGACAAGCTTGTCTAGTTATATATTTGTATTAGGAACTTGGTTCATTTATGGGGACAGCACGAACTACAAACTATATTATTGTATCTCTATTTCAGGAATACGTTGTGGTCCATTGTGATCATTCTTCTACACCAGCTTCCTAGGAGCAACCTCATCTAGGACTATCGTACCCACCTGATTATTTAGTATATGGTGAGCCTTAGAATCTCTTAGTCACATTTCGCGATACTCGAGGGTCTTTTGGGTCACCACAGTTTGGTACTTTTGCACTTTAAGGGACTCTTATTATCTTGACTCTTATTTCTATTCTTTGACTATGGTTACTTTGACCACACACCTTCCTTTTTGAAATAGTAAGCATTTTGCATGTCACAATTGCTCGAATCCTTTCAGGTGCCTGTCTCTCCAATAGGCATAGCTCGGTGATTGCACCCAGCGTCAAGTAGTATGGCTTGAACTGGCCTTGTGGTAGCAAAGTACCGGTGAGGGTGTACTTGCATCCATAAGGAGATAATAAAACTTGCCACTTGGCAGATAGTAAAATCTCTCCAATAGGTTTGGATCTATTGGCACGTTTTTTAAACTTTTCTAATCTTTTTGTGAAAACTTTTTGTAAACTAGCTTGGACATGTGTCATTTTATATGTATATTTCAACATAAGGTAAATCAAATACTTATGTATGTCAATATCTTCTTGCAGCCCTGATGAAATTCCCTAGGCACGAATGGGAATGAAACGCGTTGGCTGTGCCGTTGTATGTAAAAGGAAAATAAAGAATATATTTAAGAAAAGAACAGAAGATCTACACATTTAATGAACTTTTTGTGTTATTGACTTCGTTGAGTGCGCCTCTCTACTCTCTTGTACTAGAGAGGCCGATGGATGCGACGTGCTGGAAGCGCAGAGTGAATCATCACGTTTAAGAATTCTAATCCTTTTGATACATGCCCAGATGCCTTAACGTAGCCTTTCTACAAGGCGGTGTTGAACTTAACGATGAATTGATGAGATTAAAAACCCTTAAGAAACCATGAAGCTTGCTCCTGGTTGCCCACCGCACTGAGCATTTTGATACCCCTTGTCCCCGTCCTGATGAAGACCCGCAGCAGAGGATCTTACTAACCCTTTTGTGTTAGGGTTGAAACGTCGACAAACCCCTGAATAGGCCTACACCCTACCTTGATCCCCCAAACCGGAATCACAGATGTGGCTACGCTGTGATAGAAAACGAAAATTACTGCTGTATAAAATGTAATGTATTTAGTTTATTGGGGTAGGCCGGAAATTCTCGAAGGGAGACCTTTTTCTGTCAAGTTTATCGCTGGATCCCTTATACATTATTTCATTTGAAACTTCCTCCTGTGGAATCCATTCCTTTCTTTCTATTTTGTTCACTAGAGCACAATCTTCTCACACCCTTTTCTTTTTCTTGATGATAACCGTCAAGTACATGTACAACTGTGTATCATGCACTTGAACCTTTGATTTGAAAAGATCTGGTTGCTTTGAAATTTACTATGACTAAATAAATTGAACATAACCTGTAATTTTTAAGCAGCCCATAGCCTTTTCCTTTTCATGGTTGCCTTTTGAATGTCTTTAGTCTAGGACCACGGTTTTCTTGACCCCTCCTGATGTCGAGTCCACCCTGGTAGTATCACCTCACCAGGGTGGGGCAAGGTGGCAAATGATGAAGCATGTCACATTACATGAGTGAGCCAACTACGTCCAATTCTTGGAATTGCCCTTTTCTCTGGAGGGAGAGTAGCAGTTGGTAGTAAGGTTGTGGTAAGGTTGCAGTTCATCATGGAGTGTTTCTTTTTAACACCAGAAGAGGGTGTCATGTCAATTCTGAGTTTTGAGTGCTTACTTAAGGCAGGCGTGAACCCAACAGTACCTTTTTCTCTCTTTTTATGTTATTTTGTAACAGGAACGGTCATTTAAAGAGAGCAGAGGTCAACCCAGCTTTGTGCAGGGGCGTACTGCAGCCCTTACGGGCCCCGAGGTGCGGGGGGCTCCAACCATTCAGGGTGCTCCAAACCTTTGGAGGATCCCCCCAGAGCATAAGGTCAATGAAGATCTGTGAGTTAGAGCAACTCAGGGCCCCACCATCACATCTGCAGGGGGGCCTTATTATTTTGTGTTATGCCACTGGCTTTGTAGCGGGAGGTGGGCTTACAAGCTTTTATGTAAAAATCAATAGAATAAAAATGAGGTTCCATTTCAGTGCAATTATGCTACACAGTCCTTGATTTTCAATTGAACCCTACCCTTTGAGACTCACACAGCTAATGCAGTCGTTAAATGGATGAAGTCTATTAAAGAGAAAATACTCCATCGGCTGGTGCATAATCTGACTGACACTTGCAGCTGTTTCATACACTGAATTTCGCGTGTGTTGTGGGGGTAGGTGTAAGAGGCGATGACCGCACGCCGCCAAGATACCTAGCCAGACCGTGCAGGTCCCACAGGAACATTCTGCGGGGCCCGATAGGGTTTCCCTAGGGGTCAGCACACCAGAGTAGGACCTTAAGTCTATCAAATACCGACCTAGTGAGGTTGTAATTTTTGTTTTCCTTTCTCACAATTGTTCACTGTGTAGTAGTCACGATAGGTCCTGAAGAATTGCCCGATAGGCAAGAAACATGTCGACCTGACCTGAGGGTCGAGATAGCTAGTCATTATCCTCCCTGTCTCTCTATCTCCCCTCCCACCTTTTTAACTATCATCATCTAGCTTGCTGGGTGTGTGAGGCTTTCTAGTTCCAATAAGGGAACCCCCAGTTCCCTACGCAAACACCTTCCACTCCTTAACACACACTTCGTTACTCTTTTGTTTCCCTTGGGGAACTTTGTACCCTGTGTTGCTATCAGATTGTTGGACTAGTACACTGGACCCTATTAAATATTGTCCACTGAAGGTTCCCCCTTTTGTTGCATTATTGACACTTGCAGTAGACAATATTTGAATGATGCTGGCCCAAAATTACCAGAGAATGCGGAAAATACTTCTATTTTGTGAGTTTCCTGCATTCATTATTTTCATAAGCAATGACACCTGCATATCCAGATTACATGAATCCAGAACTGTTATTCCTGGCCACAGAGGACAGTTCATGCACAAACAACACACAAAACCTGGGGGGGAAATTTAATCCCTTTGCGTCACAAAAGTGACACAAATCGGCGCAAAATCTTTTTTTCGGTTTACTTTCCAGCGCTAAACTTGTTTAGCAAAGCAGCGCATAGCGCTGCATTGCATTACTTAGTGCCAAAGGGGCGTACCATGGGTGGTGCATGGGCATTCCCATGAAACCACCCACGGTTTCCGATGCTAAACCTCATTTAATAAATAATGTAGACAGGATTTAGCGTCAGAATACTGCACCCTTTTTAAATAGGTGCGAGGAAGAAGAAATGCTTTCATTTCTTCTTCCTTTTCCGACTTTGTTTATGTGCTGCGCTGTACAGCACACATACAAAGATGGAAAAGGGTTAAAGTCAATCTATGCATAGCATTTTGTACTGAAGTGTACCCTTCCAGTATAAAAGCTATGCTCGACTCACAGAGACACCCTTGCACCATGGTACAAAGATGCCTCCATGGCGCACAGCAGCTGATTTCAGTGCCAGCGCTGGGGAAAGTGAGAGAGTGCCATATTTCTATAACTATGGCCCTCTCCTTTTCACGCAGCGCCGCGCATTTGCGGCTGCTGCACTGCGCTGCGTGAACAAGTAGTAAATCTGCCCACCTGTTTTTTTATGAGAAAGTTCTCCCATAAAACTCCTGTAAAAATCTTTCACTCATTGGCCAATTATTCCAAAGGTGACAGACTGTGAACTTTGTGAGGTCCACCTCTTTTGCAAATATTCCCAGGCGGTATTTTAACTTCCCAACCTCATATAAAAGAGCTTGCACTTGATGCTAACGGTGTTGAGTGGTTATGTGCATGGCCATCATGGCTCGACACACCCTTCCTCATGGAGAAGCGTGGCTCAATAGTTAGAGCTGCAGACCCTGATGCAGAGGTCTGGCCCGGGACCAGGGTTCAATTCCCGTCTCGGTGGCTCTTGGACTCAATTTCCCCGGACCTGATAATTCTCGCCTCGGTGCCTAGTCTAATCATGGGTCCCACTCTGTGACTCTGGGCAATAGCTTGCTTAATCTCCACAACGGCCCCAGCAGTGCTTCGATGCCTGGCTTCACCTTGGGGGTGCCCAGGAGTGGACATTTCACAGGAAAGCCAGGAAGGGTTCCACAGCGCTACAAGTCCTCTAGGTAGAGGTGCGCTATATAAATACAATCACATTTACATTTACATTTATTGCCTTCTCCAGTAATAGTTTTTTTTTTTTTTTTTTTTTTTTTTATTGAAGTCTTAGATAATCAAGCAAAATCAAACAGTAACATATCATATGCTAGCCAAAATATACAGATAACAAAATGAAATCAGAAGACACACAACAGGCCATCTCATAAAGATGAATCCCAGAAAAAAGAAAAGGAACCAACATAATCAATTTGAATCATTAAGATCAAAGTACGAACCCCAGATTTTCTCAAATTTACGAATCGCCCCAACTCTTTGAGCATACAAATGTTCACTATTTCTGACTTTTTGCATTTCATAGCACCATTCATATAGATTGGGGCAATATTGTGAACTCCAGTTTTGTAGAATTAGCGATCTCGCTACAGCCATAGCTATGTATATTAGTTTAACTAGTTGCCCCTCTAACATCAATTCAGGATCAAATCCAAACAAAATCAATTTAACATTAACCGAGATTGATATTTTACACTGGTTTTGTATATATGCAAATATTTCTTCCCAAAAAGGTACAATTTTGGTACAATAAGCAACAATATGAGACCAATTAGCAGGATTATAATGCAGACATCTATAACAGTTGGAAGAGCAGTTAGGATACATTTTACTAACCATTGCCGGAGTGAAGTACAGAAGCCATTTACTAAAAAACAGCATTCTGCGCCAATTGGCACCTCTTAATACGGAAAAATTCAGAACATTAATTCTCTTCCATATAGCTGGGGTTAATACCATGTTTTCCTGCCCTTGCCACTTATTGATTGCTTTTAGACACAAATCCGGGTCCCTATTCACGGTTAAGCATCGTTTCCACTCCCCCGGCTTTCTTTCTTGTATTAAACAAAATAAATCATTAAATAACGGAGCAGGGGAAAAGAGGAGTGAAGGGTCTAGTTGGATCAAGATTCCATAAATCAACTTATATGATCCCAGCAATAGGAAATTACCTTGAACCAAGGTTGACATATCAGACATCCTAATCCAAGCGCCATCTTTCATAAAATCGCTTAATATCTTAAACCCTATCTTCTGCCATTTTTCTAGTAGATCCATGCTGATATCCACTCCGAAGAATGAAAAAGCCGAGCAGAGGGAAGAGGATGTATTAAGAAACGAAAGGGAGTATCTCTTTAGGAGTGCTGAGCGTCTCTTAAAAAACCAGTGCAGCACCTTATACCTGACTGTTTTTGGAGATTTAAATAATTTAAGTGGGGAGGGAATCTGGGATTCTTCACAATTCAAATCAATGAAAAAATTTATAAAGAGTTGCTGATTATTATCCTTGAATCTGGTCATGAATTGAGCCAAATATGCATTGTAATAGTCCTTAAGGTTGGGAAGGGCCAGCCCACCTTGTCCCAAAATCTTAGTATGCGGGGGTATTAATCCTGTAATTCACCCTGATTTAAGATCATGCATTAATAACAAACCGAAAAGATATTTGGGGGTTATGTTCTCTCCCGTAGTTTCAGATCTTTACAGCTTGAACTTTATACCATTGCTGCAGAAGGTACGAGCAATGTTCGAAAGATGGAATCCCCTACCATTAACTATTATTGGCAGGGTCGCATTAATTAAGATGTCGGTCCTCCCTTTATTTAATTTTTTATTTTCAACAATTCCTTGTGCTCTGCCGGCATCTTTTTTTTCCAAAGCTGAAGCCTTGTTCTCTTCGTTTATTTGGGCCAAAAAGACGCCTCGTATTGCATTGAATACGTTATTCTTCTCCAGTAATAGTTAATCTATTCAGCACTCACAAGGTCTGCCAGGTATGGTCTTCCCTTGTTATGCTCCCACGTGACAAGGGTCTTGTATTTAATGATGGTCACGATGAAGATGGGCCTTGTGCAGGGAATAGCCCGCAGAGCCATAGTGCCTTATCCTTCCACCCTCGTTTCCTGTCCTCCTTTAGGAATCCCTTCTCCCACAAAGTAGTCCCGTCATTGACATGCAAAGTGCTAAGGTTTGGCGTAATGATTTGCTTTTCGCCAGTGCACTGTGTCAATGTTGCAATAAATGTATTTCAGCAGGCCCTGCTGGGCTCTCCAGTCATCCTCTGTGCTCCCCACCTTACACCATGGATCTGGTACCCTTTAGGTAATCCCAGACGCCTGTGGCAGAGTCAGCACAAGTAGTGCAAACCATCAATCAGTGTATTGGAGAGCCCCAGGCTGCCTCGATGAAGTCCGGAATTTAAAACACTAAGGAATCAGCCCAAAATATGATGATCCTAGTAAGAACCTAAGATTGGTCTCCAATCATAGAGACACATTGATCTCTTTGCACAT